>NC_090935.1:1001219370-1001844370 GCF_040938575.1 Ambystoma mexicanum | reverse complement strand
GGAAGTTGGAAGAAGGCAAAACGAAGTCTTGATCTTGGCATCTCTGAATGAACGGTGTATGCACGTTTCTAAGAAAAATATTCATAAGAAAGAAGACTGTGCACCATGCATTGTTATGCATAAGAACTGACGTTGTTTTACTGACTCCATGATTTCGGTAATAGTGGGTGTGTAAAATGTATGTCATATACTAGAAAAGGGGGGGCCTTAAAAAAATGCAAACGAGCATGGGTACCGCTTTAGACAGGATTAAGAAGCATTGGTTGTACATCTTGGTTCTATTTCAAAAACTGTTCTCGGTTTAGCAAGTAAGCAATGGAAAGCAGATGCCCAGGATGTAGCCTAGCAAATAACCCACTCAAGGAATCAAGGAACTACACTTGCCGGCATGCTCTGGATTTACGCTTGCGCACTTAAGGACCCCAAACTGCTTGCCACGTCTACTGTCAAACGAGCAAAGAAACTATTAAATCCTCATGGCAATCTGAGATCGTATAAAGCAGCAGCGCTTAGTCTCCTCGCCAGGCAATAAAGCTTTTACCAATGCGCTCCTCAGTAGTAGCCTGAATCCATGCACAGCTGTGTGGTGCAAGTCTCTAAGGACCAGTGACATCTTCCTTCCTCTCCCATCTCGATTCTCACCTGTTTGCTAGGGTTGCGCAGACCGGTTCAACGGGATCAGACGTATCCCTGTCCCTTGCTGCTACACAACTATAGGGACCGGTATCCGGCACTTTCAGGATACTCCACCAACACAACTTCCAATCCAAACCGCAGTTACCACGCCCACTTACTGTACACCTACTGGATCCCGGGGTGGCGGACCTGGGAGTGGGACGAGTGACAGTCACTAACAGAGCCATCTTGGAATGGAGTATATTTCACCTGTATATGGTATGGTTCACTATAAGGATCATAATTTCTTGGAAAAATTAAAAGACAAATGAATTGAAAGTACATTAGCTACATTCTTAAATAATTTTGACGAGTTATGGATTTTTTCTTGCAAACGATAACACTAGCATAAAGCTTTAAATTAAGTTTCTAGTGCACTTTTTCTCTAAAGAAAACCCCGTTTCCATTCATATTTACCATCAACGCCGTCGAAAATAGTCACACCCGTTGCAAGTCATCGTCTCGAATTTGTTAAAACTACTTCCACTAGAGCCAGTTATATGTCCAAAATGGCGACAGGCTGATGACGTTGCAGTGTGCCACGTACGTAGCAGCAGCACCACACTGACGCTGTTGAGACTGGAGTGGATAGAAGGGATTGATAATGTTAGATACAAATTATATTGCATAGCTCTCAACCATTTGTGCTGCAAAGGCGGGTGAAATCACCCGATTTTGTTTTTGGCGGGCGAGACGCCCATTGGAATCAATGGGCGTGCAGGAGGCTTGGCGGGTGAGTCAGCCCTTTACAAGGCGGGTGACACCCGCCAAAAGCGTGTGAGTTGAGAGCTATGATATTGTGTGTACATGTATATTTTTTGTACATTTCTTCGTCCGTTATGATTTCAGATTATGTTGTTGAGCTCCCAGGTGTACTGAGAAGCTGACCCTATTTTTAGTTTTTTTCTTTTTTAAATGTGTTTAGTGTTTTAGCAAAGTATACCTTTCACAATACTTAAAATGTACAGAAAATGCGTTGATGTCTGTTGTATTGTGCTTACTAGCTGAGTGGATGACATCACTGCTAAATGGAATGTAGTGATGTCAGTGTGAGTGGAGTGTTGGTGTGTGAGGGTTCTAAGCTTGGCAGTTGGAGTTATGCTGACTTGGAAAGGACATGCCAATGTTTTGTTCCTGGGATTGAACTACAATAAATCTACTTAATAACTTACCTGCTGGCTCGGGTGTTCATCAGCTTCCAAGTTATTACACTGGCGACGAGGATGGGATGCCTGTCGTGGAGGGGGCAGACCAGATCCAGGAAACATTGCCCTCCATATAATCCATGTCCTTGAGGAAGTCAGCAAGGAGGGGCCCACAGTTGTAGGACTAGGCTGATTCCTTCTTCAGTAGGCCGGGCGGTGCTGAATTGAGGTCCTAGTCGGCACACAGTCCGGTGTGCAGTGTCAACAGCAACAGCTGTTCCAGTGTGGGCCGCCTGTTCCAGTTACCGTGTGGTTCTGGGAACCACACGGTAATTTCGGCACACAGTTCGGTGTGCGGTACCCGGGGAGCTTCTGCCATCTGTACCAATCTGGCCGGGTGGAGTTTGTGCTGGCAGATCCCCAGCAGGTGTTGTGGAAACTGGACGGCACACGTGTCGGTGTGTGGAGCGTTTCCCGTGAGGAACAAGTCTTCCGGGTGGAGCTTGTGACTGGCAAATCGACAGCCGGTGCCAAGGGAATCGTACGGCACACAGGTCGGTGTGCGGAGCCGTGAGGAGTTGTTGTTCTGGCTCAGACGTCCTGTTCAGAGCCCCCGCACCTTCAAAGCCTGAGGTGAGCTGCTCGAACGTGGCCGGTGCCAGCACGGGAGCCTCGCAGAGGGAGGCGGCTTCTGCTTTCCAGCATGGTGAGGAGCGAGCGGTTCCCGTGCGGCATCTGAGCGCCGCGATTAACTCCTGGGATCCCAGCGCCCAGTGACAGAGTTGCCAGGAGAGCTTTTGGGCATAGACGCATAGTGCACGAGTCCGGATCCAGCTTTCGGCTGTCGCGAGTGGTCCGCGGCGGTGGTCCAAGGAGAGAGAGTCCGGAGGAGGCGTTCTGGGCAGTGGATTTCCATGGAATCGTGGCCATTCGTGCAAGGCAGTGTTGTTGCTTCGCCGGCAGCTCGGGTGAAGTGATGACGTGGCCTTTTTGTGGGCGTGCGTTCCAGCAAGGGAAGATGGGACGCGTGCGGTTGGTTGGATGGAGCGTCGTACGTTCCACAACGGTGACGTTGCCTGGGTCTCTGCGTGCGTTCCAGCGTGGTCAGCTGGAGCGCAGGAAAGCATTTTGTTTCGTCGACTGTGCGCGGTGTGGAGACATGGCAGTAACTCATCATGGACGATGCGGTTCATCAGTGAGGCGCACTTACCTGCATGGGCGAACGTTGCTTGAAGCTGCAGGTTTGACTTTGGTGCGGCATTTACGTTATATTCATGCAGGATTGTCAGGGCAGGTATAGGGAATTGCCTGTGCCCTGTGACTCGAGATGGTGCTGCGCAGGCTGTAAACAGTCTAGATATCTTAGTGAATTGTTGTATCATTGTGCTGGCTATGTTGGTTCGTAGTGTGTGAGCGTGTGCATGGGCCCGTGTGAGTGAGTGAGTGCGCGCGCTGAGAGTTGTGTATGGGTGATTGCTTTGTGTTGTATTGAGAAATTGCAATCTTGTGTGCTATTGAGTTGTTGAGTGTGTTCCTGCATTATATTGCGTTAAATTGCATATGTTGTCACTCATCCGTATTCTATGCAGATGGAACTGTCCATACTTAAAATGTTTTCTTGCAGGTTGTATTTCCAATATTGGGGGTACAGACTCGTGGGTGGGGGCACTTGCGGGTTGAATTGCTTTGTGAACAGCATTGTTTATCCTGTGCTGTGTGTATTTATATGCGCCTACAGTTATCCTTTACCAATAATTGTTGATATAATGCATTTTTACACATCATTATTGTATTTAAAATGTGTGCAATGTTTTGCGTTTATGCCAACCATCCGGTTTGGGGGGTTTGCATTGGTGCGTGAGGTGAACGTTGCGTTGTGTGGGAGTGGTTGGTTATTGAGGTGTTCTGCTGGGGTGCAGCAGGTGAGGCTGGACCTGGGGTCCATGATGAGTGGCGAGTGTGCTGCGTTGGTGCAGTTTGGCCGGACCAGGGGTCCAGTAAGTGAAGTGTGCTGCGTTTTGCGTTCGCAGGAGGCTGGACCTGGGGTCCATGGTATGTGGTAGGTGTGCTGCGTGTGGCAGTAGGCTGGACCTGGGGTCCAAGGTGCGTAGTAGGTGTGCTGCGGCTGGCAGTAGGCTGGACCCGGGGTCCAAGGTGAGTGGTGAGTGGCGAGTGTGCTGCGTTGGTGCAGTTTGGCCGGACCAGGGGTCCTTTAAGTAAAGTGTGCTGCGTTTTGTGTTCGCAGGAGGCTGGACCTGGGGTCCATGGTATGTGGTAGGTGTGCTGCGGGTGGCAGTAGGCTGGACCTGGGGTCCAAGGTGCGTAGTAGGTGTGCTGCGGCTGGCAGTAGGCTGGATCTGGGGTCCAGGGTGGTTAGTGTGTGGTTGGTGCGTGTCTAGTCCAGGTGTTTGGTCCTGGCTGTGTGCCGCTTTCTTGCGAGTTGGTTCTCTAAGGTTAAGGGTTTGGTGGTTTTGTGGTATCCTTAGGGGTGCTGTAGTGAACTGTTCCGTTGTTGTGCTTGTTGTTGCTCTGTTGAGCTGTGTGGAGTGTGCCCGGGGGTGGCAGCCCTGGTGTCCTAGGGGGCAGACTAGGACGGGAGGATGTTTGTGCACTGAGGGTTGAGGAGTGTTAGGTAGTTATCTATTGGGGACGCTGGGTCGTGGCAGGACCTAGGTTCTAAGGGGCAGCTTGGAACAGGTGGAGGTGCGTAGTTTTTATTTTGTTTCTCGAAGGTTGTCCAGTTCTGTTTTTGGAAGGAGTGAGCCCTTTGTAGAATGCGTTGGGTTCCTCTCTGTTTGTTATAAAGGGAGGAGTG
The DNA here is from genome assembly GCF_040938575.1 of Ambystoma mexicanum. Classification (NCBI taxonomy): domain Eukaryota; kingdom Metazoa; phylum Chordata; class Amphibia; order Caudata; family Ambystomatidae; genus Ambystoma; species Ambystoma mexicanum. Next base: position 1,001,839,735 of record NC_090935.1, on the reverse strand, counting down.
GAAGTGGTGTAGAGTTGGGCGTAGGACTTGGTATAAGGGTTTGGTAGACACTTACGTGTCAAGTGGCCCAACGTGTTGACACAGTGTTAGTATCTTGGGGGTGCCATGTAGGTTTCATTGGGTTCTTACTCCTTTGGTGGAGCACTTTCCTGTTCCTTGGTGTGTCGGGGTTTTGGAGTTCTCTGGGGGCAGTTTCTTGTCGCCAGTGGTGTAACTAGTTGGAGCATTACGTGCTGGCCACACGTATATGCAGGTGTTTTGTCTGGTGATGGTTTAGGTGTGATCATTCTCTGTTTCCAACAATGTAAAGGAGGGAGAAGTGTTGTATTGTGCTTACTAGCTGAGTGGATGACATCACTGCTAAATGGAATGTAGTGATGTCAGTGTGAGTGGAGTGTTGGTGTGTGAGGGTTCTAAGCTTGGCAGTTGGAGTTATGCTGACTTGGAAAGGACATGCCAATGTTTTGTTCCTGGGATTGAACTACAATAAATCTACTTAATAACTTACCTGCTGGCTCGGGTGTTCATCAGCTTCCAAGTTATTACAATGTCTCCTTTAAGTTTGTAAGTCTTGACCATGTCATGACATGCTCCCAATAAAAGGAGCCTCATTCTGGCACGTGCAACAGTACGGTGGCAGACTCCATGTATGAGGCATCTGTGTCCGGCGCATTTATTGTTGGTAATTCTTTTTGCTCACGGCCTTATGTATGTCTGATCCATGTGACCACATAGCCATATGCCAAGCCCGGTAGATCCCGGCAACTGTTCGAGCAGTGTGAACATGGCAACACAGACATCTGCTGTGTCCCTCCAGCACATATCCGGCTGGCCCGTGAGACCACAGGGCCAGGCACAACAATGGCGACGAAGGCTGACGGACCCCTGCGGTACTGATAGCAGTGCCCCGTTATGCTTACAGTGCCCTGCAGCTACAGGCGTCGTGTCTGTTAGTGGTCGTCGTATGACCAACACCCCGTAAGCCCTCCACTCCCCGAACACAAGTACTCAGACATGGTGTTGGTAGTGCTAGCTCCCAGGTGGCTCTGAGGCCACCGGGAACACCCTGTTTATTTATACCGGCACGCAACGGAGTGAGACGTCACTCCGTCATGTGCGGGCCCTTAAAGGGCCAGCACCACACTCTTGCTTTTCCATAACAACAAACTGAAAAGGAGAACCTAACTATTCGACATCACAGCACACAACATCAACATATCCCCGGAAGCCCCTCTTAGTAGCAATCCCGTTTTGACAAACTGGACCGTCTGGGTGTTGCCTACACAAATTATGCAGATGACACCCAGATACTCCTACCCCTCTCAGGAACCTATGATACAGATGTCGCGTGGATTAATGAAGTCTACATCATCATCATTCAGGCATGGATGGCCACACCTGGCCTCTGCCTGAATGATTAAAAGACAGAACTACTTCTAGTCGGATCACCTAATAACCTTCTTAAACTAAGTTCCCACTACACAAATATCGTCATCGATGGGAACAGTATACCCATAGCCAAACATGTAAAAACCTTAGGTTTCTACTTCGATGGCCAGTCTAACCTAACGAAGCAGATCAACATGACCTCTTCGGCCACAGTTTACACTGGCAAGTTGATCAGAGCCTGTAGACCTGTACTATCCCCCACCAGTTGCCTTACACTGGCGAGAGCGCTCATACAATCCAAATTGGATTATTGCAACAGCCTTTATCTAGGAGCAGACAAGTCCATTGTAAATAAACTACAGATTATGCAAAACAACGCGCTTAGAGCAGCGTTGAATATTCCTAAAAGAGAGCACATCTCAGAAATTAGAAAGCAACACAGGTGGCTCTCTATACATGACAAAATCGCACTAAAAATTATTTTCCTCACACGCAAAGCGATTAACTTCCAAGCCCCCCCCCCTATCTCACAGACAAGTGCACATGGAAGGTATCCAATAGATGCACTAGATCATCTAACACACCATCCTTGGTGGTGCCTAGATACAATCTAAAAAGAGCCGGAGGTTCTAGCTTCCCGGTATTATCCGCCCAGCTATGGAACACTCTGCCTCAGAACATCCAAACCATTCAAACCTTCAACAAATTCAGAAGCCATGTTATCGCATGTATTCTTAACAAAACACAAAACAGCAGCTCCTGATACCACTAATAGCTAGGTGGTCTGCTGAACTAGTATACGTGTCACCCATTCTATACTACTGCTATGACCCAATGTATAATATGTATAATGTTTAATGTATATATGCACCATTGTAATCTTACAAACTGTATTAATGCTTACAACTGTCTATAATATGCCATTTAACCACTTCCAGCCTTAAGCGCCCAATTACCTCCGGGTAAGGTGCGCGATATAAATAAAATAAACAAACAAACAAACAAACAATTCCGATTCTGAAAATGCCAGTTCCTCTCGGACCCGCCAGAGTTGTTCCAGGGCCAACTTTGCCTTGTTTGTTCCTCGGGCCAAAGACTCCATCACCGTTTTCCAGGTCCCATGTTCCATGGCCGCCTTCAGTATTCGGAAACACTTATCGCCAGCGAGGCCCGTTCCAGTTCTTCTACCGGCACTGAATTGGGCGTGGCCACTTCAACCACCAGCCGTATATGCTCATCCACCTCCTCTGCGCACCTGGAAGGCTGATCGCCCCCTCTCGGGTGCCTGGACAGATAGTCCGCCGCGTTGTTGCTGCACAGGCGGTAAACCAGCGACACACCATATTCAAGGAGCGCCAGCATCCATCGTTCTATCCTCACGGGTTTTGGAGGATGAGCCCACCAGGATGGGAAGCAGGGGCTTATGGTCCGTGACCACCATCACCAGCCTCCCAAGGACATACAGTCAGAAATGTCTGCAGCCCCACAGCACAGCCAGCGCCTCCCGCTCAATTTGTGAATAGCACTGCTCAGTCTCCGAAAGCGCCTTGCTGGCATACGCTATCGGGCATACTTCTTGGTCAGCCCCCACTTGAGTGAGGACCGCTCTGAGACCGTAGGGGCTGGCATCCACAATGATCTCCGTCTGCAATGCGGGGTCAAAGAATGCCATAGTGTCCTCTGCAGTTAGGGCACCCTTGATGTCATCGAACGCCACTTGCTCCAGTGGCCCCCACTGCCAGGTGACGTCCTTCCTTGTTAGTGTCCGCAGTGGCTCAGACGGGATGGCAGGTTTCGAATGAACCGGCCACAGTACGTGACCATGCCCAAGAAACTCCTCACCTCCACTACGTTCTCAGGCGGCCTGGCTTCCTTAATGTCTCTCACCTTGCGCAGATCAGGGGACACTCCATCCGCCTTGAAGACAAATCCGAAAAATTCTATGGTGGTCTTAAGAAATTCACACTTGTCTCTGTGCAGTGTGAGTCCCAAAGAGCGTAAGCATTCAAATGTCTTTGTCAGACGGGCCAGGTGTTCCGCCTCCAACCTCACGAACAACAGGATATCATCACTGATATTGAGCACCCCTTCCAGGTCTGGAAGGGCACCTCTGATGATGTTTTGAAAAACCTCCGCCGCTGACGACTCTCCAAAGCTGAGCCTTTGTATCTATACAGCCCCCGGTGAGTGGTGAAGGTGGTTATGTAGTGTGACTTAGGGTGAAGCACCACCTGATGGTACCCGGCCCTGAGGTCCAGTTTGGAGAAGAACCTTGCACCCTGCAGCTCAGTTATGATATCGTCAATTGTGGGGGTTAGGTGCCTCTCCCGCTTTATCGCCTTGTTGGGCAGGCGCATGTCCACGCAGATTCTCACCAACTCAGGCTGTTTGGGTTTCCGGGCAATCACAATCTGGGAGACCCATGGAGTGGGGCCCTCCACCTTTTTGATAATGTCCAGCTTAACAAGGTTATCTAGTTCCTGATCCACCAGATCACTGAGGTGGAATGGCACCCGCCACTGATTGGATAGACTCATCAATGTGTAGCCGGACAGGGTCACCAGCCATCTGTCCTATGCCCTCAAAAAGAGGTGAGTGTCAGCTCAATAGCACCTGGATGTCATCCACGTACACTGAGTATGCAAAGGTCACGATGCCTAGAGCCTCTGCCACAGCACAGCACAGTAAGGTGTTGTTACTTACTGGTGTGACATGGAACCTGGCCCGGATTTTAGTTTCACCATACTTCACATCTGCTATGAATGCACCGTCCAGGGGAATTTGCTGTTCCCCCCCCCGAACGTGAAGATGCGCGCCTTCGGTTTGGACAGGCCAGGCGGGGATCGCATGGTGTCATAATGTTCCCTGGCCATTACGTTGACAGATGCGCCAGTATCCACAAGCATCGGTACTGAGTTCCCATTCAGCATGACATTACACCTGGGCTGCTGCTTGGAGTTGGACCGCAGGACACCCACACTGGAAACGAAGCAGACGTTTTCTTCTTCATCTTCTTCTTCTTCACCTTCCGGACCATTTCCATCGTCCCCTTGGTCCACCTGAGCCACATTTGAAGATCGCTGTTGGTGGAAGAATCCCGGCCGGACGGGCCCTCTGGGAACAGTTATCTGTGTTACGGCCTTGCACATGCGGGCGTAGTGATCAGCACCTCCACAGTGGCCACATGTTTTACCCATAGCCGGGCACTCTGAAGGATGTGGGAGATCGTATCCGCACTTCAGACATGAATTGGCCACTGACTGTCCTCTTATCCCTTGGTTGCCTGCTGGGTGTCGAAACCCTCTGCCTCTGCCGATGGCACAGATGTCCTCCCCCTTGCTGGGGCACACTCCTGCCTCCATTCTGGTCGCCCGCAACTCAGAGACCTCATGGCACGTCCCTAGCTCCAGAATGCGAGGAATAGTGATGCCCGGCTCCCTCAGGATCTGGCGGCGCAGCTTGCCAGACACTCACCCTTGGATGAGCTGGTTCCTTATCATCATATCGGGGTCATTCCAGGCACAGGGGACTGCCAGTCTGCGCAGCCTCCCATAAAATACGTCCAGTGTCTCATCGTCCTTTTGGCGGGTCGCGCCCATGAGGAATCGTTCGTAATCGGCATTTGCCAAGGGTAGAAAATTATTGTGGAGAGCGTCCTTGGTTGCCGCATATGAACCATTTGCTGGTTGGAGGGACAGGAACACCTCATGTACCGCAGGGCCAGCACAGTACAAAAGGGTGGCCACCTTACTGTCATCACTCGTCTCCAGGGGAGTTGCTAGGCCTGGAAAAGACCCGGGGCTAAGCTGATGTCGGAACTGTTGGGACTGGGGGCTAGCTAGTCTTTTGGCTGTAGCTCCTGAGATTCTATCCAGGACTACAACCAAAAGATCAGGGGCTATAGCCCCCTTAGCCCCCCCCAGCAACTCCCCTGCTCATCTCCATGGTGGCCCTAAAGTACATTTCTAACCTGTCCATCCACATTTTCCACCTTGGCCCCAGACTTGATGGTGCGCCCGAGATATCAAACTCAGGCATTGGCTGCAGGGTGCCAGGTGGTTTGAACAGTGGTCTTGGTGGTAGTACTGGCGGTGGCTGTTGACCCACTACTGGAGCGGCTTGCTGTTGATCAGCGGCTGCAGCTTGTCCAGCATTCATGATGGCGAGCGCACAGGCACCCCTGATGAAATGAAAATGAAAAGGGGCCGCAACTCACCACCACCTCCTTTCCAGATGGGCCCTGGCAGGCCTTAGGGGATGAACAGGCACCAGATGTGGCCAGTAGTTTTCAGTACCAGGCTTCCCCACCGTCACAATGTCCCTCAGTATGTCAGGGCTGATGCCAGGCAATATAGAGGTCCAAAAATTGAGCAGGGTGGGCCCAGGGTATGCACACACACATCAGGCCTTCCTTGGCTCCACACCCAACACTCGGTAAAAAACAGTGAAAATGCAAAAAATTCACTTGCAAAAACACAATATGTGCATCCTGTGACTATCCACCATAGAAATATCCTGAAATTATGCCTGGATGGCTCACCGTCGCTTCAAAGGAAGCCGCAACCTCCCAGGGCCTTTTGTCAAAGATGGCCCCGGACCACATCGATCAGTCCCCTCTCTGTGACATGTTTCATGGAGTGTGCTTCACATACGATCATCAGCGCACTACTGAAAGTCACCGCCTTTCCGGGGTGCTGTCCCAGCTCGTCGCCACTGTTAGCGGTCGCCGTATGACCAACCCCCCCTGTGAGCCCCCCACTCCCCGAACACAAGTACTCATGAACGGTGTTGGTAGGGCAGTCTCCCCGGTGGCTCTGAGACCGCAGGTAACGCCCCGTTTATTTATACAGGCACACGACGGAGTGAGACGTCACTCCGTCGCGTGCGTGCCTTTAAAGGGCCAGCCCCACAGCGTAATGTCCAACTGGGCACTCCTTCCCGCTGTACTGATCTACGGCTGCGGCTCTGTGCCGTGGCAGCCCCGCTCCGCTCGATAAGGGGAGCGCGCTTGCCTGAGTGTTCCTGTGTTACGAGCGCAGTGATCTCTATGCGCCCCATGATCGGAGCTGGGAAAAGTAAGCCTGGGCCGCTAGGGCAGTGAAGTTGATGCACGCTGTGATCAGAGCTGGAAAAAAATGAGTGTACAAGGTGCGCTCCGTGTTCCGTAGCTGAAAGGAAAAAGGGTATGGTGAGTTTGTAAAGGAAAGGATCGGTTGCACTCTGTGATCGGAGCTAAGAAAAAAAAGGTCATATATGCTCCGTGATCTGAGTTTTTTTGAAAGAAGAAGAAAAGAGAAAAGGGATTTCTACGTGTTCTGTGATTGGAGCTGGGTGCGCGTAGCTGAACAAACAAAAACAAAAGTGAAAAGTGACCGGAGCAGAAAAAGAAAGGTGATTTCAGCACTCTTTGTGATCAGAGCTAGGAAAATATGAAGAGGTGTATTTGATGCTCTATGTTGTCGAAGCTGAATGGAAAAAATAAGTGAGGTGCATTCTGTGTGCTCCAGGGTCGGAGCTGGGAAAAAAAAGAAAGATAAGGGCCGGCACACTGCGCCCTCCTCTGCGTAATTGGCGTCCACCAGCATCAGTGTACGGCTAGTGTGCAAGGGTAGAGGATTGCAGCTCCTTGGGAGTGTTTGTGCACCCTCCTCTGCAGCATTGGCTGGGCTGCAGCCGCTGGCTGGAGGCCCTAGTTTCCAACTCCAGAGGAGTAGATTGATCCTGCATGCCCAGTTCCCAGCAGTTTGGTCCAGCAGGAAGGCAGAAACAACTGCGTGCCCAGGTGATTTGAGCTGTCAGTGCACACAGACAACATAAAGGAAACAATCTCACCTGCCTGCCTCTATGGGGGATGCAGAAAACGATGTCCTTGAGTTAGGCAGAGCATCCCAACAGGGACAACTAGCACCGCCAATTGAGTTCGACAGATCTAGGGCCCCATCCAGTCTTGGGCCCCTGATGGACCTCATGGTTTGGAAAACTCGAAGTGTACTTTGGGGATGTCGAGATCAATGAACGTGCTAAACAACCTACCATGCTGTGCTATGCTGGCCCAGCTGTCCACACGCTGTTTAAGACACTTAAGCCCAGAGATAACTCCTTCACTGCTGCTGTCAAGGTGCTCCATGACTATTTCACCCTTAGGTTTAATCTCGACTACGAGCACTTCCAGCCAAGCGAGACAGAGAGAGAGCGAGAGTCTGGATGCCTTTCACAGGAGATTGAGACACATTGCATTGTCCTGTGCATTAGGAAATAAAGAGGAAGAATTAAGGCAACAGACGTGCAGCTCTGCCAAAATGAGGAGACAGATACTTACAGAACCAGGCATAACACTGGCAAGAATCCTGGAAATTGGGCGATCCCACAAGCTCACAGACGTGAGAGCATCTACCTTGAGTGATAGACACAGAGGCCTCTGTGAACATCACAAAGACTTTGAGAGTGAAGAAGGGAAAAGTACCAGGGCATGTGTGCGACAATTGCAGCTCACTAGGAGCGACCACCTGTGGTAAGATTCAGCAGAGATCTGGTCACCCTGTCCGGACCACTAATAAACATCACCAGAGGTGGAGGAAAAGAGTTATCGAGAATTCCAAGTGAGAAAGGGACCCTAACCCTCAAGCCGGGCCCGTTCTAGGCCATCAATGCAGGATATTATGTGGTGACAGCTTCTGGACAGAGAGAGCCCCTCTTAGGTTACAAGCCATCAGGGTCTCAATGACGGGCAGATCAAACATTCTGGGCTTGGAGTTCTGCCCAGAGCCTGAGTTAAGGCTCGATGGGGGGAACCGAGCATCGTGTTTGACCCAGCAATAGAGGACCACCAGTTTAATTGCAGGACTCTGGTGCCAGATAGTTAGCAAGATGGGTGCAAGGACTTGAATGAACCCAATGCTTTAATGTTGATTAACATGCTCTTTGCACGTGGTTGTTTTTGTTAATTTGTTGTTATGGAAAAGGAGGAATGTGGTGATGTCCCCTTTGAGTTTGTAAGTCATGACCACGTCATGACATGCTCCCAATTAAAGGAGCCTCACGCCGGCATATGCTGTAGTACGGCAGCAGATTCCATGTATGTAGCATCTGTGTCCGGCTCAATACTTTTGTTGGTAATGCCGTGTGCTCACAGCCTTTTGTATGTCTTATCCATGTGACCATTTTTCAGGCTAAAATGTAAAGTGTGTGACCTCCAGTATGCATTGGGGCATTCAGGTAGGTGATGTGTGACCATTCCCAGAGGTTCATCAATTATTGAAAAACGTCTGTACATTTTGTAACGCTTAATGCCTACTTAGTCGCACCAATCTTTTAGAAAAAAGGTTTTTCTTGACTTGTGTAGGATAAACTTAAGCTTCTGCCGATTCTTGAATGCTCAATAGGTTAGCTTGGCTTTTAATCACATAATATAAAATAGGACCTGGTTTCTTATCGAACATAATTTTAGCAAATCAAAACCAGGCCAACTACATCGCAAATAGCTGCAATCAGCACACAATTTGGTAAAGTCAAAGATTTGCTCCAAATTATGCTTTCAATTCTCTCACGAGATATGTCAAAAGCCAAAGGGCATATGTCAGGACCATAGCGCAACACTGGGATTATTTTAGATGTATAGAAATTAGAAAGCAGAATTATGGAAAACCTGCAAAACATTTTGTTAATTTGCTTCATTTGAGAGACGAAGGCATTTGCTTTCTCCTGTAGCCTTGAAGAGGAAGTGCCAAGTGTCATCCACGCTCCTGCCACCCCCTTCTTAGTACCCAGTACTTTCACACCAAAGTATGTGATGTATGAAGAACAAATAAACCAGCAAAGAGAAGCGTTTGGGCTCTGCCCAGTGTCTATTAGCAGGGGCGCCGAGTACGCGGGTGCTCCAGCGCTCAGGCACCTGCCAGTGGAATGAGTACGGGGCTGAGCCCCCTCCGGGCTGGATCAGAGAGAAGACACATGTCTCCCCCTCCGCCGGCTGGTCCTTGGCACTGGGAGTGTCTGCTGTTATGCCCAGCCTCACTAGGCCAGCAAGAACCTGTCACATTTCTCACCTCGGAGAGCAGTGTATTTACTTAAGCAAATACACCGCTCTCCGAGGTGAGAAAAAGAGAACAAAAGCCGGCCATGGGGGATATCAGTAGTCCCCACTCCCCATATGTTTCTGCTGAAGGCTTAACTGCTGGCTCAGCTTTTACATGGTCCATGCTGCCAATTATCAGCATTAACATGCTGCCAATTATCAGCATTAACTTTAAAAAAGTGTATTTGTGTGCATGCAGGGATTGTGTGTATACATGCATGCATGCGAGAGAGTGTGTGTAAGTGGTTGTGTGTTTGTATGCTAGGATGTGTTTGCAAGTGCACACCAATGAGTGAATGCAGTGTGAATGGTGTACATGGGTGTGACTGCACATGTTAATGAGCGCACAGTCTAAATGTTCTGGGTGCTGTGTGAATATGTGTCCATATCTGTGTATGTGTGTATGCCCGCTGGTACCTGGGGAAGGGCATTGGAGCATGAACATTTTTTGACAAGAGCATGGCATGTTTTACTGCCGTCTTTGGGCAAAGGAAAGCCAACTTGAGTGTATTTATGTGATGGTGGGGTTGGAGTGGGGGTGGTGGAGAATATTGTAGTGGGGCTGGCCTGGCTGTGTCTTACTGTGGCATTCAATGGGGGCATGTTTCCTTATTTTGACTTAGGTTTTTATTTTACTGGTGTTCTGGTCAAAGGCAACAAAAATATTCTTACATCGGGGGAGTATAACATGAGTGCAACATAAGTGTTTTTATTTGGGGGGATTTGTGAAATGATATGTTATTTATATAGCGCTTTCGCCTAAGCGCTGTACAGAGAACATATTACCATAAAATGTATCACCCAACCGAAGTTTGCACTCATTTAATGAGCTTTATTTATTTATTGCATTTATTGACAGTGCCCAAACCTGTAAGTATCACAGCACTGGTACAACTTGGTGAGCAGAGAAAACAGTACAGTACAGAGCAAGAGAGAGGTAACAAGGTGCAAAAGCAACATAATAGCACAAGGTCCATAGAGGAGGGCAGGGATCAGGGAGGTAACTTTGAAGTATGAAAGGCTAAGTTGGCCCTGCCAGGATTTGAACCTGCAAATCACACTCGGAATACAACAACATGCACTCAGCCTGCTGAGCTATCTTATCCGCTTGCCAGCAAGAGCATGTCTTTTTCATAATTCCCCTTTCCCACTATTTAATTCCATTTAAACATGCACTCCCCAGCAAACGTTTATCTTCACTTTGTTAGAATTCCTTTCTGTTTCAATAGTTTGTCCAGCTATCATTTTCAATGCACTCACCAATGCATGGTGATTGTTATTCTGTGCAACTCCCATCTGCACCCTTATATACACATTTATTACAATACATTTATAATCCGTATCCTGCATCGACTACTTTCACTCCTGTGTTTATTCCTGGCCCTTCTATAATTCATATTGCTCATACTACCCTTTGACCTATTTTCAGTGCATTACTCAGCACGTTTATTGCCGGACGTACATATCTCAATATTGTCTGATATTTGCAGTTCTTCCAATGTCGTCTAATTTGACCTCCCAATCTCAATTTCTCACATTATTCTATTTGCTAAATGTGCATGCTCGATGTTTTCACACACAGTTTTTCCCATTTTATTTTCAGTCTCTCACTTTCTCAACACTGTCCCTTTCACTCCTCTGGGTGCACGCGTCTCCCATCACGTTTCCTATTGCAACACATCGATGTCCTGCAGCACCTGCCAAGGGGCTGCCTGCCCCACATCAGCCACAGTGGTGGTCATCTCTAACCACTCCCTCCATCCCTCTACCAAATCCGGCTTCCACCCTCTACACTACACTGAAACTGCCCTCATCTCTGTTCTTAACTCTCTCCTTTCTGCACGCTACTCCCTCCTCACCTCAGCAATAATGTAAATTGTTCCTTGTTTTTTTTTCGAGTTGTGATTCAATTGCCATCTTATGCTTGTTGAATTTATTCTTGTTCTCATGTAAAGCACTTTGAATTAAAGGGCTATATAAATTAGATAAAATACAAATACAAAATACAGTGGTGAACACAGGCTTGTATGGTTCCTCGTCGTGCAGGACCCGGTGATAGTTGCAGCTGGAGTATCTGTCCTCATGATATCTGCCCAGGTAATACATGTGCCCAATATATTCAACCTGAGAACATCTGCTGCAGTGCTATCTGCTCCAGAAATCCATGCCGTGATACTATCTTTCAAGGACGTCCATCCTTAGAGGGAGTTACCTTCCCCCATAATTTGACCCCAGGCAACTCTTGTTGCTTCATTGCACCAGGGAATATCTGCCCCCGGTGTTCAGCCTCGTGCAAAATCTGCCACTGGCACTGTCCAATCACATCAGGATAATCCGCCCCATGCAAATTACCCAGGCCCTACCCATCCCAATCATATGCATGATGGAATGTTTCCAAAACCGCCCTTCAGCCTCATAGCCAAGACAATCTCGCAGCTGCAGCCCGTGCTTTTGACAAAGTGTAGTTCGTTCATCGTCCTTTCATGGCAGAGTGCACCCTCTCCAACTCACAGCCAGAGCTTTCATGTTTACTCCTGCCATGTATGAGAAGGCCATGGTGTTGAGAGGATGAATAATGAAAAGTCACCTCTTCAGATTTTTACTTTTTGTATTTATTCTTCTTGTTTCAACAAAGTGCAAGTAGCTGAAAAGTTAAATGTAGTATGTATGTTGTTTCTGCCATGGCATGACTGCTCTGGTCCGCAGCACAGGTCTTCATCTCCCATGCACCTTCTCTCATTTCCTGATATCACTTAATCTCCCGTAAGAATAGGATACCACATTGCTCCACCGTAGACTGTCCTCAAAGTCACATAGTTCAGTTAGTCGCTCTGAACCTGGTTGGGAGCATCACCTCTCTGCAAGGCAATTTGTTACTACCACCACTGCTCCGTTCAGGTATCCTTGTGGGTTGCTCTTCATAGAGCTCCCTCTCTGCCTCTCTCCCTCGCTCTTTTATCTTTTTCCTATCTTTTCTACTCTCCCGCTTCTTCTCCTGCTTGCTTCATTGACAATGTTGTCCCTGGTGCAGGTGGTATCATCACTCCTGGGTCCATCACAGTCAACAAGTTCAGTGGGCTCTCTTCCGTTTCTTCTGTCTATGCTGCATGTTGTAAAGGTGCTCAAGTTGCAATTGTAAACACATCGTTTAGTTGCAGTCATTGCCTTTCATATGCATGATGGAACGTTTCCACTTTCCTACTCAAAGAGCTTGCAAAGCACCAGTTACCTTGCAAATCTGTGATAGTTAAAGTGAGCAACACAAATCATCCATTTAAAGGCTATCTTGCGATGTAAAAAAATAATGTTGCATTATGTCACTAATAAAATGTTTTCAACACCATGATTAACAACGAGCCAGAGGATTGTGAGAAAGAATCTGCCTATCTATGTTTGTTTACAACACAACTTCTTTTATTACATGTCTTAAAACCACTGAAAGTATAGTGGGCATATATCGAATTTTCAGGTTGACATTATCTTGCATTCTGGGACTTATAGTTTAGCATTCGGGATGTAAAAATTAAAGCCACAATGATATTATTTTGGCTTAACATTTTGCTATAAGGATTTACATATCATCATGTGGCTTTATTAATGTTAAACAAAAACACAGCAAATGTATAAAAAGCATAATATATATATTCAGACAGACGGTGGACCCAACACAATTTTGCTGTCCAGTAGTAAGTCTACCGGGTTGTCAAGGGGAGTAGTTTCTCTTTCACCAGAGTGCAGTGACCTAACTTTCAGAGGGTCCTTCTGGTACAGCAATACAGTCTAGTGGAAAACCTGCCATAGCTTCAGGTGGGCATCTAAACCACCTTTGGGGTGATGATCATGCTGCGGTATGAAGGGTATGATGTAGCTTGTGACAAAACACTGTTGTTTTTTTTAAATCAGGAAACTTCTTTACTTCTTGTTTTCCCTTGAATTGGGAAAGTTTTGTTGGTGGTGGTACTGCACCTTGCAACTGTACCTTCTGTTTAGCGAGCATGTCGTTCTCCCATCCTAGTCGTGTTACTCTGCCTTTTGAGGGCTGCTCCACCAGGGATGATTTTAGGTGGTGGAGTAGGGGCAGTGATGCTCACTGGAATGCAACTGGGAGGTTTAAATCTCCTTCTTACTTGACTTTAGTATATGCAGTACATGCTAGACAATGTTTCCACTGTTCTGCGCCACCCCCTTGCACCAAGTTGACGACTATGTGCACATGCGGTCATATAACTGCCAGTGATGTTACTTCTCTATATTTGGGCACCCCCCAGGAAATGAATAAGTCGGCTCCCCTGTCTATTAGAGTAATAGCACATATTGAAGTACCGACACCTAAGAAAACCTGGACAGTAAGGTGCCCATTGAGAATACATAGCTACAGTCAAGACAAAATGACGGTTGTCAGAATGGAATACACGAAGAAGCCAAGAAGATAATAAAGGAAGACGAATGGTGACCTTATAAAACTTCGGACGGACACGCATATAAATGATATGAGACCAGAGAATGCTGACGGAAAACGAAGCCAAAAGGATATACTATGGATAAATGACATATGCCATATACACAATGAAGATATTCAGTTAGTTTAAACGTGTACAGATGCAAGAAACCACAAGAAGCAAAGAAATCATTAAGCTTGCTTATGCTTAGTAGTAAAATAGTTTGCGTCAAGCGCCAACATATACATATATATACCTCAAAAGCACTTTATACATGAGTGTAACTCCACTACGCACATGAGCGCAATTGAACAAAGGTTACAAAAGGTCTCGAGAGGAGAGTGTTGCAGCAAACTAATCTAGAATTAAGACGGAGTGAAACTCAGCGAAGGTAACCATGCCAAGAAGCCAATGTTGTATCTGGTTGGAAAAGGCCGACAGTGGATACAATTAAGGAGACAAGAACAGAGTATCCTGTTCAGAAAGGTCAAGATAAGCCACAGATGGCAGAAGACTGGCAGAATTCAATCAAATACACGAAAATGCATGAAAAAGAGGCCAATTCCACAGTGTCCTAGCCACATGACAAGGCAGGCAGGAAAGGATGAGACTTTCACACCTATGCATGGATCCCTGCATACCCATACTCCTTAAAAAATCTCAGACCAAGAAGCAGACTCGAGGCCAAACTACAAAGCAGTAATTGACACATGACCACTGAGGTGATGATTGATTGTAACATCATTGGAGGAAAGCTGGGGTGCAGACGATCTCCTTGCACCTGGGGGTCTTTCTGCATGCTGCTAGACATACGTGGAAAAGTATGAATGGGGTTGATGCCAACCCAATCATAGTGGACCGTGTAATCTAGGGTCCTATAGTGAGTAGAGCCAATGGGATGTCATACTTTTAGTGACATTCATAGTGGCCATTTTGAAGGAAGGACTTAGTTACACCATCCTGACATTAATTGTCCAATCCCCTCTACCCGTTACCACATACAGATATATTACCTATTTTAAAGTTACCTTCCTATAACCAATCACGTTGCATGTTAGGTTTTTAAGATTGCACGTCAGTGATGATGAGTTTTTGCAAAAAATACTGTGTTTTTTCTGAAATTAAGTTGGAATTGGAATAGAGAGAGAGAAGATCGAGCGGTTGCTGATGTTCGTTGTACTCTCTGTTTTCTGTACTTCTCATTAAACAAACTTCCTTTGCCAAACTATTGAGTTGTCATAGTTATTTGATGGATGAGTACAAATCTGCATCCCCATCTATCTCGAGGGTACTGCTACCCATCCTAAAGGGCTGTTTGGAGATCCCCAGTCAGAGGGCTGCTGGAGACCATCCAGTTCACTTGGTAGCAAAGATGGATTGTTCGATTAGATAAGATACCCATTGGCCGTCAACATAAGTAACTTCGGGTCCTCGGCAATATCACAAGTCCTTTGCCATCCGGCTGATAGAACGAGAAGCTCCCCGTACATAGCAGTTAGTTTAATTGAAAACCCTGCAGGTTAGGTATGAAGGGACCTTTGCTTTCCCCCAAAACCCTCTTCCCACTTCTACGAGCAGCTGAGCGAACGAGCGGCACGCAAAGGCAGTAATGAAGGCAGTGATCCCGAGCATCCAGAGAGGAAAAATATGCGAACGGTGAGTGAAAAAGACTGAATGCTTTGGCAAAAACTTGCATGCCTTAAAACAAGTAAAGGGAAGGTAATGGAGGGAGGTGGGACAAATATAACGTCAGAGTAAGAGTATAACATTAAAGTATATATAAGGAGAAAACATTGACTGGAGTGTGGCCGAGCAATATAAAGAGATATCGTGAGTGTGGCCGCAATAAGAGTATACACCCAATGCCTAGCTTTTAAAGAGCGCTAGAAGAAGCCTTCATTTAAAGTCCTGATTGATAGGATGACTTAGGAGACCAGATCGATTAAAGACGATCTGAAAGAAATGGGCTTAAATTCCATGTTGCAATACAAATAGGGGCTGGATGCATCTGAGGAAGCAGATGGCATGATATTTGTGTGGCAGCCAGAGTCTGTCTGTCTGTTTTATGTTTTTTAGTTAATCTTTGACGTCATTAGGTAAAACACTTTTTTGAAATAGCATGAAAATTGCACGATTGTAGAGACAAAATGTTGCATGGCATGGATTGATGGTTGTTGTTAACAAAAGTAAAAGTAAAATTATTGTTGAAAAAACGGGATTGGAGCTTGCGACGATTGGTGCTTGCTCATACTGTTGATTTTGTTTGTGAAACATAAAGTATAATAAAGTGTTATATAAGGAGAGGATAAACAGGTTAAGCATAGAAGAAGAAGACATTACCCCATTGATACGCTTGTGCAAACAGTTGCCAAAGCATGCACCTAAGCTTAAACAGTACAGTGCAGAATGGGTTAAAGGGACCGCAAACAAAATGTTTATGCCATGGCCCCAAGGAGGATCGCTATCTAAAACGGTACTGCAGCACATGACGATATATTTACATGCCACATACACTGGCAAACATTTAGACAAGCGCCTGGCTAGTAAAAAACTTTGGAAAATGTACCAAGAAGAAAAAGAGGAGAAGCCACCTTTAGATTGGATACTGAACATATGCACAGAGGGGGGTGCAGAGCCTTCTGCGCCACCCACCCTGTCTAAAACAAAAAGCGAAGCTAGTAAACACGAAGGATTGTGCCCATTGAGGGAACTTAAGGCAGCAACGGAAATAGCAACCCATCATATGAGTCGCCTACGCAAAGTAGTGACGAAAGCCCAGAAAAGGACAGAGAAAGATATAATACCTCCAAAATCCCAAAGGACAAGGAGAGATGCAAAAAGGAAAAAGGAGATCAAGCACAAGCAAGTACACCTCCAGGTACGGGAAGAGAGGTAAAGAGATGGAAAGGAGATGAGGATAGAACTGATGAGATAGCATTCACACAGAACGAATAGATGGGAGGTCAGATTTTATTGAAACTCAATGGTAAACGCATTGAGGATGTGAGACAAAGGGGAGAACAAGATGAATTAGAAGGGAAGGAGCAGGAAAAGGAAAAACGATTAAGAGACAATGGGGCTAAGAAAAAAGATAGGCGGAAACGAGAGCAGTTATATCATGACAAACAGGTCAGAAAACAGGAAAAGGGGGAAGAACAAAGAAAAAGCGATCATAAGCAGAGAACAGCTGATGATCAGAAAAGAATAGAACAAAGGAGAATCGAAGAAGAAGAACAAAATATACGGGAGAACAGAATAAAAAGACAAAGGGATGTGGAAATGCAAAGGGCAAATGAACGAAGAGATGCGAGGAAGCAAGAGGAGGATAGGGTCAGTGAGGAAGCAAGGAAGCGTAGAGAATTTGATGATGACATAGAACGCAAACGAAGACAGAGGGCACATAATCTCGAATATTTGGAAAGAGAGGTTAAAAACACGATCCAGTAGTAGACTGGGAAGATATAGAAGAATTCTTTCCAGAGTACTATTCAGTACCAGGCATGTCTAGAGCAAATCTAGAAGATGACTTCAATACCAGAAGCATCAGGTAGACAATTGAAAGAATATATGATGAGATGGGGCTTGAAAAGATACCCCATGGAAAAGGATGAGCGTCTTGAGAGCACTCAGTTGTATGATACTGAGGATGCCTCCTGAAGTAGCAGACATAGAGAGCTGTCCTTAGATAGGTTGACTCTAAACAGAAATGAGGAGGATGAGAGCAGTTGCACGAGTTGGGCACAGACAATATCGGATGCAGAAAGAGAAGAATGTGAAGAAAGAGAAGATGAGAGAAGACGCAAAAGACGCTTCTCTAGGGGAAAGGTAATAAGATAGTCAGATTCTACTGGGTCTGCACCTAAGGCATCGGAGTTAGCCGTACAATCAGATCAGCATGAAAGAGTGTTACACGGTCAGAGGGGGGTGTCTCCACCACCCTATGTGAGCAGGTTAAGGACATTGCCAGGTAGACAGTGATGCAGGAATATTACCCCTGCGGTAGACAGAAAAATTATCAGAGAGGAAAAGGAGTTTAATGTATCACAGAACCCCTTATTAGAAAAGGGAGGAACAAGGCTGCAATATATACCTTGGCTGCAGATGGATAGAGAAAACCTGAAAGATAAGCTCCCAATGTTGACATCTGGAGCCGGAGAATTGATACACGAGTTTGAAAAAATGTCAGGGGGGAACACCTTAGCTATAGGGGATATAAAGGGTCTTTTAATCACCATACTTGGTGGTAGAGCTGACGATGTGTGGACACGTACAGGTTACCCTGGCATGACTACAGTTAATACTGCGCATGACGGAGCGCCGTTCAACAATTGCAGAAGCGCTTTGAGTGCTATACCCAGACACTTCCGATATGGGAGCTATCATGACACTCAAGATGAAGGAGGGAGATTACCCATTGATTTATATTCAGAATTTCCAAGATGCATGGGTACTGGAAACGTGGGAATCTTGGAGAAATCTATACCCGTGTTTTACCATATATTATGCCAAGGGCTGCCAGAACACGTACAGAAGCAGCTCAAGAAATTAGTAGGGGTTGAGGCTAAGCCATTGTCTGAAATACAGCTCACCATCGCACACTATTGCAGGCTGTTGTAAGAATAAAATCGCAAGAAGGATGCTGCACGAAAAGGCGAAGAGGCTAAATTAGTGCAGAAATAATTCTCGAAATATGCCATTGAGGGGGCAATGATAACTAATACAGATGTATCAAGTATGCAGCAGACCAATAACTAAAGACAGTTCAATCAAAGCAATAACCGGTTTTACCCAAGAGGAAAAGGCTTCCGAGGTAGGGGATGGCAGAGTAATCAGGGAGGTTTTCAGAGTAATCAGGGAGGTTTTCAAAATATGCAAAGCGGAAACCAGGATATGCAAAATGGGCAAGTAATCAGACCACTGCCAACATGTTGGACGTGTGGGATATAAACACAACAGGGAAATCTGTACAATAATACCTCTATATTCTAGGGTACTTTATCCTTTCTGTTATCACAAATTACATTAACACACAAAACAGAAAACGGAGTGGGAGCTTCTCTTGAGTTCATCAATTAGTCAGCCATAAATGCAAAACCCTAACACTCTCCCTAATCAGAAGAAACACTCTTTCCCTTCATGGTGCTTCTGCCCTTGAAAGCGCTGTAGCACCGACTAAGAAGAGATAGATAAAGAGCTCGCCCTATCCCTGCAATCAATGGGGTGGTTTTTAGGCAAGGTGTCAACAGATGGTTCTCTCTTTTCAAGCCCCAATATGAGCAAAAAAGTTTAAAATAGCAGTTTTAGAATAAATGCCCCAAATCTGCACACTTTTGGTCAGTCAGGCAGTTCGCGTGGGACTGGACGTCACAAGGTGGACCATTTATTTGCCCTCCGCGAAGTGTGCCTGATTGTCCCAAGTGTAATGTAATAAAACACTTAAGAATATAAATAACACTCTCAATATGTTGTTCTACTCCCGCACATTGCTTCTCTTCTTTGGAGTACACACAATAATTAGTTTCTTTGAGAGATCACAATTTATGCATAAAAATATCAACGTTGTTGGTTAAAAATGTCCAATTGCTCAAGTCTATTATGTGTCGCCCTTAGTCAGGGGACATCCAAAAGTCAGGTCGACCGGTTTCAATGATTTTCTCTTTCGTACATCATCTTCCTCAGGACCAATTGCTTCTTTTGATAAGATTCAATCTGTGCACCCATCAGAACAGTTATACCAGGATATTCTGTGGGGAAGACAAAGAGAAAGTCAGCGTGACTTCTCCCATATATTAAACAGAGTGTACGGCATTTGAATACTCTCACTGTATATCGCACCATTGCTTTAGCAATACTCAATTAATAAGGGTCATCTTAATGACAATGTAAACAGACTACTCCCCCTCTCTCCCCACCTATATAGGACATATGACATTTGTAATTCAAATGATCGTACCTGATTTTTTTGTCGTGTACACCCAACGTCAAAGTTTTTGGCAGTTCTATTAGCCTGGTTAAATGCACCAACAATGATGCTTTGCAAGTAACAACAAACAATTGTGCATTTTACTCGCCATGGATATTCTGTTCACTTCTGATTGACCATATTAGCAGACATTGCTTGAGGTAAGTCGACATATTGTCGACCTGGATGGAGTCTGGTTACCATGCTTGGGGACTGATTGGATCAGTAGTGTAGATCCTGTATTGTGGTTCTAATCTGGGATGGTTCTATGGAAGAAGGAAACAGGAAAACCCTGTTAATTACCACTGCCCAGTTATTTACGCTACCTGCTGATATATCGGCAAAGCCTGTTTTTATTTTGCCGAACGTCTTTTGTACTGTTTTTACTAGTAAGCCCAAGGTGGGATGACAGGACATCAGGCACGTATGTGCAGAAGTCAAGGAATGGTGTAAAATGGCCAATTCACAAGAGGAGGGATGCCGAATTCATCTGCGTTCTCGTTATCACAGCAGGGTGGAATTGGATGTGTGCAGAATAACACGGTACAGCAGCAAGCGCCAAGAGTACAACAAAGCTTGCAACCACAGCAGAAGGTGACCCATTTTCTGCAGGGACAGTCCCAACAGCCGCCAATGCAACTGTTACAAACAACAGACACAGGACAGGTACTGAATTCTGGAATAGGAGATGCCATAGGTGATGGAGGAAATCCAATTTACACAGAGTGGGACAAGATTATATATGGACTAGGAAAGCTCACTGGTAGACCTGATGTGTTCTATCCTATCAGTGACACGAACCCTCACGAGGAACTAAGGGTAGATGTCTTTATAGGGGATAAGGAATATTCTTTCTTAGTTGACACGGGTGCGACACGCTCGTGTATACATGAAGTCAAGTTTTCTTTGTCCGGCTACGCCATAAATACTCAGGGCTTCACAGGAGCAACAAGTCGTGTTCCTTTGACCAAAGAACTTCCTGTTTCCATAGGAGAATGTGACATGAAAGTGCGGCTGCTATATTCGAGGCAGACTCCTGTTAATATATTGGGATGAGATTTGATGACAAAGTTAAACATGACAATCTCGTTCACGGGGAAGGGCATAGTATGTCCAACACCAGGAATGCATTATTTGAACGTGTGCAAAATAATTAGAGCATACACAGGACGAATGGCTATGAGAGCTATTCCATTAGAACCAGAGATATTCGCATATGTAGTGCGCATATTAATGTCATAGCTACCAAGCCTTGCAGACAGAACAATGAGAACACCAGACGAGTTTCTGTTCAGACCAAGAATACCTATGCATGAGGAAAAGGGACAAGTGTTTCCCTTAGCAATACATGCAGCCATAGTGCGAGGAGAAATGGCTTTGCTTGATGGCTGTGATGATGAAGGCAGACATTGGTGCGCAGTAATCGCCATTGGGGAAGGTTACAGATTGACTGACGTCACTGATGACAATCTATTTGAAGAGCAAATAGGTGAAAATGAGATTACAGTTGAGGTTAATCTCATTTATTGGGTGAAAATGATTAAAAGAGAGGTGCCTCAGAGAATGATGTTGGCACTAAAATGTCCTGAATATTTTGATGACGACATGTCAAAGGTACCTGTCTCAGTATGGACTACAGGCCCTTATGACATAGGCTTACTGAAAGGAGTTGGAGAAGTGAAGATTAAATTGAAACCAGGATCAATTTTTCCAAAATCACGACAGTATCCCATGTCTAGGGAGGCAGATGAAGGGATTGTTAAGACAATTTCCGCCATGATGGAGCGGGGCATCCTAGTGATGTCAGAGTCATCATGCAATACTTTGGTTTATCCGATTAAAAAATCAAAGGGAGGGTCTTGGCGTTTAATGCAAGATCTTCGCCCGATAAACCAGATAGTCAAGGCCGAGTTTCCCCTAGTCCCGAACTCATCCATGATCCTATGTACTATACCCGTTGAAGCACAATATTTCACGGTGATTGACTTAAAAAATGCATTTTTCTCAATCCCACTGCACAAAGATTCTCAGGATTTGACATCATTTACGTTCAGACAAGTTCATCTGAAAAGCACAAGGCTGCCTCAAGGGTATTATGAATCTCCTTCAATTTTCAATAGAGTCCTGTAGATGGACTTAAGCAACATTGCATTAGAGAGTGTTGACTTGCAACATGTGGATGACATTCTAATTTTCAGCACAACAGAGAAAAAGTGCAGCCTCGATTCCATTCAGCTATTGACATATTTGATCAGAAAGGACATAAAGTTGACAAAGAGAAGTTACAATATTGTCAACAAGAAGTGCTGTACATAGGCCAGCTGATCCCACATAAAGGAAAAAGGGTTACCCCTGAAAGAGCTGAAGCCATTTCAAAAACAGCCAAGCAACACATGATAAAACAAATGCAGAGTTTTCGAGGGTTATGCAATTACGTCCGGGCATGGGTCTTCGATTACAGTTCATATACTAAGCCCTTTTTACAAGCCTTAAAGAAAGCACAGGCAACCAGGCAACAAAAGAAAAAATTGTGTTGACTAAGACCATGGAGGAAGGGTTTGATGAACTAAAAAAGGCCATTTGCACAGCACCAGTCTTAGGGATTCTCAATTATGCAGAGGAATTCTACCTGTTTTCACACATGAATGGCAATGTTATGACAGCAGTCTTTACACAGAAAACCACGTTGGGGTACAAGCCCCTGGCATACTACAGTGGGAATTTGACCCAGTATTGACCCGTGCAAACAAAGTTTGGCTGCCGCAGAATTCGCCATAGAGAAGGCTACAACCGTTGTGATGGGGTGCCCAATAACGTTATTCGTCGAGCACGCATTATTTCTCATTTTAGAGAAACCAAAAGTCACATTGACATCTTAGAGAGCTTCTGCTAATGAAGTGGTCATATCAAATCCTGCATCCAAATAATGTGATGCAAAATAGTGAACCCAGCTATGTTTATAGCAGAGCCAGTCACTGAAGGAGAGCCAATACATGATTGCGTGAACTATGAAGCATTTTATGATGAGATTCCCACAGTAAAAGAAAATACATTGGTGGAAGGAGAAATCGTCTTTATTGACGGTTCTTCCAGGATCGATCAAAATGACAGACAAAGATATACAGGTGCCGCTGTGGTGAAGCACACGGCAAATGGGGAATTGTGAGTACTTATTAGGGCACGGTTACCCTCACATTATTCGGCACAGGCTGCTGAATTATAGGCGTTGATACTCGCACTCGAGAATCACGCAGACCAGGAAGTTACGTTATATAGTGACTCCACCTATGTGACGTCTACAGTGCACGCAGGCTTAGCGCTCTGGAAAAGGAGGGGCTACCTCCGAGCGGACGGCACACCAGTGCAACACGGCACCTTATTGGACAGGCTCATTAAGACACTACAGCTCCCAGTGGGCATAGCGGTCGTAAAATGCACCGCCCACACGAAAGGGACAGATTTGATCTCACGTGGAAATCAAGCAGCAGACACTGAAGCCAAGCGTGTGGCAACCGAAGATTAAATAATAATGAATATGGAAATGTCTGATGTACATGAGAAAATGATTGTTGCACGAAGTGAGCCGGAAGGCTATAGCAATAGGCCAAAAACTCAGTTAGAGGAGCTCCAAGGAGCAGCACCACAGGAAGAGAAGAACCTATGGAAGCGAAGAGGGTGTTCTTTAAACCCCTCCGAGAGCTTGTGGCGACAAGACAGCACTGGTAAACTGTTGATGCCTATAGCCTTATTGAAGATAGCACTGGAACAGTTACACTATCCAGCGCACATAACAAAACAGAATCTAGCAGCAACAATTGCCGAAGACTGGTTTATACCGAACTTGGCAGAACACGTTGCATTTCCTATGGTAAACTGCATAATCTGTCAGCAGTCCACAGCTGGGCATACACTACGTGTGATTAGAGGAGTCATCTCAAGGCCTAATGAGCCTTTTCAGCACTTGCATATCGATTATGTCGATATGATTCAAGTATGTAACGGGTACAGGTATTTAATTGTTGTGGTGTGTCCATTCTCTAGATGGATAGAAGCAGGTCCATGTGCACACCCAGACTCAACCTGTGCGGCCAAATTCCTGGTGAGGGAGGTGTTTCCCAGATGGGGAGTCTGTGAAGTTATGAGGTCAGAGAATTGTCCTCATTTTGTTAATGTAGTATTTGAACAGATCAGCTTGTTGCTTGGTATAAAGCACAAGTTTTCATCAGCGTATCATCCTAAAGGGAATGGGATATGCGAGAAGCTCAACAGCTTGTTAAAAGAAAGGATAGCCAAGTTGAAGCTTACTCTGAAGAAGGGCTGGTTACACTGTCTTCCACTGGCACTTTATGCACTCAGAAACCAACCTGGTTCTGATCATCATCTCACGCCCCACAAAATCGTGACAGGCAGAAGGATGTGAACGCCGTTAACACCTCGAATTAGAACTAGATGTGATGCTTAGCCAACAGAAGAAGTGTTAGGATTGGAAATTTAAAACTATTGGAATTGCATGACATCTTGTTTTTCTGTATTTTCAGGGCAGCTGCGGCGACGACAAGAAGGGTGTAGGGCAGTACAGAACACAGAAGGAGATGCTACAACAGATAAAGTTTCAGAATTACGTGTTCCTCAATTATTCCCTGGGGACACGGTCTTAATAAGAAATCACACAAGAAAAAAGTGAGACGAGCCAAGGTTCCACGGGCCATTCAGTGTGGAGGACGTCGCACCCTCTGCAGTCAAGTTACAGGGAAGAAGAGCTTGGATCTTCTTGGGCGACGTCAAGCCATACATCGGAGAAATCCCTCTGCCCGCACTTCACCGCGAAGCGACGACAGACGACGGGGAAGAACCACAGCACGTGCAGACAAGATCCATGATGAGGAATAAGGATGCCTGACCATTCAAGCAAAGGGCAAGAAACATTTGTGCAAAATTGTGGCTTAGTTCTGGACATTTCCCTTAAGCAAAATAAGGGAAGAAGGACAGAAAACACAAATGTTCTGTGCATCCTAGTTGCAGGATGAAGGAAGAGAATTGCATTTATAAACCACAAAATAGCTTGTTGACTTTGAACTTTGGACTGAGAGGCACACTGAAGCCTTGATAAGAAAAGCTATGCCAAATTTGATCAAGGATATACAAACTGGAAGAGAATACAGTATCCTGAGTCCTTAGACACAGAATCCTTGTTTGGACTCATTTATGGTGTCACGCAATAGCGACCTCCCCAAAGACATTCTGATCTGTTCCGAGTTAGTATTGAGGTCCTAACCGTCGCTGGTGGAAAGGCTCACGAACATAACAAGATCCGGAAAACAAAAAGACAATAAAGAGGCTGCTCACAGTGATTACAGAATAGTTTCTTTTACTTCCGGAGTACAGCGAGGACAAGACAAATGTCCCTATCACAAGAGAATAACAAACTAGCCAAAGCTGTATTTTGTTGCTTAATTGAAGACTTTCCAAAACTTATGGGGAGACATGCCAATGTTGACGTCCTCACTTTCATCAGAGATCCAGCAAACACTACACATCTGAGTATGCTCCTTCATGGCATTGTGATTCAGGTCGAACTTTCCAGTCATCATCGAAATCACAGAAGAGTGTAGAAACTTTCCTTCGAGGGACAGATCGTGAAGGTGGTGCCAAGGACGTCACTTTTGTTCATGCTGACAAGAAAACAACATATTGTCTGGAGTGAAGCAGATTAGAGGCATAGACTGGGAATTGGTCTACATGGAACATGCAAATTAAGACTTACTGAACTTATTGCCTCATTTGGAACTTTCGTTAGTGGAAAGAGAACTGTTTCCAGAGACAAAAGACAGTCTATTATTTGGACCAAGAGGATAATCGGTCCAGCACCTGTGACTTGCAAGCAGAGACAGCAGAATCCAGATATAGTGACACTGTTTAGCATGCATTAAAAATGTTAGTTTTGCTTCCTTAGATGATCGAGATGGGAAGCCAGAACAGCAGCATTATCCTCCCCCATGAGGAGAGACATTCATATTGGCCCAGGAACAAGAGGCTACTGTGTCCTGGTTAGGGGCGTATGTGTTAATGATGCACAGCTCTCTGTTTTATAACATCCCCCGCATCACCACCATCCTCCCGTCCTGTTCCACTGTGGACTGCAACAGTTGGAAGGGTACGTGTGGCGCTACCCAGGTGATTACACCCCTGGCATATGCCGAATACGTTGCCCCCATGGTGGTTCCTCTCCATTTTTTCTTTATCACCTCTTGTTTCTCTTTAGTGAGGTGGGTTTCCTGTAGCAGAGCGATGTCTATCTTTTGCCTTCTCAGGTACATCATGGCCTTGTTCCTTTTCATATAGCTATTGAGTCCCCTGACATTCCAGGTTACTATTCTAAGGTCTCCCATCTTCATCCATATCCCGTCCCATCTCCGTCCCTCCTTATCCTGTGCTCCCTGTATTCTTTTGTGTGGATATAAGCTCGCTCTCTAATTATTTTCACTACAATCTTCCCAACTCTTCCCCCACCCCCTGCGGGCCCCAGCTGTTCCCAACTCCCCAACCTCTAACCATCACCCTCCCCTCCCACCTCAAACATCCCCAAACTGTTGCCCAGTTCCATCTCTGGATCTCAATCTACCCCGCATCTAGCCCTCCTCTTGGTAAAACAGATATTCGGTACTCAGCAGGGGGATACCGCTCTAGCAGTATCCCAACTAAACTACCTGTACGGGGATGGTAGCGTGTCAACCGGTGCTGCTTCCTGCCCAGCGCTAGCAGCACGTACAGTTACGGATCATATAGCATGCCTATCAATTTCTAATGCAATCTTCTATATTCCAGTCCCAATGTCACTGTGCAAGCTTTACTTATCTCTCATGTCTTCGGTTTGTGCATCCGCACAGTTGTGGCAAGGCTCCAGCTCACTTTTCAGTCGCTTTCTCTTTTTGGCCTTCCGCTCCCGTCGGGCAATTCTTCGAATCCAGCCAAGCGGTCACATCCTCAGGTGATTCGAAAATTAGCGCTTTGTTCCCATGGAGCACTTTTATTTTTGCTGGATATATTAGCATATACCTGTAGCCCGCTTCCTGCAATCTTCTTTTCACTGCAACATAGCTCATGCATTGTCTCTGCACCATGAGAGTGTAGTCAGGATATGCGGTGATGGAGGCTGATGCTCTGCTTATGGTTCCCCCTTTACGGAAGTGTTCTAGGACCTTCTACCTGTCTTTGCAGTTCAGGATCTTGGCAATGATAGGTCGCGGCGGGGCCCCCGGTGGTGGTCTTCTGGACAGGGCCCTGTGCGCTCTCTCGACTGCGAATCCCTGGCTCAAAGCTCCACCCGGTATCTCCTGCAGCAGCATGTTCTCCACGTAGTTCGCTGGATCAGATCCTTCTTCTCCTTCTGGAAGCCCTACGATGCGCACGTTGTTCCTGCGGGCCCACCCCTCCACCTCTTTGGCTCTCTCCTCCAGATTGTGCATCTGCTGTTGTAGCACATGGGTGTCACTTTTGTTAGACGTGCTTGTGCTTGTGTTAGTTTTCACCTCCTCTTCAAGGGTTCCCATGCGCTCGGCCAGCGCCCGTGCATCCTGTCGCAGCAAATTAACATCTATGCTCACTGCATCCATTTTAGATTCCAGCGCTGCTCTTAGGTCCGAGATGGCGGTGCTCATTTTGCTCTCCCATGCTCCTTTCAGCTCGGCAATGGCATCCAGTATCTGCTGGTTGCTGGGTGCCACCTGCTCATTTTGTCACATGCCCTGTCCTGTTCCGCTGGCCCCCGATATCACCTGTGGTGTTTTGGCAAAGTCCTCCAGGGTGGACTGCTTTCCTTAACTTTTGGGCAGCTTAGAGGCCATCTTGTTTGTGTAGGGGATGCTGGTTCAGTGCTGCCCTTAAGTAGGGCTCCCTCCTGCTACTGAGATCCTTTATTCACTGTGCGGGTAGTGTCCTCTGCAGTTTGCCACTTCTGTTTGACTTGGGGGGGCCCCCTAGTTCCCCTGCTTCCAGGAGCAGTCCGCCCCAAGAGGTGGTATGGACGGAATAAAGCGGTCAGCAGTCAGGGATTGATCTGTCAGGCCAGCAAGGGCTTTCCTGGATCTCCTGTGCCAATGAGGTTACTGGTGAAGCGCTCATATGGGCTACTGAACACCTCCCGTGGCCGGTGTCGTGCCCCAATATTTTGTGTGCACCCCCAGACAGCCACAGTCTCACTCCAGCCCACCTCAGTTCTTCCAGCAGTTTTCAAATATCCCCCAGCACAACAGGCCTCCAGAGTCCTGTGTCGTTGCTCCAACTAGCTAGTATTGTGAGTGTCATCATTCATGTATCCATTTGTGAGCGCTACAGTGTATCTTGGCTGAGTTAATCTATTGTGTGTGCCTCATTAGTGCCTCCAGCTTGCTGTTCGGGCTCCCCGCTCTCCGCCCCTCCCGTGTGCTTCCCAGCTACAAAGGAACAGTGTCCTGTGTGACAATGTATCTGTCCGGTTCCGCAGGGTCTCATGAGCTTGTAGCTGCTGCGGGGAGGGCGGGGGGTCCAGCCCTCGCGCGGGCCGACAGGGGGACTTGTAACTTCTTTTCTGCTTCGGGCGCGCACCCGGCTCCTGCTGTCCGATGGCTCCAAGACAAGGGTGCACGCACAATCGTCCGGTTCAGCGGCCACTCGCCCGTCAGCCCTTTCTTTATTTCTCAGATGCCTTCCTCACGATTGCTTGCTTCCAATCTCCAGGCATCAGGTCTCCGCTCCTTCATATATCGTGAAGTGCGTCTCGCGCCTTCAGCTTGGCCGCATCTTGGGTCTGGGGAAAGTGATGAGATGGCAGGCATTTCGTTGTTAGATCCCTTTGTTAAGGCGATCTGCCATTTTGGTCTCGTCAGCTGCGAGTCCTGGTTTCTTAGAAGCCCCGTTTTGGGCGATTTTCTTGCTCATTATGCTTGCACTTCTCATGCAGTGTGCCGTGTGCCTTCACATACATCTGCTTTCAATTTCGGGGATTGCAAGCACCTTTTAACGCATTTCTAGATCAGATCAATCTCGGATCAGCAGGAGCCTCCCGGAGAACACGTCTACTCCATGGCTCGCTTAGCCACGCCCGCCTCCAGCTGGGTCTTGGTTGTCGTTGTTCATGTTGGCTAGGGCTCGTGCCATCGCGGGATTGAGTGGGCGGATGGCTGGATGTCTTTCATGATGTGAGCTTACGCTGGGAGCAGTGGGACTGGGTTCAATCTCAGATAGTTGATAATTATTCTGTCGGGAGTTCTTTGTCCGGTTGGGGGCCCCATCAGGAGGGAAGGGACATTCGGATTTTCCCTCTTCAAGGCTATACCAGGGGATCTAAGAAGCCCATCAAAGAGGTCCTGGCAGGCAAGAATACCAGGCACCTGAAGTCGTATACAAATTCTGACAATGTGGGAAGAATTCCTGGCAAGGGAGTATACCAGGCAATCCGCAAAAGCTACAAGGAGAAATAAAGAAAGATTGTTATGGAACTTACTTTTTTGAAACTAAAGAAAGACTTATGGAATTTATTGTTTGAACAACAACTTTGTGAGTCCAGTACAAAGACAAAAAGGAACTGCTGGATAAAGACACACTTTTTGCCACCCTACCTACAAATCCAGGGGAAGGGAACCACTCTCTGGATCCAAGGGTCTATCCTTGAAAAAAACTATTTTGTTGGAGTCATCCTTATATTTTTGGTTGTTGACGCTTTTATTTTGCTAATAATAAGTCATAGACATTTCCTTGCACCCTTTGTAGTTTTGTTTCTAGTGTGAGGGTCAATTTAGAGCATTCTGGACACAATGACGGGTTCCAAGTTACTGACTACTTGACACAGACATATATTTATTTTTAGTTTTCTAAGTAGGGAAATTCCTCTTTAGAAAAGGGCTAGAGCGGCGTTTTTCCACCCAATTTTTCTTTAATAAAATGTCTTACTTTGAGAATACCATAGATGTGTGTCCGCCTCTCCTTTCTGACCCCTCACATAAATATGAGGGATTTGTATAGACTGAAATAGTGAAGAGACTGCATGGCTTGGATTTGTCATTCAGCATGTTAACTGGTAAGTGGGTGTGAAAAGGTGCAGTCCTTATTCATTTTCCCTCTATCCATGTGTGGATAATATTGTAGATCAGAGTCAGCACTTTATGGTGCCACACAGCAATCGGTAAGAAATAAGGACAAATCTTCCCAAGAAATGGTAAGGATTTCCTAATTTTGAGAGCACAAAGGGAACCCCAAAAAGTAACATTCAAAAGCACTCTTTTCATGACGCATGTGCCAGCCACGTCATGAATAATCATATGAAAACATGCAGTATTTGAACACAGTGGTAATTAGATCTTTGAATGGGCGGTAATGTGTGAGCGTTCTGATAGTGTCTGCTAGGACCAGAGCTGATATGCCCGAGGATGGCTAGTGAGTGAGCTCCTGTCTACACCTCACCTACGTGAGTCACTGGAACCATGTAACTAGTATAAAGCTACGTCTTTCTTACATGGTGACTCCTTTGTCTGTCCCTGACTCACTTCCCAGTTTACAGTACAACACTAACCCTTCCCCTCAAACACTCCCAATACATGCTTTTATTGTTTCACTACATTTGGGGGATCCCCTGACACCAGACTGACAACTTAAACCCCAGTTCAGTAACTGTCATATTCCCATTATTCAATTTAAACCACATATCCTAATCCCAATCCTTACATACTTGTAACCTCAAAGACATTACAAGTATTGCATTTTTTAAATTGCTTCCCAAATCAACATTAATAACTAATGACTAAATACAGGGGGAAACCATGCCGCCCTTGTAAAAGTCCGACCTTCTTTGATGGTGTGCCTCACATCTGCACAGACAATCTTCACGTTTTTTTAATTGGCAGGGTCATCGTCCTTCAAAGTAAGTCGATTTTTGAGTAAATGCACACATGAACAAATACTTACCAGCAACACAAAACAGCAACACACGATGAAACAGTGGCAGTATATGACAGTCCAAAATCAAAGTAGTGCAAGTCTCACAACCTGACTAAGCCAGCACATCCACCCCTTCCAACTGCAGAGTGTTGCTGTCAGGCAAATGTGTCAGTGTACTGCATACAACATGAACTGCATCTGCAAAGGAAACAGCCTTGTGAAGACTTGAAGAAGGTACTTGTGAATAAGTAGAAAGACATGGATGCACAAGCACATATCAATACACCATGCAGTGTTCAATCCAACAACAATCCCCACTAGGCATGTACACACAGTTTTGACTACAGACTGCTCGCACAGCTCATGGGAGCCCAATGTCACTGTGTAAGTAACTGTCACTTGGCCACACCCTTTGCAAGCCCGTGGAAAGGGGAAGCAGGAGGGGTGTGTGTGTCAGGAACCCAAGCATCTAACCCAAAGACAGGACAATCCTGCATGTGCCCAGCTGGAATACACAGTGGATGCCCACGGGAGCCACACAAGGCAACACACTGTAAAAAATAAAATCAAAAATGGCCATGTGTCGTCCGGGGGGGAAGGCCACCCAGGAGGTTCAAGGACAGGGTGCACCCCAACACCCACATGCGTGGATGTTGAGAAAAAAAAATACCTCCATGGGCTCATGGCCTGCACGGCTATGCTACTGTGGGAGAACTGCCGTCGCTCTCCTCACCCTCTGCTGCTACATCAGGAGGTGGCCGTGCTATGGGAGGCAGCCCACGCAAAGCCCTGGTATGGTCCTCCATGGCAGCAAGCATGCGGGTGTGGAAGGTTTCGTTCTGGAGGATGATGGTACGGAAATCCCCATGCAGCACCTCACGGGTAGCCCGCATTTCTACTTGCATGGCCTCATGTGATGCCCGGATCTCCGCACGGGTTGCCTGGAGCTCTGCTGAGAGTGAGAGTGTAAGCTGCTCTAGCTGCTGTTCTGACCTAAAATTTCGGGAAGCCTCAAGTTCACCCGGAATATCCCTGAGGAACTGGTGTTCTAACCTCAGGGCTTCCCTGTGGGCCTGTGACTCTACAGATATGGCTTTGCGCAGAGTCTCCAGTGCCGCCCGTCGGTCCCTGTTAGACATCAACATGTCCTCCATGTGTGAGTGGCAAATGGAGTCTGTTGCCTGCTGCTGGAGCTCGATCTGCCTTTCAGGGGGGAGAATGGAAGTGGCCACCCTATCCATTGCCTAAGCCATCATTTCACGCAATGCTCCCTGTTGTGCTGCTATACCGTACATGGAGTTTTCCCATATGGTATTGCCTGGTGGCGCACGGCCACCGCGTCGGTGGGCACCCCACCTGTTTGGGGCAAGGCAATCTGCACCTTGCTGTGCTGGCACTGCCTGAGGCTGCAGGAATGCATTCCCCCTTTGATCTGCTCGCCCAGGAACAGGAGCAAATGTTGTGGAGTGTGACCCTGCATCCGTATCCGCCAAAGGCGGAGTTACCAACACTGACATCCCCATAGAGGGGTCTGCCCCTGGTGCAGGTGGGTTGGACAGAATAGCATCCCTGCCAGAAACACTCACCTGCGACGGCACATATGTCTCACTGTCCGATTCAGCACCTGAATCATAGAGGTCTGCGGAGGTGTACCCAGAGACACCCGTGGACAGTATGGTCTGCAGGGGGATTGAGTTTTCACCCACCACCACCCCACGTCCTCCACTGGTGCACGGTTGTGGCTGAGATTCACCCTGGGTCTGCACCATCTCCTCCACCTCAACAGCATCAAGTGCCTCATCACCTGCAAAAACATGAAAGACGACAAATGGAAAGAGGCATGAGTACCATAGCACACACATAGGCCTGACAAGCCAGAGATCCAGTACATGAATTACACATGTCCCACATGACTATAACCCTGGCATGCATGCACTGTCAATGAGTTGAAGGGGAGGCAAAAAGCAGACACTGAGGACTCCAAGATGGAAAAGCAACACATTTGCTGCATGCTGGATAGCACTGGCATCACACATTAGCCTGTGAGTGGCATGTCCAATACACATACATGACACATGCCAGCACACAGATGGCACGTAGCATAGCCATGGTACATTTGACAACTACAGCCATATGTTAGTGAATGAGTACTGTCACCCATCCATGTGAGATGGACATGATGAGATGAAAAATGCAAAATAGTGTGACAAAATATGCATGTGCCACACACAGCAAAACATCCAGTGATGGCAGGCAGATGGATACATCATGGTTGGTCACTTCAACATGGCAGGAGACAACAGTCATGTCCCACATTCATACAGGGCCCAAAAATTAATGTGAGCAGGCCATTACACAATCAGCCTGAATGGTGAAATATTCCCATAACAAGGTAATAAATGTGGGCCATTGTGGGGTGTAATCTATAACAGAAGCATTTCACATATGTGGCATTAGGGCAGAAAAATGTGTTGTAAAAATGGGAGGATTGAAACAATCAGGCTGAATGAACACTGAACATTTTGAACAATGTTGTTGCAAGATGACAGTTCAAGGGCAACTGCAGTAATGTGGTGCTAATTGGCTACTGTGGTTAGAAGGGATACTGTCATACCCAAATCCAAGGCCGGTGAATGGTTGGAGAAAGCACATGGGTGACCCATGCCACTCATGAGTACACACCCTCACCTGGCACTCAATGAGAAGAAATCACCCAGGCAACATACACATGGATTACACACACATGCCTGGGCACTCACCGGACAATGCTTCATAATCTGGTAGGTCTCCCACGCCTTGGATCTGTTCCTCTGTGACGAAGGTTCCAGCAACAGACTCATGTTCAGTGAGTTGGTCGTCCTCTGGTGGAGACCCACCGCCAGTCACCAGAGTAGAGGCATGATTGGAAGCTAGCTTGTTCTTTGCTCTGCGTTCCAGGTCATTCCACCGCTTGTAGCAATCATCAGATGTGCGCCTCACAAATCCAAGGGCACTAATGTGGTCAGCGATGGTCTGCCAGTGGGCCCTACATTGAGCAGGCATAGTCTTGCAACCTGCAGTCACCACCATTTCACGGCTATGTGCCAACACATATGCCACAAGTGCATCAAGTTCGGCATCAATGAAACTAGGCTTCCTTGACATGCCGGAGTGTGTAGCCGTGTCTGGGGTTCCAGCCTGTAGTGCAAGAGCACCCTTCTTCTTCTTGGAAGGTGGTGCGGATCCTGAGTGGCTTACGCCGCTCTGGTCAGTAGGGGCAGAAGCGCAGGTGGACAGGGTACTTGAAGACTGTAAAGGCACAATGACCAAAGGTCTTGGTGCAGGCATTGGCTGCAGGGTGATGTTGGCAGGGCCAACGTCGGTGTGATGGACCTGGACCGACACTGTCCCGGCTGGGAGACTCGGAGCTGGGGTGGATTGAGCTGCAGCTGCCCCTGCAGCCTCCTCACCCTGGCTACTTGGGGCAGCAGATGACATTGCTGCCCTAGATCCACGTGGCGTGGTGACAGCAACTTTCACCGCCACACGTGGCTTAGACTTGGAGACCTGGAAGTCAGCCTGGGAGTCATCCTGTGCCGGTTCAGTTGACAAAATGGGCCGGTTCAACAAGGGCTGAGCTGGGATGGTGTCAGCTACGCTGTCCAGTCAAATGGTCGAAAACATTTGATCGAATGACCATTTGATCGACAGTCAAATGGTCGAAAAAAAAAAGGTTGAATTTATTTATTTATTTATTTATATATATTTGATTGTTTGGGCTGGTAAAAAAATGTTTTTGATAAAGAAAACAGGGGTTTGGGGGGGAACCCCCCCATAAACAAAAACCCCATTAAAAAAATGACCCATTTTTTCGACCATTTGACTGTCGATCAAAAGGCATTCAATCCTTTTGTTTTCGACCAGATGAACTACAACCGTCAGCAACATTTCCCACAACCATTGGGGGGTGCATAGGTGGCCCCGATTAGTCCTCCACACACTGGGCTCTAGGGGCACCCTGCAAATCCTGGCCACGCCCCTACCACGCCCACCATGTCCACCTCTTTGAGCTCGGCCACCTTTGCCTCCCTTACTGCTTGGTCACCTCCCAACCATGGCACTGATGTTGTTGAGCGTATGGGAGTTGCAGTGAACAATTGTCCCCGGCAATTGGGGTGAAAGGGGTAGGGTACTAGATGGAATTCGTACCCTAGTGCTCTAGCAAGGCTGTCTGTGACCCCTGGGGGAAGATGACGGGTCACGCAATGCACAGGCACCCCAAAAACAAAAGTACACATACACACAACCCCTGGTAGACCATGTGCGTGGAAAAATGAACCCGCACTACGCTGTGGCCCCCAGAAACACAAAAATAAGCGTACGCGTGTTACACGCAGCCTACAATGACCTCTGAAGGGGTATGCGACACACGGGGGAAACCACAGTTGGAAAATACATGCGCGACTCACCGTCTGCCTTGAAAAAGAACGTGAAAAAGACGTTGGCCACACCCCCGCCAAAAGAAGAAAAGAACGCAGACTGAGGAAACAGGGAGTACAAACTGGAAACGGTGTGAAGTAATCGCATGTGAACCGACAAGAAGTACAAGAATCACCCGCTCGCTCTCCACAAAAAGCACGTACAAAAAATAGCATCATTTTAAGCCAGACCACACGTGCAACGTCACTTACGCGCTAAGGCCCTTTCCTCCAATAGTACAGTGACGTGCAGTTTTCTCATGTGCTGATTCACTATGCACCCGTATTGTGGTGAACGCCCACACGCGTAACGTCACAGACGCGCTTACATGTTAAGGGCCTTTCCTTGAATTTCACGCTGACATGCACTTTTTTCACGTGCCAAATCACTCCGTATCAAGCTGGCCACGCAACAACACACAGAAGACCACGCTCCTGCCCAGAAGGCCATATTCCTGCCACCAGAGCCCCGAGCACGCTCCCACCTGCCATCTGCTACTGCCTGCCTGCCTGCTGCCCAAGTGCCCTGCTATTTGGTGCCTGCACGTCAGCCAGGGGTGCAGTTGCTGTGACCACCCCTGCTGGAACTGAATTCTCCTGCCTGGGATACCATCGCTCCACAGCCCAGCCCCAGGACCCAGTTGCCCACCCACACCTGCCTCTGTGGTTGCTATGTCGGACACTACATCATCTGGCACCACTGGCAACCCCCAGGCAGAGAGGCAGAGGGCCACCAGCTTCAGTGCCAGTGAAGTTGGTGTCGTGGTGGAGCACGTCCTGGGGCTGTATGATGCCCTCTTTGGAAGTTCACGCGCTGCCAATGAAGGACGGAAGAGGATCTGGATGGACATCGTGACTGCCATCAACGAGGAGGGGTGGCAGTCTGCGACATTCCACATGTCCGGAAGCGCTCGGAGGACTTCAGGTGCAGGCCCCTCAACAAGGCCCGGCGCCTCTTGAAGGCAGCGGATGCCAAGGGGTGCCGGGTCCGCCTATCCACCATCCAAATGAGGGTCCTGGAACGTATACGCCCAGCGCTCCACGTCCAGGTCCTTAAGAGGCAGACCCGTCTGGAGTCAAGCTGTAAGTGTACATGCCTACCGATTGGACGCTGTGCGTGTTGTGGTGTGCTGGGAGTGTCCAGGTTGAACATGTGTCTATGTAGGGCCATGTATGGATGCGTATGTACAGAGATGTGAACCTGCCACATGTGATTCCTCTCATGTGTGAGACACATCGAGGGTGTATGTGTTGGCAAGCATGCTGGGCAAATAAATGTGTGGGTGCACACATGTGAATATTATGTGCATGTACTGTGGCATGGTTGTGGTGTCACACATGGATGCTGATTCCTGCTGCATGTATCTGTACTATGCACATCTGCATGTGTGTGTATTTGACAAGTGTGCAACTGTGATGCAACATGGATACGTGTGACACTGACATGTAGGTGGCTGATTGCTAGTTGTGACATGGATGGTGACATTATCACTGCAGTGGTGCAGATGTACAGATGCATGTTAGTCCGGTAGCATGTGTGCATGTGTTATGCACTTCCCGTGTTGCATGTAACGTCAGGCTCACCTTCGGCTGCTCGTGCTGTTGTTTGTGTATGGATGGTGCTGCCTGGTGCAACATTCCTGTTGATATGCTCATGTGTGTGAGTTAAAATGACATGTGCGATGCCGTGTCTGAAGTTTGACACTGCCACTCATGTACAACTGTCATGTGTGTATCAGTCCATTGTACAGTGCCCTGATGCCTGTGTTCTATCTTTCCCTGTCTGCAGCGTCAACTGATGAAGAGGGCGGAGGGGGTGCTGTGGAGCAAAGCGGCAGGGATCGCACCACCAGCCGGAGACGCAAGGCCCGGCTCCCCTCCCAGGTTGTCATCTCGTCGGGGAGTGAGGAGTCTGGTGCCGCATCCCAGGTCGCAGCTGCCGAGGGTAGGTCCAAGAGGTGGAGGTTGGAGGTGGACTCCTCGGCAGCAGAAGGGGCAGCTGAGACCCCACAGGGTCCAACGGAGGAAGATGGCACGGAGTCATCCAGGTTGGTGGGGGGTTTGGTGGAGGAGGAGGCCGTGGAAGGGAGACACATGGGGTCTGGAGGTGGGGATTCCACTGGTGCTAGTGGTGCAGTGTAGGAGGCAGCACAGGCTGCCGCGGAGGTGCCTGTGTGTAATCCTGTCCCCGATCCGCACCAGCAGGGATGCCTACGTCCAGACTCGTTTTCAGGGAGGGGATGAGCACACAACAACTGGCCTTCCTCTCCATGCGGAAGTGGCAATCCGGGACGGGGTTGAGCCTGTCCTGGCTGGGATAGCGTTGCCTCAACGGGGCATGCGAGCTGACCTGCAGTGTTTTCGTGAAGACACTGCACGTCATCTCGGATGCCTCTTTGACCGCGTTGACCTGCTGGGACGGGTCACCAATGCTGGATTCCTCCGTGTGCTGGACCTTCTTCTGACCCCCTCCTCACCTGAATCCCCTACGTGCCAGTCGTCCTCCATGCAATCTCTCCACCCATGTATCACCTGCGTATCCTGTGGAGCTGCCTCTGACCCGGCGGCCAGGCTGGTGGAGGGCACATCCCTGCCACAGTCAGGAGTGGAACATTCAGCAGGGGTGGCCACCACAAGAACTGCACCCCAGCTGGAGGAGGACGTGCAGGCAGCAGAAGGCAGGGCACAGGCACAGCGGCAGCAGAATCAAGGTGGGAGCGACGGTGGCTCGGATCCATCAACATCCGAGGGGCAGGCATCGGCCAGAGGGCAGGAGGACCCAGGATTGGGAGTGTCTTCCATGTGGCAGCGCAGCGGTTGGGCCAGGCCATAGGTGCGGAGCGGCGGCGGGCAGAAGAGGCACGGCTCACAATGGTCAGGGCGGAGAACTCCATGCGGAGGACACTGAGGCGGGCCGAGTGCCTCGAGGCTATTCGGAGGGAGTTGGAGTCCAACATGGCATCGTCCCTGCGAACCCTTGGAGCCATGGAAGAGGACCGCCTCCAGGACATTGAGCAGGAGTTCGATGATGCCCTGGCCCGGGACATCGGAAAGTGAGCCGTCGGACTAGCCCGCCGCCATTGTAAATAGTTTTTAGTGTTAGGTTTCATTTTCGTTTTCCTTTATTTTGTGGTGATTCGACTATGCCCCACACTTTTGCATATAGTTATTTCTCAGGTAATTTCTTTGATAGGTTTCATTTCTTTTGTTGGGCTCATGGACCCTTTGAAAATTACTTGTACATAGCTGGACTTTGGATTTATGTGTACATTTTCTTTGGATTTCACCATGCAGCAATGGATTTTAAATTTTACGTTTCCTTTGGATTTTTTTGGTGGACGGAGAGTTTGGACCATTTTTCTTTAGGATTTCTTTGGATTGGTTCTACATTTCCTTTTTCATATTTTTGGACATGCATTTCATTTCATGTTTGTAATTTTTTTTATGCTTTCATTTCATTACATTGATTTTGTTCATAATACATTTTGATATTTTACTTCCATGTGTGGGATTCGCTCATTGGGTTCATGCATGTCAAAATGTGGGTTTACACGATCTATGGCAACCAGTGTGTGTGTGACGGACATGTGTTGATGTACATGGTTGACTTTTGATTTGTGTCATGACATAGGCATGTCAGTGTGTGGTGGATTGGGAAAATCATTGCATGTCAAGACTGGGGTGGCGTGCTGTGGTATTTTGGTGCGCATGAGGCCCATGATTGTGCAGCTTCATGTCGTGTTGCAGGGGTCATGAGTCGGGGCCTGCTGGCAGGTTCCCCTCACTGCTCAGGGTGTGGGAGTACAGGGGGACATGAGTCGGGGCCTGCTGGCATGTGCCCTTCATTGCTAGGGGTTTGGGGGTGCTGGGGGACATGAGTCGGGCCTGACCCTCAATGCTGGGTTTTAGTTTATAGTTTATTATTATGTGATAATGCGCTCCAAAACCCAGGGGTAGCCGGGCGCAGCAGATACATGAATACTTAGGCTTAGTTTGCATACATACAAAGGATACATACAGAATATGCATTATGTGAGTTATTGACATATATACAATACCAATATACAAATATACAAGAAATACAGGAATGTGAGTCTCTCTCATAGGTCTGGAATCGGGAGAGTCAAAGGTGGTTATGCGCAATGAGAGGGCCAGGTTCAGTGGGTTAGTTTTCGTTACTCCAGAGCCAACTTTTCACCTTACTTCTGAAACTAGAGTAGGGTAGATTAGCTCTCAATGCCGTAGGGAGTGAATTCCAAGCACAGGCTGCTCTAACAGGGAAGCTAGCTCCTCCTGCTTTAGTTAGTCTAAATCTGGGAGTTTCAAGTAGGGAGTGGTTAGAGGCTCTGGTGTGGTGAGTAGAGGATTTTCTGGTCAGTCTAGCCGAGATGTATGGGGGCGCAGTGTTGTTCAGTCCTTTGTGTGTGAGAGATAGCGTTTTAAGGAGAACTCTGTCATTAATTTTTAACCAGTGGTTGTCTTTCCTAATGTTAGATATATGTGCTCTGCGGGGTATGTCAAGGGCTGCTCTAAGAGCATTAATCTGCAATATTTGCAATTTGTTTGTGACAGTTATATTGGCGCCCGCATATAGGGCATTACAGTAATCCAGTTTGGACATTACTAGGGCATTGGCTAGTGTGATGCAATTGGTTTTGGACAGGTAAGGTCTGCAGGCCCTGATTAATTTGCATGTGTAGGCTGTTGAGGAAGCCAGGGAATTGACCTGTTTTTTGAGAGATAAAGTGGAGTCAAGGTAAAAACCTAGTGTTTTTACCTCCGTTGCCACTTTGATTATATTGCCGTCTATATTGAAGGCACTATAGTTAGGGCTGAGTTTTTTGAGGTTGGACTCGGTACCCAGTATCAGTATCTCTGTTTTATCGTCATTCAGGCAGAGGCCATGAGAGGCCATCCATGCCTGAATGATGAGGTGAATCTTATTTACTAGAGCTGTGTCTTCAACAAAGTTGCCAGATAGTGGTATGAGGATCTGCGTATCGTCCGCATAATTGGTGTAGGTTACCCCCAATCTGTCAAGTTTCTCAAAGAGTGGCTTAGTGAAGATATTGTACATTGTGGGGGAGACACATGAACCTTGTGGGATGCCACAGGTGATATGTATTGGGTCCGCTGAGGCTAATGGGGAGAACACTCTCATTGTACGGTTGGCTAGGAAGGATTGTACCCATGCTATAGCTTCACTTGAGAAATGGGCAGCAGACGCTAGATGGTTGCATAACACTATGTGGTCCACTAGGTCGAAGGCCGCCGATAAATCAAGGAGGAGGAGCATAGCAGTTTTACCTTTATCCTTCAACTCGCCGATTTGTGTCTTAAGGTCGATTAGGTGGTAAACCATGTAGTGGTCTGAAGCCAGATTGGCGTGATCCTAGTAGTTGGTTTGTCTCCAGTTGATTTTGAATCTGGAGGTAAGCTACTCTGTCAATGATTTTAAGGAGAAATGGGACCGTAGTAATGGGCCTATAATTGGTTGGGATGGCTGGGTCAAGGGTCTGTTTTTTTAGGAGTGGCAGAACCCAGGATTCTTTGAGGTTTGCGGGTAAGGTGCTAGTTCTGAAGGAGGAATTTATTAATTTAGAAATGAATGGCAGTCGGTCTCTAGCTGCACCCTTAATGACTTGAGCCGGGCAGCTGTCACCTTGGCAGTTGGATGGTTTCAAGGATAATATCACCTTTTCGGTTTCCAATATGGGTATGTTGGAAAATCTGAATGGTTTGGTGTTACTTTGAGTGACTATTCTAGGTATATCTGCCATGTGGGAGGAATGGGTTCCAGTGGAATTCAGGGATGCTTTCTTCTTAGCAATTTTCATTTGAAGAGATGTGATTTTATTAGCTAAAGCATTTTGGATGCTAGTGCACCATTGTTTGTCCATGGGGGCATTATCTATGGGTGTGGTTGGGTTTTCCATTTCCCGGAGGATGGAGAAGAGGTCTTTAGAATTAGAGTTGGCTTTGCTAATTCTCTCATTAAATGTATTCTTTTTAGTTTGGATTATTTCCTTCTTATATTTTTTGGCCAAGTTGTCAAGTGAGGTTTTGTTCTCAACTGAAGGTGTATGCCTCCAAATAGCTTGGAGTTTGCGTTTTTGGATCCGTAATTCCTTGAGGTGGGGGGTGAACCAAGAGTTAAGATGAGATTCTCGTTTGCCTTTGTGCAGTTTAATTGGGGCAATGGTATCCAAGGCTTTGGACATAGTATTGTTGAATGTCTCAACTAACATGTTAGGGTCAGAACTGATAGCGCTAGCAGTGAGGGCAGGTAGGAGGAGAGGAAGTAGTTTTTCAGCTGTGATTTCTTTTTTGCTTCTAGTAGGCAAAGGCAGAGCTGTTGCAAGCTTGCCTAGTTTAGGAGGCTCTATGGTGGATGAGAAACAAATGAGGTGGTGGTCAGTCCACGTTTGTGGTAAGATGTTGGAGATGGTCATGGCACATTTTCGGTTAGCTATCCAATCTAATGTCCGTCCTTTTGTGTGTGTAGGGGCTAAGACTTTTTGGGTAAGGCCATGATCGACTAGGATTGATTGGATGGAGTGGGCCTTAGTAACAGGAGCTGAGTGGAATCTTTGATAATATTCGAGAGGAGGCTAGATAGGTCTTCCTCAAAGTTACCTAATGGGCCTGGTGGTCTTTACACCAGAAGGACAGTTAGTGTACTGTTGTTAGAGATCGGTATTTTAGAAGCAAGAAGTCCACAAGATGTGATAGCTGGATGTGGGGTGAGCCTTACAGCTAGTTTCGTTTTGGCAATGATGGCCAGGCCACCTCCCCTAGAGTTAGGCCGATCGACTCTTAGTATATTGTAGCCGTCTGGTATGGCAATCATGAGTGCGGGGCCAGCATCATCATGGAGCCAGGTCTCAGTAATGGCTAGTAGATCTAAGTTGTCCATGGCTAGTATATCAGCAATTTCTGTGTTGTGGGCTATGAGGGACCTTGCATTGATGAGGGCTCCTGATAAGGTAGGAGTTGTGATTGTTTTTTGGGTAGGTCTAGGATTGGGGAGATTGGGTCTCTTCTGGTTGTAAGAGAAGTCAGTATGTATTTTTGGGCGTCTTTCTGCAGCTAGGGCAGGAGGGTTAGAGTCAGAGGCAGTTAGAGTTAGTGTGGGACCAGGTGGTCTAGTTCTTTTGTTTTTGAGGTCGTACAACGGTGGTAATCTCGCTCTAAGTCGCATATTTCTCTCTTGAAGGTTACAAGGTGTGGCGTTGGTGTAGGCCACTGTTATGATGCTAGTGAGAATGGTCCACAGTAGGGAACAGAATATGAGTGTACGGTAAGTCTTAGTAGAGCACATGTTAAGAGACAAGTAGCAATAGCGCCTAAGTGCCGCAATCCCAACAATGACTAAAATGCAATGAACAGGGGAGGCACCTAAGTGCAGCAATCCCAACAATGACTAAAAATGCAATGAACAAGGGAGGCACCTAGTGCAGCAATCCTAACAATGACTAAAATGCAATGAACAAGGGAGGCACCTAAGTGCAGCAATCCCAACAATGACTAAAATGCAATGAACAAGGGAGGCACCTAAGTGCAGCAATCCCAACAATGACTAAAATGCAATGAACAAGGAAGGCACCAAAGTGCAGCAATCCCAACAATGACTAAAATGCATAATATGAGTACATTGAGGCAGGGCATGTGCATATATAGGCAGGGAAGTAGGTAGGCGTCTGGTCAGCAGACCGAACAACATGCAGAGTATCGTGTTAACTTAGTTGATGCAACCCGGTAGACCCTCGGTGCACAACACAAACTGTGACTAATCAGGGAGAAAGTGAAAAAGTCTGAATGCAATGATCGGTAGG
Source organism: Ambystoma mexicanum (assembly GCF_040938575.1). Taxonomy (NCBI): domain Eukaryota; kingdom Metazoa; phylum Chordata; class Amphibia; order Caudata; family Ambystomatidae; genus Ambystoma; species Ambystoma mexicanum. The sequence goes on along the minus strand of NC_090935.1, from coordinate 1,001,796,668 downwards.
GGGTTTAGGTCAGTGCCTATGTCTGATGAGGGAGTCAAAGTACTCACATGGATCCATGATCGAAATAGGCAGCGGCAAAGATTTAGGCCGATGACAAGTACGGCCGCGGAAAGGCGCAGACAGGCCCTTTAGCTCGCCCTGCAGCTCAAGCCAATCACTGCGTCCGCAGGTCCAGCACCTTTACAGTGTGCATAGGACGGCGATCGATGTGGTGGCCATTGACCGCATTGAGTAGAATGGGCGCGGGATGCGCCTCGAGATCCCTTTGTCTTTAGAAGCCCCCAAAGCAGGGCAGGTGCTGCCGAATGTTCCCAGTGGGTGGATAGGGGTGCTGGGGGACATGAGTCTGGGCCTGACCCTCAATGCTGGGTGGATGGGGGTGCTGGGGGACATGAGTCGGGGCCTGCTGGCAGGTGCCCCTCACTGCTGGGGGGGTGGGAGTGCAGGGGGACATGAGTCTGGGCCTGACCCTCAATGCTGGGTGGATGGGGGTGCTGGGGAACATGAGTCGGGGCCTGCTGGCAGGTGCCCGTCAATGCTGGGTGGATGGGGGTGCTGGGGAACATGAGCCGGGGCCTGCTGGCAGGTGCCCGTCAATGCTGGGTGGATGGGGGTGCTGGGTGACATGAGTCGGGGCCTGACCCTCAATGCTGGGTGGATGGGGGTGCTGGGGGACATGAGTCGGGCCTGACCCTCAATGCTGGGTGGATGGGGGTGCTGGGGGACATGAGTCGGGGCCTGATGCTCAATGCTGGGTGGATGGGGGTGCTGGGGGACATGAGTCGGGGCCTGCTGGCAGGTGCCCCTCACTGCTGGGGGGGTGGGAGTGCAGGGGGACATGAGTCGGGGCCTGACCCTCAATGCTGGGTGGATGGGGGTGCTGGGGAACATGAGTCAGGGCCTGCTGGCAGGTGCCCGTCAATGCTGGGTGGATGGGGTGCTGGGGAACATGAGTTGGGGCCTGCTGGCAGGTGCCCGTCAATGCTGGGTGGATGGGGGTGCTGGGGGACATGAGTCAGGGCCTGGCCCTCAATGCTGGGTGGATGGGGGTGCTGGGGGACATGAGTCGGGGCCTGACCCTCAATGCTGGGTGGATGGGGGTGCTGGGGGACATGTGTTGGTGGTCACTTGTGCGTGGCGACATGTGGGCTGGCTGGGGGGCTTCGCCTGGGTGGATGGGCTGCCTGTGGGGCATGGCCCGGGTTGCAGTGTGTTCCCCTGTGTTGTGGTCTGCCTGCAGGCCCCGGGGAGGGGGGAGAGGGCACACCTGGGAGGACACACACTAATAATTCATTGGGGCACCCCCGAAATACACGTACCCCGCTCGCACTGGGCCAATCGCGTGTGATTCTCCCCGCGCACCCCCGAAATACACATACCCCGCTCGCACAGGGCCAATCGTGTGTGATTCTCCCCGCGCACCCCCGAAATACATGTACCCCGCTTGCACAAGGCCAATCGCGGGTAAAACTTCTTGCGCACCCCCGTAATACACGTACCCCGCTCACACAGGGCCAATCGCGTGTGAGTCTCCCCGCGCACCCCCGTAATACATGTACCCCGCTCGCACAAGGCCAATTGCGGGTAAAACTTCCCACGCACCCCCCGAAATACACGTACCCTGCTCGCACAGGGCCAATCACGTGTGATTTTCCCCACGCAACCCCGTAATACACGTACCCGGCTCGCACAAGGCCAATCGTGGGTAAAACTTCCCGCGCACCCCCGAAATACAATACCCCGCTCGCACAGGGCCAATCGCGGGTAAAACTTCCCGCACACCCCCGAAATACACGTACCACGCTCGCACAGGGCCAATCGCAGGTGATTCTCCCTGCGCACCCACGTAATACACGTACCCCGCTCGCACAGGGCCAATCGCATTTGATTCTCCCCACGCAGCGGGGTACGTGTATTCGGAGGGGTGTGCGGAGAGTTTTACAGGCGTATTCGTGGTTATGGGGCTGTATGCTGGTCCACTGGCCTGTGCGCGATGTATGGGATTTGTGCGCTGTTCATGGTGCACGGGAAGGGGTTGTGGGTGTAACTGGCGCTGCTGCAGGGTCGCTGCGCCACTCTGCGCCACGGCTGGTTATGGATGTTTAAATCCATGAATACGCTGTGCGCGGAAATGGATTTTGGCGCACGCAGCTGGTGCAGACTGCTGCACGCGCACACTGTGGGCCAGCCGCGTGCGCCACTTGTGCACTGAATTCTATGAATTACCCCGTAAATCAGATTTACATGGGACTATTGTTTTTGGGGAAAGAGACAGCAAAAATGAGGAAACAACAACATGGGGATTGTTCAAGTCTGAGATAGCTGTGGCTTCAACAGTGATAAACTTCCAACTGGATGAAAAATATAGTGGACGCGAACAAAAATATAGTGGACTTACATTCATCTCATGGTCGAATTTCCTGTGCATCACATAAAGACCTACAGAAGACTGCCGCTAGGTCACATGGAGAAGTATATACCGCCCCACATGGCACAGAATTCACTCAGAGTCTTAGAGACAGTTCAAGGGTTTTCCTTTGTGAGGACCTAAGGTTGTCCCTCCGTCTCTTGTCTTATATTGACCCTCCTCCCTAACCCAGGCACCCGAACTACTGGTTAGTGCTGCTAAATATTGACCCCCTACTCTCTGATCACTGTCATATACTATGGGTGGTTCCCTAATTGCTGGTGATCTAAAACTCCATTAGGGATTTCTTAACTATCCCTACTCTATCCAGTGGTTAGTGTTCTAAGGGGGACATGGATAGTGTCTTGCACTTACTCTGTTAAATTCAGGCTTGTTCACTCACGCCCATGCTGACATCTTCCTTTCTACTCTTATTGTCTCACACTCATCCCACCAGTCTTCTGCCCATCTGATGTTCCACTCCTCCCTTTGATGTTTACTTCTCCTACCATGAGTTCATGGGACAATGGTGTCTATCCCCTCCCCCGCCAGCCCACTTGCTGTGGTGAGGTTGACCGGCACGCATGACTAAAGGTGTCCGCATATAAAGACTCAATAAGTTATTGCACCCGGACCGACACTTTAGGGAAGTTTTGACTAAATGAGGGTGTGGTCCCTCCAGAACAAGACAAGTAATTGAAAGTCTGGTTTCATAACAACCTTAAATACGGCACACCACACAGTGCTGTTTCTATTTTTGTAGCCCTGATGAAAGTGGTATAGCATTGATACACCACTGAATCCGGTAGGCTTTTTGTCCCGACCTGGGAGAAGAAAAGAACTAACTTTACGTTAAAAGTCGTGGATTCCTCCTCTTTGATCTACAAGAGAGGATGGACTTTTATTTCACACGTTCCAGAGTGTCAAGTTTTTAGTAACTCTGATTCAGTGTGTGGAAAAAACACTGAGACAACTCGGTCCGTTGCTGTTTTTGCTGTGGTCTAAAATCAAACATAGCACTTTGGCAACTATTTTTAGAAAAAGTAATTTTTAGCTTTACATAGAAAAAGATTCAAATTATTATTTCATTAGTAAAGCAATTGACATATGTCCATAGCTAATTCGACATGTGCCTTTTAACAAACATAACTCTGTAACAGTTTAATTAGATAAGTGACAGGGCAAGCCTCTATACCTATCCCCTCACCTTAGATAAGCGGAGAATCAGCGCAATCTAAGGGTAGCCAATACAAGAGGGTTTAGTTTAGCTGGTAGGAGGGCAAGATAGGCAGAATCCAGACATGTGGTGTATTTGTAAACTACTGCAAATCAAATTGCCTGTGTCTAATTTGTGTGATCATGATATTTAGGGAAATACCCAGGTGAGAAACCCTGTATGGTCCCACACGTGTGTGGTTTTTCTACTTCTCCTACCTCGCCACTTCACTACTTCTCTTCTCTGTTATCATTCCACTCCTCCACACTCCAACTAGTCGCTTCCTCCCACTACTTCTTCCCTTCTTCCACTACTGCTCCCCTTCTTCCATGATTACTCTCATCCCACAAACCACTCAGACAGCCTCCTTTCACCTGGTACCACCCAACTCACATTCACTGCGTACACTAATGAGTCTACTTACTCATCTCACAACCATGTACACTCGCAGTGTAGAACCACTTTCACTCCAATACCTCACCTTCTCCAAAAATCTCCTTCACAAGATGCTGCTTCCACCTTACTCCTGCTGGTCTCTCGATCGCCCTCTAACCTCACCCGAAAAAAACACACACTTCCTGCATTTTGTTCCCGGCTTAAATCTCAGTCCCCCTGTGAGAATTGGACAGCTTTCTCTGGCCAATCTGACCCAGTCTTCCCCACCCTGAGTGAGTATCTGCAAGATGTGAGAAGCCAAAGGGTGTCTCGTCTACTAGTCCCCGGGAATCACTCTCTCAGGTGGCCAGGGTACAGTCATCGTCTTTGAATCCAGACCATGGGGGTGGACCAGGGTGGGAGGATTACCTGGGTGAATGGTCATAGAAGAGTGGGGGTGAGGCAACCGATGGAGAGATGCAGTATTCCCCCTTTGGCGTACCCGTACTGCATCCAATTTTATAGGATGTTCCAATGTCCCAACTTCCACCCCAACCCTTTCTACACAAACATTGGGCCGAGGAAGAGGCTGACTGATAGTAAAGAGGCTAACCCTGACATATCTCATTGGATATGTCCCGCTAATCGGGTCAGGCAAAGTCAGGCACTTGACTTTAATTACATACATCCGATACCGATTAGCTCTCCCCCACAGATACAAGGTGGTACACAGAGACACACTGTGAGCAAGTGAAAGGGGCCCCTAGGGGTCCCTCGTGATATGGAAACAAGGCAATAACCATACACGAAAAGATGCGCCAGACACAAGGTTCAAATTCCCAATGCTAGGGTTTATTGCAAGCAAAAATAGTCCCAATTGGCCAATTCTGGTCTCACGCCCCGCGACGTGAGTTTCCTAGACCTCGAGGGACGCAAGAGAGCGAATTATGTACATCAGTTACATATATACAAAATGCATATCATACAATCAGCTATGTCATGTTTAACACCCTCCTTTATTAAGTTTCTTTGAACTCGGGGTGACGATGGACATTTCCGACGGGTATGGCAATTATGACACTTTCGATGTCTATTCTAGTAACAATGTGCAATTTAGAAAGTGCGGAGGCATCTTCTAGTTATTGAACAGAACACAGTGGTTCTGTTCTTGGAAGCAAGCTGCACACGGGGGAAGAGCCACATTCCATGCTTTGCTATCTATGAGGTACTATTCGTGTCCTGGGAGCCGACACGCTCTAAAGGGTTTTGCGAAGGGGGGCCGTAGGAAGAGCATAATTCAAGCCTTTAGCTGTTTTATTCTAACATATTCTATCATCGTACGAGACTGGCTGGCAGCTGTGAAGTGATTAAATGCCCTGTAGCTCTCCCTCAAGGCTACAGAGAGGGAGCGTGGACATTCCTTTCTGGGCTACTCATGAGGAGTTTTCAACGAACTCCTCAGTCCCGCGACCTTGCCCTTTCATATTCAGACAACAATGTTAACAGTTGAGCAGAGTAAGCAGAATCCGCAAGAATTGCATGTTGCAAAGCAGTTTTAGACAGAAAGCAATGAGCAATGGTTAAAAAGCAAAATGGCGATTCTGCTACGTTTAAAATGGCCGCTTGTTGGTCAAGCATAACAGTCTATATTTCTATAATTCGTGCATAAGACGGTTGGCCTACGGCCATCAAGTTACGTCTGTCATTCAAATGAAGTGTATTCACTTTTCCAGATTGACAAACCCTCCTTTTGGCCGTATGCCAAACGTCTTATTCATTCATTGTATCTTCCTCCGATGAGGATAAGTCTGGGGTATCTATGTCTGAACCTTTCATGCTATTATCAGCATCATCTTCATCATTAATGTCTATAGCCATGAATTGTTTTACTGTTTTTGTTTCATCAGTGTCTCTGTTATTTTGGCCCGCATTTGTTTTCCTCTCGACACCATGGCCCTCATTACGACCCAGGCGGTAAGTATCGAACATTACCGCCATGGCGTAATTTACGTTTACGCCCTGACCCCATGCTGTAAAGTGCGGCACATTCCGACCCATCGCGCACGAGTATTACGCCATGGCGGTAATGTAAAGTACGCAATGCCGTAAATGACCCCAAAACGGCCCATACCGGCATCGTACGCCGCGCAAAGGTGCACTTCCACCACCCATCATCGCGGTCACCGCAATTAGCGGTGACCGTAATTAGCGGTGACCGTAAATAAGCGGAACCGGAAGTAGCGTCATTGCGGCGGAACGGGAAAGAGCACGGCGGCCATCTTTAAAAACACAATCCATACTCCCCAACCACTCCACATCCGACCCTGAGACCTGTCAAAACCCATTAGCCACCCATTTACCAACTTGAACATGCCAAAAGCTGTCAAAAAAGCCTGCGATCGGCAGCGCCAGGACCGCTTCTCTCGTGAGGAACTCACCATGCTTGCAGAGACCCTCCAGGACAATGCTGCGGTGGTCTTCTCCACGCAAATGACCAGGCCGGCAATTGCCAAGAAGAAGGCCATATGGGCCCTGGTGGCACAGCGGGTCAGTGCGGTGGGAAACGTACCCCGCAACGCACAGCAGTGTAGAAAGCAGTGGGACGACCTGAGGCTCCGCGTCAGGAGCATCCTCTCGGCGAACAGGAACCTGGGCACGGCAACCGGGGGAGGATCTGAATCACCCATCAAATTGCAAGCATGGGAGGAAATCTGTGCCTCCACTATCGGAATGGAGAGCATAGAAGGAGTAGGAGGGATGGAGAGAGGAGTCCCAACATCAGGAGATGCAGGTAGGTGGCTCAAATCAAGCCATGCAAAATTCACCAAAGTCCAATCATGTGAAGTACAATGTTGCCCCATAGTGCAAATGCAACACAGCATCAGGAGACTGCCCACAGACACCTCCAATCTCCACCCTGTACACATGCAGCATGCACACCCTAACTGCCGGCACCCACATACCTCCATGCTACTTCCACACAAAAGGCAGGCAGCCTGTATGCCCCTGCCTCAAATGTGCTGCATGTACTAACTGATAAGATGCCATTCGTCACAATGCAGGCCCAATGTCCGCAGACCCATCAATAACACTACCCCTCCTTTGCTCCACCACAGGCTCAGATTCAGACCCTCAGCGCACATTACACAAATCGTGCCCACCAAAGGGACAGGCTCTGCTGCAAGCAGCACTCTTGGCGAAATCGCTGCCATTGCAGCCTCCTCCGATAGTGAAGCTGGGATCATTGAGGAGATTGAGGATGCAAGCCCCACTGCCCACCTACATTCCCCCTACATATCCCTAAGAAGCCTGCATGTGGATGCCACACAGGGGCAGTTAGAGGACGAGGATTGGCCAGCCACTCCATCCCCGCTGCCGGAGGTGAGCAGCCCAATGGGTATGCCAATGCCATTAGTCATGAGCCAGAGGAATCAACAGACCCTGGATGAGATCGTCACCCGGCAGCAGCAACTATCCTTGCTCCTCAATGAGCACATTGCAGAGTGTGGGGGGGCAAGGGATGCAATGGAGAGATGTGCAGACAGAGTCACGGCTGCCATTGAGTCCTCCACGAAGGACATCTGCACAGAACTCACCGCTGTGCGGCACGTAATATCAGAACTGGTGCAGACCATTCGGGACATGCGTCCAAATGTGCATGCAGGAACCTCCTCGTCAACCAGCTCGGCACAGAGCAGCCCCATCTGACGATCAGGGAGGAACCTGCGCAGCACGGGCAGGGGTGCCCCGGGGGCCGGGGGAGGGGCCAGGGGAGGGCACTGTCATTAGTGGCTGGACATTGGAGAATTACTGCATCACACACTGCTGCACAGACTTACTCACACCTTCGTAGGGATTCCAGGGGGGAGGGGGGAGTGGGTGTGTTGGGGTGTTCAGGGGGAGGGGGGAGTGGGTGTGTCATACCTTTTCACAATCATAATACACTTTTTCGTTTGGCACAAATCAAATGTGTGGACATTGCTCATTGCGTATGTGTGCTTTATTGTTGTACAGTCCACAGTATGCATGTCCCAGACACACACAGTGCCCCAAGTGCCGTCTCCATGTTACACGCACATGCCGTGTGTGCTAGAAGCATTGGTCAATGAGATTCTGACGCATTTCACGCCCCTCCTGTGCATCGCTGCCTCCTTGAGGTGCTGCCCCATCCCCACCCTCATCATCTTCATCGTCAGGTGGTTGCAGTTCTGCGTCAGGGGGCAGGGGCACATTTCGTCTGACGCACATATTGTGTAGCATGACACATGCCATGACGATCTTCGCAACCTTCTCATGGCGGTACAGGAGTGCCCCGCCAGACCTGCTGAGGCAGCAGAAACGTGCCTTCAATAGGCCGAATGTCTGCTCAATCACCACACGGGTACGTGCATGGGCACGGTTGAAGTCCTCCTCATGCTGGTTCTGTGGGTTCTGGACTGGTGTAAGGAGCCACCTCTTCAGGGGATAGCCTGCATCACCTGTAAGTGGGCAACAATGTATGTGTCAGGGATGCGATTGATTTCTGTACATGATGTGCCACCATGCCTTGCATTCAACTGTTACTTTGCACCACTTTTAGTTGCGCTAATGGATTCACACTATGCAACTGGTATATGTTCATGGCTCTCATGTACAGTTTTGCATGCCAAGACACAATGCAGGGGGGACAAGTGCCTTGTGAGTGCCCATCCACTGTGTCCGTTCAGGCCGTTTCTTTAGGTGTCCTGGCACGTGTCCTGTGAGGTCATCGCTCACATGATTGCAACATTGCTGTCTGCCTCATTATGACCCCAGTGAACAATACTGATGTCAATAGGGACAGTTTGTGGGCCTTACTGTCTTTGTTGTGGTGTATTGATGTTCCTGTCCGTCATGTGCCTCCTTTGTGCGCAGTTATGGGGGACAGGCCTTTCAGTTGATGGTGTTTGGTGACGTGCATGTAGGTGCTTTTCGTTGGAGTCAATGTGGTCACATTTTGTACAATGCACTTGCAGATGGTTGTGTCATGGTTGGGAGACACCTTCATTCCCATGTTAGGGCTGCTTAGGTCAGGCATCATGTATACAGTTGTCAGATGACGTAAGTGCTGCCTCAGGGTATGATCTGGCTACTGCTAGTCGCAGCCAGGTGAAGTATGCATCATTCCCCCCCCTTTCTGCCAGGTGAAGTATGCATCATCCCCCCCCCCTTTCTGCCAGGTGAAGTATGCATCACCCCCCCCCCTTTCTGCCAGGTGAAGTATGCATCATCCCCCCCCTTTCTGCCAGGTGAAGTATGCATCATCCCCACCCCCCATTTCTGCCAGGTGAAGTATGCATCATTCCCCCCCCTTTCTGCCAGGTGAAGTATGCATTGGTACGTCGATCACCTACCCACTTCACATTTCCATGCTCATGACATTAGACTCACCGAGTAGCCAGGATCTTGGGCCTGCATGTCGCTCCATGTAGCGTGGTATTGTGGAGTTCCTCAGGACCATTTAATCATGGGTTGATCCGGTGAATCGGGCACAACAATGTGTGAAGATCCTGTTGGAGTCACAGACCATTTGCACGTTGATTGAGTGAAATAGTTTACAGTTGCGGTACGCTACCTCCATGGCAAGTGGGACCACCAATTCCACATGGGTGCAGTCGATGGCACCAATGCAGCCAGGTATGCCAGCTAGTGCATGGAAACCCACTTTGGTGTTAGCAATCTCCTGGGCAGACCGTGGCAATGAGATGTGGTCGTCTGTGTGCTTGAGGAGGGCATAGAGCACTTGGATCAGTGTATGTGAGAATAATGGTTGTGATATGCCATGCAAGTGCCCCACTGTGTGCTGGTAGGTGCCTGTGGCCAGGAAGTGGAGCACGGACACTACCTTCAGTAGGGATGGGATGGCGGTGGGTATCATGTCCACAATGGTGATGATGGTGTCCCGGTCCAGTCGGTACAGGGTGTGGATCTGCTCAGCGGTGAGGTTGAATGGACTGGCTCTGATGCGTGGGATTGGGGGCTGCCTGCGTGGTGCCACTGGCTGTGCTGGTGGGGCTTGCTGGCCCTGCCTTGCCCTCCTTCTCCTCCTGTGTCTCCTCTGTGCAGCCTGTTGTTGTTGTTGTTGTAGTTGAAGTTGAAGTTGTAGCACTTGCATTGCTATCAGGTCCTCCAGCCCCAACATTGCTAGCCCTATTGGTATCATTGTAGAGTGTGACTGGGTCTGGGAAGGGGTTGGGTGTGCTCTTTTTCTACTTCCTGAGTCTGTATTGCCTCCACCTGTGCTGATTCTGTGCACGTGTGGCAGCTGGATTCACTGCAGAAGGCCCTTTACGGTTGGTTCGCAATGGCGTAATTAGCACCATCGCGGTAAGGTACTTAACGGGCTTGGTGATGGCGTTAGGTGCATGTCCGCTTGGGTCGGCATTCGCTTACCTTTGCGCCATGCCGGTAATTACGGTGTGGGAGGTCGCGTGTGCGCGTCCTTGGTGCAGTTAGCGGCAGCGTTAACTACGATGCCGCTAATGGCATTGTAGTTAACGGTCACGGGTCATGATCGGACCTAGCGGAAAACGATAGTGGTAAAAATTTACCGCCATCGTTTTTCACTTAGCGCCAGGGTCGTAATGAGGGCCCATGTGCACACATCCCTTAGTACATCCATCAGTTATTTCAGTGCAAACTATTGGTAAGCATTGTATGCAACAGCAACATGTTATGAATATACCAAGTACCATCATTAGTATCGAAATTAACTTCCATCCCCAAGACCGCAATAATCCCCAAAACCAGGATCCTATCCCCCAACCCCCTTCTTCAGTAGAGAGTGTGGAACTCAGGACAAGTAATTTCCGGATTGCTTTAAATATCGTAGGGGAGTAATCATCTATATACACACAACATGCAGTTTTTACGAGTTTGCAAACTCCCCCACGATCAACTAATATTATATCGAGAGCCATCCTGTTTTGGAGTGCCATTAGTCTTATTCCTTTTTTTTCTAACGTCATATTCAATAAAATATCTGTTGTTGAATCTATTGTATTTTTTAATATTCTAGACAGTTTTCTTATATTGTAAGAATTTTCTATTTGGGACAAGAATGGTATAAATGATTTGGCTATATCTATTGCTATCATTCCATCCTCGCTACTCCTTTAAGTTCTACCTTTTGTTCGTCTGGCTACTTCTGCTGTCTCCAAGAGGAACTCTCCTGGAAACAGTAGACCTAGGTAGCATGTACCTCCCCAGTTCCTAGGTAACCATGGATATGCTTTTTTCCCACATATAAAGTAAACAGGGTCCCCTACGTACACAGGTTCTATTTTGTGCTTTAAAACCACTGTGTTTAGGCAGTTGCTAAACGTTCCTACTTTATAGGAACCCTTTTTCTGTAAACATAGGGGAGCAGTTTCGGGGCTGTGATCCACTTTATAGGCAGGGGGCACAGCATCTTTATTCCATTCATCCCTAATTCGAAATGTCATTACTGATGTTTCTTCTGCTGGCGGGGTTGGTCTATTTTGCCTATGTAATTAATCTAGTCTTGTTGTCTTTCGTGTATTCTTCCTAATGGGATCTGGTGAAAACACGCAAGCTTTGTGGAATATGGAACAACCCACAGGTCTCATGATCACTTCCTCAAATTCATTCATATTGGTCTCATCTAGCTGATCCGTATTACTCTTGTTCCATTTCCCAAAAAACATTGCACTCAATGATACTTCACATGAATAAACCAATGGTAACAGTTGTACATACCAGCCTATCCCTTTCCCACCATGCTGTGGTAAATGGGCACAAACCCAGCAATCTTTTTTCTTTAAAACCGCATGGGTCATGTTCATTATGAGCAACAATGTATTGTTGCCATATACATCTCTATGTCTTTCTTCCATTGGGGGCAAAGTACCAGTGATTACATGAACCGGGCTTTCAGTGGCTGATTTTGGCAAAAGTGTTTCTAATGGGTGCGCGTACTCCAGGAACCATAGTGTAATAGCTGTTATTGTTGGTACTACCATACTTAAGAAACACAGGACCAATGTCCAAATCAGTACCTTATTCCCTTTGCCATGCTTTTCCCCTAAATTTACAGTCTCTAAATCTATCATCTTTTCAGCAGGGGTGCAGGAGGAGGCTGAAACCGGTCTTGATTTGTTCTTCATCGTCCTTCTTCTTGCTGGCAAATTTCGTTGCAAATGTCTCTCGTTCTTGATGCCAGAAAAGTTCAACGAAAATGTCACAGTTCCATTCTGCCAACCCTTTCACAGCCTAGATCACTTATCCACTCCGAGCAAGATTAGTTATTCTTTCTCCCACTGCTCAGACGATTTCTGAACAGTTCTTTATTGATAGAGTACTATGTGCATCCAGCTTGTCCCGCTGTGGCTTAGGACACATGTACTCTATCAGCCTTAGTACTTATGTGCGTCCAGCTTGTCCTGCTCTGGCTCCTGACACATGTACTTTTATAAGCGCACCGAGGAGCCGTGAGTCTTGAATTGTCCGACTTGTACAACTCTCACACTTCTCTCCTCTACGCCCCCGGCTCCTACTCCGTCCGTGAGTGGAACCAAAGGCAAAAGAAAAGCACCAAAGATCTGTGGATCACTTTTCCTGTCGAGGCCGTAAATTATACCGTTTCCCTCCTGGTATTGTATGATCCGTGAAAAGTGCCGTTGCACTTCCAGTATCGGGCTCAGTGTCAGCCTGTGGCACAATGATGGGTATCGATGAGCGCCGTGGCAATGATGTAGTTTCTTTCTTTGGCTTTGGTGCATTTACAGAAACTGGTGGGCGCCAAAGGGGTACACGTGTTGTTTCTGCTCGTGTTTGCAATGCAGGGTTTGTGTCGCTCGGCAGTGATGTTGTTTCTGCTGAGCAACGTTGGGGCCCGTATCGCCCTCTCCCCTTACTGGCAGTCTCCTCAGGCTCTGTTTCGAGTTTCGCTTCTCGCTTGGGCTTTGTTTCAACTTTCACTTCTCGCTCGGGCTGATGCTGTGGCAATGGACTGGCAACAGTTTCTTTCATTTCCGAGACCGTTTCCTTTCTCTGGTCGTCGGAAGTTGTCAGCAGTCCTGGGAATCTTTTGGCATGTGTCGCATGGATCCATGCCTTCCGTCCGTCCACTCGGATGGGCGTTTGCGTCGCCAAAAGTTCTTGGTAGGGGCCGCGCCACCTGGGTGCTAATGCTGTCTTCCGCTCAAAGTTCTTTATTAAGACCCAACTTCCAGGCTCCAGCGAGTGCCCCGGTCTGGTGTATCGCACTGGTAACGCCTCCTGCACCTGCTGATGAATCAAACGCAACTTCTGCATTAAAAGGCCACAGTACGTGCTTAACATAGGATGCTCGACCTCACATAATCTTTTGGGCTGCGGTGCGCACCATACATTTGCCGGTCTCCCCATTATAATTTCATAGGGGGAGAGCCCAGTCTTAGCCTGCACAGATGTGCGCATGCACAATAGTGCTAGGGGTAATGCATCCACCCAACTCAACTTGCTCCTAGCACAGATTTTAGCTATCTTTGACTTTAAGATTCCGTTATGTCTCTCCACAAGCCCGGCAGAACTGGGATGCCTGGAACTGTGAAATCTCTTCTTTATCTGCAGGCCTGTACAGATCTGCAGCACTACTGTGCCCACAAAGTGTGGGCCGTTGTCTGACCACAGGACACGGGGCAACCCAAACCTTGAGAAATACTCCTTCAACATTACTTTTGCCGTTGACATGGCAGTACAGTCTTTTAAAGGATATGCCTCCACCCACTTGCTGAATGCACAAATCACCACTAACACATATTTGTAGTTCTGGCACCTTTCCATTTCTATGAAATCAAAATGGATCACCTCAAATGGCGTAGAGGGTGGGCCAAAACTACCTACTGGAGTCATGGTTCCCTTCCCTACATTGTGTTGCAGGCACGTAATACAATTCTGCACTAGCCTTTCTGCATTCTTGTTTATGTGCTCATTTTTCCATACTGTGGATAAATGCTGTACCATCTTCTTCGCGCAAATGTGGGTAGGGCTATGTGCCATTGTGACCATTGCAGTCACGTAACAATTTGGCAACATCCAGTTCTTTGTTTCTTTGTCGACCCAACAACCCTCCAAATCTAACTCAGCAGAGCCCTCAGCCCACCCATGAATCTCTTCGGTCATGGCCTCAGCCTGCATTTCTTTGACTGTGGCAACTCCATTTTCTATCATACAAGGTACTTCCTCAGTCTGTATTGTCATCATTTTATTTCCCAAATCTGTGGCTGTTTGCTTCGCAATCCTGTCTGCAAATGCGTTTCCCTCTCCCACTTTACATGTTACTTTTTTATGCGCCTCGCATTTCACTATAGCTAGGCGCTTTGGAAACGTGAGTGCAGACAACAATCACACAATCAAAGGGCCATCCTGAATCCTGGCCCCATGTGATGTCAAGAAACCCCTCTCAGCCCAAAGTCGGCCAAAATTATGAACCACGCCAAAGGCGTACTGGCTGTCAGTATACATATTCACGTTCGAGTCAGTGCTATTATTTCTGCGGCTTGTGCCGAATTGTAGGGTATTCTTCTGCTTTCTACAACACTCTCTAGGGTAGTAATTGCATATGCGGCCGTTGATGTGCCATCAGGTAATTTAAAACAAGAGCCGTCACAAAATAACTCCCCATCTGGCTCTTTCTGTGGCATGTCGCTCAAGTCAATTCTTCCCTTTATTTCTTCTTCAGTGACCATTAAACAATCATGGGGTGGTGATTCGTTGTCACCAATTTCTGCTATGGGCAGTGGTATTAATTCTGCAGGATTCAATGCGCTACACCTCATAATTTGGATGTGGGGTGCAAACAAGATGAGCTCATATCTTGTCAGTCTAGCTGAGGTGAGGTGTTGCGTCTGTGTCCTATTTAATAGAACGTCTATAGCATGTGGCACCATCAGAATTGAAGTGTGCCCCAATACCATTCCTTCCGTTTGTTTCACTGATGAAGCAGCTGCTGCGACGGATCGCAAACATTGTGGTAGTGCGCACGCTACAGGGTCCAGCGCGGAAGAATAATAGCTGCATGGCCTATTTCTTCCACCTTGTTCCTGTGTCAAAACCGCCAATGCACATCCTTCACTCTCACTCACAAATAGTCTAAAGATCTTTTTATAGTTAGGAGTGCCTAAAACTGGCGCAGCACACAATGCAGCTTTCAATTTCTCAAACGCTTTCTGACATTCCTCATCCCACTGTAAAGGCTGCACTGCATCCTTTTTAGTTAACTTTATCATCAGCTTCACAATCAACGCAAAATTACTGATCCACTGCCGACAATAAGAGGCCATGCCTATTACAGCTCTCACTCCTTTTTGAGTTTTTGGAATAGGCATACTAGAAATACTTTCTATGCGTTCTGGTGTTAATCTTCTCCCTTCTTTCGAAAATAGGTAACCCAAATAAGACACCTCCTTCTGATTATACTGGAATTTCTTCAAACTTGCTTTGCGACCATGGGTCACTAAGTGTGTCAATAGTAATATAGTACTTTCTTTGCAGATCTCTTTCGTGTCAGCAGCTAATAACAAGTCATCTATGTACTGCAAGAGTACGCAACCTTCGGGTAAATCTAGCATGTCTAGCTGCTCTTTAAGAGGATTCAATCCAGCACTACAGCTAAGTCAATGCCTAGTCTGGGATACTGAATGGAAACCCTTATTGATATACCTTTATGTCCAGTTCATGAGTTCTGGATGACTACCCCTATATAACACCCCTCTCTTGGAATTCCCCTGACCCCACTGAGCCAAGAAGTAGTTCTGTTTTGCAAGTTAAAAGGTTTATTTGAGAATGTAAACAATATATATATATATATATATATATATATATATCACACTTTATAATAAATTAATAATTGAATATCACACTTAATCTGAGCACTAATCAATAATGGATAGTCTGGCACTAGCACACTTCTTTATAATCAATGATGAGTGGTTATAGGATGGATAAGATAGCAACAATACTTTTATGGTTTCAAATGGATGCAAGGTGGAATGAAAATGCAGTACAGATAATAACTTGATAGGGTTTCAGCAAAAGACAATGTAATCACTTTCTTGGACAATTCACCCTCCAGCAGCTTATACAACAGATAGGAGTTTTGAAACACAGGCAAAATGCTTTGAATATGGTGACAATGCAGTGAGAAATATGCTGAAAATGCTTTTAATTCCCTTCAGGAGGTTCAGGGTGAGTGGTATCTAGTTAATATGAGTTCACGCTCACTCTAGCAATGATCTAGGAGTAACTAGCAGGTTAAACGAATTTTTGGCAAAGGAAAGCAAGGAAGCAGCTGTTTTCACACGTGGCTGGATTTTTAACCAAATCGCGAATCGCGGCAAAATTCGCGAATGCGTGAATCACGATTACGGCACAAACGGTTCCAGAGATACGGATGATTAAATAAAGGTAGTTTTTCGGATTTGAAATGTTAAAAGTTCAAAGCGACAGGTTACAGCTTGCAGCTAGAAAATGACAGGTGACAGCTTTGCAAATGACAGGTGACAGTTAGGAGGCAGTTCTGGTTAGATTTAAAATAGATTGAATTATATTATTTTAACTAAGAGATTGGTTCTGCACAGTTCTGCTAGGTACTCACAATATATTTTGAAATAGGCCTCCCCACGGATCTGGTCAGGTTTTGGCCTGGACTCTGGTTCTGGTCTCGGCACTTCACAGTGATCTGGGTCAGCTCTCTGGTTCTGTGAACAGCGGTCTGGGTCAGCTCTGCTGGTCTAGCCTCTCTGGATTCTGGATGTAACACTGCTTTCTGGGTACTGCTACAAGTTCTGGAGATTGATCGATTTGAAGTCTGGATCTCTGGATGTGAAGTCGTCGGTCAGCATGCTCCGCAGCAAATGGAATTGAATGTCCCTACCTGTCCCAGCAGTCTTTTTATGTGTTTTGAAAGTGGGTGGAGAGGCTAGCTTTCTAGGCCCAACCCCTTCAGAGTTCTGATAGGTTGGAGAATTCTTTGCGTTCTCACTGGAGAGCAGGATTGTGTGTCAGAATGATGTCATTTAATGGCTTGCAGAAAGGACACTCACCTGTCAAATTGCACACAAATCTATATTTGATCAAAATACACATTTCTCAAATACATAGTGGTTTGTCATTGCATGTACATATTACCTATCACATGAGGTATACTCTGTTCAAACTCTACTCTTCCTAAGGGCTTGCATTCAAAAATGGCAACTTATTTTCGATTTTAGTGGGTTATAGTATACATAAATAGCAGGGTTTTGCCCCAGAACATCACACAAATTGGAGTTTGGGCTTGAATCGAAGGTACCTTTTTTAAATGAAGGCTCTCAAAGTTATACATTCCTGTCATTTGATTACAAAGAGTTATCAGTGTTTCTGTAAAATATATATTTTGCTTTCCATTCAGTTCTCAAAGTGTTGGAGTCCGCCTCCAAGACTTGGGTGGGTCAGTGATCACATGTGTCTTCTGCTGGGAGCTCTTTGTGTACAGTCAACAGTCAACATCAGCATATTCTATTCAAGTGCCAGAGCCTATTGTGTGGTCTCCAGGAGGCTCCCAGCCAGTCTGCCTTCTATCAATCAAGAGGTCATGTGAGATTCTAACTCCTGGTGTGAATCTCTGGAGGTGAGAGGTTTCCCAGCCTTTGGCCTGTTAATTAAATCAGATTGTCTTCTGGGAACAGCATGTGGGTAAGATTTTAATTAACTCCCAGCCTTTGATGTAAAGGCCTCTCCTGCAACACCTGACATGCAGTTTCCCTGTCAGAGTTTACACCGCTAGCGCCGCCCTCAGTCAAAAGCGGGTACTGCATGCAATTTTTTTGGATTTTTGGATCAGTCTTGAATTCAAGCATTTCAAACAAGAGATATTACATGGAAGTATATTGTCCAGGTTCAACAAATGGCATTGGTGTAGTTCTGCAGTAAAATAATTTTGTGCCCATAAATTAGCCATGTTTGACCTGAAGAAAACGAATTCCCACCAGTTATGGGTTGCTTTTGGCAATCAGCATTGCCCCTTTGACAATGGTTTTAGGCTCAGTGCCCTTCTGTGCTCACAACATAGGCAAAAATGGGTGGCAGCATATTCTTCATGCATTTCCCTGTGCATTTTCTGGGAAGTTCTGGCCATCATGATGTTTCCATGCCAGTACTGCACAGTTTATGTGGTAGGGCTCGGATGCATGGGTAAAAACATCCCACAAGCCCCCCTCTTGCGATGGCCATTCTGTTTCACTGATGGAACTCGCAAGATCTGGGATGTGCTCCTCATCTTCTTCCGGTAGATGGCACAGTTCAGCATCTTTTTCTCCTTCCGGTACTGATCGATCGGTTCTCCTCGCCGGTCCTGATGGGAATATTGGGCGGTACCCCGGGCCCCTTGTGTCTCTGCTCCCGGTCTCCGGATCGTCCTCCTTGGCCGGTCTCCAGGTTTTCTTTCTGCTAGGACGAAAAAGGAAGAGCGGCAATACCTATTCATGGACATTTCTCCCCCACCATTGATATAGTGGGGTGGCATATATATTTTAGAACTCAACAGATATGAACATGCACATTTTTTTAAATTAAGCGACGGGAACACATAAACTTGAGAAACACAGAATTTGATAGGTTATATGTAGGATATTTTAGGGTTGGAATTGAATTACTCTGGAGCGGTACCCTCTGGGATTGCAGAGGACTCCTCCAGTTGTTGCAGAGTGTGCCTGGGATGGCAACACTTCAACTGGTTGATGTGGACCCACTTGTCTTCCCCCTCTGCCAAACCGCCTTTTGGGATGCGGATCTTGTAGGCCACAGGGGAGATCTTGTCTATAATCTCAAACGGTCCCTTCCATGTAGGCAAAGATTTTCGCTGTTTGGCCTGGTTCCTTTGGAAATTGTATAAATAGACCCGGTCCCCCACCTGATATTCCTTCCTGGAAGTTTTCAGGTCATAGTGGGTCTTCATACTCTCAGCTGATCTTTCTAGATTCCGTTGAGCATAGGCAAAAGCATGTTGAAGGTGTTTCCTTAAATTCTCCACATACTCATGAGTTGTGGAGGCATTTATCAACGTTTGCTCTTGGGTTCTGTAGAGCAAATGCTGAGGAAGCACCATCTTGCGTCCAGTCATCAACTCAAATGGTGACATTTTGGTTGCAGATGAAGGGGTAGATCTGATGGCCATTAGGACCAGAGGTAATCGGATATCCCAACTTGGCCCAGACTCTGCCACAAACTTCTTTAATATGCTCACAATGGTTCGGTTATATCTCTCTACTGCCCCAGAAGAAGCTGGACGGTAAGCAATATGCAACTTCTTTTTGACCCCCAGTATCTCCCACATCCTTGTCATCACTTCACTGGTGACTACCTCTGTCTGACTCAATCCTTTGAGGTAGACCAAAACGGGAAAAGATGTGGTTAATCATCAAGGCAGCTGCCGTTTCTGCCTTGCAGTTTGGGGCTGGGAGACATTCCACCCACGTGGTAAACAAGCATGTCACAGTCAACATGTACTTATTCCCCCTAGCAGAGCGAATCCCGGGGCCTACAAAGTCGATTTGTAAATCTGACCATGGGAGTGTCATTCCCCTCTTTTGGAGAGGCGCCCGGTGTGTGAGGGATGTTGTGCACACACAAGACAACCCTTCAAATATTGGTTGAGGTCCTGCCCCATGTGTGGCCAGTATGCAACCTCTCTTAAGATTTCCAATGTTGTGTGAAACCCCCTATGACCGGCGGTGGCCGCATCATGGGCGTGACTTAGCATCAGGCTTCGGAATGAGGTAGGAACCACCCACTGATCGTGGCCAGCTTTGGATTTCCTTACCAACAAACCGTCTTGGATTCGGAACATTTTTGGACATTTCATCAACACTCTTAGGTCCTCTTTCCCAATGTAATCGGTATCCGTCAGGGGAAAGTTCTCAGGGTCCTCAAGGTGTTGGTAAAACTTACCAATAATTGGATCCCCCTTCTGAGCTGTAATCAAATCAGCATCAGGGGTCTCCTTGCTCCATTGGGCAGTTGAAAGATCATTGTGAGCATTTGTCTGGGACCTAGTGATAGCAGTGACCTGGATTTCCCCCAACAGGGACTCTATTCCGATTAGATCCCCTTGGATGGCCCCGGTTTTGGCCAGCTGATCAGCTAAGTCATTTCCAGTTTTGTCTGGTCCCTCTACTTTGGAATTACCCTTGATCTTTTTCCAATAGATGGTCATCTCATTCGAGGTGACCAGATCATCAATGTTTTGGATCAACTTCCCATGTTTTAAGGGTTTGTTGTTAGCACATAACATGCCTCTGGTTTTCCAATTAACCAGGTGCTCCACGAACCCGTTCCGTACATAATCAGAATCTGTGATTATGACCAGTTTGTGGAGTTGATGTTGGACAGCAGTGAGGATGGCCTGATGCACAGCCATCAATTCTGCCACCTGACTACTTCGGGGACCAATTTTGTATCCAGCGGAGGGTTCTGGGGATTCATTCACCCATGCATTCCCTACGGCGGCCACCAGTTCTTTCTCCCCGTTGTTGTGAACATGGTAAGAGCATCCATCCACATAGACAGTGGGCATTCCCTCACACTTGTCCTCTTCAAAGACTTTGTGTGGGGAATTAAGGTATGCCTCCGTGTTGTCCTTGATTTTTAGACTTTCGTCCTCGAGACAGTTTTTCTCTGGCACAATCATGCAAGTCAGCCAGACCTTGCGCGAGGGGACTCTTCTTGTTTTGGCCATATCTGACCTCCACAGGAAAGCCTTGCATTGACAGAATCCAGGAAGTAATTCGAGAATTACTCACATTTCCGGCCCGGATTCTATCACTTTGGAGATATTGCAGAGGCTGGTGTGGAGTCTCCACTATGATGTGTTCCCCCTGGATAAACGGGCGGTAATTCTTCAATTCCCACACCGTTGCCAGGAGTGCCTTCTCACAATCGTTGAATTTTTCCTCCACAGAGGATAAAGTTTTGCTCGCATAGGAGATTACTTTATTGACCTTGTCATGCTTTTGGTATAATACTGCCGTCAAGCACGTATTAGAGAACCCCGTCTCCAGGAAGAACTCCTTGTTTCTGACAGGGTAAGCTAGGCAAGGCGCTTGTGAGAGGCTTCTTTTGAGTTGTTTTACCACCTCGGCTTGTTCTGGACCCCATTCCCACTTGACCCCCCCCTTCAGGAGATGAATCTGGGGTCTGGTGATCTCTGCGTAGCCCTCAATGAACTTTCTGCTGTAATTAGTCAGTCCAAGGAGGCTCCTTAGTTCCCGCAGAGTTGTGGGGTCTTTCAGTTTCTGAAGTGCTTCCACTTTCTTTTCCTGGGGACAGAGACCCTGAGGAGTAATCTCATGCACCAAGAAATTAACACGGATTCTACACCACTGTGCTTTCTGAAAGGAAAGTTTTGCTCTGGCGGCCCTCAACTGGGTCAGAACATAACGGATCTCCGCTATGTGTTCCTCCACAGATGAACTTTTGATGAGGACATCATCTACATAAGCCAGGTTGCCCCTTGCACCCAGGTCGGGCATGGCCTTATGTAGGAAAATGTTGAATTAATTGCCGGAGTTGAGGTATCCGAAGGGAGTCCGGGTCCATGTGTACTGCTGGCCGACAAAGGTAAAATCCAGCTTGTATTGGTCCTCCCTACTGACAGGCACAGTCCAGTATCCATTGGTCAGGTCTATTGCAGTGAATACCTGTGACCCCTGGATCTGGGCCAGCCCTTGGTCAATGTAGGGCAGAGGCCATTGGGAAGTATGGACCCGTTTGTTGAGCTCCCTAAGGTCGGCGCAGAGTCTCCACTGGCCGTTCGGTTTCAATATTCCCAGCACCGGATTATTGAAGGTGCTGTGTATTGGACGAATTATTCCCCGGGGCTCAAGGTTCTTAATTATTTCAGTAAGGGACTCCGTGGATGCGAGAGGCAAACAATATTGCTTCACAAACACTGGAGTCACGCCAGGGTCCATGGGGTTTGTTGTTGTGTGGATGTCGGTGTGACCACACTCATATGAGTCTACCGCAAAGAGATCTTGGAAATCCAAGAAAATTTGTTTCAACTTTTGCTTTTGTTCCAGAGTCACACAGGCATCAGCTAGGTTGACTCTCTCTTCCACCATCTGCCTGAAGCCTGGAAAGACTTCTGGTTTGGCTATTTCAGCGGCCTCCTCCAGCTGGGTGGAGAAGTCCCTGGTCAGAGTGCTTATTTGGACTGGAGGCTTCAGGTGGGAAAGGCAACCCTCATGGAACTGGAAAATCACCTCATCCCTCCTGAAGTCACAAGTCACATCTTCCTTACCATAGGGGCAGGAAGTGTACACCAGGAAGTTCCCCCATGCCGGGTAAAAATCCTGTCTGGTGTTGTATTGTCCTCACTGTCACTGTCAAAACAGTCCTTGGGGATTGGTCCTAACAGTTCATTTCCTACATCGATGGAAAAATGTCGGTCATCAACCGCCATTCCAATAATGGTGCCTGCGGCTAGAGTAATACTCTTTAAGTCGCTGTTATCCACCTCAATTAGAATGGTGTCATGTTCTATGTTGACTAATGGAGTTGGGTTTACCCCCAACCCTTGCTGTTGGAGAGAAGCATTTAGATGTATATAAGCATCAGGGTTTTGCAAATATTGTCCTCTTTTAACTTTCACTTCCAGGGAGAATTGTCGGGTCCTTTCTGGAATGGTGACTTCCTCTTTAATCTGAAGTTCAACTGCATAAGGTAGCAATTGAGCTGACCTAAATGCTTTTTCTGGATCATCAAAGCCCATGGGATTATCCGCTAATCGGGACCAAGCTTTGAAGTTTATTAGGTCCAAACTAATGGCAAAGCGATTGAGAATGTCACTGCCTAAGTAAAAGGCGGCAGTGACGTCTCGCACGACCCAACAATTTTGGACTATGCTCTTGTTGCCAATGGAGATTTTGAGCATACACCTGCTTGGCAGGAGCTGTTTGGAATTAGGTGCTTCCAGGTCCATTTCCCATTTGTCTATCAGTTTGAATGTGGGAATGGCTGGATCTTTTGGGAGTTGGCGGAACATGGCTTCGCTGATGAAGCTCTTACCGTTGTTCACGCACACTCGAGCGAGAACAGAGTCCTTCCCATCATTTAACTGAACAGGGATGAACAACTGCTCTCCAATTTGCTGAATATCAGCTAGGCTCTGAGCTGATTTCACATCTTTCTGGACTATAGGAGTGGGAGTTTCTGATTGTTGATTAGTAAAGAATTTCAGGGTGTTTCCTTCCAGTGTGGAATACCACTTTAAACTGGAAGGAAGGTTGATTTTCAGAAATAGAGAGGATCCCCCATCACCAGTCTGTTGTCCTACTGCTATTACTGTCACGTCTGGAATTTGGTTGTTCTGGAAGTGAAATTGTACTTGGTCAGATTTTTGTTCAACCATGTGGCAGGTGCCGTTTAAACTAACATGGTTGACACTCTGTTTTAATTTTATCGGTCGGCTAGTCTGGGTCCAGAGGACCTTGTTTACACAATCTATTAGGGGTGACAACCTTCTCAGGAGGTCATTCCCTAGTAAACAAGGGGTGCCCTCTGGAGTCACTACTATGACCGGGTGTTTCACCTTGTGTCGCCCAATCTTAATGTCCAAGTCTGCAGTCCCCTCAACGGGAATTTCCTTCCCGTCAAAGTTCTGCAGTTGTCCAGGAAGAGAGGTGAGAGGAATTCGGTAATTCTCCCCCCTTCCTGGTTTAGTTCCTCAAAGGCCCTTTTGGACAGAAGGGTAGCCTGGGATCCAGTGTCCACCTGTGCCAGAATTGTACCCTGCCCCTGTACTTGTACCGGGGCATAGTATCTTCCCTCCTTCTCCTCAAGGGGGCACAGATAATGCACATTTTTGGACAACTGGTGGGCTAACCTTCTGGTTTTGGACATTGCTAGCAAAGAGATTTGGGCAGAATTCTGTGGAGAGCCTTGGGAATCTGAAAGAAAAAGTTGGCAACTGGAGATCAGAACCATTGTGGGTTCCCCTGGTTCCGGTTCTGGGCCGCCCCCCCCTTTCTGGAGGCAGTCACCAGGATGTGTTTGAACCAGGGGATTTTGGTATTGTGGGTTCTGGGATGAGATGATGGGCGGCGGTAGCTCAGTCTCCATATCTCCCCAGTCTGGATTGGAATCCCTTGGGACCCATTTTTCTTTGGGAGGAGTTCCCCCATCTCTGAAGGAGAAGGTCCTTTCCCCAGGATCCTCTGAGGATCCCTCTCCCTCAAATTGGAAGATCTGTACCTCCTCCACAAAGTGGGTCTGTTTGGGTCCTTTGTTTCTCCTTCCCCCCCTCTGCTCCTTGGGAGGCAGGCTTTCAGGGGTAAGAGATTTTGTTTCTGGTTCCTGGTTTTCCAAGGGCTGTTTAGAAGTTGGGAAGGAAGCTTCCTCCAAGGCTTTACACCCCCCTTCCCCTTGTTCCTCCTCCCTGGGAACCGGTGTGTTATCGGGGTGCTGCCCCCATCATTGTTCTGGAGCACCAGGTCCAGAGTTTGGGGCATTCTGCGGTGGCATGCTCATCTGAGGGTTCTGTTGAGCCCTCAGTATGTGACCCAGATCCCGTGCCATATTTTGGACCTGGCGCTCTAACTGGGAAACCCGCTCAGGCTGATACGGGGCTCTATTTTCTCCTCTGGGCTGATCCCGGGAAGGGTAGCTATCCCTTCTCTGGTAGTACCCCTGGGTGGGAAGATTTTGGTACCCCTCCACCCTTGGCCTCCCCTCTCCCGGATTAGGTTGTCTGGGCTCAGGGAATTGGGGAAAGAAGGGTGGAGGATTTTGGGGCTGGAAATTGGTCGGATACCTGGGGAAAAAGTTCTGCCCAGGATTTGGAGAATTTCTGCCCTCCTGGGGGAAGTTAGGAGGGAAGTTCCCCGGGTCAGGTGCTTGGCTGGATCCCCCCCTTGGGCTGGAGGAGTCCACACATAACCCAGGATTGGTCGGTTTCCCTTGTAGCGGGGACTTACAGTCAGGGGAGCGGGGGACCCCATTTGTGGGACTACCTCCTCGACTCCCTGTCTGTGACTGGCCCGAGGGCCTTCTGGGCTGTGAATTATTAGGTGCAGGTAGGTTTTTAGGACCCCCCATTTCCAAATCCAAAACGGGGTGACTTTTACCTCTGCCACCTTGGCAGCAGCAGGGGTGCTGTTGGTTTTGGGATTTTTCTGGGTATTGCTTTTATTTTCTATGGGCTTCTGCACCTCATAGATCCGGGTACCCTGTTGACCCAGTCTAAAGATCTTTTCTCATGAAAACCTCTCACGAGCTGGGTCATTATATATTTGGGCAAGGCATGGAAAAATGTATTGACAAATTCTCTGCTGTCTGTGCGCACCCTTCTGGTGGTCTGCGCAAAGGCACGTTTCAGTTCTTGCACAAATTCTTGTGGGGCCTGATCCTCCCGACATTGCAAATTGTAGGCTGCCTTGCGAGCCTCTTGAGGATTTCTGTGAACAGAAAAATGTTTCAAGATGGCCGCCTTATAAGTGGACCATCGTAAAATGATTTTGGTCCTCCAGCCCCGCAAAGAAACTGAAGTATTCTGGTGAGAAGGTCCACTTTACATATTGAATACAGCTTTGGCTGTCCTTCAAATGGAAAGTCTCCATCATTTGCTCGTAAAGCTCCAAGTGTTCCCAAACAGAATACTTGGCGTTCTTGTGATAAGGCGTGATGACACTCCTTATTGCCTTTATTTGCTTCAATGGGTCCTTAAGCAAGGCCCTTTTTGCCTTATTGGCCTTTTTGGTTCGGGTAACCCTGGTCCATTCATCCTCTGACTCAGAGGCACTGCTCCCAGAGGTTCCTGTCTGATCTTCCAGGTTTTCCCGGATTCTGCGAGCCTGGGATTGGCTGGCAGAATGTGGGGACCTGGTCTCCTGTGTCCTGCGCCGTTCAGAGGAGTCTTCAGATTCCTCCTTGCTGCCAGGATTTGATGAGTACCCCCCCCCCCCACTGACCTAACTGGGCAGAAGTTTTCAGGATGCCCTTAATGGGGCTATTTCCTGGGGTTCCCCACTAAATTGCACTGTGCTTGGGTGCCCATACCCGGAGGCCCGCCCATCCATTCCTGGGAGGTACTGGCCTATGAGCCCCATGCTTCTGGCTGGATAGTAATCTGCCATCCCTGTGGCCCGGTGCTCATGTGCGCCAGAGGACATGGGGGTGGCAGAGTCCAGGGACTGAGAGAGATAAAGGCCTCTGGTACTAGGGCTCCTGAGGTTATGCTCAGGAGTTTCCCTTTCCCAGCGAACCTGGTCTCTATCCGCCCCTGCTCCCTGTTGCAATGCAAGAGCCTGCGCTTTCAGTTCCTCAGTTAAGGCCTTACTAGACTCTATCAGTCGCTCCTGCATCGCGACCTGTTGTTGGAGCCTATCATTGTGCTGACAGAGAGCCTCATTTTCTCTCTGTGCCTCCTGATTGGTCCTGGAGTTACCTCCTGAGCTGTGTCGCTATTGGCCTGCTCCTTTCTTGCCAGAGCATCCTCCACCCTCCTGGTGTGCTCTAACAAGTTCTGGTGTTCTTTTTGGAGGTCACCCAGTCCTTGGAGGGCCAGGTGATTTTCTTCCATTTTCCTTTTTAAGTGGCAGACTTCCTAGCCTAAGGTATCCCTTTCCTGACTAAGAGCCTGCATCTGTGCCGCCAGGTCGTCCCTTTACCTTTGGAAGGCACCAGTTTTCTGGCGCTCCTGGTCAAACTCCGCCTGGGTATCCAGGTCTTTCAAAATCAGTTTATTGCTCTCTGCCTTCTCCCTATCTAGGTGGCTTTGCAGGGTGACTACCTGCTCAGCACATGCCCTATTGAAGTCTAAATGTTGCTCCAGCTTTTTCTGGCTCTGCAGTAGGGAGTCCAAACGTTCTTGGTACTCCTTCTGCAAGGCCAGAAATCTGGTATCCTGGTCTGCCTTTTCCTGTTGCAGCACATCCATATCCTCCTTTATTTTAGTGATGTACCGTCTGCTGTAATTTTCTGACTCCTGGCTCCTGAGCAGCCTCTGCTCAGAAGAGTCCAGATCAGATTGGGCCTTCTGTAGTGCCAGCAGTTGCCTACTCGCCAGATCTTGGCCTTCAGCACATTTGTCCTGCATGGCTCCCATATGTAAATATAAATATGCCGCTACCCTGGCAATCTTGTGGTGCTCATCCTTGGCCTTACGGGCCATATATAGTTCACTCAGGGCCACATGTAGGGGACCCTGATCTCCCCATAAATCTCACCCTGTTTCAGTGACCTGTTGCGCGATTGCCTGCAACCAGACCGTTTGGTCCTGATGAGTTCACTCACCTCTCACAAATAGCTTATGTAAGAAGTGTTCTCTGGCTATTTTCATATTTACCAAGGTCGTCATTCTGGAATTTGAGTTCCTTCCTGACTTAGAGAAGTTTATATTTTATTTTTGCAAAACAGACCTTTTCCTTAGAGCGTTCCTTTGAGGAGTGCTTTACAGCGTAACACAGCGTGGTGATCCGACCGGTTATGTGTATCTGGTCAGCTGGCACACTGTATTAATCTGCACAAGTGATAGATCTAACCCAAACGTCCGGCTCGAGCCCCCACTTTGTAAAAGGATTCAATCCAGCACTACAGCTAAGTCAATGCCTAGTCTGGGATACTGAATTGAAACCCTTATTGATATACCTTTATGTCCAGTTCATGAGTTCTGGATGACTACCCCTATATAACACCCCTCTCTTGGAATCCCCCTGACCCCACTGAGCCAAGAAGTAGTTCTGTTTTGCAAGTTAAAAGGTTTATTTGAGAATGTAAACAATATATATATATATATATATATATATATATATCACACTTTATAATAAATTAATAATTGAATATCACACTTAATCTGAGCACTAATCAATAATGGATAGTCTGGCACTAGCATACTTCTTTATAATCAATGATGAGTGGTTATAGGATGAATAAGATAGCAACAAAACTTTTATGGTTTCAAATGGATGCAAGGTGGAATGAAAATGCAGTACAGATAATAACTTGATAGGGTTTCAGCAAAAGACAATGTAATCACTTTCTTGGACAATTCACCCCCCAGCAGCTTACACAACAGATAGGAGTTTTGAAACACCGGCAAAATGCTTTGAATATGGTGACAATGCAGTGAGAAATATGCTGAAAATGCTTTTAATTCCCTTCAGGAGGTTCAGGGTGAGTGGTATCTAGTTAATATGAGTTCAGGCTCCCTCTAGCAATGATCTAGGAGTAACTAGCAGGTTAAACACATTTTTGGCAAAGGAAAGCAAGGAAGCTGCTGTTTTCACACGTGGCTGGATTTTTAACCAAATCGCGAATCGTGGCAAAATTCGCGAATGCGTGAATCACGATTACGGCAAAAGTATTCGGTTCTAAGCTTGTTGAAAAGCTGAGATTCTGAGCTTTCAGAGGAAAGTTAAACCAAGTTCCTAGCACAAACGGTTCCAGAGATACGGATGATTAAATAAAGGTAGTTTTTCGGATTTGAAATGTTAAAAGTTCAAAGCGACAGGTTACAGCTTGCAGCTAGAAAATGACAGGTGACAGCTTTGCAAATGACAGGTGACAGTTAGGAGGCAGTTCTGGTTAGATTTAAAATAGATTGAATTATATTATTTTAACTAAGAGATTGGTTCTGCACAGTTCTGCTAGGTACTCACAATATATTTTGAAATAGGCCTCCCCACGGATCTGGTCAGGTTTTGGCCTGGACTCCGGTTCTGGTCTCGGCACTTCACAGTGATCTGGGTCAGCTCTCTGGTTCTGTGAACAGCGGTCTGGGTCAGCTCTGCTCTGCTGGTCTAGCCTCTCTGGATTCTGGATGTAACACTGCTTTCTGGGTACTGCTACAGGTTCTGGAGATTGATGGATTTGAAGTCTGGATCTCTGGATGTGAAGTCGTCGGTCAGCATGCTCCGCAGCAAATGGAATTGAATGTCCCTACCTGTCCCAGCAGTCTCTTTTTATGTGTTTTGAAAGTGGGTGGAGAGGCTAGCTTTCTAGGCCCAACCCCTAGAGATTTCTGATAGGTTGAAGAATTCTTTGCGTTCTCACTGGAGAGCAGGATTGTGTGTCAGAATGATGTCATTTAATGGCTTGCAGAAAGAACACTCCCCTGTCAAATTGCACACAAATCTATATTTGATCAAAATACACATTTCTCAAATACATAGTGGTTTGTCATTGCATGTACATATAACCTATCACATGAGGTATACTCTGTTCAAACTCTACTCTTCCTAAGGGCTTGCATTCAAAAATGGCAACTTATTTTAGATTTTAGTGGGATATGCAACCTTGGTTCTTCATTAAAAGTTATACACATATACACAGGCTGACCATACCTACTCCAGTAAATTCCCATATCTCTAGCTTAAACACAGAGTCTGTAGTATACATAAATAGCAGGGTTTTGCCCCAGAACATCACACAAATTGGAGTTTGGGCTTGAATCGAAGGTACATTTTTTGAATGAAGGCTCTCAAAGTTATACATTCCTGTCATTTGATTACAAAGAGTTATCAGTGTTTCTGTAAAATATATATTTTGCTTTCCATTCAGTTCTCAGAGTGTTGGAGTCCGCCTCCAAGACTTGGGTGGGTCAGTGATCACATGTGTCTTCTGCTGGGAGCTCTTTGTGTACAGTCAACAGTCAACATCAGCATATTCTATTCAAGTGCCAGAGCCTATTGTGTGGTCTCCAGGAGGCTCCCAGCCAGTCTGCCTTCTATCAATCAAGAGGTCAAGTGAGATTCTCCTGGTGTGAATCTCTGGAGGTGAGAGGTTTCCCAGCCTTTGGCCTGTTAATTAAATCAGATTGTCTTCTGGGAACAGCATGTGGTTAAGATTTTAATTAACTCCCAGCCTTTGATGTAAAGGCCTCTCCTGCAACACCTGGCATGCAGTTTCCCTGTCAGAGTTTAGACCGCTAGCTCCGCCCTCAGTCAAAAGTGGGTACTGCATGCAATTTTTTTGGATCAGTCTTGAATTCAAGCATTTCAAACAAGAGATATTACATGGAAGTATATTGTCCAGGTTCAACAAATGGCATTGGTGTAATTCTGCAGTAAAATAATTTTGTGCCCATAAATTAGCCATGTTTGACCTGAAGAAAACGAATTCCCACCAGTTATGGGTTGCTTTTGGCAATCAGCATTGCCCCTTTGACAATGGTTTTAGGCTCTGTGCCCTTCTGTGCTCACAACATAGGCAAAAATGGGTGGCAGCCTATTCTTCATGCATTTCCCTGTGCATTTTCCGGGAAGTTCTGGCCATCATGATGTTTTCCATGCCAGTACTGCACAGTTTTTGTGGTAGGGCTCGGATGCATGGGTAAAAACATCCCACAGCTCTTTTAGCGCTCTGCTGTAAATGCTCAGGCTTTCTGTGTATCCTTGTGGAATGTGTGTGAATGTGAATGATCGACCTCCTAGAGTGAACACGAACAGATATCTACTGCTTTTATCCACTGGAATGCTAAAGAACCCGTTCTTCAGATCAACTACACTAAAGTATTCTGCAGTGGCCGGTATCATTGTCAGTATCATTGTGACATCTGGGACCAAAGGGAATTGTGGGTCTACCACTTTGTTTAATGCGCACAGATCAATTATGAAACAACAGGGTACTTCATTGCCTCCTTTCTTGTAAACTGGAAGAATCGGGCTGTTACACGTGCTACCTGCAATTTCTTTAACCACCCCCAATCTCACCAGGTCAGTAACAATACTTTTTAATCCCTTCTCACCTTCAACAGAAATTTTATACTGGG
Source organism: Ambystoma mexicanum (assembly GCF_040938575.1). Classification (NCBI taxonomy): domain Eukaryota; kingdom Metazoa; phylum Chordata; class Amphibia; order Caudata; family Ambystomatidae; genus Ambystoma; species Ambystoma mexicanum. Next base: position 1,001,765,906 of record NC_090935.1, on the reverse strand, counting down.
GAATTCGTGGTAGTGTAACACCTTCTTTCAAAGTTATTTTTGCTGGCTCTATTTTCAAGCATCCTACATCGTTATCATGCATTGCCCAAAGACAGGTTGGTACTCTACTTAGCTCTTCTGGTAACGCTTTTGACATAAATTCCGTCACCGGTGCATCATGAGGCCACATCGTGAGGAACACCCCATCTGCCGTACAATGTATGACTGCCCCCAATTTTCTCAACAAATTTAATCCTAGCAAGTTCTCTCCACAATTTTCTATCAAAAGAAATGGACACTGTTCCGTAAATGGTCCTATTGTAATTGGGACAGCTTCGGACATGGGGTTAATTACTGGTGTACCTGCGAACCCTACAGAAACATTCTTTTGCCCCGACAGTGGGATCTCCGGAACCAAGTGGTGGTCTATCAAACACTTCTGTGCCCCTGTATCTACAAGGAAACGGTGCTCCTTATTCCCAACTTTCATTTCTATGTAGGGTCCTCTCTAATTCACGGGAATAGACACTGGTTCCGACCCCTGCCGTGGGCTGTCCTATTGCGAAAATAACACATCGTCCGATGTGTAGTCACCGCTGCTGTTATAATACGTGTTTGGCTGTGTATCAAAAATATTCCCATTTCCCCCTCGGTGTCCTCCATTCTGATCATTTCTCTGTTGGCCCTGCCCGCCCTGATTTTGGTTCGAAACACTTTGGTTCAATGCCTGGTTCTGTTGCGCTTGGTTTTGACCACAGGATTGGTTTTGAGTACCTCCATTGGTATATCCCTGCTGCTACTGCATGCTATTTCTGCTTGGGCCGTTTGACCCCTGATGTCCTCTATGAGGCCTTCTCTGACCAAACCCACCTCTATTCTGTAGGTGCGGGCATTGCGCTCGCCAGTGTCCTTCCCCCTTACAGTACGCACATTGATTTACTCCCAATGACACCCCATGCATATTGTTCATATTTCCTCTGCCTTGTGCATTTCCTCTACCTCTATTGTATCCAATGACCGGCTGCAGTAACACCCTTGTTTTTAAATTTACTCTATCCTTCACCTCTCTTTCTTTCGCCACATTTACCCTGTTCTCGTAATATTGGGCTATGTGTAATATCTCACTCACCGTTTTGTTGCCCAGGAACTTTCCGACGTCATTAACATATCTTGAATAGGTGATATTAGTCTCCTCACATATTTATCAACAAATAGTCTTTTCCCCCGACTCTGTGCTCACATCCTGCCCACTCAAGTCTGTGAATACTCCTTCAAATCTATTGAAATAATCCGTTACTGGCTCATCCTTGCCCTGTACACATGTAGTTAATTTGTCCCACTGAATCCTTTTTTCTGGAATTATTTCCCTCAATCTCCGCATTATCCGTTCTGGTAGATCTGCCATGCGGGTTCCCGGATTTTCCCCTACTTTTCTATTTTTGTCCTCCAATAGTAACTCCGCCCATGTGGCGCCAAAAGCCCCCACGTCATCTGCCGTCCTCATCTGTTTCCATATATCTGCTGGCAAAATGACTGGGAAAATCAAATCTATATTGCTCATAGTAAGCACTGCTGATCTCAGGGTTGACCCTACTTCCCTGTAGAAACCTGCTGGATTTTTTCTTATATCGGGAATCGTCTGTTTTATAGTATTCACCTCTTGCCTGGAAAAGGGGACATGCACATACTGGGCGGTGAAATGGGCTGGTGTTACCTGCGCTCCTACTGTACCCGTCGCAGGGATCTCTACTTTTGGTACAAACGTGGGCGGAACCCCTCTCATTGGAAATGCCCCACTCACGATCCCTCCCCCTTCTCTTAGGTTCAATAGTATTCCTAAATCCAGTGATAGGACCGTTTCTCCTGTACTTCGCTCGAATGCTCTCTTGTATACCGCTAGTATCTCAGGTGGGCTGGCCTTATTATTTTTTATATCCTTCTCCATCAAATGTTCAGCCATCGATTGCAGTGCCTTTCTTTTCATTGGCATGAAATATTCGTCAAATATGTCATGTGTAACCATTGTTGGGATACTAGGATTCGACACCCACTTTATCGCTTCTCGTATACACACTTTCAGCTTGTCGCCCCTCTGTACAGATGACATTGAATGTCTCCGCTGTATGTATGATTCTACCGTCCCTCTCCCCTCTCTTCTAATATCCCAACCCCTGTATCCAGGTGCAGCAAACATTTCGGAATATTCATTATCCAACTCATTTTTAAGATCAAAAAGTCCATTCACATGTTCCTTTACTTCTTCATCTTTTATTCTACAACATGCTAATTGGTTCAAATCTAACAATCGCTGTGGCGGTAAATTCCCAAGTATCTTTTTCCATTCTTCCACCAAAATTTCCCCCATGCATTCCAACACTACCTGTCTCTCGTTGCTTCTTCGTTACCCATACAATGAGGCCAATGCTGCCGTCCCATCGTTTCCGTCTATGTACATTTCTGCCTCTTGCCGTAATTCAATCTTTCTTTCTTTGCTGATCGCGTTTCGAGTTACCCGTCCAAATCCTGTTCCTTCAGCCCCACCTCTCGCCTCCCCGGTCTCAATTTCGACTTCGGGAGGGGCGGATGGTGCTGAATCTGTCTCTGGAGCGGGAGGTGTGGATGGGACAAGTGACACAGGTGGCATCTGTGAAGGGCGTTCCTGGGTGCTGGGAAATTGCGTGTCTGCGGTCTGCGCTTGTGGGAGAGCTCGAGCTGTGGGTGGGGCTTGAGTTAATGCTTGCGTGAGGGGAAGGGCTTGGGCTACGGGAGGGGGTACGAGAGCTACTGGTTGGGCCTGCGCAGTCACTACTGGCGTGTTTGGTTTCGATTCTGGTTTTGGGCCTCGACCCGTATTAGTTAACAAATGTTCCATTAATTCATCTGCTATGTGTAGTTCCCGCTGCGGGTATACTCTATGTTCATTTGGTCACGTCTCCCTTCCGGTCTTAGACTTGCCATCTACTCCTCCTCCTCCTTTTCTTCTGCTACCTCAAGCTTCGTTTGTGCCTACGCGCATGCTTCTCTCTACTTCTAGGTCGGAGCATTGCTTCCCTCCTCCAATCTTTGACAGTCTCAAAAGCTGCGGGTCGCGCTTTTTTCCTAATCAGCACCCTTTCTAGGTTATCTATCCTCGCAATCTCAAAGCTACCATTAATCGGCCACTGATGGTCGGGTTGCTTTCTAGTTTGCCTATGCCAAATTTCACAAAATATTATCGCACCCACACCATATTTTGCATACATGTCATAAGCCGGCGTTCCCCCAGGCGGTGCACTTTCGCCATATTCCAAGGACTGTCTACCGCAGCTGAAAAGCCCTGCTAAAGTGGACAGTACTCCAGGCATGTTTCTTTAACCTTCCCCTTTGGTTAGCTAACCTTTACCTGGACGTTTGAATTTGCAAAATCAACACTCTACCAAAAATCAGGTTTTTATTTGAATCGGGGAATGACTCACCTGATAAAACAAGTCGCCTGTCCTAACGCAACCTCTCCCAACGTCGTGTCTGCGCTTCTCTGGCTTCTGCCTCGTCTCGGGACCCTCGCCTCCTTTGCCTTCTGGCCCGGTACGTCGATCAGGGATCAGATGTGTGCAGATCTGCGGAAGGAATCTCTCCTCACTTCTACAGGGCGCCCCGTACACCTCTTGATCCCGGGTCGATCGTCCCGTCCTCGCCGTTCTTCCGCCTTTACTCTGTTACAACGTATACGATGGGGCAAGTGGGGGAGGGTCCTTATTCGGGCGCCATCTTGAAAGGGGCCCCTAGGGGTCCCTTGTGATATGGAAATAAGGCAATAACCATACACGAAAAGATGCGCCAGACACAAGGTTCAAATTCCCAATGCTAGGGTTTATTGCAAGCAAAACTAGTCCCAATTGGCCAATTCTGGTCTCACGCCCCGCGACGTGAGTTTCCTAGACCTCAAGGGACGCAAGAGAGCGAATTACGTACATCAGTTACATATATACAAAATGCATATCATACAATCAGCTATGTCATGTTTAACACCCTCCTTTATTAAGTTTCTTTGAACTCGGGATGGCGATGGACATTTCTGACGGGTATGACAATTATGACACTTTCCATGTCTATTCTAGTAACAATGTGCAATTTAGAAAGTGCTGAGGCATCTTCTAGTTGTTGAACAGAACATGGTGGTTCTGTTCTTGGAAGCAAGCTGCACACGGGGGAAGAGCCACATTCCATGCTTTGCTATCTATGAGGTACTATTCGTGTCCTGGGAGCCGACACGCTCTAAAGGGTTTTGCGAAGGGGGGCCGTAGGAAGAGCATAATTCAAGCCTTTAGCTGTTTTATTCTAACATATTCTACCATCGTACGAGACTGGCTGGCAGCTGTGAAGTGATTAAATGCCCTGCAGCTATCCCCCAAGGCTACATAGAGGGAGCATGGGCATTCCTTTCTGGGCTACTCATGAGGAGTTTTCAACAAACTCCTCAGTCCCGCGACCTTGCCCTTTCATATTCAGACAACAATGTTAACAGTTGAGCAGAGTAAGCAGAATCCGCAAGAATTGCAAGCTGCAAAGCAGTTTTAGACAGAAAGCAATGAGCAATGGTTAACAAGCAAAATGGCGATTCTGCTACGTTTAAAATGGCCGCTTGTTGGTCATACATAACAGTCTATATTTCTATAATTCGGTGCATAAGACGGTTGGCCTACGGCCATCAAGTTACGTCTGTCATTCAAATGAAGGGTATTCACTTTTCCATATTGACACAAGGTGGAACATAAGGAGCAGAACTTCCGGAGTGAAGGCGAACCTACTGGAGCAGAGAGACCGACAGAGGGACGAGAGCAGAGGGTAGAGAAACCCAGGAGATCCCTACAGGAGGTTGTTGCCTCAGAAGAGCTGTGAAAGATGCGCGTAGAAGGCCAAATCCCAGACAAGAAGACTGCACTGTGTTTCGAGGACACCAGCGACCCTACCGGGTGAATGACAGAGTTGGGGAGCTGAGGCAAAGCCTGTGGTACTAACCTTAACTCGTGAATAAAAACCGCAAAGAAAAGAAAGGAATGCACACAGCCGGTGAGTTGGCGAGTGACATGAAAGACCGGTGTGTATTAAGCAAAGACTAAAGTTGCACCAGAATATCTCACAATTGGTGGCTGCATGCATCTGGATGAGACGCAAAGCAAGGCAGACTTGTGGTGAACTTTAAATTACCGAAAACCATGAAGCCAGTGATACAGAGTAACAGAGTGGTCCGGCGAAAAGAAGTAGCCCACTCGAGAAAAAAAAATAATGCAGCAAAGTGAACAAACTCTGAAATGTACAATGGTCAAGATTAACCCCGGCAAAAGGGGAAGCTAAAAGGTGATTGAGATAAAGATTTCTATGAACATTTGTGCTTATGGTGCTGAACTACGAAGGCCAAGAGACACTGGGGCAAATAACACAAGAGTGTGAGCTGAAGTGTAAGTCAAAGTGGTCCTGCCGATGTTTATGAAAAATCCTCACATATTCAAAACTCTTCGACATCAGTGAAAGGTTCGAGCCCGGATGAGGGAGACCTGGAACATGAAATAAGTTAAGGGAAGGGAACCCCTAATGAATGTGAATAAAGCTTGGTGAAGGAACCCCTGCAGGTGCTGTGATTGAGAGGTCAGAGCCCAGCTGAGGGAGACCTTTTGTGAATTGTTAAAGCTTTGAGAGGTCCGAGGTCCGAACCCAAAGGAGACCCGGGTGAACTTTTTTGTTGAACTGTGAAATAACTTTTTGTGATCTGGAATAAGTGACTTTAAGATGGACGGCCAAGCGGGCCTCGATGCACGTTTTGAACTGCCTTGTTTTTGAGAACCTGAGCCAGAGAGTGAATCCTGTTTACGGGGGCTGCCTTACTCCGTGCTGTCCAACGTCCAGAGGAGCGCTGACTCAGCCATCTTGATCCTTTATGTTATAACACTGATTTTCCTTTGCATACATATTCCCCTTTACACACTTTTTGTATAAGTGATAGGGCAGGCATTAGGTTTTGTTAGCATAGGTCATTTTGATTTGACAAAGACTGACTATGACTGTGTTTTCTTTATTACTTGATGGTACAGACTACTCCCATCATAGCTATAGGGCAAAGTAGGAGGTTTCCAAACCCCAAAAATTGAATAAAGGTTTTGAAACTTGTACCTCTTGTGTCAGTGTCATACTTGTGATACCATGCCTCCCTTACATAGCAAAATGCATAAAAAGGAGGTTAAACCCTGGCCATTTTCTCTGCGTAGATCCACCGTGTACCAGAGATGGTGGCGTAGAAAGTTCAGTGTCCCAGTTCGTGTTCTGGGCGCTATTTCCTGTGAGTTTGGGAAATAAAGGTTCTTTTCACCCTTTTGTCCATGGTTGGTTATTGGAGCTGTAACTCCTTGCACAAACTCTCCAGCGTGTCCAGCCGGTCCCGTGATGCAGATCTCTGTGTAGTATCTGAGTGCAGCAGCAGCTCATCGCTCTCTTTTCTGCTGTTGAGCTCTGGCAGGAGGGTCTCTGCAGAGTTGTGGCTTCAGGTTGCATTTTTTCTTCGCTGGTCCGCTTGAGAGACAGTGATGTTTATTCTCTTGCTTGGTCATTGTTGGTGGGGTGGTGAATCAGGCTGGTGGTTTCTGAAAGTGAGAAAATATCTGAACCATGAGACAAGTTTGGAGACAAGGGTCTGCACCAAAATCTGCTGGCAAAAGGCGAAGGGAGATGGGAATTGAGGCCCCCTCCGCTGCCCACCTCAGTGGTAGGACTGGCCTTCCTGGTAGGCCTCTTACCCCCGGCTTGTAGGGGTTCCCATCCACTCTTTTTACTGGCCTTGTCACAATAGCTTCTGACAGATGTGTGGTGGAAATAACGAGGACTGTATAAATCAGTGCATTGATGGAAGCTTAATCTACCAATAATAGTGTGTAAGGTGACAGATTGGTTGCCTTGACCTTAAACCGCACTGGCAGTTCTCATGTACACATTCACGGCATCTCTTCTGCTACCCTTCCACCTCACCTCCTTTTATGCTTATATACTGTGCTATATATACAGAGCTATTACTTAATATTGACAGGAACTTTGATATTGCGCATATGGACTACTTGACGAACACGACTCCATTTTAAGTAATGTTGGCTAGGTCCTGATACCTAAAGGATAATGGTTCCTTAGTAGAAATCTGAAACGGGTTTGGTTTTCTTGATGTAATATGAACAAAAATATGAACATATGAACAAAACATATGAACAAATATAAAGACTTTAGAAATATGCATGTGGTGCTAATGATAAAACATTGACACTGCCAAAAGGCTGAGTGAGCGCTACAAATAAAAATACAAATAGGCAAATATAGATTAAAAAACTCGCCCTCCAGCAATCAGGTTAAAGCCTATAAAAGCAGTTTAGATGTTTCTTGGTAGCCGGTGGCATGAAACATCTGCTCATGCCTTTAGATCTGGTTTTGCAACCGTTCTGCGTGTTTCATGTGATTCTATATTGAATACTGTCAGGGCTTGACTTGAAGACAGTCCCTATAAGAATCCAGTCGGATTTTCAGAATGACAGACAACTATGCAAATCGCTTCCACTGGATTCCAATGTATGTAAATTGTTCTCATGCATATTCATTGAGGCTATCTGGAAAACCCAACTGGATTTTACTATTCAGTGGTTGGTAGTGATCGAGTAAACTGTAAGTAATATCTGAACTTCTGTATTATTTTTATTTATGCTTTTATTGTTCAGTTGTATCCAGGAAATAGTTCACCTTTGTGGACACCACCACTCTTGTGGATTCACAGCAAATCTCTGGCAATACAAAAAGCAGCACCGCAGATGCGTCTTTATTAGAAATCTTTATTGCATTAACCTACAGGCATGTTTGGTGATAAACAAAGTGGTAATGACAGGTGCTACAGGTGAAGGTTGGTCATCTTTGGAAAATAGAAACATTTCAACGTTAAAAGACGTTCTTGTAGGAGAAACAAAAGCAGAAATACAGAGGCAAACATTTCTCATAATTTATATACATAAAAGTTCAGTCTTATAAAAAAAATGCAAAACGTCTGGGAGGTGCTACCAGATTCATCGCAATGGGCCAGGCCCAGTTTGGTGGCACTCAGATGAACTATATCAAAACAGAGGAGGTTTCCTGTACAAGGTTAAATAATCACGCACATGTCAAATTTAAGTGATTTACATCTACTATGACGTTATATACAATCTTTAATATAAAGCATCTTCATCAAAATCAGCTCTGTGTAGTCCGCCCTTTACCTTGTCCTGGGGGTTGGGGGGAGTAACACTCTGTGAACAGGTGCATCTATGGGTATGAGCCTGCATCAGTAATCCCACTTTTTCTAGATTACGCGGCAAATGCAGGTTGATTCGCTGCCTTACAATAAGCGTGCCTCATTGTCACCACTTCTAGGACAACTAGCCAGCCATTTTGGCCTAGATTACATTTTGCTGCACAATTGACATACTTTAAGTGACGTGCGGCGTGGTGTGAATTACATCATTGTAAGATTACAATGTCGAAAAAATCCATATGCACATGTACTTGACAATGTCAGTCTTTTGCTCGAATTTTTTTAATCTAGACTTTCTAGAAAATAATCAAAATGTATTTAAATGGAATGTTTCCATCTGTACTTGTAAAATCATGAAATATTATAGATGGCTGTTTTTATATTTTCATTATAACTTTATACTAAACCTTGCACACACACCCAAAAAATTATTCAGTTTACACCCACTGTGCTTTTCCCAATTGCTGTATGTTTTACCATGTCAAACAAGCCCACCCAGGGCGCGCCATAGCATTTCTCTGTGAAGGGCTCCTGCTGTGCACAGGGGCCGATGTTCAATGCTGTTATTGGGGCACTATATGCCTCTTTAAAATTGAAAGCCTATACAAAGAAATGTGCATGCCACCGGATGGAACTAAAATAGATCTGGATCCATCATCCACTAAGTTGAGAGGATACCAGCTTCATTCCACTGATGACGTAATCTGACGTGGACCGCATCTGGATTGCGACCTTGTTATTATGGAGGTTGTGTCCTGAAGTGCAATGAGACGCAGTGATTATCTATGACAACTCGGGTTGCCCGTGGGTGGAGATTTTCACACAGATGTGAGATGAATTATTAAGACCTTTTATCCATACCAGAAAGACCAAATTCTAGGGGTTTCTACTTACTCTGCGCACCAAAAAAAGACACTTCTTTGTATAAACTGCAGTTTATGTTTTGGAATCCGACCTGGAGCCGAATTTTCACGGGGAAAATGTTCACTTAAAGCATTCAGCCATGCGCTCATTTTCTGAAAATTGAACCGGACACGCAAACATAAGATCTTGGTCACAATACGGAACCAGTTTCTAAAGAGCTCTGCATGGTTTTCTTTTTAGGAATTTGCAGTGCAAGAGATTGACAAAGTGCAAAAGTTCACATACTACATGCAATCGCAACTGTAAAGGTGAGCGAAAGATCATCCATCATGATCTGTACTTGTATCTATACTTTCTTCAGCTCCTGTCTCAAAATAAAAACGATCCCACCTTAAATCCACACACAGCTTGCTGAGTAGATTCCCTTGGTGCTGACCTCTCACAAGCCTAGGGCTTTTTTTCTGTTTTGTTTTGGGGCACCTTCTCTTAGGTGTCATCTGCGCTGGGATCTGGTGATCTGCTACTTGGGTTGCACTGACCCAATCTTGAAATGTGGTGTTTCTGGACCGGCATGGGCCCTAGTGCCCACTTCTGTATTTGCTGCCGTTTAAGAAGAATTTGAAAAGAACCGAAGCATACAATAACCTCTAGGGCAATTTAATTTTAGGAACTGAGTTTTTGGGCCTTCAGAGAGAGCGATTTTCGGAGCATGTTACAGATCGCATCAGAATTGGTGTAGTATATGGGGCTTGAGGCAGTGCTTGTCACAGGTCCCCATTGCCCCTTTGCCTGCTGTTAGAATGTTGGTGCTTGTGGATGACTGGCAGCTCAGAGAATGTTGGGTGAATGTGATGTGTGTATGGATCCATGAATGCCAGTTAGACTTGAGCTGTGAGTGCTTGAGGATTAACCAGTGAGTGTCTCCCCCAACGTGTCTGTAAGAATAACTGGAACCCTGGAACTACAAGCAATAAAGGAACTTAGTGTACCTGCAAACCCTGGAGTTATTGCAGGTGTACTGAGTAACTTTCATATGATTCTGCAGTATAATAGTTACCCCATATATTATAAGGAAAGGCAGGGGGTATTGTGGGACTCCACCCTCCCCCTCATATAGTTAAACTAGTACTGCTTTCTTGGGGAGTACGTATAAATTGAATTTGGCATTGCATTCATTTTGTATGCAGGCATATTATAAGTTGTATTTACATTGTTATTCGAGCATTGGAAGTAAAGCATTATTGGTATTCTCACTTGTAAGATCAGCACTGAAGTTATTTTTTGCTCTTACATGGCACTCCCGTGTAATCGAGGATGCTGGATAAGAAAATATGTCAGGTAACTGAGTGTGGCCATGGCAAAGGCATTCGAGTGGTCTAGTGACAGGTCAATTTCCATCAAGAGTATTTTGCTTTCCAGCTGTTTACAACTCTGTATGCTTAAAATGTTGGATGATGTGTCCTAATGCATATTTATAGATTTTCCCAAATGCCCAGATTATATTCACATAGGTGTGTTTGTTCAACATCAGCTGGCGTTGGGAGCCAAAAATAGCTCCTGGTAGCTGTTGTTGTCAAGCTAACCAGGCTCTTCTAGGCTACATGCAGGTACTGCATAGCTCCCAGCTACCCTCAATCTTGAATGCTGCATGTATGTATTTTGGGTGGTTTGCATTTACTTTCTGCCCCATACCTAACAACTGGTCCTGAGAGGTTTTCAGGTCCACCATGTTTCTCTCTAGACATTTGCTGGAGAGGAAGCCTTAAATAATTTCTCACCAATGCGTAAACATGTGAAATTGAATCATGAAAACAAGCAAAAACAGGCCTCAGGGATCCTTTAAAGTCCCGGTAGACCAGCGGGCCGAGTAACGTACATCACCTACTCTATTTTAGAGAAATGTACTCGACCCATGGCAACGAGTGACACAAATTTACCAGCACTTTCTACAAAATGGTGCATGTCACTATACCCCCGCTTCATGCGTGGTACATTGCTACCACCCAGATGCCAGCTATGCAAAGTGAAACCTTTATTTGACATGTACTGCAAACAAAGTTAGTTTGCAGTAAATATCAATTAAAAGTGTCACACAACACATCCCAGAATTTCATTGTGCTCGGCAGGAAGGTTGAGAAGCATGCAAATGGTACTTGACCTTCATAAAAATGACTTGACTATGCAAGTGGTTGAGTTGATTTTGCGAGACCTGAAAAGGGACGGGAAAATATGACTTTCTTCTCAAACATTACAACACCCCTTAGCCACCCCATCCTATTTCAGCCTGATTGCTGCCCTATTGCTTGTTTAGTGCATTTGATCAAAGAGGTCCAGCTAACTTGTCGGAGGAGCTATGTGGTTAAGCCAGCCTTGTTTGGTACCAATGTTAAGATTGTATCACTAGGAACCAACCGCCTTTGGAATACAGTGTGGAAATGCAGCATTTTGCCTGTCTTGGGGTGGACACGCATTGTGTTGGCACCTCTGCAAATGGGGCTAACTGTGGCAGCTTATTACATTGCTTTGCAATCTCCTTTCTCATTCTTTCCATGTGTAATATTTGTATGCAGTGCATCAGCACACAACTACAGCAACCCATACCCTCCCGTTCAAAACACATTGTGCAACAAAGTGCCCTTTTCCACAACACCTAGAGACTTGTCAAGGTACAGAGTGCCATACACATGTCTATAGTCGGTCACGTTAAATGAAAATGCATGAAGCAAAACTCCTTTACCATGTTTTAGAATGGTAAGTAGAACCCCCTAGGAAGCAAAGGCATACAACATTCTGATGAATGTATGAATTACTGGGAAAACTCCTCTACCGCGCTGTGTGTCTATGCAACAAAGTTGTCAGCACTATGCGAAAGACCTGCTTAAGCATATTTCCCCTACAAAGGCTACAAAAAAAGAGAACGCCGCCTGCTTGGCGTCACCCCCAATCATCGCTAAAAAATACAAGAATGAAAATCCCATCTCTATATTTATATATATTTACACTCTACATTACATACGCATTACTGTTGCTTAATCAAAGTCATATCTCTTCTACCACTTCAAACGTACAGTGCGGGCCGGCACCAGCCCTCTCCGCACCACTCACACTCACGACCCATTCGGACAAGTTGAAGCAATGTCATTTACATGGTTAGGAAGTTGTGCCATGATATGCGCAGCTGATCCGTCATGCTCGGGAACAGTTGCTGAGCCAAGAGGTCCCGGGGACAGATATCGAAGGTTGTAGATGTTGTACCTCACCTTTAACCTTTGGCTGTGGAAAAGGGTTCCACTTTTCTCTTTTACGTATGGCTTCTCTTGGGAAACCATCTCGTCATTTTCTCAATCCTATCCGATGACTGACTGACTTCCTTACACCCATAATGATCTGAAATACTTGGCTTTTACTCTTTCCTGCTCCCCTGTGCTTCCTCCGGGGATGCAGGGTGCTGGTGGCCACATTACTTGCTGCTGCATGTAGGCTTCATTGCCTACTGTGTCCTCCCACAGCGTAGAGCACCCCCCCTTAGTCACAAGAGCCTGCCCCGCTTGCTCTTATGCCACCAATCCATCCTGCCACCAGCGTATAGTAGCATGGATGCCATATTGGATCCCGCAGTGAGATCCATCCTCGGCTGGTCATGCCCAGGTGCTGTGAGTGCTGAAATGGCATCCCGAACAGCATGCCAATGAAGACTCAAGTTCTGTCACTCAGTTCACATTAAAATTGACTGGCTTCAGGGCTGGCATTATTAATCGATACATCAGAACCACCGTCTACAAGAACACTGACATCTGATCAAAAAGCACCAGCACCCCAGGACATTTGTTGTCCCAGTCATGTGGCCTTTGTTAATTGATTTTAAATGTAAGGATTTTTTTTCTTTTCTGTTAATCTGTAAAATCTGTATGCGTCAAGAACACAGCCTGGCATGTCCATCATTTGGAACCATGGTTGGGGTCGTCATACTGTTATTTCTTTTTGTTGTATGTAATGTATGAGCTGTCCCCAGTGACTATAATGGTCCCAAGTTAGTATCACAACTATCGCCTGGTCCTCAAGCACTATAATATTGTTTTCATTAATTCCAAGCACATTTACTTAACACATCAATGTATTTCTTACCAATGTATTGATGTGCTAAGTACGTTTGCTTGGACTAGAGGAAAGCGACACACATTGGGATAGGTAGATAGATGTTCTGTAATGTACTGACTGCACACAGGTCACTAAGTAGCACAAAACAATATATATGGTGTAGCTGTAGCGCTTGTGGCCAGATTATATTTCGTACACAATCCATATGCAATGGATTTTCTGGCCATTTAGGTCCCAAGCTGGCTATATATGTCACAATTTGGCCATCTAGGTCCTAAATTGCAGGCCCTAATTGAAACAACAATAGGTGAGTGCAAATCTCCATTGAGCTAGTGGCTTAAATCTTCAATATGCCCCCATGTTACTTCCACTGTGTTCTGTCTGCATAGATGTGACTAAGTATGCGCCTGTGATTCATAGGCACCTTGACCCGACCCCCGAAAGTTCGTTATTGTGCTGAGGTGCCTCAACTTGAGGACAAGTGTCAACAAGTGGACAGTGCTATTGGCCTTCAAAGTGTTTGCTATTTTCTTTATCAGTAATAATAAACTGCGAGCACAGTGAATTGGCATGTCTCTAATAGTTCATCTTTAGGAAGCAAGTAACTAAACACACTAAATAGTCCTTAGTCCTCTTGCACAACACCATGAACGTATCCAAATTACTGGGACTTTTAAAGAACATGTTTAAGTTTCATCAGCATTTAAAAATCAGCCAAGGAGGTTGTCACTAAGATTCCCTCTCATTTTGGCATCCATGGGCCTTTCTTGGTGGGCATGGATGTCTATTCATGTCGCTCTGTTAAGATTATTGTCTATGGAAAGAATTAGCAGTCAACATAGGTTGCCCTCGAGAGGAAGACGAATTGGCAGGCCACCGTTGTGTCTGGATGGTGTCCTCTGCCTGGTTTTCCAGCGGTGGTCTCATTCACTGATGACCTCTTTCTTTGGGGAGGAAGGGCTGTCCCGCACTGGGAGCACATCATAGTGGCATGGAATATGGCTGTTTTTTGGCAGGTCATATGGGTCCTGAGTAAAAGGGCCGTTGTTGTTGAAGGCTCCTCCCTGAACGATGCTGACGGTGGGTTCTAGAAGAGCAACAGATAAGCAGAGATTAGGGGTGTGGCTACAGAAAAAAGAAAAACATCATAACACTTGGCATTGCAGACAAAATACGTTGATACAGAATCCAAACAAGGCAATCACAAGAGTTGCACAAGGTAGACCATTCTGCTTGTCTTTCCCCAATTATAGTAAAATAATGATCCCCTCCATAGCTGCACTCGGTCAATTTCTGAACCTATGTTTGATGGGTCCCCTCTGCATGAGTCTGGAAAATGGGACTGTAAAAAGCTTGAATGTTCTTTACTCCCCAAAGACTCTGCTACTTCAGGTCTAAGTTATGTGGTAAGTCAGACAAGGGAGACGGTCTCCAAGACATGTTAGGGATTGACTTTACTTTATTAAAGAAAGGAAATGCCTATCCTAGCTCTATTGCTAATGGTGATGGTCCCTTATGCTAAGACAAAAATAGAAGGTGTTTGTCAGGATGTCGGAAGATAACAATTTTCTCCTGTCTGAAACCTACTCTAGCCTTTGGCCTGCACTACCACTAACAATACGAAAGCATAAACCAACCTATCGATGTGTTCTGCTCTCTTCTTGGCTTGGGATGGCTGGCACTTGACCCCAACCCTCTTTAAGGTTTCAGTTCCTTTTCCCTTTTTCGGTTTCAGTCTTTGATGATGGCCCAAAATAAAAAGTCTCTGAAAGATCAACCAACGTGTGTGATATTTCAAAATAAAAAAAGTCTCTGTTATCAGGTATTTCAAAAAGAAGGACTCCTGACCCCCTCAGTGAGTTTGGACACAGTTCCAAAGAAAGATCACACACCTTCTGAATTCTCTTGACACTCTGTTAGTGTTGAACTCTAAACCTCTTTAGCATGATTTTCACACGGTCACACTGTTCTTTCACTACCTCAAGAAGCGTTTCCTGTAAATTCTCGTTACTCTTATTCTCTCCAAAAATCCAGTTCTTCTCAGTCTTTTGTGGCCTACTGGCCCTTGCAGGCCACATGCTTATTACAATGATTTCACCCCTTTCAGAGGTTTTGCTTCTCCCAGCCTCTCCTGGATTGCTTGCTCAAGTTACCCATATCTCAGTCCCCTTCAGGATTCCGTTCAGTCTCTCGTGGGCCGCTTGACCCCATCAGCTGTGTGTGTGTGTGGCAGTATCTCTACCCCATTCACAGGTTCCTCAGAGTCCAACTGCCCGCCACCCCTTTCTCCTGGCTGACCGCATACCTGCGTGCTGGTGCTTCTTTCAGAAAAGGCGCAGGTGGCTCCAGTACTTGCAGAGCCGCACCTTCGCGTTCATTGGTTCTCCTTTGGCGTTTTGTCCCTTCTGCATCTTTGCTAGCGAGCATGGGTTTGTTGGGCTTCTCTTGTGCCTGTCTCCCCCTCTAGGAGACCTTGAATCCCCAGGCGTCCTGCCTGCCTGGGCTCAGCAGTGTTCCCCAGGCCCTGGGACTCCTCCGCCCACCACGTATCGGACGTGGTCCTGCCTCCAGGTTTGAAACACCCAGCGGTGCGGGAAAGGCCCTGCCTGTAGGCTGCCTCCTTCAGATTTCCTGTATCCTAGCTTTTCAGTGCTGTACCGTCCTTGTGGTAGGGATCAGATTGATATACAAATAGATATTTCTCCTCTGATAAGACATAGGGGGCTAAAACGACCTTCATGAGTGGGCAACTTCCCACAAAACCGCTATTCAATCCACCTGACAATCACTGTTAAACTGCTGGTGCCTTCCTGGTTGCTGCTCTTTTTCCCTACTTAAGCAGCCCTCCAGCCTCTTTTCCTTTGCAGTTGGTGAGCAGGTACAAGTGGAGCTAGGTCACGTGGCCTAATCCCCACCCACCTTAGCCCTGCCTCTTCCTTCCTGCTTTTAACTCTTAAATCAAGGGTGTCTCGCTCGAGTGCCTGAAGTGAAGGGCAGACATAGAAAAGGGCAATTCCTGTTTGGACCTGTTTGGACCGGGAGAACCCAGGGCAAAAATAACCTGCTCAGATAACAGGTAAGCAAGCACCGACATATGTTTTCTCCCTCTGTCCGCAAAGGCCACCCCACCATCACCAGGCAACGCCGTCAACGAGATCGCCCTTCCTCTGAGGCATGTATCCGCAATGCAACAATCTCACCCACATCAGCCTCAAGTCGTTTAGCACCCCCTCAGTGTCCACAACAATGAAATTGATGCTCGCCAATGTCCACTCAACTATTCCCCATGCAGCAGACATTGCTAACCTTATCACTACACACCACCTTCATCACAGACACCTGTCTGACACCCACATCCTAGATCACCTTGTCCCAGACAGCTACATCCACAAGACCTAGTGGCCCTGCACCAGAATTGACATTGACAACATTAGCTCCTTCAAAGTCCTCGTTTGCCACTTCCTGCTTTCCCTGATGGACACAGTCACCTTCCATCTCATCTACAGACCACCCAAACCCAACACCACCTTTATCAAAGACTTCACTGACCTGGTCACCACCATGTCCCTCATGCACGCCAACAACATCTTCCTAGGTGACTTCAAGCTCCCAGGCAACAATGCGACCAAACCGATGAAGGAAGCACCCCTCGGCCTTCTTGAAACCCCAGCCTCACACTGCACACGAAAGACCCAACACACGAGAAAGGTAACATCCTCAACCTAATCATCACTGCACTGCCTGACCTCCACTACAGCTCTTCTCTCCCGCTTGACTGGTCTGATCACCTGGCCGTGCCTTTCAACATTCTGCACACCACCGCAATTAAACACTCCCAGAAGAAACCCATCAGACCAACCTTCAGGTCCTTCATACCTTCAGAACAGTCAAGAGGTGCAAGAACTTCTCCACACGGAAGACCTCACCAACATCCACCTCACATGGACCAAATACCCCCAAACGAACTACAACTCTCTACTGGAAGCACTGAACGCCACCGTCTCAGCCTTCATTGACCGACACATGCTTCTGAAACAACACACCTGAAACCAAAACCGTCAGCACCCGGGTACACACAATAAGTCAACCTCAGCAAAAGAATCATCAGGAAATGAGAGAAAACGTGGCACCTCTCCAGTACTGCATCTGACCTGGCACTCCTCAAGCAACTCGGAGCAACCTCCAACAACTAATCAACACATCCAAGGCCTCCTACTATCAGACCACCATAGCAGAAGCTGACAACAAAAGCACAGCCCTCTTCAAAGTGGTCAAACGCTACCCCTGCATACCACACTCAATCGAAAAATCCACGGCCATCAACATCACTTCATCAAAAAAAATCAGCAAGATTCACCGGCACATAGACACCAGCTCTCCATCCACAGACCCACCTCACGCCCCTCCTCGCAAGATCTCCACACCCTGGACAACGTTTAACACACTCTACAGAGGACTTGGTAGAAACCCTACTTGACCTTTCAGCTGCTTTCAACACAGTAGACTGCCAGGCACTCACAGAAACCCTACATCAGTGCATGGGAATCAGCAAACTTGTCCTATGCTGGTTCAAGCCCTACCTCGCCAACCACCAACAGTTTGCTCAGATGGACTCCTCTCGATCGCCAATGCTACCTGTCACCTGTGGAGTCGCGCAGGGTTCCATCCTCTCTCCAGTGATCTTCAATTTATACATGGAGCCGCAGGGAGCCCTCCAAGCTACACACAACATCCACATCCACCAATAGGCTAATGACACACAGCTATACCTCAAGATCGACTCCATCGAGGACATCCACAGGCTCAAAACCTGCCTCTCACTGATCCAGTCTTGGATGTTCAGTGCATACTTGAAGCTCAACCCCTCCAAGACCGAATTCCTACCCCTCACCAATAACACTGATCACCTAGACATACAGACTTTTTAAATCTGCTCAGCCAGAGTTCCCCCTTGCCCAGACATACAGACTTAGCTATAAACCATGAGGCCCACGGGCTTCACACCTAGCTCACCTCCTGCAGCAAGTCCCTCAGATTCCACATCAACAAACACCTCTCCTTCAAGACACACATAGCTAAGAAAACTCAAACAGCTTGGTATCAGCTCTCCCTCCTGTGGAATGTCAAGCCCTCCCTCCCTTCGGACAGCTTTAGATTCAATCACTGGTCCTATCCCACCTGGATGGGGGCCATGCCCCCCTTGAAGGCCTATTGTCATCCTCCCTTGTGCCCCTGAGAAGTGTCCTACACGCGTCCGCACGGGTCTACACAGATAGGACCACATCACCCCTGCCCTCATCATCCTTCACTTGCTCCCAACGCTCCCACTGCATACACAAATCACCTTCAAGTCTCGTTGCATCATCTCTAAGGCAGTCAACACCTAGGCGATCACGTCGCCCCGGCCCCACTTGACTCACTAGTTGCCATCCGCCCCCCATATCCACCACCCTGTACAGCTGTACCCCTCCTCTGTGCCCCTCTGTATCCTACCCCAGCTGTACATCTGCTCTGTTGTTACCTCTGAAAAGCGCTTCATTGTGTATCTGTATTTTTGCATACCTCATTAAAGTGCTGCGCTGCTTCTCGAAGCTAGGACCGCACTCAATAAATACCATGATCTGTAAATCGGTAACAAACGCTGTGATACCCTGGGGTATGGGCATTCCATAAATGCAATAAAACATATAAATAAATAAATAAATACATAATAAAAATAATGTTTGTCCTCAGTAGAGGCACTCTCACATTTCTTACTCATTTTAAAAGACTTGGGTTTTCACCCTAAATTATGAAGGCTAATCCAGAAGTGGACCCTTGCCTCCATTTGCATTTATCTGAAACAGGTATGTCAATTTAGATCACAAATGACTTACAATAATGCATTTATTGTATGGCGGAGGAGTTCCCATGAAGGGTGCCTTACAATAGCAACAAGATGATAACAAGTGGTGAACCAGTTTGAGAGTTTAAAAAAGTGGTACATATACCAGGGACAAAACAAACAGAAAAGCATGTATATAAGAAAACACTTACAAAGATAACATTAGCCTAAGGGGGGAAGTGCTTCAAACTAAGGAGGAATACTATATAAATATACAAAATCACATTATTAAGCAGCGCTGGAGGAAGTGTTAGGTCAAGGTAGGGAAGATGGGGCAGTGGGGTAAGTGCCCTCTTTAGCAAATAGGAGAGGTTTAAGATGAGCTTTGAAGAGATCTACAGCTGGGCTGGCTTTTATTGTGATGCGTAGCAGGTTCCATTGAAGGAGGGTGAGTAGGGAGAAAGAACGGAAATGATAGGAGGTACAGGGAGGGCATGGGATAGTTAGGTTCAGTGCAAAATAGGACTGGACGGAACAAGATGGTGAGTAAACAGAGATACAATCAGACAGGTACTAAGGAGCAAGACCATTGATAGCTTTGTAGACTAGGAGAAGGAACTTGAAAACGGACCAGTTGTTCATGGAGAGCCAACCTGTGTGCTCTTGGTAGGTAGAAGTGCAGGAGGAGCCCATGGGTGGACATTAGAGTTTGTATAGAGTGGTTAGTAAGCGAAGGACACATTTTCAGAATGTTGAGGAAGTTAATATGAGTAGCAGATGCAGTGGTAGTGATGAATTGTTGCAGTCACAGTTTGTAATGAACGGGGACCCCAAAATTGAAAATCGAGGGAGCAAGAAGGTCAGGCAGGAATAGGATATATGAGTTATATGGGGAATAAGGAATATCAAAAAGACCAACTACTGATGGCCTAGGCGATCAGGTGACAAGAGTGTGTGTCATCCCTTCTGGTTTTTGGCTTCACTTTCTGTTTGTAACTTCACTGGCAGTGGCCATCTTGGATTGGTGACATCACTTCCAGCGGATATCTTGGACTGTTGACAGCTCTTCCTGTGGCCATCTTGGATCAGTGATATTGCGTCCTGCAGTCATCTTGGATCAACCCCATTTCGAGCCGAAGCCCACAAGAGGCTCCTCTGGGATCACCAATCAGGAAGAAATTGTCTCATCCCAGCAACACCAGAGACAATATCGGAGAGACCAACCACTGATGGGCTAGGATGATCAGGTGACAAGAGAGTGTGTCATCCCTTCTGAACTTCCTAGAGGCATCAACCCAGGAGTGTCCCAGTTAAGGGCGGAATAGTGAAGGGTGAAGACCAGCCATTGAACAGCCTCTTTGCCTCTTAGCCTATGAACCATTTGCCTTTCTCCCTGTTGCACCTGTGAGTACCCCACATTCCCTAATGACTGTATGTTCTCTCCACACTGTGCTACTCACCTATAATGCATTCACTCCTGCTCCCCCCTGCTGCTTCTACTCACTTCTCCCTACACTTTCTACAATCAGGCTTCAACTTCTGCCTTTCCTGTCCATATTATAAAACTCATAACTCAAAACTCCCACTACCCCATCTCTCTTCTACTTCCTTTCAGCAAACAGCTGATGAGCTAATGTTACCTCCTCTAACACCTAACCACCTCGCCTAACTTCCTGGTAGAAAGGAAGGGGGCTCTGATTGATGTCTTGCTCAGCCGAACCTTTTCTTGGCTAGGTAGTATATCTGCGCTTATTTCTTCGGTGTCTCGGGTCAATATTCTTTCTCTTTTATCAGGTGCCTTGAGTGCGCCGCAATTCATGTCTCATCTACAATGACTGGAAAATTGTATTTGGGATGGCTCGTGTTATAGCCATTTCTTCATCTCTATTACAGCAGTCTGGATCCGCGAGGAGCTGTAGACACCGTTGGATTTTGTCCATACACTGCACATGCGTCAATGTGACATCAATCAGAGCCCCCTTCCTTTCTACCAGTCCTGATGAAAGCATAAGAACAACAACTACAACAACAGTAGTGATTTTTGTTCATGCTGGAAACACGCAATGTTTCGACTTGATAGGTGTATTGTTATAAAAGCTACACTTTAAGTCACTTCAAGTACTAACCCTCTCACTGTGTTTTTGACATACCACAGTTACTTGATATGACTATAATATGACGAACCAATGTGGGCACCAGGAAAATTGTTGGTCTAACTTGGAAACACATGCAAAGTATGTTAACAGCCTCAAGTAGGTTTTTAAAAATGTAATATATGAGAAAAATAAAGAATCCTGTTTTATTACGAAATAGTGGTGATCTACTATATGAAAGCACAGATCAAATTGCAGAATCTGTCAAATGTTGTGTGAAAGACACCTGTAAGTGTCGAGAGGGAGGGGTAGCCTGAGTCCTTCCTGTATTTGTTATGTGTATGCATGAGTACATAAAAGTATGTTTCAGAAGTCTATTTACCTTAAACTCCATAAGGGGAGGAAGGGTGGGCGTATGTGAATCTAAGCAGATACAAGCATCAGAAATATGATTACGGTCAGTAATGTATGCCTTCTGATGTTTGTGGATCTGCTTAGAATCACATGCTTTGCATAGACTAGCAACCAATACCTGGAGAAGTTGGTGGGATGTTTCAAGTTACTGCAGCAACGAGATGTCTTGACACTGCTTGTCTCACCTGGGAATCTTCTTTGGAATGTGTATCCAGACAGTAATGTTGTGATAAAGTATGTATAGAACTACAAGTAGCTGCTTTACAAATGCCATTTAACCTCCTGTGCCACGTGCTGAGTGTGCTCTGGGCCTGAAAGACAATTTTGTTTCAGAGGGAATAGAACATTTGAATGCATTTGACTGTCCATCTTGAGATAGCTGACTTAGAGACAGGATCCCCTTCCAGTACCTATGGACACAAAGAATTGGTCAGCTTTCCTTATTGGCTTTGTCTTGTTAAGGTAATACATTACAACCCTCCTAACATCTAATGTCTGGAGGCTCCTTTCTGCTAAATTGGTAGGGTTTTGGAAGAAAGTTGGAAGTTCTATGGACTGGTTGACATGTAACTTTTAAATACATTTAGGAGAAACACGTGGGTGTGTTCTTAGTACCACTTTGTCTTTATGAATGACAACAAAGGGATCTTGAAGACTGCTTGTAGTTCACTGACACTTCTAATAGATGCAATGGCAATGAGAAATGCAGTCTTGTAAGTGAGGTGTCTAAGACTGATTTTATGCATTGGCTCAAATGGGGGACCCATGATCGTGTGCATACAACATTTAAATTCCATCCTGGAGTACGGTCAGAAATAGGTAGGTGTAATCTTTAAACCCTCTCCATGAATGCCTTCACTACTGGCACCTTCCACCAAGACACTTTGGTTATCAGAGGTGATTTATGCAGAGAGTACTGATAAATTGACTCTTTGATAGTTAAAGACTAAACCTGAATCTAACACACAATTGGGTGGATGTCTCGAGCTTTGCACCAGATAACAAACCGCTTCCATTTATTGTAGTAGCAATGTTTAGTGTTAGGTTTGCTTACCTCTTTAAGGATGCCCATACATCTTTGTGGCAAGTTTTAATGCCCACACTCTAGGACTTCAGGAGTCAAGCTGTCAAGTTCCGAATTTGAGGACACGGATGTATTGTCCCCTGATGTTGGGAAAGCATGTTATATGGGCATGAAAGTTTCACTGGTGAGCAAAGGGACATTTTGAGCAGGTGTGAGAACCATGGTTGATGTGCCCAAATTGGAGCTATTTGAATGAGTCTGACTCGTTCCTGGTGCATCTTCTGGGTGACCTTGTTGAGTAGCTGTGTTTGAGGAAAAGCGTAAACAAATCTCGCTGACCAGCTCATCGACAGAGCGTTCTCCTTCGAACCTGATTGGGGGTACCTGGATGCATAGTTTTAGCACTGTGTGTTATCCTGGGTTGGAAATGTCTGGTTTTCCCCAGATTGCGAAGATGTTGTGCAGAATGTCTTTGTGCAATTGCCATTCATGTTCTGATGCAAGCTGTACATCTCTGCTTAACAAGTCGGCTAGGCAGTTGTGTTCCCCTGGAACGTGTTGGGAAAGTAGGAACATGTTGCGTTTTAATGCTAAATACCATGTCATGTGCTAGTTTGGACAGACCTGGAGAGTGTGTTCCCTCTTGCTTATTTATGTAAAACACACTATTAAATATGGAGTTCCTCAAGGGGCAGGCATTTCACCAGCCCTTTTCAATATCTACATAAAACCACCATGTGATCAACAGGAATCTAGTGAGTTGCATTTTACCAGCTATACAGACGATTTCCAGTTAGTAATGGATCTCAGTGGGGATTACGTTTCTGATCAGGCAAACCTTACTTCGATTTACTCTTCCATCCATGAATGGATGCTCAAGAACTGGATGTGCCACAACGGTTCAAAAACGGAACTCATGATATTTGGCACTAAACAGGCAAGAGGCAAGGTGAGTCAAGTCTACTCAAATTTCCTAGTTGACAATATCTCCATCCCAGTAGTGGAAAAAGCCAAGAGTCTAGTTACAGCACTGGAGCCATCTATTAGCACTGATGCTTGCATCAACAATGCCGACAAAAACACTCAATACCATCTTAAAGTACTGCAACAAATAAATCCCTTGGTCTCACGCAAAAACTGCAAAACTTTAGTATGAGCAATTATCATGCCTCACCTGGACTACTGCAATGCGCTGCTGGGAGCGGGGGGAGTTAGGAAAGCATTCAGAGGTTCCAGATCGTCCAAAATAATGCTGACATGGTAATTCACAATATCCCTAGGAAAGAGCATGTTTCCAGCTACCATAGGGACCTTCACATGTTACCTATTGCAGTCCCTGACCCATAAGTGCCTGTTTGGTAAAGCGCTGGTATATGCCCCGGTATATCTGACCCAATCATTGACGAGACACATACCAAGCAGAACACTACGATCCAGCTCAGCAAATCTACTCACTGTCTCTCGGGTGAAGAGAATGAGAGGAAAAGGCGAATCATTCCTGATTAAAGCCACCATGGCATGGAATGCCTTTCCAGATAGCCCTCACAAGGAAGAAATGCTGATTCCCTTCTGAAGGAAGTTAAAATCCTTGTTGTTTGGCTGATTCTCTCCGGTCTCTCTTGTCTTGTCTCATTGTTGTTTTATGCTAAATGTTGTTCCCTGATGCCTGTGGGCTATGGCACATTACAAACAAGTAAAATAAAATAAATGAATAAAATAAAACATGGCAATAGTGCTGTCTGTTAGGACTAGAGCTGTTTTCTCTTGAAGTAGATGTTGAAAGGCTTGAAATGCTCTGAATACTGCTAACAATTCTAGAAGGTTGATGTGCTTCTTTGTTAGTAATTGTGTCCATTTGCCGAGAGCAATGTGATTGAGAAGATGCGCTCCCCACTCTGACAGTGATGTGTCTGTGGTAAGAGTTGCCTCTACTGCCGGGGTGGTGAATGATTTTCCCTGCAGAAGGTTCTCTTTGTTCCACCACCACAGAGAGCGAACCAAGTTTTGGAAATTACCACTAGATCATCCCATTGACTGCTTGCTTGAGACCATTGTTTCGCATGCCACCCTTGCATAGGACGCATGCGCAGCCGGGCGTGAGGTACTAGGTAAATGCAGGAAGCCATCTTCCCTTGAAGGTGCATGGCCTTTCGTACAGTTATCTGACGACCAGCTACATAATGTGGATTTTGGAAATGCATATGTTGTACCCTCTTGTTGGAGAGGAAGACTAATGTGTCTTTTGTTCAAAATTGAGCAAGAAACAGTTTTGTTTGATCTGGGATGAGACTTGATTGTTTTCTCATTAATCGAGAAGCATAGACTGAATAGTACATTAGATTGATTTGGCCAATCACACTGCGCCATACACTGTTGATTTGTATGTACAGTTGTACATCTTTTAATTATTTGACATAGACAGCCTGACACCTGTTTCGAGACTTGGCTCTTCTTCTGAGGCTGTGACAAATATATATATACATTTAGAAACAAAAATAACATTCACGTTAAGTCAATAATCATCACAGAGTGTACCCCATACAGGCATCAAATGCAAGGGTCACCAAAAAGGAGTTATGCAAAACACAGAAAAACAATGTATAAATAAACATCACAACCAAGCATGACACTTTATTAATGTGCCTTCCACTACAATCCTACCAGCATGGTCAGCTGCATCTAAATTACCTTTAATACTATTGTTAGCCACTGGTTTACTCTCTGCCACTGTCGTTGAAATTTGAGTCCGAAGTGGTGCATGGACGGCGTCTAGCTGTGACTGAACATTGTCCCAGAGTGACCTATTATAGTTGGAAAGAAGAGTGCTATTGTTGGCAATATGCACTTAGTATGCGGCTGAAGTAGCCACTGTTTTCCCCAGGGTGAATAATTTTTTACTTTCCTTTTCAGGAGGAGCTTCCGCTGAAGCTAAGGGACTCGCTGCCCTTTTGCGGGTAGTGGCAACCACCAGGGAATCTGGCTTAAGGT
The DNA here is from genome assembly GCF_040938575.1 of Ambystoma mexicanum. Taxonomy (NCBI): domain Eukaryota; kingdom Metazoa; phylum Chordata; class Amphibia; order Caudata; family Ambystomatidae; genus Ambystoma; species Ambystoma mexicanum. Next base: position 1,001,740,329 of record NC_090935.1, on the reverse strand, counting down.
GACCTCGTATATATAACAGGTGAGAGAGAGCTGGACAAAAGGCATTCTCCACGCTGGGATTAACAGTCCTGATGAGAGAAGGTGTCACTAATGAAGGTTGAATGCAGACAGAAGTAGTGGAATTAATTGCTCTATAGAGGTCTTTTCTTCCAGCATTTCATCTACAAAATCGCGATCTTCGGGGTACACCTTGAGTTTGAATCTTGAAATGGTCTGCTGTCAAGCAGAGCATTAAATAGGATCTGTTCATGAACAGGGGATTCAGCTGCAGGTTGTTCATCATCTTGAGGTGAAGGAAGCAGAAATTCGTCGACCTGATTATAAGGATCATCATTACCTAGATTAGCTTGTGAAGTTCCTTGACCATCAGTATTATCTTGATCTAAATCAACGATCTCTACTGTAAACCCTGCACGTTGGGGCTGTGAATGGACTTCCTCATGTAATTTGGTGGACTTAGAAGGAGGCTTGTCCTGTTCTAAATCAATATTTTTTTGTTTTTACTAGGATATTGTTCCATACATGACACAAATGATGAGAGCTCACATCTCTCTTTTGTCCAAAGGCCTGTCCTATGTGTGTCTTTAAGAGGAAATATAACGTCTTAAGGGTTATGTGTTGGGTCAGAAAGCAAAGCTTCTGACAAAGGAGATAAGGCCTCCGTGTAGTGTGTGTCTTTCAGTGATGTATGCACTTGCACCAAAGTTTTAGTGTGCGAGTGAGGGCGTTTTGACGGTTGTTTCAAACTCGTCTCTTGTGTAGGAGGTGTCAATGGATATTCAGGAGTGTGTGTCTTGGACACATAGGAGGACGCGGGCGTTTGTTTTGGCATAGGTTCCACTGTGTGCGCTTTTGAAACATAACCCGAAATACTTTTTGCTTGTTGTGGAGGGCTGTTGTGCTACACACATGGGGTGGGTGCAGAGGACTGCATCGAGGTAGATGCACCAGCGGTGTGTTTGTGTACTGCATGGCCAGATTGACGACTTTGTTATAGACTGGCTTGGGGTTGTGTGTTTATCACATAAATGGGTATCCTCATGTTGTGTGTGTTTGAGTGCGCCACTGTCACTGGGGGTAGTTTCCATAGCAGTGCCGCCGGCCTGCCTTCTGCAGGGGGGGGGACTGGCACTCAGAAATCTACTGATCCCATATCGTCTTCGACGTTACTTTGTGTGGTGAAAGCAACTTGTTCTTCATCAGACTCTCCGGCGCCTGTTGGGGAGTCTAGGCTGGCTTCCAACCGCGTTACATTTGCCGCCCAACGCTTAGTGCGTAGATCCTTTAAGGTTTTAGCTCAGAAATGCTGTCAGGCTCGACAGCGTTTTTAGCAATGATCTCTTGGGAGGCAGTGATTGCACACCCGGTGAGTGTCCTTCCAAAGATATTTTTTATGGCCGGAAGGGCAACATTTAAATAGAGTTTTTTCCATATCTGAAGAGCAGGGAAATTAAGCATAGAGCATAAAGGGTGTGTGTAAATGTATGCATTTTCTAAGGGGAATATATATATGTATATACATATATATTTATATATACCAATTACACACTTTATATCTAAGATCCATAAATCCACCAAAAAACCCCTGGCAGGACAATAGTAGCCTCCATTGGCTCTCTACTCGAAAATACCTCCAAATACATTGACAAATGTTTCTTCCCGTTTGTGGAAACATTACCTTCCAACACAAAAGACACAACGGATTTCCTTAAACAAATAGACCAAATCCCATTGGAAGACCAGCTATTTACTAGTTACGCTTGATGTGGTCTCCCTCTATACCTGCATCTCCCACGAAGAAGGTATTAAAGCAGTCAGAAGATATTTGTCCACAAGATCACTGAGCTTTAGAGAACATTCTCTAATGTTACTTGACATTCTGTCTTTCTGTCTTTCACACAACTCCTTTTTTTTTGATGGCCAACACTTTAACCAAGTATTTGGGACGGCCACGGGCACAGCAGTAGCTCCAACATAAGCTAATCTCTATATGGGAGTATGGAAAGGAAGTATTTTTTCTGCAGACACCATGGATGTTTATACAAGTAACATGGTGTCGATATGTCGACAATTTGTTCATCCTTTGGGAGGGCACGGAAACAGAATGGTTAGATTTCTTCAAACTTCTAAACACACAAAATGAAAGTCTAAAATGTACAGAACATCATGAGCACTTAGAAGTGGTATTTTTAGGCATTATAGTTAAAGTTATCAATGAATGTATTACTACAGAAGTCCATTGCAAACCTACGAGCACGAATTCAGTGCTACACGCCTCCAGTGCCCACCCTACGAAACTAGAAAACAGCATACCCTATGGGGAATTTCTGCAGATGAAACGCAACTGTAGCGAACAAACAGTGTACCAACAAAATGCGAGAACCACAGCAGCAAGATTCCATGCTAGAGGTTATAAAAAGTCAATCATCAACAAAGCATATGGCCAATGCTCAAATGAAACCAGAGAGATTTTTTTAAAAGGCCAATAAGAAGACTAATAACCCCAAAAACAAAACCAAACGGAAAGTATTAGATTTATTGCTACCCAATGATGGGGCTAAAGAAGTCAGGAAGATTTTGGACAAACATGGTTTCTGCTCCAGAGCGCCCCCGGTATACAGCAATCTAGCCAAACAAATGCTAGTGCAACCTTCAGGAAGACTAGATCTAGTCAATCAGAATTGTCACCGAGTCCCTTTCAATCTAGTCTTACGTCCACCTCCTCAGATTGGCTCACCACCACACGAAAAGGCTTCCAGAAATGTGCCAAATGCAAGGCATGCAGATATGGCCTAAACATGAAACAATACAAGCATTCTCGGACTGGACAGAGTACCAATATTACAAAACATATCATCTATTCAACCAAATTTGTAATATATGTCAGACAATGCAGTTGTGGTCTGTGGTACATACGAAGCACAAAACTTGAAGTGAAAGCTCATATACTTCAACATTTAAGAGCAATCAACAATCATGATCCAACATATCCTTTCGCCAAACATTTTGACGAAAAACATGGAGGAGATATTTAATCTTTGAAGTACTTCAGTATTGATACCGTACCTAAACATCACAGAGGAAGAAACCGAGAGCAAAAACTGAGACAGCTAGAGAGCAGGTACATCATTGACTATAATACAAAGACCCCTGGAGGACATAATAAAGATGAGAAGCTTTACACCTTCGTGGGGGACTAAAACTATTGCCTGAAGATCCATGGGTTCCGTTTGACAATTTTCCTTTATTTGCTATCTTTGTACCCTGACTAAAACAAGTATTTGGTAACCCGGAAGGTTGGGTTCTAATTTTTAAGAAACACATCATTTTGTGTTTTTTTTATTCACTGTTAAAACAATTTGCCTGCAACAGAACATTATTTTTCTTTGTTGGCTTTTAACTTTTATGTCATTGATCAAGCTTGTACACTTCTTTCGTTTGCAATGCAGTGTGCCAGTATGGATTACAAACAATTAGTGTTCCCCTCATATAGTTATACTTGTTGGTGAGGACACATTTTATATACCATATTAGTGCTTATTATTGTTAATTAGAGTTATCAGGATTGATTTTATTGTAGTCACATCCGTCTTCTAGGGCCCATAAAAGCATTACGCATTTATATTATATACTTATGGTGAGTGTATATGCACTATGCACTTTATGCCTGGATTTTAACCTACGAAGCACTATGCACTTTATGGTAGCACTTAATGGTAGTCTTTTCCATTTTTAGGAAGCCCGAATGTGAAGACGTACTAGGCAGAGCATGATGCACTTTATGACAGACGCTGCCAGGTAAACATTGCACAGCCAATCTTTGGCCCAGCCTTAAAGGCCAAGCTCTATGCACTTTATGATGATCTAATATGTCCAGCTTCTAGAAGTCAATTATTGGCTTAAAATGTCCGTTGCTTTTTATACAATGTCTTTACTATTTAAAAAGCATTATGTATTTATATGATATATTCATGACGAGTGATCTAGCACTATGCACTTTATGCCTGTATTTCAATTTATAAAGCACTATGCACTTTATGGGTTCTTCCTCTCTAATTTTACCCCTTTATTATCATATACACGTAATCTAGGGCAAAACTATGCATAGTGCACCTTATATCACATAGACACGACCATAGCTCTAGCGTTATGTACTTTAGGCTGCACAATTTAAAACAATAATGCACTATGCACTTTACGGTGCTCTTTTCTGCAACTTAAGCACCATTTGATAATGTCCTTTTAATCTAGGGCCAAGTAACATGCACTATGCATTTTACACGATACAGTCACGGCCAGCAACTTCGTACATTGTACTTTAGGATACGTTCCAGGCAGATTTAAGCACCTCATGGCGATACTATTAAACCACCATATTGCTGATAAAAATCTATATAACAGAATGATCACTAAGAGAAAGCACAAATACATATATTCATATACGTTTTGTGTCTTCTGTACTTCGACATACAATTGTAAAAATACGAGCAGAAATCTAGTGCCAACAGTAACTGACATCTTCACGGGCAGTTGAATTATAGAGGAACGTGTCATGCCTCAAGTGTACAATATGGCGGCCATGGTTAACCAAACAAGATCAGCGAAGTGCTGCACTAGTCGATTAAAAATGGAAAAAGTACTCAATGCTTGCAGGATGATAAAATAGCGGAAACACTTTGGTTCAAACAATCTGAAGAAGCCCGCTAGAGTGAAATGCGTTGTTGTTTCCCCTGTTCTTCCTTGTCCACCTTGCATCCAATAAACGACGTTATACACAGATTCTTGATGTTGATGTGAATTCTCGACATTCACGGAACAGTGCCGCCGTTTGCTGACAAAGTTCAGTCTTCTGGTGATTCAATATATATATGTATGCATACATATATGTAGGAAAATCCATTTGAGTCGAGTCACACACTCCACAGCGCCCCCTGAGTAGCCAGAAACCGGGATGGGGTTTTTAAATTTAAAAAAACTGTCTAGACCAGGGGACACAGGGGGACGGTCCTGGCAAAACTCAGGACGCCTGGTTACCCTATGCAGTGACCACCCGGGTACTGCTCAAACCAAAAGCCATCTATGGTAAGTTTAAGGTTCGAGGGACAAGAGGAAGTAGTTGACACAATGGTGGGCCAATGCTTACTGTTCCAAGCTACAAGGACTGACTCGTGTCCTGCTCCTATACAATCACGAAACAACAGGCTATGGCAGAGATGGAACATTTCCTGACAGAGCTCACTTCCTCGTGGTTCTTCATGACCCAGTAGTGCATTTTGTGTGGTCCACTGCAGCAATGGATGTTGTTCCCCATGTTGGCGACAATCTAAGCAGCTCATGGCCTCACCGATCAAACAACAGGGCCGCTTCTTCAAAGGAAGGAATTTCAGAGTGTTCTCAAACAATAAGGTGTGACACATCTTCAAATTGCCTCATGTTGGCTAATGGGGATGAAAACGCTTCAAGCACATGCCCAGCAAGACACTGTGGAAGGCCCACTTTCCAAACTTATCAACTAGAGGTGTCTACTTGAAGCCCTACTAGTCGGTATTTTGCAATCAACATTTCCACCTGATTGTGTCTGAAGCAATCCAGGCAGTACATAGTGCATTGTAATCAGGCTCAGTGCAATTTGCAGCTGTGGCCATTGTGTCATTGTGTTGCTCCTATTTTCAGGCAGGGGGCTTCATTTTGTACTTGAGAGGAAAATTAGGGGCCATATGACAGAAGATGTACTACAGTGCAACTGCAATTTTGCATGGTATTAGCACCAGCTTGCAAAAAGCATTATTTAAATGCATGTGTGCACCAGGCCAGTTTGTCCTACTGCTAATGTGCAACTGTGTTAGAGTTAGGGGCAATATTACAGAAACTGTGCAGCATACAAGTGCAATTCTGCTTAGTATTGGCACTATGAGTGCAAACAAAATTCTTTGAATGGGTTTTTTCACCAGGGCAATGTTTGTCCTAGTGATGACACAAAACTGTATTAGCACACGGCCTAACGTTATCTTGGAGCAAAAATGCAGTGCATCCGAAGTGCATGGAAGTGCGGCTGTTGGGCTGAGCCGTGCTGCCAGTTTGGAATTTAGACTTGTGACTGTTGAAGCGGATCGCAAGGAGGAGGCGTCGGCAAGAGGAAGCTTGCATCTCCCTGCTAGCGCGTAACGCGCATTTCTGTGGACTTCGTTATTTTTTGGACTGCTGGGTATTTACGTTTTCACTCCTTCACTGACGCATTTGTTTTGACTCAACCGCGGGTTTACCGCGGGTTGTGTCTAGGGAGTGAATAACTCTCTCTGGTTCTCTCTATCCCACAGACACGCCCATTGGGCCAGCCCACCGCTGGCCCCTTCGCCCTCAGCCACTTCCTCTTCCTTAAAGGCACTGGTGCACGCGCATCTCACGCGCGCATCCGAAGTGCATGGAAGTACAGCTGTTGGGCTGTTCGGCTGGCGGAGGGAGGAGGGGTAGGTACTATTGTGGGCCTTGTTGATTTTGTTCGGGTGTCGGGTGTGCTGTGTTGGTTAAGGGGTGTGTGGTTTCAAGGTGATTTGGTATTTTTGAAGTTACAATCAGCTATAAGCACCCTCCAGTGTATGATATGGGGAAAGCTAAACTTCCGCCCCGCAAAGATGCACGGGCAGATTTTATTGTGGCAGTAAGTACTAGAAGGGCAAGTTTGGCGAGGGCAGCTGCTCTACCACTGCCTGAGGCTAATGAGGAGGAGGCAGATCTACTTCAATGTGCACAACAAGGTCCCCAGTTAGAAATTCAAGCTGAAGACCAAATTGATCCTTCGCAAGAGGCAGAATTTTTAAAAATTGCCCAAGAAAGGTCCCTTCTGGAGAAAATGACCGAGGACTTGGTTGACTCCTCTCAATCACTTTTTGGGGAGGATGACTTAGGGAACCCTGACCAACATATAGGGACGGTAATTAACAGAAATAATGAGCTTGTGAATATTCTTAAGTGTAATGGTAACGCAATAACTAATAGGAATAAAGAGCAAGAAAAGAGCCTTAAAACAAATCACAATAAAGGCTATGATAATCTGAACTATGACAAACTGCTGGACTTTTCTCGTGGTACTACTTTTGATAAGCAGAAGACAAACGAGACTGGATCGAATTCCTCGTCTTTGTAATTCACGGTCATGATGACTATCTTTAACCGCTTAATTTTGTCGGAACTTCGTAAGCAAACGGAGGGTGTGGCAAATTTAATTACTGAAATTAAAATACTACCAGACAAATTATCAGACATATTGTTAAAATCTCTTAGGAAAGAGTGGGAAGGGAAGGGAAGGGAAGATTGACGGACCCTGCTAAAGAGCCCCCACAGGGAGAGATAATTATGGTTGACGCCACACAGGAACCACCTCAAGAAGTGGTCGAGATGATGGGAAGTAGCTTATTGGAGTAAATTGTCACATCTGGTCCGGAGGTGATAACAGGGACTGAGGGGCATGTGGTTCCGTCAACTGACTTTAAACTATCTAAAAGACAGACCAAAAAAATGGCGAAACAAAACAAAAAAAATGCTAATAAAAATGGTATAATGGCTAAAACATCTAGAAAATGTATGAGAAACATTAGTCATGATGAAATGGAGGAAGCTCCAATGAGAGGTAATATACAACAGCAGAAGAAAAAGAGTTCAATGGATGAGGGGAAGGTCCTCCGATAAGATGAAGGATCAAGCCACACAAAGCTCATATGTACAAGGTGAGCAACAACTTTGTGACGTTCTGAAAAATAAAAATACAAGTGATGAGGTTTATAAAATCTTTAATGTGGTTGCCCCTCAGGAAAATTCAACGAAGAAGGGAGGGTCAGTTAATGAGAAAGACAACAATCATTGTATTAGCAAGGATGGGCACATGTCTAAAAATATCATGAAGACTAATGACACACATACTGAGAAGGCCCTGGTAAGGAATATAATACCCATTGCAGTTAAGGAGGGACTGGGGAATAGGGACTGGGAGATTCCCATGAGCAATGTTCTTAAAATTCAGTCAAGCATGATCTTGGACGATCCCAGCCAGGAAGTGGGTGTGGAGACTGGGACGAAGCATCCTGGAGACTTGACCGGGGCTGTTATGGGGGGGGGGGTTCAGATGGGACACTCCGCCTTCCCGGATAACCAGACATTGGAAGGTAATTTAAAGGAAAATGCAAACGATGAATCCCTCTATCAAAATATATTAAGAGTCTTAAGAGATAAACAACTGCAGGAGGTACCGAGCATGGGGAGGGACTTGAGTCAGAATAACATGGGGGAGGTGACTTACGAAGAATATTGCGAAGGAGGGAGGGGCGTGGTTCATGGAAGGGAAAATGTGAGGAAGGAGAAGGAACAGCTACATCAGGTTCATGTACTGGACGTGAAGGATCCAGTGAGACTGGACCTCCCGGCACTAGTACTGACTACATTGTTTCAGGACCAGTACAACACCTCCTTAAATAGACCATATATTTTGTCTCTCTTGGGGCAGATTCCTAATTTAAGCTTAATTGAAACTTCGGACATATACCTGGTTGACTATATATATAGACAGAGGCTGGATTATGTCCGTATTGTGATACCATCTCCATTGGATAGAAATCTTATGATGAAGGAAGCAGAGGAATTGTATCGTAGGGGCTTTGATATTTTTGAATATGTACAGACCCTGCCTCATCCAAGTGGAACCTCTAGAAAGCTAGGCAGAGAACAGAGAGATAATCCTTCGAATGTGTACGAATGAGAAAGGAAGGAGGAGAGGGTAATGGACGAGTTACAGGATTGGAGATGGCTCGCCTTGTCCTTGAGAGAGTCCATTGATAATCTCAAAAAACTAGGGAAGCCTCTCTAGTAAAGAATAATGATATTTTGAAATTGTTAACTTGGAATTCGAGAGGGTCGACAAATCTCCTAAATAATGCGACTCTAATGGATGATCTGGTACAATATGACTTATTGTTCATTCAGGAAACATGGTCAAAAGTCCCTCTATGTTGAGAGGGATTTACGGTTTGCTCTCTTTGTGCTCATGGTGGTGGTAGGGGTCGCCCTAAAGGGGGCCTATTTATTGCAGTAAAGAACCACTTGTATCCTAAAATCATGGGAGAATGGGCCTTTGAACATCATTTTCTGGCAGTGGCTTTTGTACTGTTATATAATAACGAGGCTACACCTTTTTTGCTGGTCAACATATATTGGAACCCGGCTGATTTGTCGGACAAACAACCAGGCCTGGAATTATGTAATTTAGGCTTGCTCTTGCAGAATTGGTTGGTAATAAATACAGGAGGACAGGTGGTGATTGCAGGTGATCTCAATGCTACTATACAAGGGGATTCGTTCACAGGTGTAGTGATGATCAGCAAATTGGCCGAACTAAATCCTAGAGGTGACAACCCATTATGTAGAGGGGGGATGTGGTCTCACTTTTCAGAGACCTGGGGTTTGGAAATCCTGATTAATACTCAACCTACTTGGATAGCAAGAGGATGTAATTCTATTCTTGATTATATCATTTGCTCCGGGGATCTGTTTAATTGTTCGGGCAACATTAAGTGCATTGAGACCACTGTTAGCGATCACTGCATTGTGTCTGTGGATTTTAGTATCACTATGCAACCTGTGGCTAATACTGCCTTTAAGTATAATATTAAAGTTAACCAAGCTGGGAATCGAATTACATGGACTGGATCCAAAACCACACAATTCACTGCAACTATGATAGCTGATAGTGAGAATTTCTCAGAACAGAAGAGGGAATTGACCTATGCAGCCAGGAATTTCACTGAATATATTCAGAGTGCCTTAGAAAAATTGGATAAAACTGATAAGAGGGTTACCCAACCAAGGAAAGCACATGCCCATAATTTTGACCTAGCAATTAGAAACAAAAAACGTAACATGCGGAAAGATATAAGAATAATTAAGAATTCGGGGGTGTCTTTTTTCAACATGACTGATAGTATCAAAAAGATTACATATAAAAATTGGTCTATACAGCACAGAATAATCAAAAGCCAGAGTGACGGGGAAAAACTGTTGGCGTCACTAAGGGGTACTAACTCAAGAAATTTCTGGCATCTAATTAATAACTGGGATAAACCACAAAAAGATTTTTTAGCGAATCCCATTAATGAAGTAATATGGAAGGGTCACTTTGCAAAATTGAATTGCCCCAAAGAGGCTGTGACGGATGTGCTAGGGAAACAAGATATACTTTGGTGTTTGAACTTCACCACTTGGGACATAAAAAACCTTATAATAAAATCTAACAATTCTGCGGCACCGGGACCCAACAATTTGTCGAATAAAATACTCAAATTTGACCCTGATTTATGGGCAAGAATACTAGGTATGCTATTTACAAACATATTGGTGACCAAAACTTTCCCTATGTCTTGGAGGGTATCGATTATCATACCCATATTTAAATAGGGTTCTAGGTTATATCCTAAGAGTTACAGGCCAAAATCTTCTCGTCACTCGTGTTAAGAGAAATCCAGAAATGGATTGACGAGAAGCAGGTTTTGGACATGAGACATTTTGGTTTTAGAAGAAAGATGGGGATGGAATGTGGGGGTCTCATTGTGCATTGCCTGAGAGCGGAAGCTATGAAAAAAGTGGGGACCTCTGTCTTTATTGCGTCGATGGATTTAAGCTCTGCATTCGACATGGTGGATAGGAATATATTGTGGATCAAATTAAGAAATTTAAACATGCTGGCAATTTTGTTGGATATTGTAAGAGCAATATATTCTCAGACAGATGTGCGAGTCAGACAAGACTCAGCGTGCACCCTTTCGGACCAATTCACTGTTCATAATGGTTTGCGTCAAGGCTGTAGACTGGCTCCCACAATTTTCAACCTATATGTTAGTGGTGCATACACGGCCCTATTGAATAGAGGGTTAGTCTCACCTAGAATTTCGACTTTGAGGATGGACTGGTTAGCATAAGCTGATGATTTTCTCTTAATTGATACAACTAGAGTGGGTCTTCAGCGTATGCTTAGAGCCTTCGAGGGGTTCATTGACTCAATTGCATTAAAGATCAATCCTGACAAAACAGTCATTGTACGTCTTGGGAGAAAGAACCAGACCTTAAATAGGTTGACATGGTTATCGGGTAATATTAGCCTGAAAGCTAAGGGGAAATTTAAATATTTAGGTTTCTCAATAGCTGGCACTCTTTCTAGACCACTGATGCGCACTCAACTGAAACTTAAGGCTGATATAGCTATTTCTCAAATGCGGGTCCTCGACGCAAAATTCGGGAAGTTCTCAATGATCCCCATTAGAGAATTTTATACCAAAAAAGTGATCCCTAGATTGACATATGGGGCTGAATTTTACCCCTCAACATGGGAGAGTGTATGGGCTGCAATTGAAAGTAGTATTTGGAAATCGGTACTTTATTATCTGCCAAAATCTATCCCATTTAACCTAATCAAGTACGAACTGGGCTTAAATTCATTGGAAGCCTTAGTGACCTGGAGAAGGATGTCGCTATGGAGGAAATGCTATTTTTCTGACATAAATACCCTGTATTATTATGCAGGCCAAGACACCTCTAACCCTTTTATGGCTGAATGGAATGTAGAAATTATAAATAGCTTGAAAAAAACGGGGATATCTGCCACTTCTTTGAGAAAGAACCCTGCTAGGGTGAAAGAAAGTGTTTTGGGATTTGATTGGATCCATATGAAAAATGTGCTACTGAATACAAAGATTTACCAACAAGTTTGCGCACTAAATAAATGGTTACCAACGATGGAATGCTACTTAAATAAGTATCCTAATATAACAATCAGAAATTACTTCATGCGTTTCAGATTCAATGTCCTGCCTACAAACCAAATACTAGCAATTAGATCCAATGGTAAACTACTATGGCCATGGTGTAGGTTTTGTATGGTAGAAGGGGTGGTCGAGGACCTGAAACATATTCTCCTGGTTTGTCCGGCTTTGAAGGATAAAAGAATGGTATATTTTGCCCAATATGTTAATAATACTGCGGATGTGGACAGAGAGCTAATTTGGTATGAAATGTTACATAACTGCAAAGGCAACCTGAATATCAGGGTTGCAACATTTCTAAGAAATGTTTGTGCTCTGTTTTAAATGTATAGAGAACCTTTTAGAGTGTTAATTACATTTTTGATGTGGCCTTCTTACTATGTAAAGTTCAAGAATGAGTTGGTTGTTGCTTTTTGTAAATAAAATTATGAGCATTCATACTAATGACTACACAAGATATAAGAATATCGATGACTTCCACTAAAGAATACTGGATTCTATTTTACTTGCTGTACATGGTTCGATTTCTGTTTGGAACTGTAATATAATGTGATTTATGCTTCTGCTGGAAATTTCGTAATGTATTTTAACTTTTCTAAAGGTTTTTCTAAACCAAAGCAAGTAAATAAAAAAATAAAAAAAAATAAAAATAATACTTTTGTATGCGCCATGGCAGTTTTTAGCTCAATTCTAGTTCCGGTGCAAAGTTTCTTTAATATGGCCCCAGTTGTCCCATTTGCTCGGGACACCGTAGGCAAGCTGTCTTGGACGTGTTCCGTTTGTTCGTATGATGTGTTTAAGGTAATTCTCATCAATGACCACCAGATGGCGCCAGAGGAGAGAAAATGCTATCTCGAGTTCATTCATTGTTTTATGTGGCACAACATGATTAATTGGCATTTATCTCGATGAAAAATCACGTTAACAATGGCGATTCCACATGCATGTGTTAATGCTATAATTTTCAATAGACATGACTCTTCGTCACTTTCAAACTCCTCGTGGATGTAGCAACTGTTTCTAGAGCTTGTAGATGATTGGCGGCCTTCTGGCGCACAACAGCCAGAAGCACAGCAAATTACTGTTCTGCATACAGTTGACACAAGCTATATGATGGTCAACTATAAGAAATGTTCTAGAACAAGTTAAAGTAAGGCTGTATGTAGTGAAATGCACAGTTTGACGAGAAACCTCTATGACGTAAAATCGCTGTAACTAATGCAAGGTCAGGGGGACCCTTAAGCGAGGACCCACGTGTTTGTCTCTGGGCACTCGCCATTGAGCAGAACAACATACAATCTCCAGTGCTAAATGGTACTGCTATTGATGAGAGAGGTGAACCAACCATGACCCATTGCATAGACACCCTGCTAACCACTACCGTAGCCAACAGAGAGGGAGTCCTAGAAGGAACAGAAAAACGTGCCGGCCCTGACCGCAGGCAGGGCCCAGCAGCGGCGCACCACAGCACATGCGCATTCTAAAAGAATGAAAGATGGCCGAATGGCCTCTTTAAAGGTCGGTCTGTGACGAGAAGCAGACACACGCAAACCAATGAACCACACACGAAGAGTAGAGTGGATCACTCATCTGCCAATCCCAGGGGAGAAACAATACCATGCACAGGCCCTTGGGAACACCCTGGCCCAGGAGGAGGGAGCCCATGGGTATAAAACCTCAAAGGCAAAAGTGCAGGGAGTTGGCGTAGCAGAGCAGCGAGTGGTGCAGAGAGAGCAGAAGGTACAGGAACAGGTGGAAGATCTAAAGGGTAGGAAGATCACGAGCAGGTGGACGCGTTGAAGAAAGTGAAGCTGGAGGGGCAGGAGCAGGTGAAGGAGCTGAGAGATCTGGAGTGATTACAGGATGAGGGAGTTTGGCAGTGGGTTGATGTGGAGAATAAGGAAAAGGGCAGAAGGTTGGAGGAGACGGACACTGAGCAGGATGAGGGGTTAGAGGAGCAAAGGTGAGAGGTAGTAATGATCAAAAAAGTGGCAAGACCAGGAAAAAGGAAAAGGATGAATAGGAAGGAGGAGAAAGTATGAAGTGGTGTGAGAAGAGGTTTAACAAGGAGAAGATGAAGGTTGAGTGGCGGGTGGACGAAACAAAGAATGAGGAAGAACTTGAGATAGCGGAAGGAAGTGAAGGATAGAGAGGAAAAGAGAAATAGAACATCTGGAGGAAGAAAGCGTGTGGAAATGAGTAACCCATAGTTGGAGAAGTCAAGGGGAGGCCTGAGACGCAGGTTGCAAGAGAGAATACATGTGGGGGTTCCCTTGGAGTTAGAGGATCAGTGAAAGACAGTTAGTGGAAGAGCAATTGCTTACACACTGTCTGAGGGGAGTAGGAGGAGGGATGAGCTAGTGGTGAAGGGTCGGGGGTCAGCTGACAGCCATCTCCAGGGACAGACCTCAGTCTTGGGGATAGGCCATGAGGCATGGCTGAATGATAGTTTGGAGAGGGGGAAAGTAAGACACCTTCCTTGGTTAGGCTCCTGAGACAGGGCAGGGAAGGCAGGCCCAAACGGGCACCTCCAAACTCTCTTAAGCCACCTCACCTCTGGGAAAATCAGCAGACCTTGATCTGACAAAATCGTGGACTGCAACCAGAGTGTTTGCAACAGCTCGCAGAATGTATTCAACTACAAGAGCTATGCACCCTGAACCCAAGAGAACCGCAAATGAAGAAACGTGGAGCCACAAGACTTTGACGGCTGATGGGGAAAGACATGGAAAGAAAGATTGTTTGACAAGAGACCATTGTTTTCCTTTGTATAGTTGTGGAATACCAGTCAAAGACCATAACTGTTTACATGGTTCTCTGCCACCAGGGTATAATTAAAGACCCAAAAGATGACCCAGGGAACCCTGTTGGGCAGGGTGTAGGAAATGATAACTGAGATTACTAGCTTCAGGATAGAGACCATGGGGTGAAATACCTTTTTGCTTTTTTTTATCCCTTATTTCTGAATAAAGAGGTGACACTGTTCTAAAAGAAAAGGTGGGGAGAGACTAGGGTGACGTAACCCTGAGGTGTTGTTGGATTAGATGTTATGCTTCAACTCTTCATTAAAGATCCAAGTCAATCCAAGCAATCCGTGTATGATATGAATCACGTCACCACTTACACTGAAGACAACAAGCTCAGAACCGCAGATAGAGGCACGGAGCGAAATGGGATAGTATAATTTAGTATAATTGGTTATTTATAACGTGCTTAATACCGAAGAGGTTTCTTTCTGGAGAGAAGCGCCTGCTACCTTTTTTGAAATATGTGCATATTGAAAATAGCTAGAAGTTCAGATTCCTGCTGGCAGAAAAACCTGAGACAGCATAAAAATCAGCAGAATACTTACAAACCGCAACACCATCAGACGCTCGGCGAATCGTATGTGTTCTGTTTTGCTGCTGAAAAGGTACACCTGCACATCTTTGGCAATACTTGCACATTCATGAGACATGCCAATGAAGCGGTACTGCATTGTATTGTTTACACACTTGCCTGAGGAGTTAAACATAGTTTCGCAAAGCCGGGATTCAGTGCATTATTCTGAAGTGCACCTGACACCATCCAAAACAGTGACATGGTGCACAGTCCTACTAGCTTTGACAGGACACTTACCCACTTCATAGACATTTTTGTTGGCTATGGTGGAGTTGCTGATTTCAGCATACGGAGAGTCTCTCCGAGCCGGCGACTTCATTTCCACGTAGCCGCACTCAATAGTCTTCGGTGTGAGAACAGGCGGGTCCTTTATGGTGGCGTATGGATTTTCAGAGCTGTTCAAAGAGCAGTCACTTGAATTGTAGGCGGAGTTCTTCACCAGATCTGAAAAAGAAGCACACCTCTGTGAATATTGTTTGCATGTGCTGCATGACTAAAATGCTGCATTTAAGAGCGTGTCGGCTGGTTACCCTCTTACTACCTCTCGTAACAGTACAGTACATCACTATACTGGCCTGCACACTCATTGGCTAAGGAAGGCACACTTATGTATCCATTATGCATTGTGACGCAACCTTAAAAACGCTTGTCTCTTTATGGTGCCACTGTGGGTCAGGAGAGGAAGCAGAAAGGTTACAAGCAATTGGAGAAAGCAGTTTGGGGATTCTACAAACAGCTTCTCAGAGACCGGTGGTCACCTTCTAGGGCAAGCGTCTGTAACCTCTGGCTCTCCAGATGCTTTGGACTACAACTCACATTAGCCACATGCAGCATAGTCAATGGGGAGTGAACATGGGAGTCATAGTCCAAAACATCTGGTGAGCCACAGGTTGTACACCCCTGATCTCGGGTTTAGAAAGGGAATTATTTCGGGAGACAATATGAAATTCCTAAAGTGCCTTTCATGTGGTGTAGTCTATCCAGCTGATCAGTCTGGAAAGGTTGAAAGAGTTCCCATCTTCAGCACTTTCCTGAATTTGATGTGGTTTTCTCCCATTATTGGAGTCCAAGGACGGTTGTTCCATAACTGCGGTCCGGCATGTGAAAGGCCCTTCCCTTCATAATGTGATTTCTCGTATGGAGCACAACACCAAATGTTTTTGCCCATGTGTCGTAGATTTCCTATTGGTTTATATGTTTGAAATCTGTTGTCAAGGTAGACAGCCCCTTCTCCCTGAAAGCACATTAGATGATGCATAACCCTTTCATTGCTGTCCTACACTCATCAGGGAGTCAGAGTTGATCCTTGTGTACTTTTGTAACAGTGGCTCAACTTCGGACTCAAAGTCAGTCTACAAGAGCACTACCTACCCTTTGCGTTGGAAAAAAACCCACAGACACACTATTTTGTCATTAAAATAACATAAATAGGTTGAAAGCAATATAATCATTAATTTATTTTATTTCTTTGGCATTTACATAGTAGAATTCTGTTCATAAGTGCATTTGGAAGAGGGAGGTTAATATGTAAGGCACCAACTGCATAAATAGTGGATGGGCAGAATAGGTCTGACCATCAGGTGCTAAATGATGTCAGTTTTGGGCAGTATCTGTAATTGTATTTATTCGAAGAACAGGGATGCCAATTTCAAATAGAAATGATTTACAATGGGCCTCATTACGACCCAGGCGGTAAGTTACCGCCTGGGCCGTGACTTTACCACCATGGCGTAAACTATGTTTACGCCATGGTGGTTGGCGGACTTACCGCCCCATTCCGACCTTGGCGGGGCGGTAAGTCCCCAATCCCCATTTACCCTTCCCCATTCCCATTTTTGCCCCATAGGGCATAATGGGAGTGGGGAAGGCGTTAATTACGCCACCGTAAATTACGGTGGCGTAATTAACTCCATGGTCCCTTAGCGCCATGGATTTTAACACCTGCTAAAAGCAGGTGTTAAATCCGCCATGGCGCTAAGGGACCTCGTACTCAGGCGGTAAGGGTCGGCGCTGTTTACGCCGTCGTAAAACCCTTACCGCCTGAGTCGTAATGAGGCCCACTATCATACTTACAGATGGTGGATGAATTTACACAAAGGTGCCTGTACAATAGCACAAAGATGAGAACAAGTGGTGAGCCAGTTCATGGGGGATGCTAGAAAGTTGTACAGATACCCGGGACAAAGCAAGCAGAAAAAATATATTATTTACAAAGGTCACATTAACCTAAGGGAGCATGTGCTTCAAATTAAAGAGTACTATTTAAATCTACAAATCTGCATTATTTATCTACATTGTTAAGCATCGCTGGAGGCAGTGGTGGGGTCAGGTAGGGAGGATGGGGGAGAAGGCAGGGAGAGCTCCCTCTTCAGCAAGTAAGTGAAGTTTATGCCGAACTTTAAAGTGATCCACCATTGGGCTGGCTTTGATTGTTATACAGAGTGGGTTCCAGTGGAGTGGGGCAAGTAAGAAGGAGCAGAAGTTAGAGGAGCACAGGGAGGAGGCACAGGGAGGGTATGGGACCGTTGAGCGCAGAGGAGGATCGGAGGGAACGAGATGGCGAGTAAACTGTGATACAATCAGACAGGCACTGACGAGCAAGACAATTGATAGCTTTGTAGGCTATATGGAACTTGAAAAGAGAGCGATTGTGCATGGAGAGCCAGTCTGCATGTTGTTGGTAGGTAGAGG
Source organism: Ambystoma mexicanum (assembly GCF_040938575.1). Taxonomy (NCBI): domain Eukaryota; kingdom Metazoa; phylum Chordata; class Amphibia; order Caudata; family Ambystomatidae; genus Ambystoma; species Ambystoma mexicanum. The sequence continues at coordinate 1,001,722,456 of NC_090935.1, read as the reverse complement.
TGAGGGGGATCTGGGTAGGTTGTAGAGAGTGTCGGTAGCAAAGTTGAGGACATTATCAAGAGGGAGGAAAGAGTAAATAGGAAGGGATAGGAAGGGCAAGGGGTAGGCTTGAGCAGCATTCAAGTTTGCTGGGCACGAGAGTGGAGATGAACGTTTTTGGGTATCATGTAATAATATCCCTATACATATGGTCGCCGTATATAATGTTGCCGGCAAAAGGTTGTGGCAACATTATATAGGTGAACATATATATAGGGACAGGGAGAGCAGGGTTGCAGGGGGACCCCTGCTCCCCTTGAGAAAATAAAAAGGGTTTGGGAGTGGCAGGGGTGTCCCCCACATGTTCCATGTAATAATGTCCCTGCAAAAAACAGTGATTTTTCGGCGATTATTTTGCATGGCGATATTTTTGAGGGGACATTATTACATGGAACCAGTTTTTGTAGAGTGGTGAGTAAGAAAAGGATGCATTTTCTGAATGTTGAGGAGGTTAATACGAGTAGCAGTGGCAGTGATGAACTGATGCACTCGTAGGTCACTGTCAAAAAGGCCCCCAAGATTGTGAGCTTTGGGTGAGAGAGCAAGAAGGTCAGGCAGGAAGAAGATGGGAGAGCTGGGATGCGATGGCATTGAAAGCCGGGAGAAAGATGACTTTTAAGGCAGTCAAAGGTTATTATGGCCCAATCACTTTTCGGATGTTCCCTAAACATGGATGGTTGGTTCCGCTCTCAAGGAAGGATGGTATTGTATTGTAGGTTGGCAGGTTCTTCAAGGATCAATCTGTAGGCTGCAGGTAGTAAATACTTAGGCTTTATTCAAACGTTTCACCAGTAGTTGTCTCTTAAATTCTAAACTACATATATCTTAGGAGGCATCCACCAGCCACCAGTCACATCTCAGCCCCAAATGAAATTCCAGTGGAGCACTCTTTCAAGCACTATTTAACATTCCACTGAGCTGCACTGGCCAACAGCATTCATCAAAATTCTACCTTCAGGCAACATGGCCAGCAGGACAAGGACAGAAGAGATGGGCCAAGCGTGTGTTCCAGGGCTGAGGGCCACACACTCATAGACACATGTGCCCAAAATGTATCCTTTTCAACTTCCAAATGTGGAATATCAGACATGAGTACTGTGACGAATCCTTGGATGCCGTCCCATCTCCCGTGGGGAAGAACTCTTCTCATGTAGCCAGGGCAGTGCAGCCACAGTGCAATAATTCCACTTGGGGTGGTGCACCGCGGGAGGATCACATGGGGAGGGAAGACCCTCATAAGATGAGGGATGACACCCTAGGAGAGATGCAGTACACTTTCACCATGACCCCAGGTCCCTCAGCCTCTTACTCTCTCCATGGCGCAAGACTCCTCAATACTTCTATGTATGCATACAAGGTAGATGTTTGTCCTCCTTTCAATTATACTGAGATGAAGAGGATATGTGGAGTGCAGAAGGGCACCTGGCAGAACCTCAGTTAGAAGATCACCCTATTCAATTTGGTCAAACCCGACGAATGAATAAAAAGCAAGGAAGGACTCCAAATGAAGAGCAGTCCTCCCTGGAGGAACCGTACAGAAGAGGACCGTGTTTGCTGCATTTGGAAAGGAGCTTGGCATGCCCAGGGTGATGTTGAGAGCCCCGGAGCCGGTTCTGACATACTGGCTGAGACGGCAGGCTGGCAGACAATCAAGAGGTGTCGCAAGAGAGATGACTCCCTGAAAGGGAGGCTGGTGCTGCAGAGCGCTGCAGACCAAGCAGAGCCTTCGCAAGCAGCATAAGTCCCAAGGCTGGTGGAGGAAACTGGGAAAAAGCGGACACTCTTTCGAGCCAAACCCACAGGTACGCGAAGGTGCAGGGACCCTCTAGGAAGCAGAAGAAGTTGTAGCAAGAGAAAAGGGGGATGAATACCCCATACCTAGGGTCCAGGACCCTGATTAGTGGAACAAGTTGTGGCAAATGAAAAGAGGGGAAAGAATACCCCATAGCTGGGGTCTAGGACCCTGATGAGTGGAGGAGGTTGTGGCAAGCCAAAAGGGGAATGGAATACCCCAAACCTGGGGTCTGGGACCCTGAAAGTGATAGTGAAGAAGCTGTTACATCTTTGGTCATGTATGGTACTGCTTGGCAGGAGAGTAAACCAAGACTACCCAGAAGGAGGAAGACAGAAGGGAATACCACAGTTGCTCATCTTCATAGTCAAAGTACCTGGGAGAAAGATGAACCAGGTTGGTTGTGCAATAGGTAGTACTTGGCAGGAGAGTACACCAAGTCTATTTAGAAGAACTGTTAAAGCCAGGTGCGTCTGGGTCTCGCGCCCATGTAAAGAAGGACAGTTGGGACAGAAGGTAGTACTTGGCAGGAGAGTACACCACGTCTACCTAGGAAAGGAATTGTGTTTGTTGCGCGAGTCTGGGATTTGCACCCATATAAGAAGAACAGTAGTAACTACTCTTCTTAGTCACAGTATCAGGGAGAAGAGTGAACCCGGTTGGCTGTGTACAGGGAAAAGAAACCCTGGGACAGGAGACAACCCCTGTATTGTGACCATTGTGGCGAAGTCAAGAGAAGGGAGACATTCTCTTGACCCCTGTGGAACTTTGTTTTTTGCACCATTTGGAACTTTGTGTTTGGAACTTTTGGAAAGAACTGTGCAGGATCTGCTATGAAGACTTTCCTATGGACCTTTTGGTTAAGCTGTTACACTGAGGGCTAGAGTTAGGGTGTTGACACGACGGTGGACAATTCTTTATTTTTGACATCCTGATGGACCCATTTAAGATTTATATTGAGGCAGGGAATCCCCTCTTAATGTTCGGGCTAGCTAGGCCTTTCTCCAACCCTATTTATACTTTTAAAAAAGTCTGTATCAACGAACATGCCACCTGTGTGTCGGTCTCTCACTACTGCACCCTCAGAGTACACATACATTTCCTGGTCGATGTATAGTGGGGGGGGAACTCTATTGAATGGAAGGCCTTGTGCAGAGCCCCAAGAACTTTGAATTGTAGCATGTGCTGCGTGGGGTGGTAGTTGGTTTCTTGTGGTCTTGCTTTCTCATGCTAAGTCACTGTCTGGCCACCTGTTTTCTACTCTCCGTAGGCTGTCAACTAGTTTCTTGGAAGATGCTTGGTTGGAAATGTTACAGACTACCCATGAGCAGGTGTCCACTCCACTCCAGTCCATGTCTGGTGCATAGACGGTGAGGACCTGTCAGAGCCTGTAGATTGGAAAGCGGTCAGCCATAACCAGGGAATTTATTTTGAATGCTTGAGGTAGGGGGAATGAGAAGGATATGTCTGAATGAATTGTGTGCCCAGGACTGTTACATTTATCAACATGTTTTAGCCAGAACCTGACGCGGAGGCCAAGGACAAGGTACCATGTGGTCCTCTGCACTGCCCACTCCCAAGCCCTCCATTTTGGAACCCTAAAGACAGATGTAATTTTCCTTCTTCTAACCAGATGAGTTGAAAAAGGGCCAGAATTCATTCGCATACCATAAACTTAAGCAAAAGACACGACGATGAGAAGAGAGGCAATTTGAACTCAATGTTGTAAACATTGACCACTTTGTTCTTCTTATGGATGCGTTTGTGCCCGTGCTACTTAAAGCTTTTGGTAGGACTCGATACACAGTATTCTTGATATTTGTGCGTTCAGTCATTTTCTTTTTAGCCTGCTCTCAGAGGGAAAACCGAGAGCACAACCATGCGATGTTACTGCCGATCATAACACAATATGCAATCACCAGGACTGGGAGAATCCAATTTGGGCACAAAGCTGCAGAGACATTGTATTTTGGTTGCCCATTCATTGCCCATTGTGTTCTTAGGTTTGCAATTCTTCATCACATGTCGGATTTAGCATTCCAAGGATGCGGCTCATGGCTATCCCTGAGACACCTGCTAGCTCCACATCGCGCATGTCATTGGTTTTACAGGCTACACATGGGAAGGCGTGAGTTGTCGGGGAGGATGCAGGTGTGTCTTGTTTACATGGACTGAAATGCTGGAATGTACCAAGTCACCGCCTCCCTCTCTTTCCATATCTGATCCCTGAGTCTACTTTCCTCTCCAAGTTTCCCAGTATGCCCCTCATGGCCTTTCCTGCATGGCTCATTAGCTTCCATCCGGGTGTGTATAAACATCTTACTCCGGGGCAGGTCTAACTGGAACAATGGCTAAACTGAGTCCACCAATGGCTGCAGGTGCAACTGCGCTAATTTCAATCCAGTTGGGCTTTATCCAATCCCGACAAAATCATCACCTGACATCACAGCATCAAGCGCTAAGTGTAGATGCAATAAAGATACAATTACTTTTCCATTTTATGGCAAACAGGAGGGTATAGAAATAAGCATTTGCATTAGGTACCATAAAAAAACCTTTCCAAAATGTCAAAGATTTCATGGTGTTTTTACAGAGTGTGCCAAAAAGCCAAATGTTAAACTCACCTTTGAGTGATTTCCCCATGTAGCCTCGATCAACACCAAAAGCACCTGCTCAAAAGGAGAAGGAGGATCATATGAGAAACCAATGTGTTTTTAATTTACATTCACCCACTTTCCAGCCAGGGAGAACAGAGAGTATGTTAGAAGATGGCTGCCATTTGGTTTTGTAAAGCGGGGGATTGGGGGCAGGGGGTGGGGGGAGGGTGTGTGTGTGTGTGTGTGTGTGTGTGTATGTATTATTTCTCACACTTTCTACCATCTTAGTTAGATGATGAAATGAACCATGTATACAGTAAGACAGATGGTGAAATTAGCCATGCATATCACTAGATAGAATTGTGAAGATCAGTCACCCAGAAGAACTTGGAGAATAGTAAATGTACTAACCACCACGCTCCTGCTCCCCTCCAACACACCACCCTGGCACTGCACATGCCCACTGGGCTAGCCAAATTATACACATTCACACATCAAACAGAAGTTAGACTTGCACACACCAAACGGCCCCTGACACTGGACCAAGCGCATACGCATACAACAAGCCAGTGTGTGCAACTAACCATCTGCAAGCCAACACACACAGACGCCAGTTTCTCCTGGTTCTGGACCTATGCTATCCCCCTTCGCTCACTAACAAACCACATCCTTTTTCTTGCAGAGCCACATGAGCACCTGGAGACTGTCCCTGGGTGGTAGCAGTGCCTGGTATAAGTCAACATAACATGACAATTCTTTCACCCATTTGTAGAACAGTATACCCAATGTCGAGCTTGGAAATAATAGCTTTGTTTTTCTGTGTATTTCTCAAATGCTTAAGATTAACCTGTGTTTGTGTGTTTGTGGTGAGTGTGTAAGTACCGGCCAGCACCAGAAGGGGTGCCCCTGGACTCAGCATGCAAGGGGAGCCACCTCATAGCCTGTCACTATGTGCTCCAGGTTCACTCACAGTTCCCTTAAGCATTACGTTGCTTCGTGGTATGACATTATGGTGGCTTAAGTCCACCTTCCCCATTTGAATTCATGGCTTTCAGAAGTCTCTCCTCTCGCTGACCCGTGGAAGTATGTCTTCGCTGTCTGTTTCATGGGTAGCGTTTCATGGCTTTTACACAGACTAAAGGCTTATTGGCCAAGAAAAGAAATGCTTAATGATGAATGGCCAGGGAAGGCCACACCTAATATCTCTGAAAAACTGAAAGGGATCCTGGGCTACATAGACTACGGCAACGTCTGCTGGGCAACTAAAAAAGAGGCTGGTTAAACTGCGGGTAAGGAAGAATGTGCCCCTCACATTTCTCTCCAGTGTTCTGTGCTAAACGGGTTGCAGGCAAAACTCAGTTTTACTATCTTTCTTGTGTATTTGGTTCAGCAATTGATGTTCAATGTTTAAGTGAGTCATTAAGAACAAGCAACAGAATGTTGTACATGTTGTACTACTCAATTTGATATTTTTGACACTTTTTGCCTTTTTATTCTCAATGCAGTGAACTAAGAAATTCACCTTTCAATTTACATATTTAAATTGTGTTGGACCTGCTCCTCAGCATCCCAAAGGTTCACGAAAACGAAGTAGGACATCAGCAGAATAGTGGAGTCTTGTGGAGGGAGGAGAGTAATCAATCTGGAACCCTTATCACAAATGTCCACAGCCAGAGTGTTCCTCAACGTCGTCCTGAAGTATGGACACTTCCAATTGAAGTACAGATTATTTGGCACTAATGTGAGCCCCAGGGGTGCCCGATAGCATATGCTGGATAACGGAATGTTGGAAACAAGCCAGATAACCATGTTCTCTGCTTGCTGCCTATCTGCCACCCGGAACCTCATCTACCCGAACTCCACATATTGTTATCCGGCATTTATTGCAGTACGGGGTCAGGTTTCAGATCATAGACTGTTATGGTTAACCAAGTGCCAGATAACACAGCCTCAACTGTATCACTGTGCACATATCTGTGTTTGAACCAGCACCGTGATATCCAAGACAGGGTATCACACACTTGCAAAAGAGTTCAAAAGACAAATGTTCGAATGCTCTTCGAGTGCAGTCATGGTCAGTAGGTCATTAGGAGTACCAACAGCAGCCTTAACCGTTCTCCCATACACTGTTATTGGGACCATGGGCTTTGCGGGAGAATCTTTGCTTGCTGATTGTTTGGTGACCCACGCTTCATGCAAGTAAGAAATTGTATTTTTTACACAGATTGTTTACACTTGAAAGCCCAGGGCTTCTTACCGAGCTCGTTTAAGTATCCGCCCTGCTTCCAGTCTGCAGGCAGCGTTCCACAGTAGTCGCCGGCCCCACATTGCTTTGCTGGGTCCACATTTTTAAGGTTCACAAAGAGCTGGCTGTTTTTTGCCTGTTTGGAGATAGAACAAGATCAATTACGTTACATTGATAATCAGGGATAACTATGTGCTCTGACGACTTATTATAGAAATTCTTAGTAACAGCGCATGACCAAACCCAGCCTCAAATCACTGTTGCAGTAAATCAAGTGGCCTAAGACAAGCCAAACACCTCATGGACCGATATACAAAATAAAGCAAAGCTTGGAAAACCACCCACTCAAATGCAACGCGCATCCTCCATGAAGGCCCTAATCATATCATATCATATAAGGCCCTAATCAAGCAGTTCCATCAAAGAATCAAGGCACAAGCAGAAGCCGTGAGTGGTGTGCTAAGTTTCACAAGGAGTACCCACTTTGTAACCCATACAACACGTGCGAGTCCCAGTTTCACTGCGCCAAGGAAAGCAGCTAAGAGTAGGGAGTCCAAGTGATTTATTTAAAGACCAGCCTTTGAAGTCCAAAGGATTGGTTGAAGAACAGCCTAACACGTGTTACGAGCCTTCCACGGCTCTTCATCTGAGGCTTTATAGGAATTAAACCTTAAACTTATGCTGAGAGGGCAAAGCCCAAAAGGTACTCTGAAGGCTTCGCATTTGCGGTTAAAGCTGGTCGGCTGTTAGAAAGCAATGAAGAAAGTGAACATTTGGCCCTCTGCTATTACACGGCCTACCAAAGAGTCTGGCCAGGATATTGTCAGCGATTGGGTCCTTCTCGCAGCTTCAAGGTAAACCGGAGCAAGTAAGAACCTGTGTCTGTATGTTTCAATAGACATGTATTGGGCAGTTAAATTAAGGATGTGGAAATCTACCTCTGCCATCTTGGTATTTGAGAGGATCAATCAATTACTTCCGAATTCTTTGGCTGTATTTGAAATATCTGGGCACCACATGCAAAAGGTTGTGTAGACCGCCATGAGTATTTACTCTTCTATACCGTCTGGAAGCCCTGCAAAGTTGTCTAAATTTTGTGGAACTACCCTTCACTGTCTAGATTCTTCCCATATTACTTTCTCTCCCCTATGGTAGGTTTTCAACGTGCCGTCAAAAAATCTTAGGTTTTTCATATTTACAGCTTAAGAGTGAATGAATTCAATAGCACTTTGTATTTTTGTACTATGCTGTAAGCTTTCTAAACTTAAAAAAGAATTGTACTGGGCTATAATTTCAAGCAAAAAAATCAAGCGTGTCCTAACTTAAAATAGTGCACATTTGAATTTTTCTTGGATGCTTAGACTGGGAAATAAAGTAAAAACATGCTATCTAAATATTCCCTTAGGTCCTGATGCCTGTAGGTGATCTTCCTGCAGGTGACATTTGAGGCTAATGTTAATGCTTTCGCTGGAATATATATTTCACAATCCATGTGATTATGTTTCTGTTTCTCGCATGCTTCAAGCTAAAATGGTGGCATCTGGAGGCCAGTGCTTGCCGTGTTGTAACAGGGTTGTGGGAGAGGAGCTGCTCATGGACCCAAAGCTGTGCATTTTGGGGATATGGGGTGATCTCTCCCTTACGGTGCACGAAAGTGGTCTGGGTGGGGTAGCATGGGGGTTAGTGAAGAGATGTATCGCGGTGATGTGAGGAGAGGAAGATCCCTCACTACAAAGGTGGGAGGACAGCATGCACAGATATGGGTCTTAAAAAGTTGGTACATTAAAGTTGGGGATGCCCGCAAAAACACAACAAGATATGGGGGAAATGGGGGCAAAGGAGAAAACAGGGATTAGCAAGGGCGGGGACCTGGAGTAATAACATCGAGCAGGGCTGAATAAGAAGATGCCGGAGGTCGGAGGAGTCAGGGGGTGTTGAGAAGGGAGGTATAAGTGGGTAAGTAGTGGGGGTAAGGGGTGAGGGAGCACAAGTGTTTCGTGGTGGAGAGTGTTAAGGGGAGGGGTTGCCGCGAGGGAGAAAGATGGGGGGTTGACAAGGGTGGAAGGGAGGAAGGCATTGAGATGGCCATGAGGGGGGTTTGCTACTGTGGTATAAAGCTTGCTTTGAATTGTGCAGGATGGAATTAGTCCACGGTTTGTTTTTGCAGTTAAAATATCAATAAAGATTGCCTTAATAAAAAAAATGGTGCAAAGCATAGTGTGTCCGGTTATGTGAGAAGGTCCCCCAGCTAGGGTGTCTGTTATTCCAATCTGTTCAGAGTACATATTTCAACCTTCACATGTCAGGTCGGAATCTGTGGCTGTACAAAAGGGTGCCAAAGAGTATTCTCCTTCGAAAATGAACGATCACCAGTCATTGACGTTGGCAACGTGAGCATTTGACATTCCTTGCCTCTCACCTTTGCCATTGCTAGCCTGTCCATGTTGTTGACATGAGGTCCAGTAGTGCATTGCGTGAGGGTGTGGTAACTTGGGTTGGAGAAGTAACGGCTGTTAGGGTTGCCACCATTGCTGTGTGGGATGGTATCTTAAAAAAGCAAAAAAGGAAAATATATAGTCAGCCGTGATAGTGTCACAAGACATATTTAACAATATAAGGTACTTAACAGAATACATCATCAATGTTACATGCTTGTCATTAGCTACGGGCCGGCCTTGTATAACTGAAAAAGACTTGTTTACCTCTACTCCTGGCCACAACACCGAAATGTAATATGATGCATAATCCACATAAACTAAGGGCACTAAAACATCAAAAACCGATACACTGGGATCCTATATCCTCTCGTCCCCAGGTCTACCCTTGTGATAAGAGTTGAAGACACACTGGAAATAGAAAGAAACCTGCTGGATTCACCTGCCTGAAGCAGGTGCACTGTATGAGTGACAGGCATGAGCATGTAGATCAGGGGTGCACAACTGATTTTGACAGAGGGCCGAAAGTACCTTACATGAGGGCTATAGTGGGCCGAAAAGTAAAAGTGGGCGGGGCGGTAGGCGGGACATGTCAGGAGGCTTTTTCAACCCCCAATTTGTATTAAACACATGGAAAAAGAATATGTTTTTGAGGGGTAACTATTTTTATTGCATTTCAAACTTACATTTTGTACTACACATTTTCCATTGTTATAATTTATTTCGATTTAGTTATTGCATGCAAACACTATGCCCCCTATCCCTCACCCCCCAAGCAAACACTATGCCCCCTGTCCCTCACCCCCCAAGCAAACACTATGCCCCCTGTCCCTCACCCCCAACCAAACACTATGCCCCCTGTCCCTCACCCCCCAAGCAAACACTATGCCCCCTGTCTCTCACCCCCCAAGCAAAGACTATGCCCCCTGTCCCTCACCCCCCAAGCAAACACTATGCCCCCTGTCCCTCACCCCCAACCAAACACTATGCCCCCTGTCCCTCACCCCCAACCAAACACTATGCCCCCTGTCCCTCACCCACCAAGCAAACACTATGCCCCCTGTCCCTTACCCACCAAGCAAACACTATGCCCCCTATCCCTCACCCCAACCAAACACTATGCCCCCTGTCCCTCACCCACCAAGCAAACACTATGCCCCCTGTCCCTTACCCACCAAGCAAACACTATGCCCCCTATCCCTCACCCCCAACCAAACACTATGCCCCCTGTCCCTCACCCCCCAAGCAAACACTATGCCCCCTGTCCCTCACCCCCAACCAAACACTATGCCCCCTGTCCCTCACCCCCAACCAAACACTATGCCCCCTGTCCCTCACCCACCAAGCAAACACTATGCCCCCTGTCCCTCACCCACCAAGCAAACACTATGCCCCCTGTCCCTTACCCACCAAGCAAACACTATGCCCCCTATCCCTCACCCCCAACCAAACACTATGCCCCATGGCCCTGTCACCCCCAACCAAACACTATGCCCCCTGTCCCTCACCCCCAACCAAACACTATGCCCCCTGTCCCTCACCCACCAAGCAAACACTATGCCCCCTATCCCTCACCCCCAACCAAACACTATGCCCCATGGCCCTGTCACCCGCAACCAAACACTATGCCCCCTGTCCCTCACCCCCCAAGCAAACACTATGCCCCCTGTCCCTCACCCACCAAGCAAACACTATGCCCCCTATCCCTCACCCCCCAAGCAAACACTATGCCCCATGTCCCTCACCCCCCAACCAAACACTATGCCCCATGGCTCCCACCCCCAACTTAACACTATGCCCCCTGTCCCTCACCCCCCAAGCAAACACTATGCCCCCTGTCCCTCACCCACCAAGCAAACACTATGCCCCATGTCCCTCACCCCCCAACCAAACACTATGCCCCATGGCTCCCACCCCCAACTTAACACTATGCCCCCTGTCCCTCACCCACCAAGCAAACACTATGCCCCCTATCCCTCACCCCCAACCAAACACTATGCCCCATGGCCCCCTCACCCAAACCAAACACTATGCCCCATGGCCCCCTCACCCCCAACCAAACACTATACCCCAAACACACTCTCAAGCATGCACCCATACAGACCCGAACCCCCCGCCCCCAACGCAGCACACACACATGCACCCATACAGACCCGAACCCCCCACCCCCCAACTCAGCACACACACATGCACCCATACAGACCTGAACCCCCATCCCCCCCAACTCAGCACACACACATGCACCCATACAGACCTGAACCCCCCATCCCCTCCAACTCAGCACACAAAAAACATTCAAATACAAACATTCATACACATCCGACCCCCCCCACCCCCGCATCTCAACATGCACACAAAATACATTAAAATTCCAACATTTATACACATCCGACACACACCCCACCTCCGCATCTCAACATGCGCACAAAATACATTAAAATTCCAACATTCATACACATCCGACACACCGCCCCCACCCCCGCATCTCAACATGCACACAAAATACATTAAAATTCCAACATTCATACACATCCGACACACACCCCACCTCCGCATCTCAACATGCGCACAAAATACATTAAAATTCCAACATTCATACACATCCGACACACCCCCCCACCCCCGCATCTCAACATGCACACAAAATACATTAAAATTCCAACATTCATACACATCCGACACACACCCCCACCCCCGCATCTCAACATGCGCACAAAATACATTAAAATTCCAACATTCATACACATCCGACACACACCCCACCTCCGCATCTCAACATGCACACAAAATACATTAAAATTCCAACATTCATACACATCCGACCCCGCCCCCACCCCCGCATCTCAACATGCACACAAAATACATTAAAATTCCAACATTCATACACATCCGACACACACCCCACCTCCGCATCTCAACATGCACACAAAATACATTAAAATTCCAACATTCATACACATCCGACACACACCCCACCTCCGCATCTCAACATGCACACAAAATACATTAAAATTCCAACATTCATACACATCCGACCCCGCCCCCACCCCCGCATCTCAACATGCACACAAGATACATTAAAATTCCAACATTCATACACATCCGACCCCGCCCCCACCCCCGCATCTCAACATGCACACAAGATACATTAAAATTCCAACATTCATACACATCCGACCCCATCCCCATCGCAACATACACACACAAACATAAAGTAAAACAGACCCGACACACAAACACAAACAGACCACTTACCGGAGACGTGCTGGAACTGGCGGGCGAACGCGCCTACGAAGGAGGCATGGCGGGTGCCGCCCCTTAGTGGGGGTTGCCCAGCCGGCCTCCTCCCCCCTCGGACACGGCAGGGGGCGGGGATATGGGCAGTAGAAACACCCCCGGAAGAGGCTCAGAGTGGGGGGTAAGAGAGGCGGGGGCAGGAAACCGAGGGAGAGGAAGGCCCTATAAAGGGGGAGGGTCTTCAACGCGCCCGTTCTCTATCCCTCGGTTTCTGCCCCCGCTGGAGAACGCATTTTGTTACCCACCCACCCTCCCTTTAAACAAAATGTATGCACTAATTTGTCTTTTGTTTTGCAGGTCGCCCGGCGGAGTTACATTGCGATCCCTTTAGCAAAGAACTGGCAGGCCCATAGGGGAATGCTCAGCCAACAGATTAGATCTTACGGCGCCCCAAGAGTTCTAGACTCAGGGGAGGCCCTGGGAAAAAGGGGAGGGGTTTAGGGGACTTGGAAGCCATTTCCAACCCAAGATTGCGGGGTGTGGGGGGGGGAGAAATGAGGAGACACAAAATCACAATAAAGGTCGTCAAGGGAAGTCGGTCGGGGGGGAGCAAGAGGAGAGTACGGGGGCTCAGGTAATGTTGACAGAAGTAACTGGAGGGGGAAGTCTTCACGGAAGGAGGGAGGCATGAGGGGGAGGTGGGAGGACCAAGACAGGGCTGTATGGTGAGCAGAGGGAACAGGTGGGGGGGGAAATAAGTTCTAGGAAGTCAAGGGGGGACAATGACCAACGATGGGGGGGGCAAGATACGGGGTACGAAAGAACAGGGCTGGGAAGTCTGCCTTTGGGGGAAAAGGGAGCCTAGGATCTGGAGGGGCAGAATTATCAGGGGGGGGGTTTGGCCTGACGCAAGAAACCTGGGACCTGGAGAGGGGAGGAGCAAGCTAGGGAAAGGAATGGGGAGGGCTAGTGTCCACGGAAGATGACGGGAGTGCGGGCTCTGGGCTAGACTTCGTAGGGAGGCCTGGGGGAGAGGGAACTGCGAGGGAATGAGGGACAAGTTGGGGCTTGCTGTAGAAGCGGCACAGTTGGGGACGGGGGGGGCCAGATTAGAGTAGTAAGGGCGCTGGGACAGCTGTACATCGCAAAGCGATGATTATCTAGGCAGGCAGAAAACGTGTTAGCTGGCACCGGAGGGCGGTGTCGGCCAGACTGAAAAAACGTGTTAGCTGGCACCGGAGGGCGGTGTCGGCCAGAGGGAAAAAACTTGTTAGCCGGCACCGGAGGGCGCTGTCGGCCAGAGGGAAAAAACTTGTTAGCCGGCACCGGAGGGCGCTGTCGGCCAGAAAGAAGAATTTGTTAGCCGGCACCGGAGGGCGGTGTCGGCCAGAGGGAAAAAACTTGTTAGCCGGCACCGGAGGGCGCTGTCGGCCAGAGGGAAAAAACTTGTTAGCCGGCACCGGAGGGCGCTGTCGGCCAGAAAGAAGAATTTGCTAGCCGGCACCGGAGGGCGGTGTCGGCCAGAATGTATAAGGAATATTGGCGGGAAGTATGACAAACGGGAAGCATCAAATGGCCAGGGGTAGAGAGAGGTTGCTAGCAAGGGCTGGGCTCTACCCGAGGCGTCCACCGGACGAGGACGGTAAGGGAGGGGGTGGGGGAGGGGAACCTAGGTAACCTCACACGGCGTAGAAGAACCGGTGGTGTGGTGAATTACGGATCGCCTGTAAGATAACTCCAAGACTTTATGCAAATAAAGCTGCTGTGGCATTTACTCTTCCAACTTTACAAAGCGTCTGGTGTGTTATTTCTGGCTGACAAACCTCTACTGGGTCGGGGTAGCGCTGGGGGGGGGGCGGTGGCCTGAGGGAACAAGTCCAAGGAGGGGGGGGCGGCACTGGGATGCCCCCGCTATGGAAGGCAGGTAAGCAGGAACGCTGGAATCGTACTACGGCTGGCGTGGTCCAAGGCTGAAATGCCTTCCGGCATCAAGCCTTATGGACCACGCCAGCCGTAGTGCTGGCCCTCCATTGGGTCAGCACACACACACTACGTGGCTCGTAGGAGCAACGTGGTGCATGTGTGCTGAGCGAATGACGGCCAGCGTTTTGTCCGGCCCGGAAGACAACAAAGACTTTCCTAATGGAGGGCGGCTGCGGGCCGCCCTCCATTAGGAAAGTCTTTGTGCCTCGCGGGCCGGACAAAAGAGCATGGCGGGCCGCAACTGGCCCGCGGGCCGTATGTTGTGCACCCATGATGTAGATAGTCAAGTGTACCCTCACGGTAACATTTACATGTACACTTCTTTTTTTATAAATCTGTTGTTCCAAGAAGGTCTAACCCAGAGGACTGAAGCATTTCGGGGCCAGAGACCTTTGATGATTAACGAGAAAGATGGATGATGAACAAAGATTGTTTCTTTTAAATGTATTGCACATTAGAGACTGTAAATTTCTGTTTCTTTTGCATGTACGTAAAAAGTTTATTTTGTACTTAGGGAGAGACTGTGTCAGGTCAGGATGTTTTGCAAACGGACTGTTTCTTGACAAATAATACATTAAGAATATTTTCTGCTAAGATATTTCTCTCTAAGGAATATTTCTTGCGTGAGTGGGGAACACTTCAACACAATAGGGGTATATTTGTTAATCTGCCTCTTTGCATTGTATGATTACCATTCCACATGCTGTCTTCATGTAGGTTCAGTTATATAGCGGTTTGCATCCAACATGCAATTTCCATGTCCCCAGCCTTCTAGCAATAGATCCAAAGAGATGTTTCTGATCGCGCACCAATATTATGCAATATAGCAAAGAGAAAGCAATGCAGACCGTTGTGGGCTTCCTGCTTCCATTTATCCAAATAACTACAACTTGCTGATGGAATACCGTTGCCAGAATTATGCACAGCCCACAATCTTGCTTTGGTTACACAAATTCCATGCTCCACTCCAACATACATATCCCAACATGGTCCAAAGGATACTTAAATATGTGCTTGGCTGCACATGCAAACAGTGCAAAGCATTTACATGTTCCTGCTAATTAGCCTAGAGTCAGCCCACGCATTATCCTACATGTTTACATCATCACATTAGCTTTTTATTCTGGCCGATTGGTATTTGTGACCAATTTGCTCACTAATATGTACTTCACGCTGAAAGTGACAGTCCCATGGGAATGCATTGTGCACTACATCCATGCAACCAGAAGGCTTAAAAGGTTCCTTCATTAAAGGAATACTTCACTCTAAAATGTTATTGTCCCAAAAGATGGGCAATAATCAAAAACGTGCATTAAACATCTTTTTAAAGAAAGTTCCTATGTAAACTTTTGAGAAACGAGGCTCAAAGCGTTTACATGGGAGCATCCATTTTGTCATTTCTGGCAGCCTCTTCTGCTCATGTTAAGCTCTGCCCTGGGCTCTAAACAAGCAGCAAAAAACCGCTACTGCAGCCAGAGCAGAGCTGTACATGGAGGAGGCTGCCATCACTTTCATTTTACGTTTTCGGTACTCCCAAAGCCCAGGGAAGCACAGAAAATGTAAAATGAAAGGCAAAAAGCAAAGGCGCTATGTTTACATAGGAACTTTCTTAATTAATATTTTGTATATATATTTTTGATCATGGCCCATCTTTTCAGCCAATAACATTTTTGAGTGAACTATTCCTTTAAAGCACACTGATGTATGGCTTGAATTGAAAACAGTAATTCTACTACTTAAGGGGAATGAGCAGACCATATCATTTGACCTCTTAACTGGTGCTCACTTACCAATGCTTTAGGTCTTTGCAAACCTACCTGCTATTCCCAAACATCTTGCTACCTCCCCACTGCTTTTTCTGCACAAGAATGTCTTGCTTACAGCAGCATAACCCACTAAGCGTTATGCACATGTATTTATTCCACTAATGCCTGAATGGGCCTCGTATGCGCTCAATTAAATGACAAAGGTTATGTAATGCATATTCATTTTTCTAATTATATGGATGAGGGAGGGACAAATGGCATGCTTAGCCTTCTACTGTTTCTGAACAAGAGAAAAACGTTGAATGTTGTTAATATATTTGTGCACTTTAGATTTCGAATATAATCTGGGTTTGCCTTATTTGGTATGGGCAAAAAGGGGTATATTTAAAGGACGGTGCACCTAACACCCAAAGATGCATTTTCTTACAAAGCTGCAGATGCCGGAAGACTATAAAACAGAATAGTTGAGTCATTTTACCAAGTCACTTAGCTAGGAATCTACATTTGTGCCATTACTGATACCTGCAACGGTGTAATCGGCATTGATGACCCTCATAGCCGGAGTGTAGGCCACTGAAGGCATGTTGGTCTCTTTGCCCTTCTGCTTGTGTCTGTAGGCGATGAACAGTCCCAGCAGGAAGAGGACGACCAGGACAAGGCTGATGATGCCAGCAATGGCGCCAATCTGGTAGGAATCAGCAGGGACTGCGGTGCTGGTGCGGGTTAAACTGTTCAGATTTCCAACGATGATCACACCGGCTAGGGAACAAGAGCACGCAGAACGTTTGTACACAAATGATGGCAGAACCCCAAGGATTAGAGTAGAATCAAAGTTGTCATGCTGTATTAGAAGAACCCACCGCATTTTCTGAGCAGTATTTTTTGCTTCCATAATCATACAGTAGTCGATCATCACCAATACACTTGCCTGTTCCCCCATGCTTAACACACACTGGCTCTGAGCATAGACCAGAAGTAATATGTCTGGCTTTAAAATGCCTTAATGACACTGACATGGCTGATGTCCACAGCAATGTTAGCCCCTAAACCTGCAACAGAACCAGGGTCGGACTGGGTCATAAAATTGTCTGGGGCACCAATAAATGGCCCACAGTTGCAAATGGCAATTCATTCCTTTTGTGACGCTGTTTGAATAGTAACCACGTTCTTTTTTTTTTGTTGATGCAAATTATGCATTTAAAGAATATTTATTCAGCAACACTGGTCAAAATTACCAGCCGCAGAGTAAATTAACTCATCAAACTGGCCCAAATTGGCCAGAAAAGTGGCCCACTTTGACCAAAAAACTGGCCCACACCAGCATTTTGTGTTTTTGGTTCCGCCATGGGCCTATTGCCCTATTGCTCTATAGGCCAGTTCCAGCCTGAACAGCACCTGCTGCTCCACATCACTCCACAAACTAACCATGATCTGAAGTCCCGAAGGGGCAGCAGAAACTTATTCACCTCACAGTAAATCTCTGGACCTCGCTCCCCACCAATATCACAACTCGACTCATTCTAACTGCTTTAAGGGATAACTTAAAAACATCAGTCTTTACCCATGACACTCCCAGAGTAGACCAAACAAACATCATAGGCACCTAGTGCCCAATGAGATTGTAATGTGAGTTATGCAAATGAAATACATCAGAATACTTACAGTGCCCATGGTCAAAACCCCAGAACGGGAAACACGTATCCCTTTACTACACTTGGCAAGAGAGGGGCTGGCAATAGCAAACAGGGGAAGGGCCATACTTCCCTAGAAATCGACTGCCCTCTTCCAAAATCAAACACATCTCGCAATCACCAGCAGATTGGTGATCATGGCCGTTAGTTCTAATTATGTCTGGGCTACTCTATACCAATTCTTTATACATTGATCCACACTCAACAACTCTCAGACAAAACTTCAAAGAATACCAGACTAAACTGCAAGGCTCACCCTGCCAATGAAACCGCAATATCAGAACTGCCTTGAAGCCACGCTCTGTTGGCTCCCTGCCTTCACTTGCGTCAAGTTCCAAACATTATGCGTCACCTGCAAACATTTCCAATGAAATACCCCCCTACGTGAAGGGCCCCCATCCAAACATTAATCCAACTAGGAAACGTTACTTCTCTGAATCCTGTCATCTCCAATTTCCCACCTTCAAGAAAGAGATCTGCAGGTCACAGGGTCAGATCCAACATCCAAATCTTTGGAATATCTTATCTGTCTTTCTCTGGGTTGAAGAAAAGAGGACAAG
The DNA here is from genome assembly GCF_040938575.1 of Ambystoma mexicanum. Lineage (NCBI taxonomy): Eukaryota > Metazoa > Chordata > Amphibia > Caudata > Ambystomatidae > Ambystoma > Ambystoma mexicanum. The sequence continues at coordinate 1,001,704,111 of NC_090935.1, read as the reverse complement.
ATCCCAAAGGCGAGTAATGACTGTTTTTCTGAACTTCCCCAAAAATAACCCCTTCCTTCTTGCCTATCTTTGTGCGCTTGGTTACCTTCTGATTTTGGGCCCTACTACTTGCCCACCCTGCCACGCTCCCCCACTGTCTCCTGGCAACCCTTGCACTTGGTTCTGTATCTGTAACCCACCAGTCCCCCCCATTTTTCTGCACTATCGAGACACCCCCTGTCTGAGCCTTAAACCTAGCACTTGCCGGCTGCACTACCACTGGTTTTTTTTTATCCTTTGCTCAGCACTTTCCACCTCTCACTTCTCCCCCTGCACTTTCCCCCTTCCCTCTCCCCTGCACTTGCGCTTTCTCAATGTCACCGGGCCTAGTAAGATTGTTGTTTTGTTCTCCCTTGTTCCCCTTCCCTGCCTTGTCGTTCACTGAAACACTTGTGTACGAGCGCGATACACATAAAATAACATATCATATCCCTCCTCCATCTGGTTCTCATCCTGTGCACTCTGAAGCAGATTTGATTTTGCCTGGGTGAATGAATAAAGAAATATAATTCTGATATATCAGGGTTTAAGCATTATATCACAAATGTAAGTAAGTCTTACAGGCGCATTGGAGAAAGTGACGTTTGACATGAACAATCTCATATTTTCATATATGAAAGGCATGCAAATACAGTTTTGCCCTTATTAAGCCAGGAAGGAGATGAGGTTATGCTAACCGTGACACCCCAACCTTTTCAACTGTGGGGTGGAGGTTTACATCCTCTTCATCCGAGCCCAAATCCTATTTTATATATCTTTCCTCTTGAAGGCTCTTTCCCTAGCATCACTTCGATGAACATTGAAGGAGCTGCTGATCTCAAAGTATCCACTGGAAGACTTGTGACCACTCCAGAAAACCTACTGAGCTTCACTTTCCATAAAAGACCACATTAGAGTTGATGGCTAGGCTTTTTTCTTATTAAGGAGGCCCCTAGAAGGCCCAATGGTTTATCTCTGAAACAAGGGAGATGGGCGCCGGCGTGGAGTGGACATGGGGGACGGCCTCAGAGAAGATTCAGCCCCGCCGAGCCAAATAGCAGAATGTCACATGAGTGGGAGGTTTTCTGAAAGGATGGAGGATTCCAACGCGTGCATGGGCAGGGTAGCCTAATGAGAACGAGTCATGCTCCCAAACCTCCACTTCATCTTGTGAGGGCCAGAGTTCGTGGACCATTGTCAACAAAACACAGAAAAATATAAATCCCAAAATTCTGATGTGTGGAGGCGCGAAAAATACCCAGTGAGATCTCTCCATACCTTGGTCACATCTTGCTCCTTTCCACCCCGGGTTGCAGTAGCAGGTTCCTGTGATGTGGTCGCACGTGGAGTTGTTCAAGCAGTCGCATACCTGCCGGCAGCCGTAGCCATATGTTCCTGAAGGACACTCTGTAGACAGGGTAGAAGAGCGAGAAGGCATGCTGTAAGGCCTGATGGTGGCTTGCTTGTTGCACAAGGTGGGGTGCACTCCTGCACTGTGGCATTGGGGGCCTCCTCCTCCACTTACACTGACTTGGAATAGTCAGGTCTTTGTTGGTTCACATGACTCAAAGCGACATCAATATGAAGAGAATACTGCCTTAAAAGTATTGATTCCCGGTCTGGAGCAAGCCAGTGCACCTTAGAAAATCCAAATTATTTCAAGAAACAGTTTCAAAGACTGGCATCTGATTAAAGTCTGCTTGTCCACCTGTCACTTATATTGCACATCATATCTTTTGCATGAACACATTGAAGACTATTTGCATAGTAAATCATGGAACAATGTGTGATGCTTTTGTACCATTTTACTATGTGTCCTCATCATCACCGGATTCCAGCAAACACTCTTGCCCCGTGTCAATTGTAATCAATATTTAATGTGAAAGTAACTTCTGGGTCATATGCATTTGCTATTTCATTAGAGCATACACTCACTGGGGGTCCTTACGAGTTGGGTGGTAAGGGTTAATGGTCACTGGTAATGATGACGGTGCCGGTAAACCCTTACCGCCCTATTCCGAGGTCCCTTAGCGGGTCCCAGCAGGAACGGCAGGTCTGACCAGCCGTTCTCTGCGGGTCCCGTTAAGGGACCTTGGAGCTAATAATGGGCCCGCAATTTGCAGGCCCAGTATTAGCGCCTTCCTAATTCCCATTGAGCCCTATGGGGGCTCAAATGGGACTGGGGAATGGTAAACTGAATGGGGACTTACCGGGTCCGCATAGGTTGGAATGTCCCGGTAAGTCCCCATTCAGCCAGACTGGACCCGGGTTTGGAGGCAGCCATGGTGCTAAAAGCGCCATGGCTGCCTCCAAACTCGTAATGACCCCCACTGTCCCTTATCCTCAAGTAGAACCTTTGTAAACAACTTGCACCAAAGAGTCCCAGATTAGCTCCAATACAAACGTAATGAATGTATTATCTATGACATCTGGTTTAACTCTGAAATTAACTTTTCATAATTGTGCTAGAGTAAATCTTACACAACCTGGCCTTATGTTTTGTTAAAGGTACTTTTATAGTGCACCGTCACCAACAGAATTGGTCCACAGGCGCTCTGGCAGATCTGTAAATAGGAAGGAGGGTGGGTAGAGTTAGTCGGGAGGAGGGGGTAGGAGAGTGGGAGAGGTGGTGTGCTGTTGGCAGCTTCAGCTCGGTATACAGGGTGCTGGGCTTTGGTGCATGTAATGGATTGGACGAGACCTTGGCCTTCATTACGACCCTGGTGTTAAGGGATTAACAGCGCTGTAAAAGGCTGCGGGGCCGTTAACCCCTTAACGCCTTACTACGAGGTGCCTTTGCAGCTCCCGACCTGAACGGCTGGTCTGGACCAGCCGTTAAAGTAGGGACCCGCAAAGGGACCTTGATGGCAATTACGGTACCGCAATTTGCGGTACCATAATTGCCGCCTTCCCCATTCCCATTGAGCCCTATGGGGCAAAAATGGGCATGGGACATGGTGAAAGGGGAATTACCGCCACGGCAACCTTGGAATGGGGTGGTAATTCCCCCTTTCTCCATGGCGGACTCCGGCATGGACCATGGTGCTAATAGCACCATGGTTTAGCGCCGGAGTCCTAATGAGGGCTCTTGTGTGCTGTAGGTGCTGTTTATGTGTTGTTGATGCGGTGTGGTAAAGTGCGTTGGATTGCTGGGAGAGAAATGGTTGTGTGAGTTTTGTGTCGGTTGAGTATGCAGAAAATTGAGGGTTGGTTTAGTGGGGTCTGTATCTTGGTTCAGGTACTTCTGGGTTCGTTTGAGCTGTATTCCTGTGGGTGGAGTTGTTGCTGGTTCCTTATGGGCCGTCTCACTGTGGTGGTGCTACGTGGATCCAGCTGTATCATAGTGAGTATTGTATGGGGTGGGGTGGTAGGTGTGTCTGATCCTTTTCTTCTTATGCCTTAAAAAAAATCCCTGGAAGCAGAGAAAATTCTGGAACATGGTATGCTATCAATGTTTTCTCACACTACGTAATCAGTGATTGACCAAAGACATACGAAATTCAACATCAGTTCAGTTGTGTCATAATGAAAACTCACTGTGCTCGCAGTCCTTCCCCATGAATCCTGTGCGGCAAGTGCACTGTCCGGAAATGTGGTCGCAGTCGGCTCCATTCTGGCACTGGCACACCATGGCGCAGTCTTTCCCATAAAACCCTAATGGGCACCCTGTAGAAGAATGCCAAGCGGAAGGTCAGCAGGCTTACAACTCAGAGCCAACACATGAAAAGAGCTGCTGGTACCTGCTGCAAATCAGGTGGTGGCTTGCACAGAAGCGTGGAAAAGCTGGCATGCTGCAGTACTGACTAACGCTGTTGGATCGATTTCTGGAGTTGCCCAGACCCTGTATGAATGCAGTCGACCAAGTAACCACCGATGATAACAGAACCAACAGGAGACTCCCTTCAGGTTGCTGGGGACAAACTAATATTCATAGATTACGAGGCATCCCCCAAAACGCGACTGCAGACCCCTTCTACTCATAATAGTCCGCACCAATCCTGTAACAGCAAGCATTTGAAATGACTCAAGGATGCCCTTTGCTGGAACATCGTGGCAAGGAAGACAACTGTGCTACATGCAATTTTTCAAATCCTATATAAGTAGCTATTGTCATTGTTCTTCCATTACTGTCCATTACCTAAAGTCCAGTCTGGAGAAGACAATTTCCAAAATAAAGTAGTAGTGCCGAAACACAAGTAGACTGTTATCATTATTTGCCAATGAGCGCCAATGTTGTGGACTGTTCTTGCAAGCCATGCAAGATCAACATTCATACAAGTGTTCTAAGCAATGATTCTCTGGACATTTCTTAAGAGTTATATCACAATGACTGGAGTTTAGATTTGTTTTACTTTGTCTTCAAATGTTATCACTAACAGGGGATGGCCATGCCTTACACTGCCTCCTTGTACAGTATAATACAAGTATGGGGGCAGCTCTAGTATACTGTAACGTTGCAAAGGTTGCTTGTTTTGAATAGATGCTCGAATGTCAGAGGACTTTGAAAAAAGCATTAAAGCGATGTTGTCCGACATTGCCTTTTGTTCAAAGGTAGATATATTTTCTCCTTTACATTAGCATTTGGGAAAGAATGAAGTTTTCTGCTCATATTAGAGACTTAATGAGATAGTTGGCATCTAGGCATGGCACACCAAATAAGCAAGTAATTTAAGTTTGCATTACATGCATTAAAAACGTTTAAATTATTTATTATTTAGGTTCAGGTGCTTCAACAAATCATAAAGAAGGCGTTTAAATGGGATCGTATTCAGAATCTTCAACACCTGAGAATAAGGTTTTGTCCAGGGAGTATGTAAAAGACTATCCTGGGTTAAGATAGCCACAACAACATTCGTGTAAATCTCCCAGTAAAGACCAACGATACATTTTTATAACATTTCCGGCTAAGGGTTTGGAAATACATGACATCTCAGGCCTGCAAATGCAGTTACCAAAGCAGCATTGGGACGGTAGACAACATTGTAAGAGAACAATTATGCCGGAAGTGCCTAAACATTTGTACACACAGTACCAGTTTATGAGATCACTCAGGCATGAGGCATGAGGCATTTTGGGTGATTTGTCCACGAACAAGACATCCTTGGTTATGAGAGATTCTGGCTACGTATATTAAATGGGTCCCAAACCTGCCTGCTTGATGCTGAAAGTAGAGCAGGTCTTGTGCAATATTCAGGAAGTTTTTCAGAAGTGTACATCGGGTTGATAAAGGGAATTTTATTTTCGATAATATAAACAGATATTGATGAAAGCTTTGCATTCTATGGTTAAGGGAACTATGAGCGCAGGATTGCTTTTTATCTATGCTATTGATTCTCCTGTTTCTGATAATTAACAGAGTTAATTAATTTGAATTTGATCATTGTTTGTGGAAAGTTTCTTTGTAAATAAACACAATAAAAACACGATTTGAAACAATGTTTCTAACCACCAAGGAGACTTTTCTGATTTTGGAGTGCAACACTGCTCATTGTAAAGCTCTTATCCATGTATATTATCCACAAACGAAGCCGCAAAAACAGACACATCACTTTTTAAAATGAAGAACGTGAAAATTGCATCCAAGCTTCAAACAAACTGAAAAGAACCCCCCTAAAAAAAATGTATGTGGCAGCTAGCAAACCTCCATGGATTGGGGGATCACTTTCGGCTTTCAAACTCCACTATGGAAATATATGCTGGAAATTCAAGCAATGATCCCGTCCACACCAAGGAGTGGTCACGCTGTCCGCCATTTACACTAAGTAACAAGTAGAAGGAAGAAACCACCCTCCCCACTGTAGTGAGACCAAGAACCGCTTACTCTGTGTGCAGTAGAGGCCGGTCCATCCTGGGGCACATTTGCACTCTCCGTCATAGGCGCTGCAGTAGGCCCCATTGTGGCAGTTGCACGTATGGATGCAGTTTGGTCCCCAGTGGGCGGGTGGACATGCTAAAACAGATCAAAGGCAGTTAGACATTTCATTCAGGGGGCTCCTTGTAACATACACAGCTGGAGAGAAGTGGCCAGCCTGATATTATTGGTTGCCTACAGGTTTTGGGTGTCATTTGCCAAGTATAGACTCAGGTGCTTCCATGATATGATGAGTAAAGCCTTGAACACCCCAATAATGCCCACACATGCCCGTTATATCAGCCTTTACAAGATATAACCTCATAGTTGCCAAAATCATATGCCAAATGCAGCCACAAATTAACAAGAAACGGAGGAGTACAAATTGGAGGGATGGAGAAGAAAGCTGGAACAGCTGTTGGAGTGAAGGAGGGTTACCAAAAAAAAGAAAGGAGAGGAGGTGGAACATCAGTATGGAGAAGTAGACCGATAAGAGAGGAGAGGAGAAAGAATACACATAATTAGGGTAAAAGGCATTGAAAGAGGAGGGAGTTTGACAAAGGAAAAGGTGGGGTTGTCCTGAAAGGAAATGAGTACCTCCATTAGTAAGAGAGCAGGAGGCTGAAGGAAAAGGGATATAACTCCCAGAAGGCAGTAGAGCAAGGCCTGGTCGGTGAAGGGTGAGCCTGGGAAGGTTGGACGAAAGAGTGTGATGGTTAATTTCAAAGGTGCAGGTGAAGCAAGAGGGAATAGAAAGAGGAAAACATCCCCTAGGAAAGAGCTTGTGGTGACACATCAAGGAGAAGTGTGAGAGCAGGCTGGTGGGCAGTAGAGCCGGGACCCTGGGACAGGGAGCACATGATGCTCCCAGATTCAACCCAGTGGAACCAGCCTGTCTGGCAACTTGAACCAGAGACCCAGAGGGCAGCCACAATATCGCAACCCAATAACAAAGAGTAGCAGTCACAAAAGCATGAACACCAAGAAAGAATTGTGAGGCCACAGCAACCTCGGGACTGGGAGTGACTTTGGCTTTGTCGTGTCAAGTAGCTAGAAAGGGACTGGGACCTGGTTGTGGCAAGCATCAAAAAAGCTATTGGTATTATTTTACTTTGCGAGAGACATTGACCTGGTCAGCCACCTGTGAAAGGAGCCAGTGGAGGGCACTGGCTCTGTCAGGAATCCATACTGGCCAATGTTAAGTGTACCCTTGTTGCATCCCAGTTATTATGTAGAACCTCTATATGCCAATCCGTGAAAACATCTGTGTTGACTGAGAAGTGGTTGATTCTTTGGCTTGTGAGTGATCCCTGCCCACTTAGTGACAGCAGCCAGCATGTACAAATCTTTAACAGTGGCATTGTTGGCATACATTTTTGAGGAAGAGTCTCGTGTTTTTCTTTAGGCACAGCTAGCATAAATGGGGGGGCTGCATTGGCATATGTTCTTGAGTACAGATTACATGTTTTGTTTTGGGAACAGACAACATGATTTGGGGGGGGGGCAGTTCCAGGATATATGGTTACAGCATACCACATGATTTCTTCGGGCACAGCCAACCTGAAAATGTGCTTTGAGGTTGCAATGCTGGCATGTATTGTTGAGACAAGCCACACGATCGTCTTTGGGCAGAACCAGCATGAACATATGTTTGACAGAGGCAATGTTGTCAAACACTGCATTAGACAGGGTCTAATGATTTTCTTTGAACACAACCAAAATGAAAGGAGGCAGTCTTGCACGTATTTCTGTGACAGGCCACATACTGTTATTTTGGCACACCAAGCGTGTCCAAGCTGGCAAGTATCCTTGGGACAGGACACATGGTTTTCTTTGGGCACAACTAGCAAGAAATCGGTCAGTGTTGGCATATATTTTGTAGAAAGGTCTCATGACTATATCTGGGCACAGTGAACATGAAAATATGTTGAACAGTGGCAATACTGCCATAGACTGATATGACATTTATGCCACATCACTTTAAAGAGTCATCTTCATACCCCTAGAATTGATAAAAAGCATTAAAGTACTTAACACAAACAGATACACACAATTCGAACAAAAAGAGTCCAGCAAATTAAACAGTTATGTCAAGCCTCTAACATCTATGACTCTTTAAAATTAGATTACCAGCTGAAGCAAGCAATTTAAAAAATAAATAATGTGTTTTGTATAACACACTTTATGCCGGACTCCAGCCTCTAAGCGTTGGACCTGTTATCAGACTTGTGCAGCTCAGCACTGTCTTGTTCCAAGAGGAGCATGTTGCCCCTGAGCTATCCTGCACATAAAAGACACTCCGAATGTGCAAATATCAGCAAATCACAATGCCAGAAACAAAAAAAGGGGGCGATAATAACACACCACTGAGGCAGATCTGTAATCAGACATTTGCCATCTACCACTATCATACCAATAGATATTGCTCCAGTAGGTGTCGCTAAACCAAAACCATTGAGCAGAAACCTAATAAAGTAGAAATACCGACTTTTTTTTGTATTGTTCATTTTTAACACGCTTTATACCAGCAAGTGGTTTCTAAGCACGGGATCGGGATTTGAACCTGTATTGCGTCGCTTTGCCCCTGAGCTATCCTTCCTCCCCAAATTTAAACGTGCAGGTAACAGTAAAAGGTGTATTGTGTTGGGGGGATAGAGTCAGGAGCGTCCATTAATAGTGTGGAGGAGAAGATGAAGTGGAAGGTTTGGTGTACTGGTGGCACTCCCCCTCCCCCCATAGTAGGTGAGGGAGTGGGTTGGAGAAAGGATGTGATGCTTTTTTGGAGGTTATTGAATGTGAGGGCTGTTGGTGACGGGGGTTCAGGATGCATCTAGCTCCTAACATGATCCAACTTTATTCTTAATGCATTTTTTAAAGTCGATATTTCTACTTCCTTATTAGTTCTTATTAGGTTTTCTCTCATAGATTTTTGTTCAGAGACGCCTACTGGGGAAGATGAAACAAGTTCAAGAATGCACACCTGCCTTACTTTTCTCCCCGTTTGTATGGTTTTTAAATTTTGATTTGCTGAGCGTTTTCTTGAAGATTGCAATAGGGAAGTCAACATCCAATATATTGGCATGATTTAAATATCAGTGCAGCCTACAACTTTTGGTTGACATCTTTGTATTGGGTAATTTTCCCGCCAATGTTATCTCATTGAACAAAAATGCAGATATATTTTAGATGTAGACTACACATAAACACAGAAGAATACGAAAAGAATAGGAACAGGCAGTTTCCATAAATGATAGCATATTATACGTGTGAACAATTTAAAATCCTGTTTTCTAAGCATTTTGAGATTATTGCCAAATCTATTCCTCTGTAAACTGAGAGTAGGCCACAAAGGGGACAGAGAAGGGCATAAAGGTTGCATGAGGAGCAATGCATGTGAACTGGCATGGCACAGGAGATGGAAGTTGCTGGATTGTGGTCGTGGGGGTGAGTTTCATTTAGGCTGAGTGCCTAGAGTTCACTCGTGATCTGCTAGTCCCAGGTGATGGCATCGAATGTGTCAGAAGTAAGACATTTGGCGTGCATCAACCGGAGTGCAAAGTGTTGAACTGAGTAGAGAGATACAAAATAAAGCCATGCAAAAGTCAACAGGAGCAGTAGCTTGAAAAATAGCCTTCACTTCCTGGAGGAACAGGAAAGGGCAGCTCTTCGTGACGCGCACAAAGACGCTGGAGATTCATTCATTTCATTGAACGCGTGACAGCAAATTTGACAATACTGATGGCAAGAAATTATAATGTGGCGATATTAACCAAGGCGGAAGGCCGACTCTGCTGCCGCCCAAGTGTAATCCTGGAATGCGGGCTTATACCTGCGAATATAGCCCAGGTTCGGAACCTCATGATTGGCTGCCGCCTGTGGCGTTGCCCCTTTAAGGGTACGCACGCGACGGAGTGACGTCAACTCCGTCGCGTGCCAGTTTAAATAAACGGGGCGGCTCCTGGTGACGTCAGTTCACCGGGGAGCCCACACCGACAACATCTCCGTCTCTGTGTCTCATTACCACAGGGGGTGGGGGGCTCACGGAGGCGGCCCATCGGAGACCGCTAACAGTGGCGACGAGACCGGGATCGCTTCCTGGGACACGCGGGGGAGTTCCGCCGCAGCGCAGATGATCGCATGTGAGCGCGCGACGAACTCCGACCGCAGAGAAGGAAGCGACGCACGCGGCCGGCGGCCATTTTGATGAACAGGCCTCGGAGACTCACGGCTTCATAACGAAGCGTCGGTGAGCCATCCGGGCTTAATTTCTGGAAACTTCAGCGGCGGATGGTCGCTGAACACAGCACATGTCAATTTCGTGAGGAAATTTTGACAATTTTCACGATTATTGTCGAGCAGAGGCAGGGAGACTCCATGGGGAGCCTGCTGTTGCAATAGGAGTCTGTCTCTTCCTCTACTCAATTTTTGGACACATCATTGTCTGCATGCTGGCTGGAGTGACACCTTCACGAAGATCACGGCTGGTGGTGAGTTGCGGCCCCTTTCTTGCCAATCTTGTGGGGTGCCTGTGCGCTTTCCACCATGAACCAGGATGCTGCTGCTGCTGCTGCTCCTGCTGTTGTGGGTCCGGCACCGCCTGTGCTTCCACCTGCCCCTCCGCCGAAACCACCGGGGTCCCTACAGCCAATGCCTGAGTTTGATATCTCGGGTGCTCCATTGGGCCTGGGACAGAGGTGGAAGATGTGGATGGATAGGCTGGAGATGTACTTCAGGGCCACAATGGAAACAACGGACGACGGCAAGCTGGCCACCCTCCTGTACTCTGCTGGTCCGGCGGTGCATGAGGTATTTATGTCCCTACAGCCGGTGGACGGATCGTTTGCTGCGGCAAAGGAGGCACTCCATAATCATTTTCTGCCAATGGCCAATGCGGACTATGAACGTTTTCTTATGGGAACGGCTCGCCAAAAAGATGATGAGACTCTGGATGTATTCTTTGGGCGGCTGCGGCGTCTGGCAGCACCGTGTGCCTGGAATGACCCCGAGGTCATGATTAGGAACCAACTCATTCAGGGGTGCAGCTCTGGGAAACTGAGACGCCAGATCCTGCGAGAGCCGGGCATCACCCTCCCTCGCATCCTAGAACTGGGGAGGTGCCACGAGGTCTCTGAACTGCGGGCAACCAGGATGGAAGCGGGTATTCGCCCAGCCAAGGTGGAAGAGATCTGTGCGGTTGGAAGAGGCCGCGGGTTAAGGCGCCCCATGAACAATCAGAGCCAGCGCGCGCAGGGGTCGAATGTCTCCTGCCCGAAGTGTGGCTATGATCTCCCGCACCCCGCGGAGTGCCCGGCAACGGGAGTCAAGTGTGGCAGATGCGGAGGCCCTGACCATTTCGCCAGAATGTGTAAGTCTGCCGCCCCCAAAATTGTGCCGAGGGGACCAGTTCAAGCCGGCTTCTTCCGGCCCCAGAGGGCCTCCAACGTTGCCCAGGTGGACCAAGGTGACGAAGGAGCCCCTCAGGAGGAGGAGGAGGAGGACGAGGATGAGGCGAACGTGTTTTTCGTGTCCAGTGTGAGCGTACTCAAGTCCCGCTCCAAAAGACAACCCAGGTGTAACGTGTTGGTTAATGGAGACTCTGTGCCGATGCTAGTGGACACTGGCGCATCTGTAAATGTAATGGCCCGCCAGCATTACAAGACCATGCTGGCCCCGCCTGCGCTGGCTGCGCCGAGGGCACGCATATTCACCTTCGGCGGGGACCGGCCTTTGCCTCTAGACGGTGTATTCGTGGCCCGTGTGCAGTATGGGGACTCACACATACGGGCTCGATTCTACGTTACACCGGTGAGCGACAACACCCTGCTCTGCTGTGCCGCGGCGGAGGCACTGGGTATTGTCACGTTCGCATACGCAGTATACTTAGAGGACATCCAGGTCCTCCTGGCCAAACATGGATCCCTGTTTGAGGGCATTGGACAGCTGGTGGGTGAGCCGGTCCGGCTCCATATCGATGAATCCATACAACCAGTGGCGCTGAAGCACCGACGGGTCCCTTTCCATCTCAGGGATCTGGTGGATTGTGAACTTGACAACCTCGTGGGGTTGGACATAATCGAAAAGGTTGAAGGACCCACCCCCTGGGTGTCCCCCATTGTCATCGCCCGCAAGCCCAAGCAACCCGATGCTGTGAGAATTTGTGTGGACATGCGGCTGCCTAATAAGGCCATAAAGAGGGAGCGACACCTCACCCCCACCATCGATGACATTATTGCGGAGCTGCAGGGTGCAAGGTTTTTCTCTAAGCTCGACCTGAGATCGGGCTATCATCAGGTGGTCTTGCACCCCGAGTCCAGGTACATTACTACCTTTACCACACATCGGGGTCTCTATCGATATAAAAGACTAAGCTTTGGGGTGTCCTCGGCAGCGGAGGTCTTTCAAAACATAATAAGAGGTGCACTGGCGGATCTGGAGGGCGTCCTTAATATCAGCGATGATATCCTAGTGTACGCCAAATCGGAAACAGAGCATCTGTCACGCCTGTCCAAGACTTTTGAACGGCTACGTCTGCTGGGCCTCACTTTACACAAGGACAAGTGCGAATTTCTGAAGACGGAGATCGAATTCTTTGGGTTCGTATTCAAGGCGGATGGGGTGTCACCAGATCCCCGCAAAGTGAGAGACATCAAGGAGGCGCGCCCGCCCGAAAATGTCGTGGAGGTGAGGAGTTTTCTGGGGATGGTTACTTACTGCGGCCGTTTCATCAGAAATCTCGCATCCCGCTCTGAGCCCCTGAGGTCGCTCACCAAGAAGGACACCACCTGGCAGTGGGGCCCTCTGGAACAGGTGGCATTTGACGATATTCGAGGGGCGTTAGCGGCGCATGACACCATGGCATTCTTTGACCCGAGCCTGCAGACGGAGATCGTGGTGGACGCCAGCCCATATGGGCTAGGGGCAGTGCTCACGCAAGTGGGAAAAGACCAGGAGGTCCGGCCAATAGCATACGCCAGCAAGGCCCTGTCTGACACTGAGCAACGTTACTCTCAAATCGAGAGGGAGGCCCTGGCGGTGCTGTGGGGCTGTCGGCACTTCCGCCTCTACATTCTGGGGCGTCCCGTGACTGTGGTCACTGACCACAAGCCGCTGTTGCCGATCATGGCGGGCTCGTCATCTCGCCCGCCAGTGAGGATTGAGCGTTGGATGCTCGCCCTGCTGGAGTATGGGGTGTCATTGACCTATCGTCCCGGTGCCAACAATGCAGCGGACTACCTATCTCGACACCCCAGGAACGACTCGCAGGTGTCGGCGTCGGCGGAGGAAGCCGACGAACACGTCTGCCTGGTCATAGAGACTGCGACACCCAACTCCATGCAGGTGGAGGAACTTGAGGCGGCTTCGAAAGGCGACGAGTGTTTCTCCATCCTGAAGGAGGCCATGCAGAAGGGTGCCTGGAAGACAGTGCTGGAGGCGGTGGAGCGAAGAACATGTGAGGCCAGGGTCACTCTCGAGCAGTTGTGGAGAGTGAGAGAGGAACTAACATTCTCCGAGTCGGGACTACTGCTAAGAGGGGAAAGGATCGTAGTGCCCCAGGCCAAAGTGGCACAGGTCATCGCGCTGGCGCACCAAGGTCATCAAGGGGCCCCCAAAACCAAAGCTCGCCTCCGTCAGAAGGTGTGGTTTCCTGAGTTGGAGCGGAAGGTGGAGGCGTTCGTGGCCTCTTGTGTGTGGTGTCAGGCGGCGGCCCCGGCCCAGAAGGAACCGTCCATTGAAGCAATGCCCCGCGGGACTCGACCATGGGAAGTGGTGCACGCCGACTCTGGGTCTACATCCAGAGGCACGCATTTTCTAGTGGTGGTAGACGAGTGGTCGAGGTACCCGGAAGTTGAGTTTATAGACTCAGTGGCGTTTGATAACGTGGTGGTGGCGCTGGAGAAGATTTTTGCCACTCATGGCCTCCCCTCTGTGCTGTGCTCGGACAACGGAGCCCCATTCCAGGGGGAGAGTTTCGCAGAGCTCATGAAAGAGTATGGAATTCAACACCGGCGGGTCACCCCGCTGTGGCCCCGCGCCAACGGGGAGGCCGAGCGAATGATGCGCACCCTCAACAAGGTGTTCCGCATTGCCCATGGAAAAGGGGAGTGTTTGCAGAGGGCTCTGTACGTATTCCTACGAGGGTACCGCACCACCCCTCATTCGTCTACGGGGGTGGCTCCGGCAGAAGCACTATTCCAGCGGTGCCCGAGAGATGTCATACCGGAGGTGGGGGACAGAGACCCCGCCGTCATCGACAATGAGCAGGTGGAAGAGGACAGACAGGTCAGGACACAGATGGAGAACATCCGGAGGGGGCTCAGACCCCCACACATCGCGCTGGGGGATGAGGTGCTGGTAAGAAATCGTCACCCTCATGGAAAACTGTCTCTCACGTATGAACCCGCCCCCCTGGACGTGGTAGCTGTCAAGGGGTCAATGGTGACTGCATCGGATGGAACTTCATCGGTAACCAGGAATGCGTCGTTCTTCAGGAAGATTGGTGACCCCAGAGTGGACAACCCGGACAACCGAGAAAGTGAAGGCGCTCTGGATGAAGGTGGGGGAGAACGCGCCGTAGTGGAATCGCCGGCTCGAGGCGGACCCAGTCCAGGAACACCAGCCAGGGACGGTGGCAGGAGGTACCCCCTGAGATCATGGCGTGGGAAACCTGCCCGTCTCAGTGACTATGTTACGGACTGAGCTGGGAGGCTGACCGGGGACTAATGGTCAGGCCATGACAGGTACACACGGGGGATCCGGGGTGGCTGTCAATAAATGGGGGTTTTTGTTGAAACTTATAGAGTGATATGTGTCATAGATGTGTGCTAGTTAAGTACTCCTATTTCCAATTTGTTGTTATGGAAAAGGAGGAGTGTGGCGTTGCCCCTTTAAGGGTACGCACGCGACGGAGTGACGTCAACTCCGTCGCGTGCCAGTTTAAATAAACGGGGCGGCTCCTGGTGACGTCAGTTCACCGGGGAGCCCACACCGACAACATCTCCGTCTCTGTGTCTCATTACCACAGGGGGTGGGGGGCTCACGGAGGCGGCCCATCGGAGACAGCTAACACCGCCCTTGCTCAGGCCACGGTGGATGTGGAGAGGGTGAAACAGTAGCAATTGGGAAGTTAGACAGTTTGTGGGGCCTGGGGACAGTACTTCTTTTCATTCGTTTTCGTCATTTCACGAATATTAGTGATGGATTCACCAAAAGTTGCTTTTCTTTTTAAAGTATGACACACGCATTAATAATGCGTTTTAAATTATATTAGGGGAGGGGATAGGGTCTGTTTTCTTTCAGGGCGAATGTGTGGAAATGGTAAAACAGTAGCATTTATAATGTGTGGGAGTTTTTGGGGAGCATAGTATACTTTTGTTATGCTCCTTTTTAATACATGTTCCTCTTCTCGCGAGTAACAGTGACGTATTCACAAGACTATTGTGCACTAGTGCTGTGACTTGTTTTCAACAGCCGTTAATTCCATGATAGGATTGCTTAAAATAACAGGAATATATTACATTCTCGTGAGAAAATGTCACAAGAACAAGTGGGAAGAGCTCAAATCCTTTTCAAAATGTCTCCTAAAACATGACAAATATTGTGCGCGTTCTCATCACAGTCTCGTATTATCAACTTGTGATGTGTGAGATATAGCAAAAGGCAACCCTTAAAATTCATTGCAAAAAACTTCAGTTCAATTGTCGTGAAGGTGATAGTTTAGTGCAACAAAAACCTTAAAATTCAGCAAGTGTTGAAATCTAAGCTGTCTTAGCTCTGCGCACGCTGTTGCGCGGCCCTTTAGCACACTGATGACACTCCAGTCCCAGTGGCTACATTCGGTGGCTTGACAGGGCTAGTGGCATGGGCTTTCCTAGGCAGTGTGACCCTGGCGTGTGGCTTACAGACCCACTATGGTGAAAGTGTACATGTGACACAGCACCCTCCATGTGATGGAAGTGCTGTAGTGGTTTTCCTTTTAATTCCTGCATATTTCTTACTTCCAGATATGATCCCCTATATCAGTGGCATCACATGTGATGTCATCTGTGATGGCATCAGTGTGCTCTAATTTTCAGTGACACCATCAATGATGTAAAAGGAATATCATAAGTGGTGTCAAATGTGATGTAATTTGCAACGTCATCAGTGTGCTTAAGGGCTGTGCAGAGGAGGGGTGGGGGGAGACAGAGTGCCATGGCTTGGTTTCCAAGAATTGAGGAATTTCAATGGTTTTCCTTTGTTAAACTAATACCTTAACGCCATTTCAATAAAAAAAAAACTGAATTGAATGTCAATGATTTTGCTGTGTTGAATTGATGTGTATTCACAATACACTATATATGTATATGTATATATGTACTCTCTCTCTCTCTCTCTCTCTCTCTCTCTCTCACATGAAAAATAATTTGTGTTAATTTCTATTAGCCTGAACTAGAAAGGATGGGCAAAGTGCATTACCCAGGATGCCTTGAATTTGACCGATTTGGATAAGAGAGCAAGGTTGGATCTGGTACTATGGCCATAGAGGTACAAGTGGTTTTATGGGATAGAGCCCTACTTAATGGGACAAGTGCTCATTTAGTTGGAGTTGGGAACTTTAGATGCTAATGTGTATAGGTACATTGAGCCAAATGGCCGCTGCACAGTGGAGTGGAGAGTAGCAGGCCATTTATTGTTTTTAAAAGAGCCAGTAGCAGAAACGCCTGTCTGGAAAATAGGGCGATTGAGCTAGAATGAAGCAGGAGAAGAGGGGAGCAAACTAATAGATACATGATTTTAAAGGAACAACAAAAGATGACCCAGCTGTGGGCTGAGAGAGCGGTGTTGGGATTGAATTGGACTGGGGTGTGTGTTCCCTGATCCCGTGGCTGAGGTCTGGCGGCTCAAGTGCGAGAAAGGCGGAAAATGGCTCCCCTTTCCATTGATCTTCTGTTATTAATGGCTAAGGGTTCCTTTTTCTTATTTGTTATGTTGTGATGTATTGTGGTCTCTTAAATTATCTTATGCATTATTTGAATGGTGATTATGTGGTCAGAAGCCATTTCAAAGTGCTAGATGCTATGTAAGGACCTGGGATCTACAAAGCAAAAAAGCCCTTTTGAAAAAGATTTCACTCCCCTGTGAGGTTTGGGGTCCGTTTCTTTAACCTCACAAAAAATCTATAGACTCATTAATCTTTTTTCCTTCACAGCCAGGAATAATTCATTTTTATAGGAATCTAGAGCGCTGCCCTTAAGGGTGAGACGGAAAAAAATACCAGGCGGCACCACACAATTCCCTTCTATGCCTTGTGTATGTTACGGCATGCGGAAGTCACGGAGAGGGGTGTGTATTGCGACGATTGTTAATTCAATACAAAAATAGAGTGCACCCTATTGAACTGGTAGCCCTGGGCCCCTGAATATGTCTAGTGACCTCCGACCCGCATCTTCATTCCCCGACACTAAGACGTGCGGTTTGTGTCTCTAAAATGTATGCCACAAGACAGACATTACTGGCAAAGACAGAAGACATTCAGTTCAGTCTATTTGAAAAAAATATCAAGTGCACTACAAAGCAATAGTCAATAGCTATAAAATATATGTAAACACATATGGAGAGAGAGCGAGAGAAGGGAATAGTGCATGGAGACTATACAGCATGGTAAACACCAGATGGTAGAAAAAATGAATAGTGTTGTAATATGCTGTAGCCCCCCTTCCTGTTCTGGGGGATTGCATGTATGCCTGCAGAGTGCCAAGAAGGATGTGTGCAAGCTTTGAAGGAGGCCCTTGGGGCAGCCTATGAGGAATATTGGGCCACAAACAGAAAAAAGGTCAACACATTTGTGCAAAGGTCAATGACTGGCACAAAAGGAAGTTGTTGCCCTCCTCTTCCAGGGAACTGAGGGCCTTTGCACAAACGAAAACCAACTTCCTCTTCCGCGGTCATTAGCGTGGCCTTCACAGAGCCTTGCATTCATGCGTGTCTATGTGGCATTCCTATGGTGGCTCGGTCAGAGAGCTCGAGAGTCCTGCCCGCCAACGCATAGGCCTAGCAATTATTTGGCGCACGCACCAACTCCAGTTTGTTGTTCTTAATTTATTTTCAACACTTGCAATTGCATGATTTGCATAAATTGTATCTGCAGTTTTTGACGATGCAAGGGAGCCCAGAGTTGTATTTTAACAGCTACAAAGCCACATTTTTAAAGAGGAATGGAAGAGCATTAGAGGGCTGAGGGAAGGTGTCGCATGCACACTGCCAGGGCCAGTGATACACCGAAGAGCCAGGGTCTCTGTGATGTCACTCTCACTAGTTCTAAATCTCCTCTCTGAAGCCCACCCCATTAAGGAACACGGTGAAGGTTCACAGAGTGAGGTGTGGCTTTCTTTCAATGTCTGCATAGGGTCCAAAGAGTGCTGCCAGTCCATGGTCCATATTAGAGCTAGCCTTCTAGTGACTGCGCTTCGCACACGTTAAGAGACAGGGTGATTGAATGACCAGGGGGAGTGAGTGGCGAGACAGAGCTATCAATGGCCACTGCATCCCTTACTGGGAAGTAGCTTGAGCAGAGGACATTGGGTGATTATGAAGAATACATTATGCCGAACAATCAACACCACCTAGTAAGGCAAAATATATATGGATTGTGTATAGATGGACGGATAGAATTGTGGAGGCAAACGTCTGCAGGTGTCACTAGGCCACAAAGGTCTGGCTCCCATGTGGTGTCTTGTAACCACCATTTGTTCTGACTCCTGGGTGGAACTTTAATGCCAAACAGAAGGACCTTAAGATATTGTTGCAGATTCATGGTGTTTGGTATGCAACCGAATGCACCTACTGAAAGGCTCCGGGACGCAGGTGGTGAGCCGTCCCGGGTGGTGGTCTGGCGTGGGAAGTGGCAAATGCTAGGCTCCTTTCCATTGGTGGTGCTCGCCACGTATGCCATATCTATGCAGTGGAGGGGTGTAACTGTTTCCCCTGAATATGCAAAGCGACTGAGGGTAGCAAAGGAGCCCAAAACCAGCCACGGGTTGTCCACGAGGAGTGGGGAACTCCCGATGACAAACTAAAAAGAATACTGGGTTAAAATCAGGCATTTTCAGCACACTTTCTGTGAATATTTGCATAAAATCCACAATAGGCTTCGTAGGGTAACACCAACAAAAATCCAATATTTGTATGTGTATTTTATTGTGGTGTTAAGCCCCCGTTCCAAGGGCGGGAAAACGGGCTTAAGGCCATTAGCTCCTTGGGCTAACAGAGCAGTAAACCGAGGTGCTAAAAAAAATGTGTTTCCTTCGTTCAACAGGACGGAGCTACTCTTCCCTTTCCATGGCGGCCTGCAGGAGCAGAGAGGAAGGAGCAGCGGTGATGGGGAGTGGCGCTGCTGCAGAAATAAGGTAAGCGGGGGGGTGGGAAGGGACAAAAATAATTATAAATAATGGGACGCAGGGTAGATGGCGGCGGGGGAGCTGGCCGTCATGTGGGATGGAATGCAGGCTTTCCCCGGCAGTTTAAGCACAAATTCCTAGCCACCTGATTGGCTGGCTCCACCTGCCAGGGTGCTAATGAATTTTATAGTGCTTGACGCCCAAGCGTTGAACATAGCAACGTCAGTACAAGACATGGGGAAAAGCAACAACAACAAAAACAGATCAAAGCGGTAGAACATGGGCGTATAGACGAGATTTGAAGAGAGGAAGGGATGGCGTGGAACGCAAACATTCTTAGGGGCCAAGAGAGCAAAAAAAGAGAAAAGGGGATGAGGCACAATGAGCCTGAGGGACTGTTATGTTATTTTATTTTGCATTTATATAGCACCTTATATACCATTGGTATGGTCTGAAGGCGCTGGTAGGTTGAACGCCCTTGGGAACCGAAGTTCAGATCAGTAGAGAGAGTAGAGAGAGTCAAAAGGTGCGTGTGAGCACCGGTATGTGTGCAGCTCGTGCGGTATTCGTGTAACAGCTGCTTCTTAGCGGTAGGTGTGGTGGTTGAGAGATCAGGAGTAAGTGTTCGTTCTGGCAGGATTTATCCAGACCGGATGTGGCTGCGTTAGGCCTGAGGAGAACACCTGGCTGGGGGGTGTGTAACCAGCAGTGTTTACTTAGAATGATGTGGAGTGAGCGGCGGATGTTGGTATGAGAACAGTAATACCGAATGGTGTCATAGTATCTTTGTGTTCTAGTTGAGTGGTGATGTAAAGGAGAGAGTAAGCGTGGTGGTGTGATATGATGGGTTATATGATCTTTCAAACGTTCTCTGTTTTCCAAAACATACTATATACGTCACGCAATTCTATGCACTCCAGTCCGTTCCATGCACTCCTATCCACTCCGTGCACCCCAGTCTTCTCCATACACTCCGGTCCGCTCCACGCACTCATGCATTTGAGTCCGCCACGCACGCTCGAGTCTGCCCCGCGCACTCGAGTCCGCCCCGCGCATGCACTCTTGTCTGCTCCACGCATGCACTCTTGTCCGCCCCGCGCATGCACTCATGTCTGCTCCACGTATGCACTCTTGTCTGCCCCACACATGCCCTCCTGTCTGCCCCACGCATGCCCTCCTGTATGCCCATGCTCTACGCATTCAGCAGCTCTATGTACTCCTCCATTCTACGCACTCATCAGTACTGGATGCAATCTGTGCTTGTTTGTTCTACTTATTCGTCCGCTCTACCCAACACACGTCCGCTCATTCTGGGCACTCGTTCGCTCCAGGCACTTGTTCGCTGCAGGCACTCATCTGCTTTATGCGCTCACACGTAATGAGCATTCACCTGTTTTACGTACTCATCCCCTCTACGCACTCATCCCTTCTAGGCAGTCGTCCCCTCTGCAGGCACTCGTCCGCTTTATGTGCTCACACGTACTACTCACTCATCCCCTCTACGCACTCATCCACTCCCCGCACTCATCCGCTCCCCGCACTCATCCGCTCCCCGCACTCATCCACTCCCCGCACTCATCCACTTTAAGCACTCGTGCTTTTCACGCATTCAACTGCAACATCCTGTTCTATATATTCTTTTCTACACTCATCCGCTCCATACACTCATCCGCTCCATACACTCATCCGCTCCATAAACTCATCCACTCTATAAACTCATCCACTCTATAAACTCATCCGTTCTATACACTCACCCGCTCTATACATTCATCTGCTCCAGCGATCTACGTATTCTCTGCACTTCCGTATTCATCCGCTATCCACACTCATGCGCTCTACATACTCATCTGCTCCACATACTCATCTGTTCTACACACTCGTCCGGTTTACGCTCATCCGTTCTGCACATTCATCTGTTTTACGCACTCCTGCGTTCTACTCGCTTCACTGTATTTACGCACTCATCCGCGCTACACGCTCGTCCGCTCTACACACCCAGCCGCCCTACACACATCTCCTCCACATGTTCATCCATTCTATTCATTCATCAGATCTAGATATCCATTAGATTTCCACACTCATTCGAACTATATAGTTATCTGTTCTTCCACTCATGCATTCTTCCACTTAGCGCATTCATCTGTTCCACCTGCTTCATCCATTCTCTAACTATTTCATCCACACCATTCACTTTGTTCACTCCTTATGCATTCTGTCCATTTCAGGAGTTTAAATCTCTTTACTGTTTCCGTTTGACTTACTCTTATTCACCATTTCATTGTTTTGATCTATTTTATTCGTTTAATTCTGTTTAATCTTCTATTTATTATTAGGGGTTATTAGCTGTCAATTTCTCACATCAGGTAGTTTATTGGATTGGTGTCATTGAGTTGCTGTTAGTCTGTTTGGGTTAGTTTGGTACGGGTTGGTTTTAGGGGAAGAGCCTGGTTTTCAGCAGTTTGCGGAAAGACGTTAAATCCTCAGTTAGGCGGATGTGGGGTGGGAGTGAGTTCCATAGCGTGGGGGCCAAGGCTGAGGATTATGAGGAAGAGAGATTGGGAACGAAGTAGACGAGTATGTGAGTAGAAAGAGATTAAGGAAGAGAGATATGGAGCCATAGACGTATTTGAAAACAACATAGAGGAAGTTAAAAAGTAGACGATTTTCAAAGGAAAGCCAATGCAAAGAGGGCAGAGCAGATGTGATAGAGTCACAGGCAGACAGTGAGCAAAGTACCCGAATTGAAGAATGGTATATAGAGTGGAGAGGCGCAAGATGAGATGCAAGGAGTCCAAGGAGGAGAGAGGAGAGGTGAAACAGTTGAGAGAAGACAAATGAGGAAATAAGACATTTCATAGTGAGAAAGGTGAGAAACCAACAGGCTTTTTTTAATATTAAATAGTTGATAGCAACAAGACCAGGAGAGAGAAGAGATCTGAGCAGGGAAGGATAGTGAAGAATTGAGTATGACACCAAGATTACAGGCAGAGGGAAAAATAGAAAGAGAACAGTGGGAGGGAAAGACAAGGGGGCAGGCGGTTAGGCAGATGTTCGAAGCTGGGACGAAAAGAACCTCTGTTTTTCAAGGGATTGAGGTGAAGATAGTGAGTGGACAGCCAGGATTGAATTGGAAGGTAGAGTGGACGGAATCAGTAAAAGAGGGAAAATATAGGAAGATTTGTGAATCTTCCAGAATAGATGTGAAATGAAAAACCAAAGGACAAAATAACAGAGCCAAGAGTAAAAGTATAGAGAGAAAAAAGGAGAGGACCAAAAACGGAGCCATGAGAAACACTGTAAGATGGGGAAAATGGGGAAGGAGTGCCCTGAGTGGTAGGACAGTTAAGAACAGAATCACAGAAACCCCAATTGGCAAGAGAAGAAAGTAGGATAGTGATGTCGACCAATAGATGTAACAAGTCACCAACACCAATGTGGTCTAGTACCAGATAGGAACATTCACACAACCTTCACCCATTGCTGTCTGGTATAAAATTCCATAACACAGTGAAGAAATGTCCAGAATAGACCCGCCAATGAGTGCCAAAACCATGTAGGAACACTCGTTAAGCTGCTTCACCCTTGATGCCCATTATAAAATGCTATATCACAGTAAAGAAATGTCCAGAGTGGAACCATCAATGCGTGCTTGTACAATGCAGGAACACTCCTTATGCTGCCTTCCCCCTTGATGTACAGTGAAAAATGTCATGCCACAGTAAAGAAACATGTGCAGACTAGACCCACCAATGTGGGCCAGTACCACGAAGCAACACTCATCATACGTAACAAAAATGCCATGCCACAGTAAAAAAATGTACAGGCTGGGCCTACCAATGTGTTCAATTACCAAATAGGAACATTCATGCAACCTTCACTCATTGCTGTCCAGTATAAAATTCCATAACACAGTGAAGAAATGTCCAGACTGGGCCCACCAATGAGGGCGAGTACCGCATAGGAATACTCATTGTAAGCAAGATTGTTTTAAGTGTACCCACATGTGTTAACTCGCCTGTGCTGTCTTCATGTCTAGATTGGACCCACCATGTCGGCCAGTACAATGTAGGAACACTCATCATAGTCCCTTCATCACTGATGCCCAGTAAAAAAATGCCACATCAAAGTAAAGAAAATTCCAGACTAGACCACCAATGAGTGCCAAAACCATTTCAGAACACTTCTTATGCAGCTTTCACCGTTGATGCCCAGAACAAAAGGCCATATCACAATAAAGAAATGTCCAGACTGGGCTCACGAATATGGGAGAGTACCACGTAGGAACACTCATGCTGCCTTCACCCTTGATGCCCATCCCTCCCAATCAGAGGTTGGTTCCCAGGGCCCGGCACCCATACATAAGCATTCACACTTCATTCATTCTTCATTTACTCTCACATTCACAAAGACGCATCAGCATTCATATGGCATTCATTCTTCATTTACTCACACAAACAAACACAGACCCTTGAATACATGTACACACAAACACATTTTTTTTAAATGTTCTTATCTGAAGCTTCAGTCCGTATTACTGTCCTCTTAGCGTCACGATGCCTGCTGCAATGGATGATCCTGCACAGCATACAACAGGAACCAGGATGCAGAGAGAGCTTCCTGGCTCCTGCATATGCTCCAGTATCTGGATGTATGTGGAGGTGCAATAGCGCCCCTTCCCACATTCATCTCGCAGTACCCCAACCTGTATCCCCAAAAAGCCCCGGCCTTGCATGGCTCATTGGGCATTCGCGCTGGGGTACTACTGAACTTTCAAAGGGAAAGGTTTCTCTTTGACAGTTAGTCAAAGCCAGCCCAGGAGTGCTCCATCAGCTGCTGCTGCTGCATCTGGGATATCGCTCAGTGTGTTCAGTGAGCTGGCTTGGCTCTTCCATAATGAGTTGCGGGTCAATGCCTCGTCGCCCATTATGGATGAGACACCCCTACCTCTATGGTCTCTCTGACTGGGGCCTGAGAAGAGGCTGACACGGCCCAAAGAGTCCCCTTTAGTAAAACCAAAACGGTTGGCATTTAGGAGGCATGTTATTACTTACTTAGCAATGGTATCAAAAACAAGTATCTGTAACGTTTTGTCAGCATGTGTTTTTATTACGTGTGTGTAACTGTCGGAGGTCTGTGTTGGAATAAAATGTTGGTGTGTTTTACGCCAGCACACAGGTCAGCGATGGATTCCTCTTCTCCTATCTCTATCTCTCTCTCTGACACACACACAGACACACAGCTAAAAATGGTTGAACAAAATGTCACCAAATTCTTCATGCATTGACACCTTTCTTCAATAGGGGGGCTTTTATGAATGTCGAATTCCATTTATCTTTTTATGAATGATTTGGATTAATGGATGGCACTATTAAGCATGTGGGAGATAGTTATGTGCTGTCTGATCCCCAAGTTAAGCACTTGGTTCGTTGATATTTGATTTACGTTTTCAGAAATGAGCCTTTGGACTTTCAAATACTAGATGTGCTCATCAAAATCATCAAAAAACAATACCTCCAAACACTATCTTAGACACAAAGTTGTTTAATTTTGGCTCCAGCGTCTAGCAGAATATATCAAACGAGTGCCTGCTATGATGTTCAAAAAACAGTTTACAGATGTACTGCATTTTGGGCTGTTAAAATTGTAATTCTGGTGCTTGGATTCATGAACCCAAGCTCTAGATTTAGTTGGTTTGCGTAAGCAGAGACAACTTAAAACTGGAATTACAAACCTACATCATTGCACTCCCCTTTAAAATCACAATAAATACTTTCAGAGAGAGAAGTACAAGTTACTTATGCCCGGTACGGTGGGAGGAACATCCAGTCGAAAGAATGTTACCTGGGGTAAGTAACTTGTTCTCCGAATGGATTGTGTCCTCCCACGTATTCCTCATCTTTAGATAGACTCCCAAAGCAGTGTAAGGTTTGGAGGAGGTAGTAAGAATTTTTGAATCATAACATTAATTCTCAGGTTTTGTCATGGATAGAATGCAGAACCACCTTTCCAAATCCTCCTTCCTGACTTGAAGACGAGTCAGGCAGTAGTGTTTTGTGAAGGTATGAATATTAGACCAGGTGGCTGCCATACAAATGTCATTTATCAGCACCCCTTTGCAAGGCGGAAGATATAACCATGCCCCTTGTGGAGTGAGCCCTCAGGCCTTCTGGGGGATCCTTTCCTGCAAGCCTGTAGCATTCTGTGATGCTTAGGATTATCCCTCTGGGTAATGTTTGCTTTGTGACTGCCAACCCCAATTTGGGTCCTGCGCACCCCACAAAGAGTTGGTCATCTTATCTTAGCCATACGTGCTATGTAAAAACTAAGTGGCCTTTTTGGGTCCAACCTTTGTAGTCTTTCCTCCCCATTCCTAGGATGTGGAGGTGGAGAGAATGCTGGCAAAACAATCTTCTGAGAGACGTGAAAATCTGATACAACCTTCGGAAGAAATGTGAGCTTAATTCTTCGAACACCTTTGTCTTTATAAAAGGTTGTAAATGGTGGTTTGCAGGATAAGGCCTGTAACTCACTCACCATGTGGGCTGATGTCAGAGTGACTAATAAGATGGTCTTTATAGTCAGCAGTCTCAATGGACATGAGTGGAGTGGCTCTAAAGGAGGGCAAATATCAGCACTAGATTTAAATCCCAAACCGTGACTAGAAATGGGACAGGAGGGAACACATTTGTGAGCCCGTTTATGAATTGAATAATGAGTGTCATTTTTAATTAGGAAACTTCTTCCGATGTGCGCTTAATGATTTAAATCGCCGTTGAGTACCCCTTGATGGTTCCAATCTGGAACCCCAGATTTGCCAGATGCAACAAGAAAGACAACACCATAGTTGTATCGCTCTGAAAAGGGTGTACATTCTTTTCCCTGCACCAGCTTCAAAATGTGTTCCAACAGCCGCAGTACAGGGACTTCATTGCTGGCCTTCTGGCTGAAAGAAAAATCTCCATTACTCCTCCGGGAGATCCCAATCCTTATATCTCAACCTCTCAGAAACCATGCATGAAGGTTGAGTGTCTTGACCTCTGGATGGAGAACCCGACCCTCCTCTCATGAGAGCAGTTCCTCTCTTTGTGGAAGATGTATTGGAGGACAGATGGACATGTCCAGATGGTCCGGGTACCACTTCCTCCGGGGCCAATACGGAGCAATTAGGATTATAGATTTCCCAAATGTTATCAACCTCCAGATTACCTGAGGAATGATGGGGACTGGAGGAAACATGTATATGAGTGGAAACTCCCAATCCACTATAAACATGTCTCCTAGAGCTCATCTTGGGGGAAATTCCTTGGAGCAGAACAGTTTGCTCTTTCCAATAAACACTGGTCGCCAACAGGTCTATCTGAGGGGTTCCCTAAAGGGTGAAGATCTCTTGAAGGACTTCCTGACCTAGCTCCCACTCATGTGAGACTGCTCTGCCTGTTCAGAGCATCCACTGCCGTGTTCTCCTACCCGGCTAGGTGAACTGCTGCTAGGTAGATTCCTTCTTGAATTGCCCAGAACCAGAGCTACATTGCCTCTTTGCACAGTGGTAGTGAGCCTACACCTCCTCTCTTGTTGCGGTAGTGCATGGCGACTGTGTTGTCCGTCATCATCAGAACATTCTTTACCCGTACAGAGAGCAGAAAGCCTTCATCGCTAGTCTGATTGCCCTCAGCTCCAAAAGGTTGATGTGTAGTTTGGACTCCGATGGAGACCAATGACCGCTGACCGTCAGATCGTTGGCGTGGCTCCCCACCCCACCCCGTGAGTGAGGCGTTCATAAATACTGTTATCTCCGGCCATGGTTGTCAAAAATGTTCTCCCTTCAGGATGTTGCCCTCGCAGGCCCACCACAGGACATCCTGTGCGACCCTGTTTGGGAACTGAAGCTGATCTGATGAATCTACGTGATCACATGCGCTGCCCGTAACTGCACTGACGAAAATGTCACCTCCAATTACGGCACAGCACAGTGATCAGATAGATCACTTTCGCCCACATGCCCTGGTCCGCATCCCCCCAACTTACCTTTATGGGGGGGCACTTCTGTATGCACCGCTGAGTGCATTGTATCCCTCTAGCCTCAGTTCCTCCCATTTACATGGGTCGACACTGACGCTGCAGGGTATTTTTAAATTTTTGTAGCCA
The DNA here is from genome assembly GCF_040938575.1 of Ambystoma mexicanum. Taxonomy (NCBI): domain Eukaryota; kingdom Metazoa; phylum Chordata; class Amphibia; order Caudata; family Ambystomatidae; genus Ambystoma; species Ambystoma mexicanum. The sequence continues at coordinate 1,001,676,721 of NC_090935.1, read as the reverse complement.
CCTTTGCCCCTGCTTACCCTGACTCCGTTACTACACCCAAGAGGAGCGGGTGACACCCTCGGGACCCCCGCTACTCTTGGGCTCAGTAATGGGAGTCAGAATTTTCGGGAAAGATGCAGTAATGTGATGGTCGCAGTAATGGAGGTGTGATTTTGGTATTATTGCAATCTGACATCTTGCCAGAGAAATTAGACTACTGAGTTCTGAGGCCCCACTGGAGGGATCTCATTCTCAGGCGAGCATCTGGCAACAGGAGAATGCAGGATGCCATGAGGCCGAGCAGCCACAGGAAACCAAAAGCTGGAAGATGCTGGGCACGCTGGAATTTGGTGACCATCTGCAGAATGTGCTGAGCCCTCACCTCGGGTGGCAAGGCTTTTCCTGAGGACACATCCAGGGCTGCTCCAATGAACTGGAGTTTTTGAGATGGTATCATGTGGGAATTCTTGAAATTGAGAGAGAAGCCCAGTCTGTGGAGAGAATGTCAGGTTATGCTGAGATGTTCCAGGACCTGTTCGGGAGAACGCGCCCTGATCAGCCAATCGTCCAAGTAGGGGTAGATGTGATTCCCGACTCTCCCGAGACTCGCTGCCACAACTGCCATCAACTTGGTGAAAACCATCAGAGTGGAGGTCAGCCCGAACGGCAGAACTCAAAATTGATTATGAGAACCACCAACAGCGAGCCTCAGGTACTTTCTGTGCTTGTGATGGATAGGCACGTGAAAGTAATCATCCTGGAGGTCCAATGACACCATCCAATCCTGAAGCTGGAGAGCTTAAAGGATTTGAGAAAAGATGACCATCTTGAACTTGTCGTTTCTGAGGAACTTGTTCAAGCATCTCAAGTCCAAGATGGTTCTCCATCTCTGTCCTTCTTGGGGATTAGGAAATAAGGAGAATACCACCCTTTTTTCCTCTCTGTCACAGGTACTGGTTCTGTAGCACCTTTCTCTTGCAGACTCAAACTCTCCTGCAACAGGAACGGATCTGGAACTTTGAATGAGTGGCTCCCCGGTGGATGATGGAGAGGCCTTCTTAAAAAGGGGAGGCAGTAGCCCTGGCTACTGTTTCCATAGGCCATGCATCTGAAGTAATGCCTCACCATTCTTGCAAATGCTGACTCGTCTGCCTCCCACCTGGGTTTTGTGAGTTAAGGCCTGACATAGGTTTTGAGGCAGCTGATGCAGTGGCTGAGAGTAAAGTAGATGTTGCTTGGGCAGACTAGACACTTCTCCCCCATCCACCACGAGGGACTTGTTTTTGGCCCCTTTTGACCGGTCAGTCCACTTGCTCTACCAAAAGAGTAGTAACTAAAGGACCTACCCCTCCAAACGGCTCCACTGAGGTGTGATGGTTGTGGCTGTCTGATGGTGGCACCAAGTGATTTGGTTGCTGCCTTCGAGGTCTGCAGCTTCCCTAGGCTCTCGTCAGCCTTGCTGCCAAACAACTGAATGCTGTCAAAGGGCATGTTGAGCAGTCTGGACTGCATGTCCGGTGCAAATCCCGACTTCCTCAACCACACAAACCTGCGTATCACAGTGTTCACTGCCATGGCTCTGAGGATACTGTCTGCAGAGTCCAAATCTGACTGGAGAGACTCACACATCGCTTCCTTTCCATTTCTCACAATGTTCAATGTTCAGGAGGCCGTCTCTCTCTTCTCCCTCAAATGTGTTCAGCCACCATGGTGATACAGTCCCAACAGGTGAATGAGAAAAAGTGTGCAAGTGGCATTGGCTGACTTTAGCACCATGAGAACACCTTTTTCAGCATTGTGTTGAAACGCTTATTGTCTCTATCTGGCATTATGCCACTTGCATGGACGTGGAGGTTGCTGCTTGGACCACCAAGCTTTCCCGTGTTGGGTGCCTAGATAAGTACTCCGGATCGCTACTTGAAGGTCTGTATTTTTTGGTGAGGTTCTTTTTGACAGACGGACTGGTATCCGGTGCTTCCCAATTTGCTTTAACCCTCTTTTGCGGAGCAATGTGACAAGGTAATACAGGGTCCTTTTGTGGTACCTTATCTAAAATATCAGTTGGATTGTCCTGTTCAAATGGAGGAGCCGGCCTGCCCCATCCCAAGAATTCCTTTACCCTAGACATTAACTGTCTATAGGAAGCATCTGTATGCTTGGCCGGGTCTCGCTTGCCAAATTTCAGCTCTGGTGATGTATCAATGCCACTTGCTGATTTTAAATTATCTTAGAGTTCCTTCATTCTGTAGTCCTCTGAAATTAGGGCCTCAAGAACATTCGGTGTTCCAAACTCGAGTCCAAAGGGCGTTGTATGCTGGTCGGATGGCTCATGTTCCTCGTATATGGAGGACAAGGACTTAAAGAAATCGTTTCCAGGGAGTGGTGTAAAGGTTTTCTCTATTTCTTTCGATGGAATCAAAGGTTTCAACACTAACGGCATTGATGACTTGCCGCTGATGGTGTTAATGATTTTGAAGCTGATGGATTCGATGACTTGATGCTTTTAGCTTCACAGGTTTCGACGCTATCAGATGGGGGTCCTCGAAGGACTCGACCCCCGACTCGATGGAGTCTTCGTCAGATGAGGACTAGTCTTGTCGAGACCTCACCTGTTCATTGGGGATCAATGGCTTGTCTCCCGGGCTCTAGCATGCTTGGGATTTGGCCTTAGATTTCTCCTTGTCTGCTTTTTATGACGTGACCGGGACACAGCTTTCTGTTTTTCTCCTTCAAGGGGCTCAGGCCACCTTCTCGAAGATCTCGAGCATTTTCTGCCTGAATACCCCCCATTCGCCTGGAGTTGACGACTTACCTGGGCAGGCTATTTTCTTTTCCGGCTGGGAATCAGAGGATGAGGAAGGCGATCAATGGCACACCTTTCTAGATGAAGATGAGGAGTGGTGTGAACCGTATCGGGAGCAAGAGCGTTTCTTAGACCTCTGCCTTCATGGAGAGTTGCCTCTCGACTCGCTCGACGCATGCCTTTTCGACTGAGTCGTCGAAGGCGATTTTGTAGGGGGCCCACCCACTGCTAACTTCCCCTTACCCTCCTTCAATGCCTTATCTATCATGCACTGGCATGACCCACGATCTGCTGTCCTATGCTCAACACCAAGGCACCACAGACAGTAGGGGATCTGTAATGGGCATCTTGGCGCCGTAGTCATGACACTTTTTAAACCCGGTCTTTAGGGTCGATGAAGAGGCCATTTTCTCGAATGTCGCAGTTTCTGAGGAAACCAAAAGCGTGCCGTAATCTTCGAATCGTAAGCTATCGCTGAAAAATAGAACTGAAGCTAACGGGCGCTGTGCGTGTTATATATACTCGTGATGATTTTGACCTAGAGACAGAGGCCCTCGGGGGACATCAAGTCGACTGCATCGACGCACAGCACCCTCTGATGAAAATAATGCTGAAGCAGCTGACCCTGGAAGGAAGATATATAAAGATGAGGAATACGTGGGAGGACACAATCCATTCAAAGTGAACATTAGAAGAGGGTTCATTCAAAAGCCTCAAAGAATCCAAAATGTATCAGTTAAGATAGCAAATATCCTCTCTCTCAAGGCATAGCCCACCACACTCCTCCACTGCAAGCACCCATCGTCTGTGCACAGATCCACTATTTGGGATTGATTGGAAGATTTGGCAGGGCATCCCTTTCTCGTAAGTGTGTGTTTCTGCATCAAAATATTCTACAATTCGGTTATAAGGGTGGGCAAGGGGAGGAGTATGGCTTACAATGAGGATTAATTCAGTACAAAAAAACAGAACTTCCTCTTTTGGTCTCTTCTTGCTATGTGTACACCAAGTGACCTCAGCACTGCCCAAACATCCTTCAGCTGTAAGAGTTGTCAGGTTGCTGTGCCTGCTGAAAACAATGCAAACTGATCCAGGGTTTCGCCAGGTCTCCATATCGGTGCTAGCAGGGAACTTGTTATTTTTCCATCTTATGAGAGACATTAGTTAATGTTTGTTACAGTTTTTTCTCTTTTTTGGATCAAACAAGAATTTGTCCCAGATTCTGGAAGTTCAATGAATGCTGAATTCAGTAAACCTTGACCCCCCTCAGAGTTGTAAAAACTATGCAACTCATCAACGCCAGCATAGATCCTCCATAAAAGGGAGAGGATTCATTTTATCTACAGAAAATTATTCAAATTGAATTATAATTATCTTACAGAAGTGACCTATCTAAGATCAGGGAGCTGGGACTGCAGCCAGCAATTCTTATTTCCGAACCCTGGGAAATGGCTGTAGGAACAGGCAGCCATGTTTAGTGTCAGTTGGCAAGGTACAGGCAGATAAAAATGTCAGTAGATCAAGCCACGTGCATTAGGGGCCGGTGAGCACTTACCCTGGGAACAGTCGCTGCCGATCCAACCTGGGTAGCACTGGCATGACCCATCAATGGGATTACAGGTTCCATTGTTAGTGCACGTGCAAATTCCAGCACAGTGTTTCCCAAATCTGCTGCTTGGACACACTGTGGAAAAACACGGCTAATCACATGTTGGGGCAACCACAAAGTTGTTCACCTTTATGTTTTACTTTTTCCATCAGAACCCCCCACCACAAAATATCAGATTAATCACATTATCAAAGTAATTTTTTTAAGATGCCATGCTGTAAAATAGGTTTCTGCTGATCACTATATTACATAATTGCCATCACATTATGTATAATACTATACAATTATTTCTATTATTTTGCTATGAAATAAGAATGATCATTATGAGAATTCTGGGAAACAGTTATTAGACATGTCACCCTGATGGCAAAATAGCAAAGTTCTCTCCAAAAATCTCAAAATGTCAGAATCATAAAAAAGCAGGGAAAGGCCACTTCCCTGTTTAATTAATGAGCGTATGCTAAGACACATCGGAACACATCTGGAACGTATGATGAAATGGCGCCTGGTAACCCTGATGAAATGGCGCCAGGTACCCTTGATGAAATGGCGCCTGGTACCCCTGTTTCAGCGGTGATAGCTATGCTTCTCCTACCTTCATTGCAGAGGCCTCCGGTGAAACCAGGTAAGCAGTCGCACTGTCCCGTCACATGATGGCAGGGCCCATTGCTGTGCACACACTGCGGGCAGGGCTGGCTGCAGCGATGACCGTAAAAGCCAGGGGAACAGACTGCAACCAGAAAGGGCAATGAGCAAACACTCACAGTCTATGGTTACCAAAAAGTATCCCCCAAAAGCAGCAATGACTACAAACTAAGACTGTTTCTTGCCCCAAATTGGGGTTTGCATTTTGGGGACTTCACTGGCACCCCGAAGTAGTTGTTTACATCTCAATACAGTTTTAAATAACCCCAGGGCACATTCTGTTCACCTTGACTCCCTGCATCTCAAGATAATTGCAACAATCGCACATTGGCAACACAATCTTAAAGCATCTGAGACAAGTCCAGAGAGCTGAGTCTAGTAGCCAGCCCCCATATGGAGCTGGGTTGGTCTGGGGGCAAAAGAAGAGACATGGACACCAAAAGGAAAAAAAATAGCTTGCATATTCAAATCCCATTTCATGACTTCTCATGCTCAACTGTTTGAGCAGTACCAGGGGTGGGAGGCAAATGCTAGGCAATATTGTGGCAAATGTTGCATTCTACAGTAGATTGAGTCAGTAACAATGGTCAAAAATACAAAATGAAATGTTCTCTAAATCATCAAACTGGTCCACGATAGCCCACAAAAACAAGGGTGAACTTTCGGCATTGCACTAGTGCCCTACAGACTTGGCTGAGCCTATGAAGAATACTGTCAGGTGCAGTTTTTTGTAAGGTCCTGATATGCAGTTTGTCCAGGGATTTAGGAATGCAAAAACCTGATTGACCGATTAGTTGCTGAGGTAAAATGCAGACGAATTTGTTGAGTGTGAAAGTTCTCTTTTGCCAAAAGTCCTGAAAATGGGTTCCTTTTTCAGTAGGGGTGAACATGTGACTGCATGGAAACCTCTTCTGTGCCCAGAGTTAGATTCTGGGCACCGACCTCAGCTGTTGCTCACAAGCATTGAGTGAGATTGGGTGATGTGTTTGCCAGGGGAGTTGCTAGGTCTGGAAAAGACCCGGGGCTAAGCTGATGTCGAAACTGTTGGGACTGGGGGCTAGCTAGTCTTTTGGCTGTAGCTCCTGAGATTCTATCCGGGGCTACAACCAAAAGATCAGGGGCTATAGCCCCCTTAGCCCCCCCCCCCTAGCAACGCCCCTGGTGTTTGCTGTATTATGACGTCAGGGGTCAATGGAAAATGCTCCCTCAGTGGATGCTGCAGAACATTCGCTCTACTGTACCTTCATTTTTTGGAAAAGGAGAGATGCCTAGATTGTATGCTATCTTCAAATATCAAACTTTTAGGTACACCTTTTTTTAATTAATGTTCTGTTTTATTAATGTCAGAGGTGCAGGCTGTTCCAAACCTGATCTAAAGGGACTATCTTCATGGAGAGACGATAGAATAAATTCCCATTGCTGCTCACTCCGTGGCCTCAGTGCCGAGAATGACCGCGTGGCATTTGCAGTAATGGTGGCGCCTAGAGTTAAGTTCACCTTTGTCCACAGCAGTGAAGACTGAGACTGCCACTTGGATGGTAACTACCGACCAGCACATGATGCACAGGGAGGGGGCAAGCAGCTCTGAAGCGGCTTGCGGGCCTTATCTGTTGCCACTGTGAAGGTGGTAAAAGAGGTGGCCTGGTGGCACAGCGTACACACAGGCATGCATTGCAGCGAGCGTGGAGGTGGGTGCATTGCCTGCAGAGAAAAGTATTCTATGAATGTATGTATAAGCTTATATACGTATGTTGTATGATGGCATGGCTGTACCTGGCTTTTTGCTCTGATAATGGGAAGATACAGGTCTTTCAGACCACGAGGCAAACCTGCTACAAGCCATTGCTTTGCTGAGAGGTTAGTTTGCAGTACTTTACTTAGTTGTACATTAATTTGTTTAATGCATTTGAACACGGGCCTGCTAGTTTTTTTTTATTTTTATATACCGGATTATTTTTGTTGGCATGTTACTCCCTGCAGGATAATACCTGTCACTGCATAGTGTTCCAGGCCCACGCAGGCTTGTGCCGCAACGTGTCTGAAAACCAGATGGGGCTAATGCAGAGATTTGCAGTAGGATTCGGTCCAAATGACCTAAACCACCAAATTACCGAAAATAGATACTACTAATTGTCCTACTGACTGAATGTTCGTAGGACATTTTGTAGTATCTATTTTGTGGTGTAGGTCATTATTTTTTTTTGGGTATGAACAGCTGCAGGGTATCCACCGCAACACCATGCTCACTATACTATGCGGTATAGTGAGCGGGGGTTCTGGGGGAAACCCCTGCAGCTGACCCGAAAACAAAAAAAAGGAAGGAAAAAAAATCACCCTGCGGCGCTGGTTCCAATCACGGGAGTGAAAGGGAACTGGCGTTGCAGGGACCAGCGAAACGGAAGGAAAGGTAAGTAGGGAGGTTGGGGTGTGGGCGGGGGTGGGCTTGGGGGGGGGGTGCGGGAAGGTGTCAGGGTTTCTATGGATGTGGGGTTGTTTTACCTTGTATGACCGAATAGGAAATGTACGAACAATTTTGCATTATGTACATTTCTCATTCCGTCATTTCCGTCGCAAACTTTTAAGTCCCAGTAAAACAACCCCAAATCTTGCAGTGCATATTGATATTGTTTCGTAACACGATCAACCCTGGGTTTATTTCGAGTTTGTCATCACTGCTGCATGCCATAGGAGCGCCCTAAACATGTTTTCTAGGAAAGTCACTCGTTAACATATCTTTCAATGGTTTTTAAGTTCTTAAAACGTAAATGATAGTTGAAAACAATAAAAAGTGGATGGTAGTGGGTGTGTTAGGAGGGGAGCAGATGCAAAATTATCTAAAGGGGAGTTATGGAGTATATTGAAAAATATTGGGATCCATAAACAAAAGGATGTATAAAGAACTGAAAGAAGGTGGTGAAACCACTGTACAAACTCATGAGTGCAACCCAACCCCCTACACAATCTACGTATCCATTAAGAAACGCTCCATCTTGGTCTCTCCTGCGTCCATTTTATCCTTGCCTGCTTGGCCTGATCGGCAAAGTTCATGAATACTTTCTGTCAAGTGCCACAACCACCCAACAGGGTCACCAAGCACATTGCAACTTAAAAAAAAATAATGGGCCTCATTACGAGTCCGACGGTAACCGTGGCGGTAAAACCGCCTGGTTACCGCCGGACTCGTATTACCATTCCGCCTCCGTGATTCCCGGAATTACCGGGGCATTACAACCACAGTTTTCCGGGAATCACGGAGACGGAATGGTGTTAATCCCCATTCCCATCGAGTCCTATGGGACTCGATGGGAATGGGGATCATGGAAACACCGGCAGCATCTCGTAATGCTGCCGGTGTTTCCTCGTCCGCCTGCAGGCGGGCGGTGTTAAACCCGCCAGGTCAGACCTGGCGGGAACATCACCTCCCGCCTGCAGGAGTTGTGATCGCCCGGCATGGAACCTTCGGTGGCGGCGGGTTTACCGCCACCGTTGTTTCCATACCGGGCGACTTGTAATGAGGCCCAATATCTATAAGAAGCCCATGCACCTCCTCATCTCCTCATGAAGTCAGAACTCATCCTAAACATCAACAAACACTCTGGAAGAATTCTATATTTTCCAGATACTGATACATTTTGATGGCCAACCAAATGAGTAACACACTCATGTAACAATTTAGCTTTTGAGACCAGACAGGTCCCCTCTTCACATGTGAAGATTTGACACTGAGCTGGTACGCTTGCCTTAACCTAGCGTGGTACTACATTAGCCGGAAAGCTGTTTCCACATTTCAAAAGGACTGTAGTCACAGTGACCACTCCCAAGTCAGGTAAACAGCTGATTCCAGCAGGAAGTCTACCAGCAATTCCCAGATGGGTGGGAAAATCCTGCCCCCAAACTGCCCACTTCACTTATGGAGGCGGGCTCTGCGTGGTTTCGATATCTGATACTGCATCATCTTTGCTTGTTGTCCATCCAAAAATTCCATCTCTATCTACATCTAGGCAAGTCTTCCATGCACAGTGACACATTCCTTTTTTTGTGTGGAAATATATTTTTGTATTTTTGCTGTATCCCTGTCCATTTTGCTGCTATACCTCTATCCCACAATTTTTTACAAATGCAACATCAAAATAATTGACATTTTTGAGCAAAGCGAGAGCTTCTGAACCGGTGGTGATACATACTTCTCTGGCAGGTGTTGCCCCTGTATCCTGGGGCACATTCGCAGATGCCATCGTCCGGCGAGCAGGACGCCCCGTTGTTACAGTTACAGGACAAGGAGCAGTTGGGGCCCCAGTGTCCTTCCGGACACACGCTGTCACAGTGTATACCTGTGGAAAGGAGAGACAGAGAAAACTTAGCAGAACTTTCGAGACCCGTTGGTCTGAAATTAGCGCTGCCTAGTGTGAACAAGACCCCCAGTCCCCCAGTAGAAAACAGTAGCCAATGTTGTACTTGATAGAAGCTGCAGCATCCTCGGAAGGTCTGTCCTAAAATATGCAGACTGTACTGGAGATCAATGCCCACACGATGAAGGAGAAAATCTGTGGGGTCAGTCCTAAAGGTACAGGTCACCCTCACACAAGCGTGATCTTGATGAGATCACAATGGATCCAAAAGGAAATAATAAATCACAAGTGATGATGCAACACAGGGGGTATTTTGTACCGACTGTATCTGCGATTACAGGAGTCATGCGATGGGAGATCTGAATTAGCATCATAATGAGCTCCCTGGGTAAAGCAATGTTGCCCAAGGATATCCCCAACACTGCGATCCAACATAACCAGCAGAATTCACCACAGCCACCGTGACGGGGGAAGGAAGTACATGTAAAATGAATGAAGACGGAGCACTGTGTGGCATGGTTTTATTAGCACCAATGTAAGCGGTTGCGTAGAAGCTAGGCTACAGGAAAGAAGTATCGAGCAACCCTTGAAGCAGCGTTTGGAATCTTGGTGAATGAAGGCTAATTGCCTGACCAGAGCCGTCAATCCCCATTCAGCAACGCCGAGGCTGACCTGAGCCCTTTAAATGGACTTTTACCACCTTAGCCCTCTTGCCCCTTCGGTAGACCTTCAACTAGGTTATATTTCTTCCCATCAGTACAACATGCACTTAAAGGATGTGTATTTATCTATAGATTACCCATCCATACAACAATTCACAGACATTATGAATGTTCTCACCCTGCATGTGATTGAAAGGGCCCAGGTGTATTTTGCATAGATGTTAAATATCCCAGAGAACAATCTACAACTGGCCAACACCGCATAAGGGCTGAGGTCAGCAAGTCTCCTGCTTCAAGGAACACGGCACACTGGCATGCAAGGAGGGATTTGCATTAATTGTACACCTTATACACAGGGAGATGAATCATGCCAACTTCAATGGTTAGCCCACACTGCCTCTAGTCTAGGCATAGAATGGTACCTTGCGGCCTTCAAGGGAGATGGATGGCACACACACGGTTTGCATTACGGCTGCTGCACCCTCTCTGCATTAAGGGAGATGTCACGAATACTTTTTGCATTAAGGGAAATTAAGAGGGGTGAAAACCTAACTGGGCACAAGACCATAACTGAAATAATGGCATGGTACCCTTACATACTGAACTAATAGAAGCAAACCCGATCAATTTAAACCAATGGCCTTCTCAAGGTCACACAAATGTAAACATGATATCCAAAAGGCAGACTGCTCTGACATTGTACAACCTAAATAATCAACATAAATAGGAGCGCAAATACATGCTGGAGAATAGACTGGCCAGACCAACAGCCTGGCAAACCAGGAATAACAGAGATCGGTGCCTTCCAGTTCGGCCTTGCCAACACTGGCCATATGTCTTTGCACAACACCCGACCAAGAAATCCATGGATATTGGACTCAGTAAGGTCAGTCTCCCCTACTCTCACTCATCAGCAACACCACATAATCATCATAAAAGAGAGCCCAACGGTAGGGATTCTGTGAAGATAACAACAGGCTAAAACCTCCAATCCCAGGACAAAAGCAGACTGGATCCCAAATTGTTCAGTCTGGAATTAAACTGCAATAGCAAGGAGTATTGTTACTGCAATAACCTCAGTCCCTTCTTATCCCCCCCCCAGGGAACCTGGTTCACCTCTCAATCCCCTGGCACCTTAGACTGCACAAACACAGACCACCATATACACAGCAGCGGTATGCCTGCTAATGCCACATTAACTTAACAGTGCAATCCCAAAGCGCTCATCCTTAGCTCTCTCTCTCACACACACACACATAAACCCATGCCAGTGGCGAACCCAGTACCCCGGCACTGTCATCTAATAGATCGTGGGCTCTCCTCTCTGGATAAGCACATACCCAAGTAACACCATTGCAACCCAGATGCAACCATCGCGTCACTCAGGGTGCAGTTATTTCTGGCCTGCACTCATCAGCACTTCAGGGTTTTCATCTGCCTCCCCCTTTATGCCAATGACACCCCAACCCCTCCTCTCATCTTTTAGGCCATGGGCAAGGAAGCCGCCAAAATGGCAAGACCACGTAAGCTACATGATGTGTATAACACAAGGGGGCTTGGCAAAAAAAATCATGCTGATTGTTCAGGTTTCAAATGTACCAAAGAGCCTAAATGATGTTATCAAGAGGCATAACATCAGGTGACTTTCACAGCATAAAGGAATTAGGCTTTTGTGAATACAGATAATGACGACACCACAGGAGAGTACGTCATATGACTTCCGATCCAGTTGCTATCATGGGAAATCTCATGTGCAGTCACCATTAAAACCAGTCGGGTATATAGATCTCAATACCGCCTAAACCCACCATGGACAGAGTAACAATATTATTAGTACAATTTTTTTTCAATGTGAACACCCACTCAAAAAGTTTATTTTTAACAACAGCTCTTCTTACCCACAGGCTCCCCAAGACCAATAGGCACAATGTCTTGAGTCAAAATTAGTAGAGAAACCTCTTTTTCTAGCAGATCTCACCTTTTAAGTTGATTATGTCGTATGTGTACATGTGTTCATTGCTGATCCAGAAAACAGATAACATAAAAGCAAAGATCAGGCAACAGAATTTCCGACAATGTCGTCATTATGAATTCATCATAAATGTGGTCTTAAGGTCATAATTGATGTCCCCCAAATTTGGCAACAATTAATTTATCGAAAGTGTGTCCGCAATGAATCCCAAACAAGTATATTCAACATGAATTGGCTACAATGTGCTTAGTACACATAGACCATAAGGGGAATCTACCTGATGTTATCCATTGCAAATCACCATCTACCCTCCAAAATTGGATAGTCATGAAAGTCACAAAAGCCCATACACTGTTTGCATGCTCGAGTCTCTGAAACGTGACATTCTGGTTCCAGCCACACACGGTTCCGGTGCATGGGCCTCTGGGTGTAGGCGGAGTAGCAGAGGGACTATGCCGAAAGACAGGTATGTTAGAAACTGTGTATGTGGTCACCATGTGCATGTGTGCGAGTCTCAGGGGGAGAGGTGGGAGTTTCTGCGAGCATGTGTACGGGTGAGAGGTGTGGGTGGCTAGCTGTGTGAGGGCTGGCAGGTGAGATGGATGGGTGTTGGTGAGCGAGTGTGCAAGTGCGTGTTCGTGAGCCTCAGAGGAACCAGTGCAGACTCTGCATGTGTGTGTGTCTGTGTTTATGTGAAGGTGCACAGGTGATGAGGAGCGGGATAGAGATCGGGTCAGGTCGCAGGGCAAAACTAATTTACTCGATTATAGGCACCAATAACTGGGAATTAATTTAAAGTGTGAATAATGGCATTTTGGGGGGCACCAGCCTGAACGCTGGTTCAAGTGGCACTGGGATGGCTTGTACTGTGGGCACCAGCATAGTGAAGGCCTTTTGAAGTGGCATTGACATACGGTGTGGTCAAAAGCATCACGAAAGTGATTTAAAGTGGAAATGATGTTGTATATTGTTGGCAACCGTGCTATGAACATCCATTTCAGTGCTAATTATTACATACATTGGTGTCAACAGTTCATGAGCACAATTTAAGTGATGATGTATTCTGGTGGCATCAATGGCATATACTAGTGGCACCAAAGGTGAACCGTCTACCCCCAGGATAAACCAAATCGTTCTCCACTATGCATCCAGGTGTGCACAGCTGCCATCTGTAATGGATGCTTTGAAAAACGATAGAGTGCTTCATTACAATGAATTCAGACAGATTGTGAGTCCTCTTTAAAGGCGAAGAAAACGCATGCGCAATCAGTATGAACTCTGCCTCTCTGCTGGCATCAAACGTCTGGAGATGCATGTGGATTCCCTGAACGTACTGTGGATGCATGTGGTTATGGACAAAAAAGGTTGGCAATGGCGGTTCGAGGATACCTTGGTGTTTCTAACAATGGTGATGCTAGAAAATGTCAGTTTCAATCGTTGCATTATAGCAGCCGCCACACTCCCTTTCTCAAAAGCGGGACATGTTATTTAAATTTTAAAAAACTGATGGGGTCACGGGACGTTTGGTCACCCTAGTGAAAGGAGATAGGGCGGGCTTACACAGTCTGTGCGTGTTTGTATGTGAAGGAGGCCTGGGACTCCAGTATCCTGGACGAGAGAGTGCGATGCTGCAGCATTAAGTTTCAAGACAATCCAGCAGGCCAACTGACCGCTGCGAGCCAGGCGTGGCAAATGTGACTTTTTGCTTTACGAACAGCTGACTTCTGCTGACACAAAACAGGTGCTAAAATCGGAGCAAACTGTATCCCCATGCATTTATCAAAGTTTTTACTTTTTTAATGGGGAGACATCTTTTAACGAGGACGTCGTCTGCATAGCACAATTACTGCTTGGGAACAGCCGCCAGTACATGTTAGCCTACATATGACTAATGTGTCAATCGGAGAAACAACGCAAAGGCCCACACGATGAAGAGCAAACTAAAAGGTTGCATAAGGCATTAATAAAAACTCGTTGCTTCTTTAAGACCTGGATGCTCTACGAAATCTTTTCGTATTGCACAACCTTCTGTGCTTCAGAATGTTCCTGAAACCTTAAATCCATTCTGGAATAACCTGTTCAGCAATTTCCAGCTGAGTGGCACTATGCCCACCACAAGAGACTGGAGGAGACCCTTGCCACCCGGGCCCTTGCCCGTAGAAAGCCTGTCCCTCGCTGGCATTTTTTTCAACTACTGCTCTATGTGGCCACAAAGCCAGCCAAGATCTTTGAATATGGTTGCAAGATCGCAACCCACAAAACAGCAAAGTAAGTCAATAATGCATTCAAATGACACTTAACCCTTCAGAAGGGTTTCAATGAGCAAACGTGTTAATGCAACTGTTGATGAACAGGGTATTCATGCCTCCAGCATCTTAGCGCGCCATACAGCAAAGCACACACGCATATTTAGCAGTCACAAACGGACACATTTTCAGTTTTGGTCTGGATTAATAACTGATATTTCCTTTGTGTTACTTGTTTCTGCCGCACGCTCCGAACCCACTGCCCATCCCCCACCGCCAACGTAGGAACCCCGCTACCTGACAGTTTTTCGTGTGAAAAGCAAGTCTTCCAGTAATTCTGACATAATCCCTGAAGTACACATTCGGGGTTCACACTACTGCCCCTGTTAAGGGCTAGGATGTAACTGCAGCACAGGTGGGAGTGTTTTCTGCAAATAAGTCACAGAAGATCCCAATGCTTGCCATCGGGGGACTCTCTCATCACAAGCCCAGCGGAAACCCAAAAGGCAACTGGGTGGCAGGAGGGCTACTGGGAGGCAGGGAAGGAGGGCTACTGGGAGGCAGGGAAGGAGGGCTGCTGGGAGGCAGGGAAGGAGGGCTACTGGGTGGTAGGGAAGGAGGGCTGCTGGGAGGCAGGGAAGGAGGGCTACTGGGTGGTAGGGAAGGAGGGCTACTGGGAGGCAGGGAAGGAGGGCTGCTGGGAGGCAGGGAAGGAGGGCTTCTGAGAGGCAAGCAAGGAGGGCTACTAGGAGGTAGGGAAGGAGGGCTTCTGGGAGGCAGGGAAGGAGAGCTACTGGGCGGTAGGGAAGGAGGGCTTCTGGGAGGCAGGGAAGGAAGGATACTGGGAGGCAGGGAGGAGAGCTACTGGAAGAGAAGACACCAGGCACTGCACTCAGTTGGGAGCTTATGAATGGAACCATCTCCTTCATTTCTGTGCTGGCATTTTTGTGTGTTACGATATTTTGGGCCTCCTCAGGACCCTGCGATTTGCTGATGCTCGGCTAAGCCATGCTTTTTTGTAGAAATGCAGCTACTTCAGGGTCTCAAAGCAGCGCTTAGCAGGGTCCACAAAGAGGCATGGCAGCCCTCATGGAGTGGCGAGAGGGCCAGGGAAAACAGCAACATTCTGCAGAGTCCCTGCCCACACTCTAGACATGTCAAGCTGACCATGCCCGCACTATCTAAAAGAGGGAACACGGCAGGGGGTTAGTGAGGAGGGCCAGTAGTCCAGAGGCACAGCGGCAAAGCTCAAGCAATGGAAGGGTGCTTGAGAACGGTATCAGGGAGAGGGAGCAGTGGACAGAAACTAGAAGCCAGTGGTAAGAAGGAGAGGCCCCCCAGATGTCCGAAAACTAAAGCCATTTCCAGTAGCATGTGTGAGGTGCTGAGCCACCGTTAAAGAGAGGCCACAAAGGAGGGCCGGAGACAAAAGGCGAAGAGGAAACCTTAGTAGCAGTCGCCCCAGAGAGCCTAACTGTAGTCTCTAAGCTGAATGCAGCAAAAAATCACCAGAACAAGCCAGACTAAATCGAGCATGGGACGAGAGAGGGAGAGACGCTGGTGGAAAACAGAATAGAGAGTAGCTCAAGGACAACCAAGGTGAGCGAGGACCTGAAGATGGAAAAAAGCTTGCTGAGGGCAAGGGACGTGCAGAATAAGTCTCATCGGAGAAGCAGCGGCAGAGAGAGCAGGAAGAACACTGCAGGTGAGAAATAGAAGCTAACACGAGCGCTGCCTGCTGGAACTTGATGTGCATAATCAGTGAGAGACGCGGTGCCTGAAGTCTAAGGTTTCTAGAGGGAGTATGGCATCCAAGGGTGCCAAGCAGAGCTGCCTGCTGGAGCTTGATGTGCAAGGTTCCTAGAATCAATACAGAAACTGGATGGAAGAGGAAGTTCTGCCTGCAGGAGCCCGGCGTGAAAGTTCCAGGAGCCAATACAGAGACT
The DNA here is from genome assembly GCF_040938575.1 of Ambystoma mexicanum. Classification (NCBI taxonomy): domain Eukaryota; kingdom Metazoa; phylum Chordata; class Amphibia; order Caudata; family Ambystomatidae; genus Ambystoma; species Ambystoma mexicanum. The sequence goes on along the minus strand of NC_090935.1, from coordinate 1,001,660,510 downwards.
GAGCGTACCAAGGAGCGATGCTGCTGGAAATCTATCTTCAAGGTTTTTCCAGAGAACATATTATACATTGGGACTTAAAAGTCCACAGCGGTCCCAAAAGACATTGAACATGTGAATACAAAGGGAAGTATCTTAGCCTAGAAATTTAACCAGCGGGCTTCAATGGAAAGAATGTCAATGGACGTGAAGTTTAAAGTCCAAAGAGAGGTTGAACCAGTAAAACCCTGCATTGTGGGCCCAAGGAAGGCGAGACACGTTTCACCAGGGGGACAGGAAATATTAGGAAATATACAAGGCAGCAGAGAAATAGGCAATGCACCAAAAATCAATAACACAATGAGCAAAATGGGAGTGGGGTTTAAGGAGAAGAAAAGAAGGGAGTGTGCAAATAGTACCATGTAGTCTACAGGAGACTTTCAAGCACAATGCTTTTAGGATACTTTACCTCTTAGCAGCTATTTGAGAGTGAGGTATGCCCTCATTGTAGTAGGTTTGTCTGCAACCACTGAGGCCTCTGTGGAGTACGTCATTTATTGACCTAAGTGTGGAATCTGATGTGTACTAGATCGGGGAACTCCGCTGTGCAGCCATTTTGCTCCACACAGACACCTTGTATTCAGTCCCTGCGAAGATTTCAACCATCCGCGCAGAGAGTGTGCACTCGCCTGGGCTTTTTTGAAGTTTTGCAATTAAAATGAATGATGGGAGATCAACCTCAGAAAGTGTGTGGGGCTAATACGCACACATTTTCCTATGCTCGCCACACAACAAACACATAGTCAGGTGCATTCCAGGGGATACAGCCTACAGGCGCATGTACTACCTGTCACATTTAGCTGGAATGTGACAGCCACAGGTACATCAAAGCATCTCTGAAAGAGGAAGGCAACACCTTCCTCCGGCCATGGCCAGCCTATTTAAAATATCAAAGGCTCCATGGATCTGCTCTGTTCTATTGTCAAAGATGTGTGTGGTGGCAGCACATACTGATAAGAGTTAAATGAAAAAGGCCTGCAAAGAGGCCTGGTCACAGAACTAACACAAGGGACAGGAAACACCAACACCTCTTTGATATGCAATGTGTCAGCTTGACGCTAGCTCCCACCCCTCTGTGTGAAGGGCAGTGAATCCCATGTCTGGGAGAACTGTGTATAGTCGGCAACCCCTGCAGGGAACCCCCTTTCAGAGGGAAGAAGTATGTGATTTGATGGAGACAGAAAGTCTGTTTTCACCAAAAACTTCAATGGGAGAGCTGTGCTTTGATCAGGAGTCACAGAGAGCTCAATTAACCTGAGAGACACTTTGATCCACAACAGACAGGAAGATGGGTGGGACTTAGTAGTACATGTTGTCACCCCTTTTCTTTCCTGTTGCAAAGCACTCTGGTTATGACCTCACGTATAACAGAAGATTGTTGGTGGGCACCGAGGATTGGTTCATTAACGTAGGCTTAGCCTGTACCTCCTGTCAGTATCCAGAGTGCATCCCTTTCCTCTGTGAAACTGTCTGTCCTCTGTGTTCCTTTACAGGGTGGGTTGTATTTTGTAGTGTGCTACAACTGTCTGTTGTAATAATAATAAAGTCGATATATTTATACAACCTTGACTGGACAGTCCCTTTTATCAGTGGGTAATAATTGTATTTTCGCTGTGTTCCAACCTTCTGGAGATAAGCCTGCCTTTCCGTCGATGTTACCAAAATTAGACAAGGAGGTTTATAATTTACTTGTGTTTCCAGTCTATTCAGATCCTTTCTGGGGTACTAGAGGTGTGGGGCTGATGATAGTTAAGAAACCGATATTCATCCCTGGACCATTTGTGCCCCGGAAGTTGATTTGTCACAGTCATGCCAGGCCATCACTTCGAAATGTACTGCTATGTATTGCCAGCTAGGAGGTATGAGGGCTGGGATCCGGCAAACCAGAACCCGATGGACGGATGTGGCACCTGCTAAAGTTCCCTAAATGCCTGAAGACCACCTCTTCCAAGAGGTCAATTGCCAGGAGACCCAATATGGTGTCCTGCTCCTGCCACTACCCTATTGCAGGCGGCCCTCAGCTTCTTCCTCGTGGCCTGTTCTGAACCAACCAGATGCCTAAGACCAGCACGTCATCGATCATTAGATGCCCACCAAGGCTTTATCCCTCTTTCCACTCATCTGAGCTCGCAGAAGAATCGCAGGAAATGCAGCTGCCGTGCTAGGACTTTCCTGCTAGCTCTACCACCCACCCCATACCTGGAGGAGTATGATGTTATCATTACCCAACTCATTAGTACTCAATGTATAAACATTTGAAGGCTAAGCGGAGCCGCTGTGCTTCGAGAATGTGCAATTCAAGTAAGGGGATCCGTAGCTGGCGTAATAACACACTAACCAATCACATACATCTTCCCTACTTGTTCCCAGGAAAGATGGCGTCAGCACAGTAGTGTATGCAGCGCAAGCATGTGCTTCACCAGGTACCGGTTTTTCGTCTGGCCAAGCACAATTATCCAAGTTTGGGATAATGTCCCCTCTCATAATGAAGCAGGGGGGGCAGACTCATTAGTACTGAGCTGATTACTGCTAAGCTAGGCACAAAGCGGGCAAAATGCAGCACGCACAAAGGATTTCAAAGCGCGTCATGTGAGCGTTACGAAATGGAGGGTTGCGATGGAGTCTTGAGGACATCGCAGGCCTGTTTTGTCTCGTGTCCTTTTTAGAGGGCAGGGGGGGCACATAATGGAAAATAAAAGAAAACCCTCCTGGCCCGAAGACATATACAAAATCTGGCACAAACATATTGTGAACCACTAATTAGGACCGCAGGCATCTTTTTGCCCAGTGAACATTGACAAAAGTGTCCCCGCATTTCGACGAGAGAGTCGCAGCGATGGTCTACAGAGAGAAAACGACACATGAATCGACCTCGGCCTGATGCAAGTCTGACGGGCTACTTTATACTAATATGTGCTTTTATTTTCTTGAGTTGGTTTATGGAAGATAGTTTTTATGTAGCTGGCATGGCCCGGCATTTCATTAATTCTCAAGGGAACGTATTAGCACTTGTGAGGGGATCACGACTCCAGGGGCCTATAATGTAAACCCGACACACAAATCCATGCACTGGGCGGCGAATACACGTGCTAAACTGTAGGACATGAATATCCATGCACTTTATTATCTTGCCCCATGACCCAATTCATAGCCAGCATAGTGCCTGCTCCCTCTGGATCGACTCTACACTGGGACACACGCGCGCTTGCACACACCTAAGTCACTCTGCCGCTGAATGTGCTCAATCTTGTTCTCTCATTCCCTTGCCATAGGCCAGGGTGGCCTTAAAAATGTGACATATAAGGGGCGTCACTGCGATACAAAATGTAGCGCAAATGACGTGTAGCACTATTCCCGTGGGAATAGACCTATAGCGTCAGGTAACCCTAATGCGTTTGAGCTAAAGAGGGGGTGCTGACTATGCACCATGCACGAAGTGCATAACGCCTGTTGGCCGTGCAAAACTGGACTATAATGAGGCAACCTTCACTGATGCTGAAACTGAGACATAGCGTCAAGCGGAAAAGAGTGTGTTCCACTGCTTTGAAATGCAAATGTGAAGGGAACCCTCTCCTGTCCCCATCTGGTTTGAACTCAATCTTGGCATCTTTCTCTATCTTTGTATGTTTTTTCCTGCACCCTTTCATTGAGAAAATGCCATCCAATACTAACTAGACTGGGATTCGACGCAAATGACTAACACTACAGAAGGCATCCATTTTAAAGTTTCTAACCAGACTGTAGTCAGATGGATCTGAAATCATTATAATTCCTACATTCCTCAAGATGGAGCTTTTTGTGCGATTTGACCTGTTCTTGACCAGGGAGAAATCACTACATTGAACCCCACTCATTTTCTTATGTGACCTGAAGGAGAGAGATTGCCCCGAAACAAAAGTAGTTTGGTTTAAGGGCACCTTTACACCCAGATCAGCGACGTGAGCATGGCTCTACATTTGCCCCCAGTGCTGCGCACTTGTATGGAACCCCTTTGGGAACCACATGGATGTATAGTCCACTGCAGACAAACGTAGGTGACCTACTTGCCATTTCCAGCGGTACCGCAGCGGTGAGGATCTAAAATATTTCCATTTGTGGCTAACCATGGGTGATGCCAATTGAACATTTGCTGAAACGCGGAGTGTCAGCAAGATTCCTTTAGGCATCCTTGCTCCAAATCACTGATGGGACTCAATCCACCTTCCTGCACACAAACCCAACTGCCAGAAATGTGCTGTTGAGGGACGATATTTTCCATCATGGAGGTTTGGAATGCACGTTTCCTTATGGCCAATTTTTAGGTTTATAAAGAAAGTGTAGCAGTTGGCCAGATTATGAATTTCATTGCAATTTCTTGCGTGAGAAACTGATAATCAGTGGCCATCTTTATGAAGTGATCAAAGAAACCACATACACAGGCCTGGTACACTGTGAGGAATTCGACCATCCGCACGGTGGGTGTGCGCTCACCTGGGCTTTTTTTAAATGTCATATGTAATTGAACGATGGTAGATCAACCTTCGGAAAATGTGTGGGGCTAATCTGTACACATTTTCCTATGCTCACTGCACGCCATACACATAGACCTAGGTACTCTGGGTGGACACAGCCTACAGGCGCAGTCCCCCCTGTCATATTTAGTTGGAATCTGACAGGTGGAGTACACGATGCATCTCAGAAGTGAGCGGGCCAAACCTTCCTCCTCCCATGGGCTAACTAACAAAGGCTGCATGGATCCACCCTGTCCTTTTGTTTAACATCTGCAGGTGGTGGCAGCTATTAACATAATTAACATACAAATAGAGGGTACTCCAAACAGGCCCACAAGGGGCTTGGCTGCAGAGGTTAACAAAGGAACCAGGAAACCCCAACAACCTTGATATGTACTGTGTCAACCTGAAGCCAGTTCCACCCTTAGTATCCATGGACAGTGAAATGTCATGTATGGGACTGTGTTTATTACAGTAGTCATCCCCGCAGGGGAACCCCATTCAGAAGGTGTGAGTTGTGGATTGACAGTGCCAGAAAGTCTGGCCCACTGCAGCTTCAATGGAGACCTGACACTTTAATCAGGAACCACAGGGAGCTCCATTGACCAGAGAGACCCTTTGATCCACAACAGACAGGAAGAAGGGTGGGACTTAGTATTACATATTTTCAACCCTTTGCCTTTTCTGTTGCAAAGTACTCTGGTTATGACCTCATGCATTTAGGCGATTATTGGTGGCGACCCAGGATTGGTTAATTAGGGTAGGCTTAGCCTACACCGATCCCTAATCCATTTGGCTTTAAAAGAGGTTTGAGCCACTCTTTTGGGCAGATCATCTGAAGACTTCACAAGGAGTAGCAAGAAGAACACAACATTGGACCCTCACTGAAGGTACAATCTGCCTTACATCCTCCGCCAGTGAAGGAAGGACAGGACATCCAAGAGGTAAGCAAGATCCCTCCCCTAAACATCTCCCAGGGAACAGAAGGAGATACTGAATCCAGAAGACCCTCCAGCAGCTACAGAACCGGAACCCAGCCAGCACAAAGGGTGCCCGGCTAGGCTCTGCAGCAGCTTCCTAGGTGGGAAGTGCCAGAGAGTCTCTGAACCAAACCAAGGACAAGACAGCTGCCTGCAACATTCTCCACAGCTTTGGGCCGTAAGCTTTAATGGACGACACAAGCCCAGTGAAGAAGCTAGGAGGACTGAATCGACAAGCATTTACCATTGGTCGCCTTAAAGGACATTTTTTTAGAGCCAGTCGAACCCCATGAGCTGCAACCGACTGCACCACTGACTGTTGTTACGCTGCAGTCGCTAACGCTGTCCGAGATGCCTGAATGCTTCAGAACCGCCGACCAGCACTGAGATGATTTCTGACCCTCGAGCCACCGTGTAGGCCAGCCTGCAGACGTAAGTCCAGCCTTACTTGGCAAACTGCCTGCTGCCTGATATCCACAGCTGTCTCCCATCTTGAACTCTGTCGCAGAAGCTGCAAAGCGCCCTGAAACCGACTCGACCATGTCGAGCACCAAGAACTCCTACAGCACAAGGTACATTGTGGTTCTGTCCCCCTGGTCCTTCCCTAGAGGCCCCTATTGACATTTTACTACCCATTGCTCCCTTTGTGTTCAAACCAGGTATCATTGAACTATTGCGATTAATTATTATACCAAAAACCCTCCTGTCAGTATCAAGAGTGCATCCCTTTTCTTTCTTTGAAACTGTCTGTCCTCTGCATTCCTTTAGAGGGTGGGTTGTATTTTGTTTTGTGCTAGAACTGTCTGTTGTGATAATAATCAAGTAGATATTTCTATACAACCTTGACTGGACAGTCCCTTTTATCAGGGGTAATAATTGAATTTGTTTCTGTGTTGCAACTAACCAACGATTCACAACCTTTCGGAGATGAGCCTGCCATTCCGCCCCCACGTTACCAAAATTGAATAAGGAGGTTCATAATTGAATTGTGTTTCCAATCTGTTAGGATCCCTTCTGGTGTACTGGAGGTGTGGGGCTGATTGATGGTTTAGAAACCGATATTCATCCATGGACCACTGGTGCCCCGGAAGTTGATTCATCACACTAACACCTGTGGAGGTGGTAATGATGCCAAACCAAAAGACACTCATTCCGTGAAGGGTTAGCGTTCAAAATGTCTTCCCCAGTTCTACGACCACCAGTTAAAGAAGCTCATCAAACATAACTGAAATTGACCGAGAAGTGATTCCACTCTCTGGACCAAGCACTGCTTGCTTTCAAGAAGGGATGTAATTTTAGAGAATACTTGATTAAAACACACGGGGAGATAGACTCTGCGACCGACCAAAGCGCACTATGGTGACTTCCCACCAAAGCTGGCCACTGCAGGCGTGGCAACTGCATACCATGCGACTTCACAAGAGAAAGAAAAGCGCTGTCTCAAGAGGTAAGCCGTGGCCCCTCAAAGCATTTACTAAGTACAGCTCTTCCTATGTTATCTACTATTTGAGATGCCGCCCAGACGCTTGTATGGGGGTCGCACCATCACCTGAAACATAAGCCTTTAGGTTTCTAAACATCACCCACGCCTCCAAATGGGTGTACTACCTGCCTACCAAGATTCTGCATCATACAGGTTCATCTCACAATGACATGGTGTTCAATCTGGAGTAAAATATTATTATGAAAAGTAATATATGACAACGAATATACATTTAGAGGCAGAGTGACCCTCACCTCTCTGTCCCCACTGTCCTTTCCTCGCAAGACCCTGATTTACAAAAAGGACTTGTAAGAGTACTAAGGGACTGGCTGTGGGCACCAGGGACCCACCGCTCAAAGCATTTGTCGACCGCAATCCGGATACCTAAGAATGCATTTTTCGCACAATGTGGGTGAAAACATGGGCTCACCCCCTTATCCTTATCGTTGGTCTTGAAGCATCAGTCACTGAAAATGAAAGAGAATAGAAACACTCATGCTAACCATGAATGGTTATATTTCTGACAGGAAAATCTTAGAAATAGTGCCTCAATGGAGCTTTCCTCTGCACCTGGACAGGAGGCAGGAGAAGAAGGATCAGGGATTGTCGCAAGGGGCCTTCTTTTTTGTGCATTGGTCCGTGCTTTGAAGCGAGGTAGCCACTTCTGCGCAGCATCCGTTGCCTCTATTCTGCAGGTGACACGATTCACAAAGCGCACCTGACCCTGCACCACATTTGGTGTCGGCAGATTTAATTTAATGACCGATCCCACCCACAGAAAGTGGGTGTTTTCTCCTTTTCCATGCACATTCAGGCACAGAAAAGAAAATCATGGATTAAGGGCAGTCTGCATAACTATTAAGAAACTTGACAACATTTTTGGCCAAACACTACTTGTATTATATTCTCCCAACCAAATGCACATTTTGTAAGTTTTCAAGTGGCAATGAGGTTGCATGCCTCTCAGCTCACCCGCATGTGCCTTCTATCCCTGCCATATGCCACTGCTCACCTGCTTATTGCACTCCACACTACGCCTACACTTAAGATTACAAACGGGACTTTAGCAGCACTCTGTCAACTCTGAAATCCAGCGAGAAGAGGATGGGTAGGAGCAGGGCTGAAGACGAGGGTATACTAGGGGGGTGGGGGGGACAGAGTCCACCCACTTTTTTCAGAGGGTGGACTGAGTCCCTCCTGGCTAAAATGAAAAAAAAATGGAATGTCCTTTGTGAATTTATGCATTAAAGCCAACCACGGGGATCGAACCACAGTAGTCAGTTTTGTAGGCCGGACACTTCACTGTTGCAATATATGATCTGATGAAAAATAACAAACTAAAGGTAAAATGTCACATTCCGGTACTGCAAATCCCAGGGAAAACATTTGTATTGATTCTTGGAGTTTAAAACATGCACACATTTTAACGTTTTCAAAAACACTATTAGTTGAAAATATCCTTTCTTGGTTTTGTGTTTGTGTTGATTTTATGGAAGGCAAATACCATTCGTCCTGTGAAATGTAGGTGGTTATGCAAAGCCATTTTGATGCAATGTGTATATTTCAAATTGATATGCTAATTTCTGGTGACGTCAAATCACATTGCCTTTGTTGATGAGTCCCCCCAGTTTAATTTTTAGGACTTAACCCCTGCGTGGTAGGCAATGTGTGACTCTCACTAAAATTAAACACATTTGGATCTGTTGAAATTCTTGAAAATGCCACAAAGAGGGTGACAGTAATATCTTGCATACCGGAGCTTACTTTGAAATGCTCCCATGGAGTCGCTCGCAGGTTGCATCACTACAAATTTGAAAACACCACTTTGCGCTGTCCCATTGATTTCCTAAAAGTTGTGCTCTTTAATCTTTCCCACACTTTAAATATCAACATCAACAAAGAGGCCTTCATGGGTTTTAAAAGAAACACATTTATTGTAAGGTAATCATTTTGTATTCACTTCAGGAAAGTTACTTCATACATGTGACTGGTGTTAAAGGTCATATGATGTCATTTCCTGTAATGTCATCAGGGGTCAAAGGTCATATGACATCACCACCCGCAAACGAGCGTGACTCTGGCGAAGCAGATTTGAAAGGTTGAGACCTAGGTGCTGTGCATATGAAGGTGTCTGACATGTGTGTCTCCACTCCATGCATGATGACGAAGCCATAAGGTTTCCTGCGCACACTTGCATGCGCACCGCTGCTAAAAGTGTGAGAGGGGTGTGGGGGGTGAGGGGGGAGCGGCAAAAGGATGAGCAGAGAGCCGTAACTCGACTAGCCGAGAATTCCAGGGGGATGTTTGGATGCATTTAAGGCGATTTCGGGAGGAATGTTGTTGCCAGAGCTCAGGACAAAGGCCCCTCTGAGGGCCTTGGCAGGTTGCTAGGCGATGGCTGAATGGTCCAGATACAACTTGAGCTCAGCAGCTCTGAGGAGCGGCCCATGTGTCGGGGGCCCGCCGCCTCGTCGTGCCGAGGGCCTCGCGCCCGAATCAGCATTCAGTGAACGGCCTCCGCGCCATGAATGAGGCACACAGCTCGCCAGAGCCATCACTCTTTCCAGTCCTTTGATCTGCCCGCTTTCATTCTGCCGCACATATTTGTGGGGTATCGAGCACAGGGCGGGCCTCGGTAGGAGGAACCATTCCGTATCCCCTAGTGTGTTCATCCCACCCTCGATCGGCATCCTGACCATTGGTAGCATGATACCTTTTAAAGTCGCGCACTCGTGCTCAATAAGCAAACAAAGCATCCCAGGTTCTCCCTCTGGGGACAGCCGCAGCACACGCAGAGGAAATAGATATACACACCTCTCATGGATTATTGTTACAAACACATGCAATGTGGCGCTTCGCTTTTAAAGGGACACGCTGCCCCGAGGCACCATAACATATGCTACCTGAAAGCAATGTTGACCGTTCCACTCTGACTCTAAAAGATGCCCCAGAGGAGGGGCATACTTGACGCACTCTGCGCCTAAAAAATACCCGAAACATACAGGATATGTGACACAGGTCTAATACGCGCTATTTCTAAGACATCCTTCTGAGATACGCTGCATTTAAGAGCCAGTTGTAAACCACACTGGTAAAAAAAAAAAGATGTGTGTAATTTGGGGGCAAACGAGAGGTCCCGAGCATCACATACCTGCATGTGCTACCTTGCATCTAATTCAGAAAGCCAAAATGGAACAAATCTGGAGATGCCTGGAGCCTTTCTGAGAGCCGAAGCACTAATTTGATTTACAAAGGTCTACCAGAGGTGGTCCCGGCAATCCCAGATATACTCCAGCGTTTGGCTTTGTGAATCAGGTACAGGTAGGGTGACCAGATTTTTCACAAAAAAAAAAAACCCGGACAGGCCATAGATATAAAAGTAGGACTAACATATAAAAGTGCGCGGAGCGGGTGTGCTCACATGCACACCCCTCTTATTGGAGGAAAGTGGCCGGGGAGGGGAAGGGAGAGGAAATGGGGGCGTGAAATGCTTTTCATGCCCCCTTTCGCGCATTTAGAGTTGCGCCAGGACCCGATTTCGGGATTTTGAAATCGGGTCTCGGCAAAAACAGGTATCTTGGGCACCCACCCTTGCAAACCCCGGATGCGGTTTGCAAAAGGAAAAAACTGCCGGGACCCCGGGACGGATGGCGATTTCCCCGGACTGTCGCGGGAAAACCGCGACGTCTGGTCACCCACCCTAGTTACAGGGGCAAATTCGAGATGCTCAAGGAATCTATGCTGCTACAGTGCAAAACCCTGCATATCGGGCACAATTGACAGACCGCATGTATGAGGTTTATGAAATGCAAACCTAGCCCCCAGCGCCTCACACATACACTAGCCACTACTGATCCTTATACTCTGGCAGACCAGTAGTCATTTTTCACCGATTTACTTAAAATACAAACCCTGAAGGACAATAGGAGGATCACCCCCACGTTGACACTGCCCAATGGAACGGTCCAGACCATTAGGAGGAGAGAGATGGTTCTGAAAGTAAAAGAAAAAAACATCAAAAGAAACTGAGTCCCCAACTTGGGTTGGGGCCTGGAAGAAGCCAAAAGTCCCCTTTGGCTACAGAGCTGATGTTGTTCGCTGTAATGGGGATACCAGAGAGGCTTTCTGGCACCCAAAGAAAGGAGGAGAAGGGGCCACTGTGCCTCTGGGTTGCCCATGTCTGATGGCCCTGGGAGAGTCAACGCCACCCATACGCTGCTCACCTCAAAGAGAGTTGCGGGCCTGTGACATGATTGCTAACCCAGACCTTTCCCAGAGGCGTAAGGCTCGAGAGGGCAAGGCCCAACCAAAATCTGAAAAAAACAGCCACTCAACAGTGCTGTGCTGTGTGGGCATTGACAGATGTTAATGTCACTGCAGTGGGCCCAACTACATTAGCTTCTTCTCCCATCCACTTCTCCAATCAGGCACGGTACTGTGAGTCACGCCAGTGCGTTTGGTGCGTCAAACGGATACGGAAGAACTACTGAAGTAAAGGGAACACACTTGAGCCTTCTAGTAATGCAGCTATGGGCGGGGCCTCAGTCATGTATTGCACCATTTTCTGTGAGGAGCAAAACGACTTTGCATTGACTAGCACCTTTGTAGATGAGACGTCTCCCTCTTTGCACTAATTCATTTCATATTTGAGAAAGTGTGCATAGTAACCACCCTGTAGGAGCACAATGTTAATCAGAATCCCTAAGCGAAACCTTTGCCAGAAGGCACATCATTCTGACTTTTTGTTTGCAACCTATTTATGCTATGAATCTGTTATACCAATAACATGTGTATGGCCAGACGCCACACACCCATGACCCTTCAGGCCAGCGGTCCTCTGTCCCTCGACCTAGAGCATTTGGAGTCAGGGGTTGCTGGTGCCCAGTCTTACCAAGGCCACTGAACTAGGAACGTACATACACTGCCTCACCAATGAGCCCCTGAGTGATTTGCCACGCTACATCCAGCAGACACCACTTAAAGCTCCACAACTCTGCTTCTCTCTGCTAGTTCAAATAAAATGGTATAGTAATGGAGTACCTCTCAAATATTCTTCAACTATTTTTAAACCTAGACAAAAACATATTTGTTTAAAATTAATAATAAAACACCATTATCAAAATCCTAGGCCCCTTCTAGCCAATAAAGCAACATGCCTGCTTTGTCAGCCCATGGCATTCAGCCATTCATCCTTCCGATGTCGATAAAACGGGTACCATTAAATAGTGTAGTACTAATACTTAATATTACTGCTCCTAGAAAGTGCAGTAGTATACATATACAATAACTTCCTTTATCAGCTTCAATGCCTCTGGAAATATATGAAGAGTAGTGTGATCTGGTGTGGGAGATTTTGTGGGGCATTTGATGAACATATTTAAGATATTTTATAGCCATAAGAACTGAGCAGGTACCTATTTGCTGCTTCAGCAAACAAAAGAGGTGATGGCTGGAAAGTTTAGAATTAATCTTGACCTATGCATAGCTCTGGGCAACCCTCCACAACATCAATATTCGCCCTCGTGCCATTATAAAAAGGGGAAAGACCATATGTAAATTAGGCTTGGTCCCACCCCAAAAGGGACAGTCCAGCCTGAACTGCTAGGTCACATCCCTTCTGCATGAGACCACAAGTATCCCAGACATGTTTCAGACTCATTGAGCGTCATCATTGAGGTGTAGGGTGGGTCTCTAGGCCCAGTACACACAGGGCGCACACTTGGCCATACAAGTCCCACACGGGGTGCCTACAGCAACAAAAAAAAAGAGGTGATGGCGGGAAGGTTTAGAATTAATCTTAACCTATGCATCACTCCACAGCATCAATCTTCACCCTCATGGCATTACAGAAAAGGGAAAGACCATATACAATTTCGGATTGGTCCCACCCCAAAAGGAGCAGTCCAGCCCGAACAGCTGGGTCACACCTATTTGCTGCTTGAAGAAGTCACAGATGTCTGCTCTGCCTCTGAAACCGTCTGAGGGGAACCATTTTACTCTCGCAGCTGAAGCAGCCTTCTTGTAAAGCACACTCTCGCAAACCGAAGTAATTCATGGCATTTTAGAGCTGAACTGATTATTTTTTTCCTTCTTCTATATGAAGCACTTGTGTCTGGGGTTTGTCTAATTTCAAAGGGCTGAGCTTTTAGGGAGATGAGGAAATCGAAGCAAAAGTAAATAATGAGACTTTTCCAAAATCATGCACTTTTATCCAAGTGGTGAAGCTAGGATTAATACTTTCATCTCCTGGTTAGCAAGTCGGAAACTTAGTGGACCAGATCTCCCCCACTAAGTCTTACAGAAGCCTCTGCCTGTGCTGAATACGCTTAATCGTCGCTTTAAAGAGGAAGGAGCCTTTGGGGGAAAGCTTGGCACCTTCCAAAACGTTTATCCCGAATATGTCGAAAGAAAAAGGCCGAATGCGCTTTTTATGCACACTCGACTTGCTACAAAATTACCAATTTTCAAAATGTTTAACAAGGGGAGCAGGGGTTGCGGGCGTGCCCCCCATTCCCTTGTTCGACATTATGTGTTTCGGGGGTTGCCCCCCACTTCCATTACATGGAAAGCGGGGAACAATAAAGAAAAAACAGGACCTGCCATGAATGCCTGTCTGTCTGCGGTGAAAAAGAGCAGGTTGCCAACCCTTTGCAATATTGTTACATTTTAAAGTGATGAGATGGCCATGAAGTCTCTCCAATGTCTGCGATAGGTGGAGTCACATTGGGGCACCGCCTCACTCTGATTCAGGAATTTTGTGCAAATTCACCCATATGATCACAGTCTTTTTCTCCTTGACAGATACTAGATACAGGAGAATATGGGTTTAATGCAAGATCAAATATATCTCCATATGCCTGCCCGTGTCTTCAACTTACCTGCCCATCCTGCGAGACAGCGACAGTAGCCAGTGGTGGGGTGACAACCATCTGCATGGCTGCAGTCACAGCGCTCCGCACAGTCCATTCCATAGCTGCCATCCTGTGATAAGGGAACAAGCACGTCACAAAGCAGTACGGATGGCAATACTGCACACATTAGACTGAATTTTCACATGTTCTCTCAATTTTCCTTGGTATCCAGTGATAATGTCACTGTGAAAATGCAGCCAGATGGTGACATTTCCCTAAAAATGCACCCTCAGATAATCAAACACTTTCCCCAAATATTCTAGAGTTGGAGGTAATCATAAATATTCATATCCCTCCTAGAATATTTGGGGAAATAATTTTAGGGCTCATGAAAAAAAGTTCAGTTACCTAGCAACTTTTTCATGGCGACATTATCACATGGAACATTTTTATTATAGTCTCAATCAGAAGGGATAGTTACTCAGTCATAATCTTCCCACAAAACACAAAAAAGCAACCTTGACACAAAATCACCTGCAGCAGTAATTTTATAACACTTCTAGAGCACATGGAACCCTGTGTACAAAATTGTATGTATTTTTATAGGGACCCCATTAACAATCATACATGGCTCCAATGCATATAACTACTAATGAAAATGATGTATGGAGCACTTCTCCAGCATCCCTCATGCCGTGAACTACACGCAGATGCATATAACTCTAAGGGCCTCATCACGAAATGGACAGTAACTCTTAAATGGGGCGGTAACGGTATTACTGCCACATTTAAGGGCTGGCCCTATCACGAGTCTAGCGGCATTACCCCCAGCTGAGGGTAATTATGCTGAAAAAATTCCCTTTTTTGGTGCAATTACCGCCTGCAGTATTAGCGCACAGTAATTGCACCGAAAATTCCACATTGGGTCCAACGCGGGTGCTAATACAAATATAGTTGGGTGGTATTACAGCCCAGATACCACCCAACTCGTGATGATACCCTTTGTATCTTAAACCCTCACACCGGCACTCAAGCTACACTGTGCTAAACAGATTGTACTCCTACAAACAGGCCATGAGAAACCCAATGTCAGAGCTGTTGCCTGCACTGGTCACTTCACGCACCACTCACCTCACAATCTTCTGCAGTGCAATTTAGCTGCAAACGAGAAGCTTTGCAACACCAGTTTGGAGCACTAACCTGAACCCACCAGATACCTGCATGTCACAATTTACAGGCAATGTGCACCCAAAGCACCATGCATCAAGACACTGAACTCGGGCTTATCAGACACCTAAGCGGTGCAGTGAGAGCACTTTTGAGCAAGGATCCATACAGCACTACAAAACCAAATCAAGGTCAGCAGAAAGGCACACAATATCATGATCCCATAATATTGACATGGAAATATCCGCGCATACGAGTGAAGGAACACCCGCCTAGAACACGTGGCTGTGGGGGGCATATGTGCATCTAGCCAATTCGTATTTATGCTCATATTACGGTATGATATGATATGATATGGCATTTATAACGCGCCTATACACAAGTGTTTGTGTGCCAAAATTAGGGTATGCAGTGATTATTAGGGTGAAAATATGACCTAGAATGCAGCCATATCTGTGGACCCCACTTCAGAAGATTCATTACAGTGGAGAGGGCACTGGATTGTGGCTGGCAGAAAAAGCCCTGGCATTCCATGTTCATTTGTCAACCAGTACATTTATTTTGATTTTCGTAGATATAATCTTTTCCCAAATCCCATTAGATTTCCCTCCGGCGGATGGGGGTGGGGGGGAGTGAATGGGGGCAACAGAAAGTGCAACAGAAAGAATGCAGAAAATCAACTGTTCCCCACAGCCCGGGTCGTACTGGGGCATAAAATTGTCTTAGGCACCAATAAAAAAGTGGCTCACCGCATGACATACACATAGACCCGTGTAAATGGGTGGACAAAACCTACAAGTGCCATCCCCTCTGTCACCATGTACCCTCAGAAGGGGGAGGGGAAAACCTAATTAACTATCAAAGGCTCCATGGATCAGCCCTGTCCTTTTGTTGAGCCTTGCAGAATGGTGGCAGCGATTAACAATATTAGCATTATAGTAGAGCATACTCAAAACAGGCCCACATGGGGCCTGGCTGCAGAGATTAACAAAGGAGACAGGGAACTCCAACAACCTTGAATATGCATCTGTGTCAACCTGAAGCCAACTCCCACCTCTTAGTATCAAGGGCATTGAACTGTCATGTCTGGGACAGCTGTTTACAGTCGTCATCCCCACAGGGGGACCCCATTCCGAAGGTACAAGGATGTTATTGGCAGAAGTCAGAAAGTTTGGTCTCGCCACAGCTGCAAGGGAGACCTGCTGCTTTAATCAGGAACCACAGAGAGCTCTATTAGCCAGAGCGACCCTTTGATCAACAACAGACAGTAAGATGGGTGGGACTTAGTTTTGCATGTTTTCACCCCTTTACCTTTTCAGTTGCAAAGCACTCTGGTTATGACCTCATGCATACAGGAGGTTGCTGGTGGGGATCCAGGATTGGTTCATTAAGGTAGGCTTAGCCTACAACAATCAATGTGGCCCATTTGGCTTGAAAAGAGGACTGAGTCCCTCTTTTGGACAGATTATCTGAAGACTTTGCAAGGAGTAGGAAGAAGAACTCAGCATTGAACCCTGGCTGAAGGTACAGTCTGCCTTACATCTTCTGCCAGTGAAGGAAGGCCAGGACCTCCAAGAGGGAAGCAAGATCCCTCCCCTAAACATCTTCCAGTGAACAGAGGGATATACTGAATCCAGAGGACCCTCAAGCAGCCCCAGAACCAGTACCCAGCCAGCACACATCATGCCCTGCTAGACTTTGCAGCAAGCTTCCAAGGTGGTAAGTGCCAGAGAGTCTTTGAACCAAACCAAGGATAGGCAGCTGCCTGCAACACTCTCCCCAGCTTTGGACCGTCCGCTTTAAAGGACAACACAAGCCCAGTGAAGAAGCTAGGAGGAGTGCATCGACAAGCATCTACCGACGTCTGCATTAAAGGACATTTTCGAGCCAGTAAAGGCCCTCAAGCTGCAACCGACTGCACCGCTGACTGGTGTTATGCCGCAGTCACTAAAGCCATCCGAGACGCCTCGACCAATGCTTCAGAATCCCTGATCAGCACTGAGACAATGATTCCTGACCCCAAGCTGCTGTGTAAGCCAGCCGGCAGCCATCCGTCCAGCCTCGCTCGCAGAACTGCCTGTCGCCTGATAACCGCAGCTGTCTCTCATCTTGAACTCTGTCGCAGAAGCTGCAAAGCCTCCTGAAACCGACTTGACCCTGTCAAGCACCAAGAACATCTACAGCACAAGGCACATTTTGGTTCTGTCCCCCTGGTCCTTCTTCGAAGGCCCCCAGTGACATTTTACGACCCACTGCTCCCTCTGTGTTGAAACCGATTATCCTTGAACTATAGAGATTCATTTATTTACCGATTACCCTCCTGTCAGTATGCAGAGTGCATCCCTTTTCCTTCGTTGAAACTATCTGTCCTCTGCATTCCGTTACAGGGTGGGTTGTATTTTGTTGTATGCTAGAACTGTCTGTTGTGATAATAATCAAGTAGATATTTCTATACAACCTTGACTGGACAGTCCCTTTTATCATTAGGTAATAATAGTATTTTTGCTGAGTGGCAACCAAACAACGATCCACAAACTTGCAGAGATATGACTGCCGTTCAGTCCACGTTACCAAATTTGGACAAAGTGGATTATAATTTGGTTGTGTTTTCAATCTGTTCGGATCCCTTCTAGTGTACTAGAGGTGTGGGGCTGATTGATGCTTTAGAAACCGATATGCATACCTGGACCACTGGTGCCCCAGAAGTTGATTTGTCACAATAGGGATGCCCCTTTCTCATTAGAGTTAAGAAGTGATGTCACAACTAGACTGAAAAATGTCGGATGAAGTATCCCCTACTCTAGGCTATGAGGATATGGAAGGTCACCTGGGAGTTCCATGATCAAACAGAGGAACTAATCAGAAGGTATAAGAACAGAGAACTCTGAGGTGACTTGCAATACCGTTTTTATGTAAAGTAGGGAGTATTTTGCAGTGTGAAATAAAGATATTTTAGAAGAAAGGAATTTGTAAAGCATGGCAAAATGTTCATTAAGTGCTGCAGTGGCCGCTGGAATTCTGCTCTGTGCCAGTACGCAGCAGGCATTGCAACATCAGTACACATCTGTAATATCTGATTACAATTGCAGTAGTGATGCCATGTTCTTATTACTGGTCAGTATTGATGTCATAACTAAACTGTAATGAAAATATATATTTGCAGACTTTTATACAAGTATTACAGGCAGCCATGTATAAAATTAACAACAACATTAATTTAAAAAACAAAATTATGGCTAACTTGCGAAGTTTCATTGCCAAATCCCTGGTCATTTGGGAAACAGGGAAATTGTAAAACACTGCCAGCAATTCAAACATTTTTGCGAATGTGAGATGATGGGTGGCTGGAGAATATGTAATATGCCACACAGATTTATCCTGCCACAAAGGGTGTTTCTTAGAGTTAATGCGTGAGGAAACGTATTCCTCAGAATACCTGTGCCCTTTGTCGCCCATCAGAGTAACGCTACCTGGAAACATACTCATCAGAGTTACAATGGCAATTAATATCTCCATAAAACTGACTGGGAGGAGGCCCATCGTAGCCTGTCCTTCTTAGGGACTACGCCAGGAAGGACGGCCTTGAGAATTCCTGCGCTAGTGAAAATGGCGCCCTAAATGTACTCCTTAAATGAAACAGAGGTTTACCTAACGGTCAGTCACCTTATACGAGGCTGGCAACCCTTTCAGTGCCACCATAATCCCGCTGTTACCAAGAGGGATGGTGGGTGGTGTTATCCGCCACTCCGGAGCACCATAGCGGGCAAGCAGACCAACAGACAGAAGTTCAGCGCAATCATAATTATAGATATCGTCATCCGAATTAATTTCAGTACATTATTTGCTTTAGTACTTTGCCTGGTCCGGACCTAAAGCTTCCTCCACGGTAACTTCCAGCATCACCACTTCACATAATGTAACCCTTTTGGCTATACGTGTTCCATGCTCACATCCTCCATTCATCTGGATATCTCAAAGGGTTCTACAAGCCGCTTTGCTAATATTTCGCCTAGAATTCTGGGCACTCAAGGAGGATTGGTTGCCCCATAGAGCTCGTTCACACATTTGCATACTCTCCAGACACCCTTACACTTTCGCTCTCTCCAGTTTATTTCTATTTTCTAGATCCATGTGGAATATTTTACTATTCCCCATTACCCGTGTTAGCCTTCAATGTCCACTCCTGCTTCTTGCACAGTTGTTAAAGTTGCACCTAGACATGGGCAATGCAGCAAAAAGACGGCGTGAACAAAATGAATTGCTTACAACTCAGCAAATCCGACCTGCCCACACAACAGGTGGATGGAGGCAGCTGAAAGAAGGCGGGTGTATTTCAAGCATATTTGTATTCATGTGTCATGTTCTGTCAGTCCTTTCGGAGACACCCCTATTTTCTGAAGAGTTTGTCAGTACCTGACAGGTGAGTTCACATTTCTTCCCTTGCCAGCCCGGTGCACAGGTGCACGAACCATCCAGGGTATTGCAGGCTCCACCGTTGAGGCATTGGCATGTTAGGTTGCAGCCCAGACCCCATGTGCCGCTGCGACAGTTGATTGAGCAGTCTACGCCGTGCCACCCTGTCAAGGAAAATCAGACAGAGAAAGAAGACTGTCAGGCCCATTCATGAGAAGCGGTGTGCATGGGTCCCATTTCTGTACTGTGGAGTTAGCATGGATCTCCTAATGCCAAACTCCTTTGGGAGGTAGGCTATTTCCTCCATATTGGGATGTTAGTGCTTTATTTGACAGAAAGATGTGGACTGCGATGCTCAGAATAAAATGTTTGGCCATGGGCCTTCTAGCTTCAAGCCCCGTGTTAGGAATACATCTCCACTGCTAACTACACGTGTATCTAAAGGAGGCACACACATTGTTAATAAATATAGGGTCTCTTGATGTTAATGTCTATCCTGGATTCTCAATAAAATATCCAGGGCCACCTTTCTTACGTTTCACATTTTAATGATCATTTTTCCTACTCGGGTTTTACTTCACTTTGCGAACTGCCCCCACTTCTGAAATAGGAAGTGATATGAGAGTAGGATTGAAAGTGCAGGATGTAATCAACAGAGCAGCAAACGTGCAAGGTTCCACTAGTTACTACTTTAAAATCCTACTCCCTGACCACACAGAATCCAGCATTTGGCAATCCTGCCCCTTCTGCCCCACCTCTTCACTGACATACACACAGCCTGTAATCATGTATCCCAGCCCATAGACATGCACTTTGGGGTGCTGCATACATGCACCATTGCTACTATTACTACTTGTACAGGTACCCATATCACTATTACTACTACTGCCAATACCACTTCTACTGGTACATGTACATCTTGGACACTACTGCTTTTGTGTGTTACACTTTTCCCGTTACTGTATGGATTGTGTCATGTTGCATTGCACATTCTATTGCTGGATATGTATTCTTTCTGTCTGGCCTGTACAATGCACTGTTCAAAGGGATCTTTTCTATTGAGTGCCTTGTAATGTGTCCTTTTATAGACTTGCCTCTGAATAATGTGGAATTAAATACTACTAGTCATACCTCTTGTGTTACACTTAATGATACTCGGGATTCTATTGTTAGTTCCATTACTACATAAAACACTACTAACACTATATCCCTACGACTTCTACCACCACTACAGTAACTACTACTACTGTACTACTAACACCACCATTACTACAGTGACTACTACTACCATATTACTACCACCATCACCACTACAGTGACTAGTACCATCTACTACTACCACCTCCACGACTACACTACTACCACCACCACCACTACACCAACCACTACTACTATACTATTACTACCACCATTACCACTATATCACTACTACCACCACTACTACTAATACTATACTACTACCACCACTACATCGACTACTACTACTATACTACCACCACCACTACAGCGACTACTACTACCACCACCACTACTACACTACTACCATCACCACAGCGGCTACTACTACCATACTAGTACTACCACCACCACTACTACTATACTACCACCACAACTATACTACTACATCACCACTACAGCTACTACTATACTACAACCACCACCAGTACAGCAACTACTACTACTATAGTACTACTACCACCACTACTATACTACTACCACCACCAACACCACTACAACTACAAATATACTACTACTATTAACACCAACATCACCACTAGAACGACTACTACTACTATACTACTACCACCACCAATACAGCAACTACTACTACCACCACCACCACTACAACTACCACCACCAATTCAGCTACTGCTACTACTACCACCATAACCACCACTACTACTACAGCTACCACTACTACCACCACCATTACAGATATACTGCTACTACACCTATTACTACCGCCACTACTACTAATAGTAGTATTGCAGCTACTACTACTGATACTACTATGATTACAATGTCTTATACTGATATACCTACTACTGGCCATGCTTCTGCTAGTAATACTATTTTTACAAGTACAAATTATACTCCTATTACTACCATTACTACTAGGGCTGCCTATAGTGATACCCCTTTTATTACTAGTATCAATATTGCTACCACAACTACTGGTCATACTATTACCCTTAGTATCACTACTAACTAGAACTACTAATACAAGTAATGTGGCAGCTACTACTACTAAAGCTGCAGTTGCTACTACAACTATTATCGCTGGTGCTAATTTTACTTTGAAGAGTACTGTTATTTATACTGTTAAAACTACCTCTAATATTACACATATGAAAACTTCTAATGACACTTCTACAGGTCTCCTGCACTATCACTAGCACTACTACTACTATTAATACTAGTATTCACACTAAAGGTTTGACAATTATTACTACTGTTAATACTGATACTACTGCTATAATTAAGGGTGACAACAAGCACTGCTAATACTGCTTTAACTACTACTATTAATACTACTACTACCACCAGTAATGCCTTTATTACCACCAGAATTAGTACAACAACTGCCCCAGTTAGAGTATGGGTATTAGCAGCAGTAATAGCCCTCTTACTGCTACTCCTGATGGTTCTTCGATTACTGGCATCTCTAATCTCTAGGCGCTCCTAGCTTTAAGAGCCAGGGGAACAGAGGCATGGATGTTACCCGCCACTTGACTGGGACTGGATCTCCTTCTCTGCCCCCTTCCGCTGAGTGACAGAGCCCACCTAATCAGAGATCACTCCACTGGTTGCTCCCCTGCAACCTCCAGACAAAATACTCCTTAAGCTGATCAGACAACCACAGTGGCAATGCAACAGGGGCCCCAAATCTGCACCTTGACACTGTGAAGCCTTACAAACAAGCGCGATGAAGCAGCCCGAAGGTGACATGGACAACTCTACAAAACACCTACATTATTAAATGAATAAAGAGCTGAAGTATTACATTGGTAATACTTACACTGTTTCTACTACCACGAGAACAAAAGTATGGTGAAACTACTAGCAGTAGCACTGGAGGCACCATTAGGAGTGGTATTTGCAGAACTTGTAATATTAGTAGGAGAATCAGTAGGTGAGCTAAGAGTAGCAGTACCATCTGCTGCATTGGCTCTACGTGTAGCAACAGCAGAAGTAGCAGTAAAATAAGTGCTTGTAGTATCCATGCTTTTAGTGGTAGTTCTAATTATACCGCTAATGCTAGCAGCTCTGAAAGTAGGACCACCAGTGGTCATACTGCTTGTACTACTACCATGGCTATCAGCAGTCAGACCCTCAGTATTAGAGTGTATACTAGCAGTGGTAATGATGATAGCGTAGAAGGTTTGTGCACGGTTTTGGGAGGCCCTGGCAACTCCGGTGACAACCCTCACTAAATGATGTACAGTAAGAAGCTGAGAATGAAAGGGCCCAAAAGCCTCCAGAATCAAAAACACAATCATTGCCCAGCGCTTAAATCGTACTTCTCGGCAACACTTACCTGTTTTACAAGTGCAGGCGCCATCCACAGCAGAGCAGAGAGCACTATTTTTACAGCTGCACACAGAAGAACAGTTTGCTCCATAGTTGCCTGGGGGGCAAGGAGAGGAGCAGTCTTCCCCCTGTCAATGGAAGGAAACCAGTTAAAAGGATCAGATTCACGTGAAAGAGGCTCTTCCACCAGGGGTGAGGGCAAGCACCGCACCCAACCCCAGGCGTGCTTCACAAATATGGCCAGCAGCAGCAGTATCCCAAAGGCGGTATTCAGTGATTATAGGGGTGGAAACAATATATGTCTTTTACTGCTCCCTGAGCCCACCCAGCACTTTCTGCATATATAGGGGGGCTGGAATATGTCAGAAGTGGGTTAGCATGCATTTCTCTCCATACACTTATGAGTCCAATCGATTCATTAAGGTACAAGTTTGAACTCCAAGACTGGACCTAACCTACCCTCTGTGGACTGGAAACAAGTAAACCTCCTTGCCATAGCATGCACACACCACAGTGGGATTCTGAGCGGAGGAGGGCTGGGGGACATGCGCCTACCCAAAGGCTCCTGATTGGGGATCATCAAGGACAAAGGACATTCATTATTCAAAGATCATGGGGTCTGGTACACAATGTGCGCGTAGAAGGGCATTTAGACAGGCATTGTGCCTACCTACCGGACACAGGTAGTTCGCTTCACAGTCATGGTATCATTGAGGGCACACACGGGTGCCATGGTCATAGTTCTCTTTCACTGTTTTATATCCAGAACCGCAAGCTCCAGCGTGCCACATCTGTGACCCAAAAATCTAACCGACTGCAAGCAACATCATATCACTTCAAGGACACTGACTTTTAACATATCGTACCTCTACCCTAGCAAACTAAAAACAGGAACAGTACACTGAAGGCGTATACACTGAGAACAAGGCTTAGGACAATGAGGCAGTGGCTCTGGTGCAAGCACGAGGAGGCCTAACAGCATTAGGTGTTCAGCACTGAGACAGGGCTCGCACTTGGCTGATATTGGTCTACCAGCCCGAGCCTGGGTAGGCCCGAGTGAAGCAAGGGCACACCTCTGATATCAGCCAGGTCTCCCCTCAAAGTCCTTAATGCTATTAGCAGCCAAGGGTTCCTTCTGGGTAATAACATTGTTGCTCTATAAAGATATCGTGTCTGCGCCCATAAACCAGCATAGTCAGCGGCAAAGTACCCACACGTTTGCTACCCGCACTCGGTATCATGGCATCAGAGTGTGGTAAACTAGGCACAGCACACAGGCAGCCTTGCTTGGTGCCGCATAAAATCAGCGCAGCTGTCATCTCAAAGTGTCGGTCCAGTTTGAGGAGAAGCGGCCGAGTGCCGCAGAGGTTCAGAACCACTTCGGCATTGAAACGCCTTGTATTTTTTAATGGCAATCTCTTAAACCACTGTTGAATATATAGACACACACACACACACACACACACACTAGCGCGCACACGCACAATAGCACACTGCCTGATTCATATGGTAGAAGTACCATCTCGATTGATCACAAAACCTAGACACACAAATACCATTTGGGAGCTGGCATGTAAGGTGAGCATGACTATTAGTGATCAACGCTGTATTCTATACAAATACAAAACTACAAGTATCTTTGTATACAGTAAAAATATAATTGTCATTTAAAAGCAGTTATGTTTTTAATATTTTTCATCGCAAAAATGGAAGTGGTTTTCTTTTAATTGTGGCACTGGCTCCTCTTGAGCCCTGACCTAGCAGAACCGTCTTGATACCAGAGGTGGGCTGCAGGATTTAACCAGTGGGCGTCCAAAACGACTTACCGTAAATCCGGGAGCGCAGGCGCATTCCCCGGTCACGCTGTGGCAGTCGGCACCATTCTGGCAGCTGCACACCTGTTGACAGGATTCGCCATAGAACCCAGGCGAACACGTCTCGTTGCAGTAAAGTCCGGCCCAACCGGGCCTGCATGCGCACTCCCCCGACATAGGGTGACAGCTGCAAGGGAAAGAAGGGGAGACATGACTCTAGCTTAAACATGACATCTGGGATTTAACACACACAGACCTGTTGTTCACGGGGAAGCTTTTACTATCCATTCTGACCAACAATATAATTGTTCTTGCATTTTTGTTTCTCATTCGTTGTATTGTTTTCTACTCTAGACAGTAGACTCTTACTGACATTGTCGGTAACGTTTTAGTGGCCTGTGAATGGCAACAAACAAAGAGTGTATTCCTTTGCCTTTTCATTCAGAGTGTTGCTGCCTGCCAGGATTCAAGATGGCCACTTTGAAAAGCGTGAAAAATGAAAACAAACATTTGGCTACATTCACATCCCCGATGAACCCTTAAAGACGATATATATGCAGCTGCTGTTGCTCAGATGGGAAACTGGTTTTCTGTTTAAAGTGATTTTGCAGAGACTACAGCCAGTGTCCTGTTCCCAGACAGGGAAGCCAACTGTAAATTGTTCCACAGAGGGAAGGGCCAGACTTTGCTACCGCTGTGGACTCGCTGTTGCCTGCTCGTTTCATACCTGGCGCCGGGACCAGCTGTCTGTACCTGGCACAGCAGCCCCAAGGAGTCGGCGACACGGGCAGCTGTTGCCTCTTGTAACACATGGACTTGGTCAGCTGTGCCGAGATCACAAAGGCGGGATTGTGGCGCGAGGGCTCTAAAGGCCCTCACTCCGACCCGAGGGCACAACCCAGGACCAAAAGAAGTGACAATGAGAAGGCTATTTAACGGTCGTCTTCTGTCAGGAGTTGAAGGGGCGTCCCGATGCGGTGTCCCCGAGAAGGAACGAACAGCACGTGCAGGACAAGAACGTGTCTCTTCAATGCTATGAGCTTTGCTTGCAGCCATGTTTCAAATCATCTTTTAGGGTTACTAAGTGACACACTAATATCAGTCTGATGCCTTCATTTAATAGCTCACTCTACAAACGACATTGTAATGAACCACGGTATTTTTGTGTCACAGGCTTAATGGGAATCATAAAGTAATGTGTCTCACATTTTTTTCTGTCAAACAGGAATGCACGCCATTCGCCTCTAGAAACAAACCAATTCACAGACTACTCCACTGGTCGACAATACGAGGCTCATTGAAGAGAATGTGTACTTCCTGTTTCTTTTCTGTGTCTGCTTAGGTCTTGTTTTGGGTTAGTCTTTACTGCACTCTGCTCACATTCTCTGTCTAAATATCTGTTATAACTGCCCCACTGATGCAGTGTGTCCCTATTTCCACTTCCATACATTCTGGTGATATTTAAAATTAAAAATGGCCTACCAGAAAGTGAGCTGTTTAGGTCTGTGATGCCCTCACGACATCCACGAAGGAGGTACCACCTCCTAATATTACTAGCTGTGCCACAGAATGGAGGCCACACAGATACGTCTGGGTACAAACACCTTTAATCTTACTCTGACCATTTTTCGTGCTCAGACGTCACTTCCCAGCATATCCCCCACCCCAAACTGCCCTCTCTAACATAACGAGGCTGATTGTCAATCTGACATCTCCCCCTTTCTTAAACATTGAATTACCATCAACCCATCTCTTCAATTAGTCTTAGAGGTTTTATCTTTGCCCTGACCGGCTTCCCCTCTCTCTGACGGTCTGGGCTTCTTCTCGGGATGGCCTGTTCTGACACCTCCCACTCTTCATCCGATGCCTCACGGTGTCCTTGATATGAAGCTTCGGAGTCCTATGCACAGTGAGATTTCTTTATCCTGATAGTCCTCCCTTCCTTGTTACCTGCAGTGATCATGGTGCCTTTCTTCTGAGTGATTGTCATGATGTCCGGTCCAAACCTGGAGTCTTCCTTCCGGTGTGTCGCTTGTTTCACCGCCACCCTGTCTCCGATGGCAAAAGACTCTTCGCGGGCACCTCTCTTGGAGTCAGCCCTCGCTTTCATCCTCTCCTTTTCCGCCATGACCTTCTCCCGAATCTGTCTGTCACAGTTCCCCTTCTCACCTGGCTCTTGACCTTGTGGGAGTCGAGTCCTGATCTTCCTGCCAAACATGAGGTCTGCCGGACACACACCTGTGGTGCTGTGGGGAGTGTGGCAGTAGTCCCTCATGAGCTGGTATAGCACCTGCTCACACAGTTTGCCTGTGACGTGGGCCACTTGGGGTCCACTTTGACATTTCCCTTAAAATGTGCAACCATGTTGTGAGCCTGGGGGCAGGGAGGGGCGTTATCTTCTGGTTTTTAAACCCCATGTACTGGGCAAAATTGGCTAAGTCTTGTTGCGTGAAAGGCAGGCCGTTGTCAGATTTGATGAGTTTCTGGATGCCGTAGGCTGTGAGAATGCGATCCAGAGCCGGTATGACCAAAGAAGCTGCTGTAGAGGATAAAGGTTGCACCTCTGGGAACCTTGAATATGCATCCACTACCACTAAACATAGGAGCCATCAGTTATTTAACAATGTTAACTCTTGCAATGGCGTGGATTTTATTGCTGTCCCTTGGTCATGGCATGAAGTTTATTTTTTTTGGTTTACCCAAGTCTTATATGTGGATGCTCTCTTGATCCCACAGAGAACAAGGTGAAATCTGCGGTTATCAGTTAATCACGCAAAGTGTAATGCTTATATTTTTAACCTAATGTTTTCTGAGAATGCCCACAAGATGCTGCAATGTTATAGGGGTAGTATCGGTTAATGTTATCAGCTAGCGCGCCGTAATGTGTACGGCTTCTTTGTTACTAGAAGGAATATATCTGTAGGCCTTTCATTGGTGACCAGAAAGCACCCAGTCAATAACACCGTTTAATTGTACAGTCAATTATAGGTCTGGTGGCTTTTCCAGGATTTTGATGGTATTGTTGGGGCCTATGAGGGTGCACTTGGAATATGCTGGCAACACCTGGGCATGAGGTACTAATCCTTCCATATGGCTTATGATAGTGTTGCTGGGGCATTTGAGGCTACATTTGTCATTTGACGGCACATCCTGCGATACTATACCTATTAATCCAGGAGGATAACTCAGGGGCTACACGTTTGTCTGGGAAGCAAAACAATGCATAACAACACAGGTTCGAATCCCGGTCTCGCACTTAAAAACGTAATGGGTGTGTCTGCATATTATTGTATAATGACTATAAAAGGTTTATGATAACATGATTGGAGCACTGAGTATGTCCTTGTCTGTAACAGCCAAGACCGGCTGACCTTCCCAATGCTTGCTTTAGTTATATTAGTATTTCACTAGTGGCAGCTTAAACTCTTCGACTATCATTTATCTGATGTTGGATATCTAATTTATGGGCGGACTTCTGGTAACATACTTTAAAATCCTAGATTCGGAACAGCCCTAGGAAGAGTTACAATGTCCCTGCAGGACCCTCTACACCTGGTGTTCCATATCGTAAGAGTGGGGCGGGATCTGTAACATGCACAACTATTTTGTAAAACATCAGAAGAATCTTACAAACTAGCTATTCTATGCCTTGATGGCCAAGGCAGCAGTATGTGGCCTACTGTCATGTGTCGAGTCTGAACATGTAGGCCACACGTCAGATACCTGGGAGAAGGAGCGTTGCCTTTTTTCCAAATTACGCTCTACGCACATCATCCCCAAATATAATTTGTAAAGATGTGCAGCCTTCCGTTTTCAACACGAGGCCCTGTGTATGGCAGAATGGCCAGCGAGCGCCCTGTCTCGACGCACGCTCATTTGCATGTTTATTTAGCCGCTGGGGCGCGCATGCCACCGAAGGCATGGTTAATTACTGCCCCCCAGCGAGTGTTAGTCAAGTATTGATTGACATCCAATCAGCGTTCTGTCATTTGTAATTAGATGTACAGCAGGATGCTCAAGCACCGTCAAAACCTCTTAGTAAGAGTTCTCAAGCATCTGCCTAATTGGCAGTATTTGTTTTTTTCATTTTTCTTGCTGGAACAAGGAAGTGACACAAAGGTTGAAATTCAGATTTGTTTTGTAGAGTCCTTGTGAGAGAATGCCCTCTGTGAGGGTGTGATAGCCTTAGCCTTTTTGATTTTTATGAGTAGAAGGATGCAGGTAATTCTGTTTCTGAATAGAAGGTCTGCTAACGAGACCACCATTTCATCATGCTCCATGCCCAAAGTTTGTCCACTCATCTGCCTTTGCTGAGATAGTCTCCGGACACCCCCAATCTCCAGTCCTGCAGTGGCAACAGGGTAGGTTCCAAGGTCACATATGCATTCCTGACAGCTGCTAGAACAGAAAGTTCCAACTGGCATAAGTGGCTTTTTAATTGTCTGCATTGCTGATTCAAATTATAACAACTGTGTAACCTTGTCAGCCTGGTGCCACCTTAAACTTTAAATATGAGCAATACCTACTTATGGCATGGTTGCTACTAGGGTCACACAATTATACAGCCCTAGCAATTTGATATAATATAAGGTTACACAGGGGTGTTGCTAGGTTTGTAAAAGATCTGGGGCTATGCTAATTTTGGGGGTGTCGGGACTGGGGGCTAGCTAGCCTTTTGGCTGTAGCCCCTGAGCTTCTACAACCAAAAGACCCGGGGCTATAGCCCCCTCAGCACACCCCCGACCCTGGCGAAGCCTGTGTACTCTTGGTGAGCAGTGCTCAGCTATGACAGGTATATGCATCAGCTGTCTGGCCTCATTGTCTCCACACCATTCATGTGGGCCAATGGCCAGGAAGCCACCCTTTAACTCTCCTGAAGGAAGGGCCGCACCTTCCTCCCAGGGCACAGGAAAGAACTGGGAATCAGTGCTTCAAAGGCCACACTGACATAACCAAGGCACTCCCATGCCAGGGTGCTGACCACTAGGGTAATTCTGAAGTCAGCAGACATGGAAAAGATTGAGTTAGAGTAGCCAAAGAAGAGCGATAGTCTGCGAGAGGGTTTCTGCCATCTTGGTTTCTGGTACAGCTCTCTACAATTGCCAGCCAACCCCATTTCCTGCAGATAAAGCATTCTGTGTATGCTGTCAGAAGGCAAAGGACACTTGTTACAATAGCCTGGATTGGGTCCCTTACAGCAGGCCTTCCTTGGACCAATCCCTGGTGACATGTTGTGTTTTTATGGAGGGGAAACCCTCTCTTTAGCAGATTCATCTTTGTACTCTCACAAGAAGAAGATGGATTCACAGGACCTCTTTTTTTGAATACGGGCAATTCCCAAGTCCTCTGCCATAGAGGTGAAGACAGAAGACATGCCAGGAAGAGGCAAGCTCTGCGTCCTACCTAGCCCAAGGGCACATTTGGAGGGAAACCTGTGTGGGCAAGGTCAACCTCAACGGAGGCATTGGTACCCAGGATTCTGTCACTGGAGGTGACAGAACACCTGAAAGGTGACAGGACCCCTGAAAGTGCCCTCTACAAACCTTTCTGTTTAAGAATGCCAAAAGCAAGGCCTCCCCTGACTCTTGGTGTCCATCTACTGGCCCTCCCAGCAACCCAGAAGTCAGGGAACAGCCCTGGGTCCTGGTTCCCGCTTCGATTCACTTCTACGCCATACTGACCTGGACAACATCTGCTGGTCCCGAGCTTCTTCATGCCACATGTCGTTGCTGCTTGGACGGCACCGTGTGTTGGACCCAGTCGACCAGCTCACCTGATGCTGAGTTACGGCCTCAGGGAGCACCTACAAGTCTGCCTCAACACTGTTGAGCCTCAAAGACAAGATGCAAAAAGGAATTTGGAGAGGCCCTGCCCCCTTGACCCACCATAAAGAACCAAAGTGACTTTTAATCCCCATTTTTTGCCTTTTAAAGCTGTAACTTTAAACATTGACATTGCTGCTGAAATATTTTACCTAAACACCACTGCCTATCAACTCAGAATGCCCTTTCTTCTCAAAGTCTGCATTATTTGTGTTTCTCTTACAGGGGTAGATCTTTACACTCATCCCTGTGCACCTGCACAGCAGTAGTCAATGCATCACAGTCCTGCTTGCCATGCCACAGAGGAGGTGATAACACAAGATGTGTGGCCGGGCAGGACATTATGGCAGAGGCAGACCAGACAGCCTCATACTTTCTGAGGTGATCCACTTTGAAACAAGCATTGCCAAAGCCAACACTTTTGGCTTTTGTGTAGACGTGGATAGGCATTTTCCAGGCACTTCTATAATGGTAAGAACTGGCCATAAGATGGCAACAGCTAGCAAATAGCATTAGTACCCTGGGATATTATGCAAGTGCCTGCAATGTGCACATACAGGATCCAAAACTGTTGGCTTTGCCAGAGCTTGTTCTTAACAGGACTTCAGTGCAAGGAACAGAAGCAAGGCTACACATATTGCTTAAAAATCAAGTGGCTGAAGGCATGATTGGTTAAGATATTTGTATTATATTTTGAGTTCATTTACAGCTGTAACAGCTCGACAAGATCATTAACTTGGCTACCACGAGTCTCGTTGAACTCCCTCACTTCACACCTACTTCCTTGAACCGTCACCAGGTTGGATGGCTGACGATGCAAAACATGGCCAGGTTTAAATTTCTTCTCCTGGTTCATAAATCTATAAACAGTAAGACACCACTGTATCTATCCTCCTCTATCCAACTCTACAAGCCTTTTTTCGTAATCTCTGCTCTGCCTCCTCGACTACCCTTGTGGCTCCTCACCATTCCTGTGCTACCTCTCGCTTCCGCTCTCTTTTCTTGCTCCATTTGCATGGGTCTCTTCCCCTGGACATCTGAGAAACAGTCCACATGGATGTGTTAAAAAACAAACTAAAGCCTACCTGCTCGCCTGCATGTTACCCTCTTAACCTACCTCTCAACTGAGTGCTAGCTAACATGTTTCCCTTGTCTCTAATCTGCCTCTGTCCCTCACTTCCTCTGCCTCCACTCTAGCACTTCACCCATCATAGCCACATCCCGAGCACAGCTGGCCGTACCACCTACCTGCACTAAAAAATATCCAATGTTGGTTGACCTTTATCTATGTATGTCAACTTATGTTTTGTCCACAGTGACAGTTCAATTTACTCCCCTCCACAACCTGCTCACAACGTCCCTCAAACTCACTCCATTGTAAAAAGCTCGCTGCTTCCCGTTAAATCTAAATCTGATGTATAATCTATTGTATGTTCTTTTGTGATCAAACGAACATTTTTCTTCCAGCATATAAATAAATGAATGAATAAATTAATAAATGAGGTCTAGGCGGGGGAGGGGACAGGTAGTGGATGACGGTAATGGCCGTAAGGACTAGCATGGGCATGGGTGGTTAATTGGTGGATACATATGAAACATCCCCCCAGGCATTTGTCCCTCCTAAAATGGCATCTCTTGTCTGTTTTTGCTCCGAATTCCAATAATTTTGGCACATAGGTGGCACTTACAGTGCCACCCAATAGCCAAGACTGAAAAGATGTACACATGATGCAAAGATGGGTACGTATAAATGCTTCAGATATTCAGGATATATAAACGATGACTGATTAACATAATGCCCATCTTGCATTGAGTCACCCGCCAAACTGCTCACGGGTTTCCACTTATACATGTGAACTAGGCATTCAACGTATGCCGCAATTCCCACACCGGGAAACCCCTCTTATGCATGTTCAGAAGCCAAAGCACATCTTCTGAAAGAGGGACCAAGCCCCCACTTGAAACAAGCCAACCCTTCCACTCCACCGAGCAGCGCACAGCCCGTCACAGGGGCAAAAAATGGAGGCAGGGTTTACAAATTCTACAAACGCAAGTCAAGGTTGCAACAAAGGAAGAAGTTTGGAGGTCTTCCAGGGGGTTGACTTTAAACAGAGGTGTACCTATGAAATGCAATGACGAGAAGGATGGCAGACCCTTTGGCAAGGTGTTCATTTGACTGGCAGGCCTTTCTAATGGCAATCTCCTGGAAGAGCAGGCACTGGTAGAGGCAGTGGTGGAAGTGTACAAAAAAAGGAGTGAAACGATTTTATTCTGCCGGCCCCCTTTTATGCCCCACCCCTTTTTCTGTTCCCTTCAATCCCCCATCCTGAGTCAGCCCTCCCACCCCCTCAATTCAAACCCCCTACCTGGGTCCTTCCTTTCCTTCCCTTCACCCCAAAAAGCTGTGATTTACAATAGTGTGAACAAGAATAAAGAAAAGACGGAGAACGAATATACATTTAAATGAATGACACCATTAGTGTGCTATTGCCCCCTCAGCATGTAACGTTATGTAGCCTCCCCTTCCCTTCACCCACTATTCACACCTCTGAAGAGATATGCCCATGACAATAGCCACTGATGAGCCCCTCCCATTACATGCAAACACCTTTGTGCCTACACAAGCACCCCAGCATCTGCAGCAATTCCCATATGGCTGCGTGACTGCCTGGGAATAGGCTTCATTCCCAAGCAGTTCATTGAAATAACAGAGTTTAGCCCAGACTTGCGAGATAGCACAATGCTGTTTGACACAGGATTGATAACACAAAGCATAAGTTAAAGTCTCCAGCAGAGGAGTTGGTACTTTTTTTAAGTGGCCCTTCCTACCGTCCTGGAACGATACTCCAGGTCACATAAAGTAAGGGAACTATGACTGATTTCCTTGAGAAGTAAGGGAACGTAGTACCCTTTAGTTCCCTCTCACTTTGACCGCTGTGTGTAGAGGGTACAATGCCCTATGGATAGGCGAGGGCCCGGAGTGTCACCTTTATATCACAGAGGTGCGTGACTCCATAATGGAGCAAGGGGTTTGCTGCTGTTGATGCGGGCGAGCTATTAGGGCTTTTTCATGGATGACTTTGAAGGTGCTTGGCAGCTGTGACTCGGTCAGGGGTGGTTTTAAATAGCCACGTCAAGCAAAGGAGTAGTCTTTTCCTTTGCTCTTATATCAAGAGTACTCAGCTTTTTCCAGGTACCAATTTCACAGAGTATGCCAGAAGGCACTGCTCTAACGGTGCAGCTATCCGGGCCTGGACACACGCCAGTGGAGGAGCAGAGGATAGGTAGATGGAAGAGATTATATGTTCAGCGCTATTTAGGATTTATCCACTGGTTAAAATCTGTCTGGCCCCCTATCTTGTTTCCCATTGACCAACAGAAACATGTCACACAAGCATGAGCAGCTAGTTGGGTGGGTGGGCATTCATTTGTTAATAAGACGGGCTTGTTGCTGGACTGCGATGAGGGTGCATTGAAGTAGCAGGTCTACTGGAATGACATTGGCAATCCAGCTACAGCAGCTGTGATCGGCTGGGGTAAGTGGCCAAAGCCCGGCCTGACGGTAGTGCACCTGGGCAGCAATGACTGGGTCGGTCAGGGGCATTGTGCTGCCCGCAGGCTCTGCTGGGTAAACTTTCATGACTAGAAACATTCTTTAACTGGGCAATCATTGTATGGCCAGCAACAATTACAAGGCAATGGCCGGGCAGGCAGGTATGATATGATATTTTATTTATATAGCGCCTATACACAAAGTGTTTCAAAGCATTTCAAGGAGAGGGAGGGAGCAAGGGTAAATACAATAACATTCTTACAAGGCCTTGAGACATTAAGAATGGGCAGAACAAACTATCATACTAGGCCTGACAACATTTCTGACAGTGTAAGAGCATTGACTAAGGTGAGGGGAAGGGGGAGAAGAAAGAAGGTACAGGTGGGACAGAAATAAGAGACAGAGATAGACAGAAAATCAGAATGAGGATGGTGAGGAAAAGCCGGCGGGGTCAGGTGTCCCGGAGCAAACAAAAAAATAGAGGGTGGTGCAGCGACGTATGAGCACACCATGATTCAAATGTGCAAACAAAAGCAATGAAGCTGAATGGTGCACTGGAACAGTTCTCTAGTGGACAAGGCATGTCTTCCCTAACATATCATGCTACATGTGAGAAGTTGTGCTTGTTCCTTACAATTTTACAGAGTAGTGAAGCAGCTCCTTACATATAACACTGTCACAAACATATATGTAATTTTATAAGATATTTTTGTTTGCGTTTGTGGACATTTGTGAAGAAAACTTTGACCAGAACAATGATGTTCCTAACAATATAACTTTTGTCTGTGGACAGCTTCTGTAGGATGTCAGACTATGCCATCACTCTACTTCTCCCTCACTATTACATACATCTGCCCTGCTCCCTCTTCCCACCCCAGTTCACCTGCCCCCCTGGCACACTCCTAGTAGCACCCTGGATGTATCCCCAATGTACAGTGCTCTGTTGTTTCCCAGCTAGGTTTCTGCGTTATAAACCTCATACAAAGCCCCATAAAAAGAGCCTATATTACTCCAGCCAACAAAGTGATCCTGATGTAAAGCTAAGTGGATATCACACGCACAGGGCGACGACATAAGATTCCATGTAACTCCTTCAGAAAGATACACTTCTGTACAGCTTATCACCTCAGCAGTAACACTTTATTTTGGCTGCCTCACAAAGCTGTGTGTGGTGAGTTGCAACAGTAGGCATGTATTAGTGTTCAGCTTTCACTATGAAAGATTCAGGTGTGAATGAAAAATGTATCAGCTCAAAAACACATCCCTTTAAAATCAGATAATTTCAACTGCAGCTGAAGCAATATTGAATTAATCAAATCTGGGGTGTTGACGGTTTCAGTTTGCTGTCCAGATGCTTCCAGAAATAAGGGAGAACTGCCATCAGCTGCTTCTTTGACGAATGTGCACATTTCAAAAAGATAAGCCTATTTTGGTACACTAGGCACAATTGTGTTAGTTAATGTAAATGTGTGTAGAGCATTCCTCATGTATACTGTTATTCACAAGCTTGTGCTGCCGTATATTATGCATAACAAGTGTTTATGAACAAACATCTATGTCCCCGTGTTATAGTACACAAGTATAGTATCCTGCACACATTTCTGTTACAGTACACAAAACTCATGTATCAATGTATTTATTTATTTTAATAACCAAATTCGGTTTCTAAGCGCGGATCCAGAATTCAAACCACTGATGCTCTGCGTGGTCTTGCTTCCATGACCAGCACGCTGCCCCTGTGCTATCCTCCGTTCACACATTTATGTAGTGATATCGGAGTTACTGTACAATTGTGTTACTGTGCACACTTTTTTCTAGACACACGTGTTACTGTGCACAAACGTGTTTCCATACCCATTTGTATCAGAGAACACACGTTTACAAAACACATACTTGTGCCGGTGCACACGCAATAGTGTTACTATAGGAAATAATGTATTTTATATGCAACGTTGTGTTACTCTAAACCACACTTGTGTTACTGTACAGTCCCTTGCCAAGTTTGTGAGTTAAAAACTTTAAAAACTGAAGTTAAGGTGGCAAGTGGCGTACACAGGTGACAATGAGTTCTAAAGAAGAGAGCAGTCTAAGGTTCCAGGAATACATACATACATAGTGTGTGTAGTTACTTGCCGGAAGAGGAAGTCGCAGCAATGAGCAGCGCGTCTAACGTTCCAGCTCCGGTTCCAGCCTTCTGCGCCTGAGACACGCCCCACTCACCTGCGTGTGTTCTTGATGTGGCAGGGGCACTGCTTGTCACAGCGGATGCCATAGAGTCGCTCATCAGCGCACAGCCTGGTCTCGCATCTTTCCCCGGTGTATCCCTGCTCGCAGAGACAGGCCCCGCTGATGTGATAACACTTGCCACCATTTTGACACTGGCATGCCTCGACGCACTTCAGTCCATAAAAGCCGACCGGGCACTCATCCTGGCACCTACAGAGACAAGATACTGGATTATAAATGCAGAGGAACAAAAAGTGCCGCCGCCCATCCCTCCTACATTTGGAATGCCCAGCACCGAGCAAGTGACTTCATCCAGACTTAAAGGGCATGGATACTTAACTGTGATATTTGTATTTCCAGCACCTTGAAGATATCTTTTAGTTGTCATTAGTTTGCCCAGTGCCCCGGACCCTGCAGACTTTGCATCATAGAGGTCCATTTGCATATAGCCAAGGGCATTTGTTTACCCTTGCCACCAATCGCTCACTCTGTATACGATTTGTATCATACCATCAGAGTCAGGGCCCAGGTGCCACCAGAGCCGTGCTTTTTTTTAACGAAGGATACACAAGGACGTGAAGGTATTGTTTTCTGGCAGCCTTTGCACTTAGCAATGCCACTGTGCCATGGACATGGGTGCAAGGAAACCTACATTTTTTTGGGGGGTGGGGACGCTAACCCTTCGAATGCTGGGAGAGGGGCTAACTTCGGAGACGGTGGGGGAAGAGCAAACTAATTTGTGTGGGGACATCTAACTTCTTGACGCATTCTAGTGAGACTATTCTAGCGCTGAGTCAATGTTACAAGCAGTTAACTCCCTCCTTTAAGTCTGAAAGCACCCACTTAAGGACCGATGTGAGAATGAACTGTCTCCTGTCCCCTCTCTACCCTTCCAATCACTCCCCTGGAGTGCAAGTATAAAGCCCCGGCTGCCCTTTAAACATCTGTGTCCTGTTCTGACCAGGCTCTGTAGATCAGCCAGATAGAGTCAACAAAGCCCAATATTTCAGGATTGTGGGGGTTGGGGGGGGCCGAAGCCAGCTGAATGGTGTTGTGCCACTGTATAGAGGTATCTTCTAAGCATGCTCAGGAATGCCCCCCACACCTTGCCCTCTTGGCAATGCACTCTCACAAGTGACTGACAAGAGCAGCTAAGGAAATCCCCAGGACACGCTCATAACACTTCAAAGTTTAAAGGATACCACACTTTTATTAGGGACAGACCCCTTAGCTAGGTCAACACGGCAGCAGAGAAAACAAGCAAATAACACAGTAAACATTCACTCGATGTCTCTGCCAGATGGCTGCCTCTCTTTCTGTGAGGGGCTTATTCCTGTTTAAAATGTCTTCCAACGTGTTTGGTTTCAGAAGCTCTCTTCCCACGCCACAGGGGGTGGGATTCGGACCCCGGCCACTCAGAATATAAAAATACCCCTGGTTGTAGTGACTGACATCCTCGTCATATCCTCCCCCCCCCCCCCGATTTTCGCTAGCTCATGGTGTTAGGGCTCTGGCGGCAGCATGCCCCAGCCGTGAGACGCTCAGCCACCGGAGTACAATGAATGGCGCTCGCCTGTGAGGGGGCGGCGCACGCACAAGTGTGAGATAGTTGTAGCATACACAAGATTCCCTTGACAATTTCATATCCGTTTATTATGTCATTGTACATACACAACATACATTACAATATGCTACTCTAAAATTAAGAAGTTCTTTTTATTCTGTCTTCTTTATGGGAACTCGAATAGGCAACAGGTGATTCGTTTTTGAGTTAACCTACCGTAGATCAAATGCTCCGAATGGTATTCATAACGTAAAAGTGATTAGGTCACCGATTTTTGTTGCTTCCGGGTGAGATTTTCACGGCGGGGTGTTAGTTAAATCCTTCCAGGCCAAGGGTCAATTGCAGTCTGCACCTTGACTGCTCATGGTCAGGTAGCAGGCGAGATTAGCAGTTTATTGGTGGCTTCCAACTGCCCCTATTTTTGGTTTACAGCGTGGTCATGTTACCATGCAGCCTGCAGTAAAGGCCCTCTTTTGACTGCAGGGTGTTTAGACTTTTGCCAACTTACTATATATGTCATGGTGGCAGGTCGTTATTTGCAGGGGCGAAATGGCAACCAAAAGTGGCCCTGGAAATGTTTGTCAAAGTGACCACGTATTACACAGCCCAACCCTGTGGCGAAACACAATATTTACCCCCCCTCCCCCCTGTGAGCCTTGCAGTGGCCCTCCCCCCAAGTCCCTGGCAACAAATCACAGGTCGCACCACACTCTGGGCAGGCCTAGACTACCACCCCAAATACCAAAATCAGCTCCTTGGCCCAGAATTACCTCCACGTCCCTCTTCCTCGTCCCAGTAGTTAACTATGAGGCATCTTGCCCTCACAAGTAAGTATTTAAACGAGGAAGAGTAGGATTAGTACTAATGAAGATTATAGGTGACTAAACCAGGCATTACATCCAAATCCCTCTACCTCGTACCAGTACTTGTGTCTGAGGCAACATGCTTTGTACACAAGTACTGGGATGAGGAAGAGTAGGGCTAGGAGTAATGAAGATGATTACTAATAAGTAACCCAGGCATTAAACACAAGCACACACCATTACCTCCATGTCCCTCTTTTTCATCCCAGTACTTACCTATGAGGCACCTTGTCTCATTGGTAAGAACTGGGACGAGCATGAGAGGGGTTAGGAGTAATGAAGACTACAAGTAACTAAGCCAGACATTACATCCACATCCGTCTACCTCATCCCAGTGCTTGTGTATGAGGCAAGGACATATGTCCCGCCAGGACATATGGTAACGAGGCCCCCCGCACTGCAGGGGCTGTGGGGGCCTCCACTATGCCACCGGCCCAACCCCTCTAAATATGGTTGGGGGGGGTGGGGTATTTCACAAAGAAATATTGCGAAAATGAGTTGAAATAGTGAACTGGAAGTTTTATAACACATTTTTACTTCAGAGGAATGATGGAAGGAGGGGACGGGGTGCCCAGGAGAAAGGGTGAGAGGAGTACACAACCAGGCTACCCACACAGAAGAGGCACATGGTGAAAAGGCCTGCCAGGAAATCTCAAGAGTTCCCTGTAGGCCAGTCCACCACAGGTTATTTGTGTTCACCCAGTAACTACACTAAGCCTCACAGGTGGGAGTGAAGGGAGAGGACATTATGGCACTTGCATGTGAAAGAGGGTGGCGTGTGCAAAAGCGTAACACAGACAAAATGTTGCTGAGGATACCAATGAGCAGAGAAGAAGGAGCGCCTTTAGGGGACAAAAAGGGTGTGTGTGATGGATATAGAGAAAGAAACACCAAGTGGGATTGAGGAAGAAAGATAGTTTGGAATTATGCCAGGTGTGTGACGCGTTCATTTTGTGCACAGATTCCACTCATCATCTAGCAATGGTGGAGAGAATGTGTGGGGAGAAAAGGTAGCATTCGCAGCACAGGCAGCAGAATACTTGTCAGCATGAGGCAACACAAGAGGCACAAAGAAAGACTCATCTGCAAAAAGGCTGCAATGCCTGCGAACCTGCAAAGCTCTAGCAACATGTAGGGCTTGCAGGGCACTTCCGTCTTCAGAATCGCCTTGGTCACAAGAACCCACAGATTCCCCTAAATCAGTATGACTCCAACTCCCCCTACCACGCTCAAGCTGGACTGTGTAGTGTATGGCACTTTAAGCACCCCGTGACGTAGTACGTGTCAAGAGGACAGTGAGCACAGGGACCTCTTGCAGCCAGCACTACCGTCTCTGTGTCTTTATTTCACATGTGCGTGGTTCTCATCTGGGCGAGGCCATACTCCACCACACTGGCGATGAGGCAGTTGCCACACTGGATCTAGTCCGCGTGGTCGTGAACCCGCTGCCCCTACACCGTGCTTTCTGTGCAATGGTAGAACTCTTCACTCCAGGCCCAGCGTCGGCCGCGCAGGAGAAGTGCCCCTTGCGGGACCTTCAGCCCTGATATTCTTGCGTATGCCAGAGATGTATTAACTGTGCGTGCCACATCAGTGCGTACCCTGATCTCCCCACACGTGTACCCGACTTGGGGCATGGAAGGAGTAAAACAAAATAATAAAGTGTGCAACGCATTCCTGACTACACCCGCCTTCAGTTACACGGTGACCCACACTGAGCCATTAAACAGAACATTTTCGACAAAGCAGTCTGTACACAAGGCCTGCAGCTGCTCCTACACGGAGTACTTGTGCGCCCTGCCTTCCTAGGCGCACGTCTGTGCAATGTGTTGGGTTCCAGCAGTCCTGTCGAAGCCTAGCAGGAGTGAGGGACAGGTCAGCAGTGGTGTTTTTGCTCACAGTCATACCACACTCAGCCATCTACGATGGCAGATGATGCCGAAGGCGACCCTGCTGGTGCCAGGGTTCAACGCACATCCATGTTTCTCACACCCCTGCAAAATGTCGACATATCTGGAACCCTGTCAGCCTTTTGTCCACCTGGGTGAAGCGCCTGGAGATGTTCTTAGCAGCGACGGGGGAAGACAATGATGATACAAAGAAATCCATCATGCTTTACTCGGCTGGTCCCGCCGTTTGAAACATTTTTGAAACTCAACAACCTGCCAACAAGACATTTAATGCCGCCAAGACGGCACTCCAGGAATATTTCACACCCATGGCAAATCTTGACTACGAGAGATCTCTTATGAGGAACGCTGTGCAGAAAGAAGGGGAATACCTTGACGCCTTTCATTGCAGACTGCAGTGAGTGGCTGCGACATGTGCATGGCCAGATGAAGAACATGAGATGTGACAACAGATAATTCAAGGATGCGCATCCGTTAAACTAAGACGACAAATACTGCGAGAACCAGGTATAACATTGGCCCGCATCCTAGAACTTGGACGCTCCCACAAATTGGGGAATGTCAGGGCGGAGATGATGTGTGCCGCCATGAAAGTGACCAAGCTGGAAGAAGCCTATGACATAGGTCGACAGTACTTATGCAAAACAGAAAAACATCCACTGTGGAACAAGAGGGAGGGGCATGGAAATGAGATCACACCATGTCCCAACTGTGGCTACGACCTGCCCCACTCTAACGACTGCCCGGCAAAAGATCACACCTGCCGGAGATGCAGAATAACAAACCACGTTGCCTGAGTCTGCCATGTGCCAGCACCGTCGACACATTCGCAAGGACAAGAAAGCTCAAGACAGCTTTCTCAGAGAAAGACGCCAAAGGTTGCACTCGTCAAACAGCCACCCCCGGACGATGAACAGCCCATAGAGGAGGAAACAGATGAAAAAGTGTGTTCTTCATCTCAAGCTTTTATGAGCTGAAAGCTTCAAAAGGACACCAACCAAAGTGTACTGTCCATATCTGCAACTCCCAGATTCCTTTGTTGATCGACACTGGGGCATCTGTAAGCGTCATGGCTGATGAACATTGCCGAAGATTGACAGATGGTCAACCCCTTAGAGAGACACCAGAACGGAAATATACATCCCAGCAGAGGTGCCACGGCTGCTAGAGGGTGCCTACATAGCACCTGTTCGACATGAGGACACCACCATCAGAGCAAGATTCTTTGTCACCAAGGTGAGCAAAGTCACATTACCAGGATGCGCTGTAGCAGAGGCCTTGCATATCGTGAACTTTGCTTTTGGAGAGTGTTGTAATGTGTGTTGCTAGCTGAGTGGATGACATCACTGCTAAATGGAATGTAGTGATGTCAGTGTGAGTGGAGTATTGGTGTGTTGTTATCTGAAGGGGAATTCTATGCTTGGCAGTAGGAGTTATGCTCACTTGGAAAGGACATGCCAATGTTTTGTTCCTGGCAATTGAACTACAATAAATCTACTTAATAACTTACCTGCTGGTTCGGGTGTTCATCAGCTTCCAAGTTATTACACTGGCGACGAGGATGGGATCCTGTCGAGGAGGGGACAGCCAAGAACCAGGAAACATTGCCCTCCAATGATCCATGTCCACGAAGAAGTTCAGCAGGTTTGGGGGCCCAGAGTTGTCTTGACTTGGTTGAGTACCCCTTTTCAGCAGGCCGGTCGGTGCTGATTTGAGAACCATAGTCGTCACACTTGGTCGGTGTGCAGTGCTGGTTGGCACAGCTGCTCTAGCGGAGGGCCGCCATTCCCAGTTGCCGGGTGGTGCTGCGGGCGGTATTTTGATCAGCACACAGGACGGTGTGCGGTGCTGGAAGGGCAATTGGTCTATTGTACCAGTGGAAGCGGGGGCCTTAGCAGGGTCCCTGAACAGTGTTCTCCGGTCCATCATAAAGCGTTGTGTGGCGCCTTATTAGGCGGCGCCGTGATTCACGCAGCTGGTTGGAGCCCGTAGTCAGAGGGGCGCGTATGGCGTGTGCGCGGACATGGAGAACGGGTGTCCGCCCAGGGTTGTAGCACATCCAGGAGTTCGGATGCGCTTCGAGGAGCCTTTGGACAAGGTGATCGGGTGCCGGAGTTATGAGAGAACACAGCCAGGAGTCCGTGTGAACTCGTCCTGCCACGTCGAGGCAGCTGCCGAGTGTTGGCAGGTTTGGAGGATTGCGGGGGGGCATATTACCCGGCATTATGGACTCTGGAGTGGGTGCTGTAACGGAGGCGCAAAGGAGATGTGGCCTCTACAGCAAAGCAGTCGGAATGTTGACGTCTGCAACGTGCGTAGCAGGCCAGCGTGAGACGCTGGAACGCAGCAGCGGATTCGAGGGAGAGTGTGCTGTCTTCGAGGAGTCCCATAGGAAACACCATCAAGGGATGCGTGGTTCCGGTTTGGTCCGTGAGGAAATTCCTAGGAGGGAACTAAGTGGAAGTTGCACCAAACTGGACGCGGCGAAATACTGTGGTCTGAAGGGGATGATCCGTAAGGAGATTTATCACAGTAATGGAGTGCGGTTTTGTGAGACGTTGGTCAGAGGAGGATCTGAAGGCTGCAGGTTTCCGTTGGATTTCATACTTCCATTGGTTGTCTATACTGGACATTCCACGGATGCTGCGGTGTCGGATGAGGAACTTTGGAGGTGTAGAGTTTCGTTTGGCTGCGACGCCCAGGCAGTTGGAGGAATGTTGACATCTTAGCTAAACACTAGTGAGAAATGTATATGTTGTGCCGGCTGTGTTTTTGTTTTTAGTGTGTGTGCGTATCATGGGCTCGTGTGAGTGAGTGTGGATGCGCGCGCTGGATGCTTGTATGTGTGTGAGTGGCTGTCTGTTGGGGTTGTGATCATTGTATGCAAGTCTCAGGTGAGGGAATGTTGTTTAGTGTTTTATTGTTGCATTAATATGCCTGAATTGCAATTTATTTTTATCAATAACTATTTTCTTCCAGGTGCACTGAACATTTTAGGGTTTGGACTTGTGGGTGGGGGCACTCACATGTTGTTATCAGTAGTCATGTCTTGATTAATGTGCTTAAGGCCTAACAATGTTTTCTTTACAGGATGGGTTCCATTTGGTTTTGGATGGACTCGTGGGTGGGGGTGACCGCGGGTGATTATGGTTTATCGGGCAGTCATTTCTATCCAAAGGTGCTTTAAGACATTTATCATCCTAATTGTTCAGTTATGTTATGTCTAATCTTTGGTAGCATTGAATATGCATGTGAAAGTCAATGTATCTTTTAGCAGATATGCATATGGTGTGTGGAGGTGTATATGGAGAGTGGGGGTGACTCTAATCTTGTTGTGTTTGTATGTGAACTGTGCTATTGTTACAATGTGCCTCTGTTTGGGGTTTCCAATAGCAACATGCAAGGTGGGGCCATTGGGTAGGTCCCATGTTGTAGTAGTCATGCT
The DNA here is from genome assembly GCF_040938575.1 of Ambystoma mexicanum. Classification (NCBI taxonomy): domain Eukaryota; kingdom Metazoa; phylum Chordata; class Amphibia; order Caudata; family Ambystomatidae; genus Ambystoma; species Ambystoma mexicanum. The sequence continues at coordinate 1,001,616,362 of NC_090935.1, read as the reverse complement.
GTTTTGCAGGTGGTTGGACCAGGGGTCCAAGGTGAGTAGAGTGGTGTCCTACGTTCGCGCAGGAGGCTGGACCTGGGGTCCATGGTATGTGGTACGTGTGCTGCGAGTGGCAGCAGGCTGGGCCTCGGGTCCAAGGTATGGAGTGGTGTGCTGCAGGTAGCAGTAGGCTGGACCTGGGGTCCTAGGTGAGTGGTAGGTGTACTGCGCTGTGCAGTAGGCTGGACCAGGGGTCCGCGGTGGTTGGTGTGTGTGTTTGGGGTGTTAGGTGGTTGGTCCTGGTTGTGTTCCGCATTCTTGCAGGTTGTGTTCTCTATGGTTCAGGGTTTTGTGGTGTTGTGGTACCCTTAGGGGTGCTGTGGTGAACTGTTTCATTGAGTTGTGTGGTTCGTGCCCGGGGGTGGCAGCCCTGGTGTCCTAGGGCGCAGACTAGGGCGGGAGGATGTTTGTGCACTGAGAGTTGAGTAGTGTTAGGTAGTTATCTGTGAGGACGCTGGGTCGTGGCAGGACCTAGGTTCAAAGGGGCAGCTTGGAACAGGTGGAGGTGCGTAGTTTTTTATTTTAGTTTCTCGAAAGTTGTCCTGTTCTGTTCATGGAAGGAGTGAGCCCTTTGTAGACTGCGTTGGATTCCTCTCTGTTTTGTTTATAAAGGGAGGAGTGGAAGTGGTTTTGAGTTGGGCGTAGGACTTGGTGTAAGGGTTGGTTGACACGGGGTGCATTGTTGCCTAACGTGTTGGCACAGTTGTTAGCATTCTGGGGTGCCATGTAGGTTTTATTGGGTTCTTATTCCTTTGGTGGAGCACTTTCCTGTTTCCTTGATCTTCCTTGGAGTGTCCAGGGGTTTGGTGTGTTCTCTGGGGGTAGTTTCTTGTCGCCAGTGGTGTTACTAGTTGGTGCACTACGTGCTGGCCACACGTACTTGTAGGGGCTTTTGTCTGGTGGTGGTTTTGGTGTGATCTTTCTCTGTTTCCAACAAAGTAAAGGAGGGAGAAGTGTTGTAATGTGTCTTGCTAGCTGAGTGGATGACATCACTGCTAAATGGAATGTAGTGATGTCAGTGTGAGTGGAGTGTTGGTGTGTTGTTATCTGAAGGGGGATTCTATGCTTGGCAGTTGGAGGTATGCTGACTTGGAAAGGCCATGCCAATGTTTTGTTCCTGGCAACTGAACTACAATAAATCTACTTAATAACTTACCTGCTGGTTCGGGTGTTCATCAGCTTCCAAGTTATTACAGAGTGTACGTACAGGACATTCAATCCCTACTGACTAGATACACAAAGGTGTTGACAGGCATATGAAAGTTCACAGGAGATCCAGTCCCCCTTCACATTAACCCAACTGTACAGCCAACAGCATTAAACCACAGGCGGGTGCCATTCCATTTAAGGGAAATGGTTGATAAAGAGCTCCAGAACTTAGTCAACATGGACATTATCGAAGAGGTAGAAGGGCTGACCCCATAGGACTCCCCGATTGTGATTGCCAGCAAACCCAAACAACCAGACTCCATTTGCATATCTGTGGATATGCGACTCCCAAATAGAGCATTCAAAAGGGAAAGACACATCATCCCAAGTCTTGATGACATTCTAACTGACCTACAGGGGGCACAAGTCTTCTCAAAACTGGACTTAAGATGAGGCTATCACCAGCTGGTGTTGGACCCATCCTCCCGCTACATTACCACATTTACCTCACACTGATGACTATATAGATATAAGAACCTCAATTTTGACATTTCTTCAGCCACGGAAGTGTTTCAAAACACGATCCGCAGAGCACTGGCAGGGCTAAAGGGAGCCATCAATATAAGTGACAACATCATGGTCTACTGTAGCACGAGGCAGGAATATTTGTTGAGGCCGGGGAACATACTGGCATGCATCCAGCAGCTGCAAGAAGACAAATGCGCATTCTTGCAAAAGAAAATCTAATTCTTTGGAATCTTATTTCAAGAAAACGGGATTTCTCTGGATCCAACAAAAGTTAAGGACATCCAGCAGGCAGGACCTCCTTCTAACACTTCGGAAGTATGCAGTTTTCTTGGTATGTCACGTACTGTGGAAGATTCATACGTAACCTGGCCACCCTGCCTGAGCCACTTCCTAATCTCACAAAGAAAGACTGCAACTGGAGATGGACCGCCTTGGAATAGAGTGCCTTCAAGGAGATAAAGAACGCATTCACAGCAAAAGATACCATGACATTCTTTGACCAGAATAGAAAGGCAGAAATCATCATAGATGCCAGCCCATTTGGTCTCGGGTCTGTGCTGACGCAGCCTGATGACTGTAGGAATGCTCATCCTGTTGCGTTTGTGAGCAGAGCTCTCTCTGCTATGGAACAGAGATACTCGCAAATAGAGCACAAAGCCTTGGCCATACACTGGGGCTGCTGACACTTCCACCTTTATGCATATGGCAAATCGGTGACAGTGGTCACCGACCACAAACCCCTTCTCCCAATAATGGTTGGCTCATCCGCCAAACCTCCTGCCGGATCGAGAGGTGACCACTCGCCCTGCAAGAATATGACCTCAAGCTGGTGTACCATCCAGTCCATGCAGACTACCTTTCCCGACACCCTGTGAAGGATGGGAACAGGTAGAGGACGAAGAAGGAAAGGAGACAGGGGAGTTTCTTTATACCCTGATAGCAGAGGCAATGCCCATCTCAATGTCCCTTAAAGAAGTACAGGAAGCGTCAGCAAATGATGAATGTTTCCAGCTATTGCAGTCAGCTGGGACCCGAGGGCAATGGAAACAAGTTCTAGAGAAGCTAAACAGGTGCACCTAAGATGCAAAAAGTGTGCTTGAACAAATTTGGCATGTGTGGACCGAAGTAACGTTCATGGACAATGTCCTGGTCCTCAGAATGTCGAAAATGGTCATCCCTCTAGTCTAGTGCTGCAGGTGTTGGAGTTGGCACACAAAGGACATCAAGGAGTGGCCAAAATCAAGGCTCGACTCTGGATGAAAGACTGGTTTCCAGGTCTCGAAGACAAGGTGGAAGAATTTGTACGCGCCTGTGTGTGGTGTCAAGTGACACTGCCCCACCAGAAAGAACCCTACATCAAATTCATGGACCGGAGTGACACTCCCTGGGGAACAATACACATGGACTTTGGGTCCACCTGCCGAGACACCCACTTCATAGTCCTTGTGGACCAGTGGTCAAGATATCCAGAGGTGTAGTTTATAGAATTCACCTCAGTTGAAGATGTGGTGCCCATTCTGGAGAAGATATTCACCACCCATGGACTCCGCGATGAAATTTGCACAGACAGTGTCCCGCCTTTCCAAAGCGGAGGGTTCTCTGAATATTTCCAGAGCCTGGCAGTATGACACCGAAAGATAACACTGGTATGGCCCATAGCAAACGGTGAGGCGGAGAGGATGAGGCCCATCAATAAAGTATTTTACATCGCACATGGACAGGCCGAATGTGAACGGTGGGCCCTGTACCAGCTTTTGTCCGAATACTGCACCGCTCTGCACTGCTCGACTGGGGTACCTCCAGCGGAAGTTCTTTTCCAGCGATGCCCAAGAGGACTGTTGCCGGATTATGCAATTCGTAGTCTGCAGTGATCAATGAAGAACTTGTACTAGAATGAAGGAGAGGGGGTAAATGAGAGAGAAAACATCAGAAGGCGATTGCGAGATCAACAGCTGGAAGTAGGGGAAAAGGGGCTGATACGATCCAGACACCCAAAGAGGTCCCTACCCCATGAGCCTACCCCAATGGAGGTGGTGAAGACAAAAGGGACTATGGTCACTGCCTCAGATGGCCGAGCCACAGTGACAAGAAACTCTAGCTTCTTCCAAAGAATGGGGAGGCCAACCAGAGAAGGAAGCGATGACAATACAACCAGTCCAAGGACAACAGAACGGAACTCCCACAATGGCCACGCCTCGAGAGTGAGAAATCTGATATAGGAGAACCATTGTCCAGCAATGATAAAAATGGCCTAACAAATCAAGCGGGAGGCACGAGTCTGAGCAGAGAAGATTTGGAGTGCGGAAGGCGTCACCCTGTCAGAGAACACAGCAGGAAGCTAGACTACCTGAAAGATTTTGACACTAATCTCCCGTGAGGTGTGCATTTCGTCAGTTGAGCATTGTCGTTCATCCCAACGACGCTGAAGGAATAAAAGGAGGCTGCCTGTGTCATCAGAACAGTGAGCATGGGGACCTCTTGCAACCAGCACCACCGTCTCTGTGTCTTTATTTCACAGGTAAGTAGGCTTCATCGGGGCAAGGCCATACCCCACCACAGACTGCCCACACAGGAACCCTCAAGGATCACAGTACCAAAGCCCTGCCCTACACCAATCACTAAATGATTACCTCAGAGCATACCGCTGCACATTTTAGTTGCAGCACATGCTCCAAACGGCCTGCGGAGCCTACCATGGACCTGCAAGTTATGACATATACGCAATCAACATCAAAGGCCTGTGGCATACTGGACCTGAGCAGCTGTAGCTGATGCAGTGTCGAACAAAGATACTGCACTATGAATTCAAGTGGAAGACTGCTATGACATTGACATAAGTCATGCTAATGAAATTGAAATCTTGTTGGGGTATCAGAACCCGATGCTAGTGAGGACAGCTTTACAAATGGTAGACTAAAAATTCTTTCATGTTATGGCATGTACTACAGGCAGCATGTTTTTCCACTTAAACGTTTATGATCATTTGCTTGCATAGCACTATAACCCAAAGCTTTTCAAGGCCTTGAATTTGAAAGTAGAGGGCATAGGCACAGTATGTAATAGTAGCACTTACAGCTTATTCATCAAGTTTAATGCTATAGCGTTTTCTCTTCTAGTAGCTGCAGTGGAAGTGTCTTCCAATGTGTCGGTCAAGGTACAAAAGATGTTTTTCACTTATGATTTCCCCGGTCCAGAATAAATGGCAGAATAAAGGCTGGTAATTCTGACACCAGCATTCATTCCGGAGCGGGGAAGTACAGGTTTTCCAGTGGGGGCAGTGATCTACCAGCAGGGGATTCCTGCAATTCCATCCCATGGAGTCCTATGGGAACTGGCAGTCTCTCCGCTGCTCGTAATATCCCGGTAACACTGGGATATCGGGCGGCAGAGACGGTAAGTGCAGTTTGCCGGTATACTGCCGGTACTACCGACAGGATACCAGCAAACTCGTAAGGAGGGTTGTTACCCAAGTTATTTACCAGATTTGTAGTATTTTATCCAACAGGTATTTGGCCATTCCCTTCCCCCAAGATATTGTGAGACATACCTGTGGGCTATGTGTTGCATAAATAAACTCAAAGCAAGTCTTGCCTTCCCCTTAATTTTACCCAGTTAGCCGCCCCACTATTGGGCTTGTAGGTGGCATTCTGTTAGATCAGATCTATTTCTGGGCCCTGTGACTTGCCTTCCTCTGGTACTGTGAGAAATATTTTTAAGCAGAGGTCAATCTTTGGTCTCTTGCTTGCTCTAGCAATCTTGCAATGTTTCCAAAAAGCCCATGATTTGCCCAGCATCAGCAAGAAACGGAATATTCTAGATCTCATGAAAATTAAGACCCAATTTTGATTTGGCATATGTCATGTTATATGGCATTTGTATAGCACCTACTGCAAATTATTATGGCCTTAAAGCGCTGTGGGGATACACGCCCGTCAGAAGACAATAGTCAGAGGTTTAAGAAGTGATGTAGGAGTTGTAAAATGCGTGTGTGCATTCTTAGCCAGCATAAAGGTAGGTAGGGAGTGGCTAGGTGCCCAATAGCCATCCATAATTATCAGGTGAAAGGACCGGTGCCATGACAAATTGTCAAAAGAGTCAGAAGAGTCAAGAGAGTCAAAAGAGTCAGATTATGTATACAGCTTGTATTCTATTGGAGGATGCCCTCTAACCGAGGGTGCTTTGTATTTTGGGTGGGTATAGTCGAACAGTGTTTATTGCAGATGTATGGAGATGTGTGGGTCGAGCCCCAGGTGGGATACAGCGGCACTCCGTGGGATGGACTGCTTGACATTCCAGAGAAGAAAGACTGGCACATAGTTAGACATGGCCTTGCCAAGTGTAAATTAAAGTCCTGACTAAGTGACTGTCTTGGGAGTGCTATGTCCCACCTCATCGACTCCCTAGGTGCCACCGAATTACCGTAAGCGGGTGAGTGATAATGCGCACATGAGATGGACTAAGACTGTGAGGGTGCCGATGGGATGAGCCGGGTTTTTAAAGGCCTTCCTGAAGTAGAGGTGGTTTTCAATGCGGCGGGTGGTGTATGGGATTGAGTTCCACGTGGGGGGTGCTTAGACTGAGAAAGAGGGGCCCCCCATTTGGGATGATTTTGTTACTGGGATGAATAGGTTTCTGTTAGGCCTGTAGCTTTTAAATTTGTATTGCAGGTATTCCGGTCCTGTGTTGTGAAGAGCTTGATGGGTGATGCACATTGCCTTGAAGGTGGATCGTCATGTGATCGAAAGCCAGTGCAGGACAGGGGGGGCAGGTGTGATGTGTTTTCTAGGACCTAAAGCCAGGAGGAGCCTTGCAGCTGTGTTTTGTACCCATGGGATATTTCTTAGCTGTGATGTGGGAGCCCTCAGGTATAGGACATTAGCATAATCTAAGCATGAAAGGATGATAGCAACGATCGTCGAGACTCTGTGTGGGAAGGTCAGGTAAGAAAAGAGGCGTCTGAGGGTGCAAATGTGTAGACAGCAGCAATTTGACATGGAGTTGATGTGATATGATAGGGTCAGGTCTGAGTCCATGATGCATCCGAGATTCTTTACTGTGTTGGAGGTGGAGAGTGGTGGACCTAGAGAGAGTGGCCAGGGAGTGGGTTGGGGGAAGAGGGCTGTCCTCCCACAAAGCATGATCTCGGATTGGCCTGAGTTGAGTAGGGGGAGGGGTGGTTGGCAGTCATCCAGTGATCAATTTCTGAGCAACACGTTTCGAGATCCGGGAAGGTTGAAGAGGGGCCCTTTGTGATGTTGAAGATGATTTGGGTGTGGCTTGCCTAATTGTAGCAGGATAGACGGTGGGGTCGAATGAGTGTGGAAGGGGTCTCAGATTGAGGTTAAAGAGGAGTGGAGGGAGTGAGGCACCCTGGGGAACTCCGTGGGCGATAGGGCAGGAAGTCAAGGAGAATGGAGACATGTTTTCTATTCGAGATCTGTTGCAGATGACGAAAGTCATAACATTACAACAATTCTACATAAGCAGACTAGCGAAATGGCTTGTTTCCACAATTACCGTTTGTAAACAAATACTGTGGCTCCCTGGATATATGTTTTGTCAAAATGGCTGATTTGCCCTGCAATAGATCTTTTATCTTGGAGGTCAGCTCTGAAGTGATATGACCTTGCACACCATGAAAGCCGCCCACACATCAATCAAGGGAATAGTGTGCCCTCGAGGATCGAAGAAGAGAATGGATGAGAGCAGGAGACTGATGACCACTGCCGATTCCCTCTAATGTCTCACAGGCCTTGGCATGGGGGGAGATGGGGTAGGGTGAGCAGGTGGGGGCGCTACATACTAGACTGGCCATAACAGTAAAGAACTACTGGTCTCATAAACTGATGCTGGTAGTAACATTTCTAATACCTGTTTCTATTCTAGGCAGCCACTTCCTCCTTGGCCCTGCGCACTAATTAGCAACGCAGTTGTGTGTGTAATCAAGGATATGTTTAGCCTAGGTCCTATTGCTGTCATTGTCACTTAAAATGCAACCCCGCACTCAGGTTATGCCTGCAAACCTGAAGGAGACACAACGTGAACCGGTTATGCTTTTATGAAGGGTACCTGTTGTGATTGAAAAATGGGTCCTACAAGTATGTTATGTTATGCTAATTGTATACTTAAAGTGCACTGTTCCTGTCAGAGACAAGAAGTTTTGGTCTCATCGATCCATTTGACCTTAAAATCCCATGTGATATCTACAATGCAAATGCAACATGGCCGGGAGAATAGCTCAGAGGCAATAAACTTCTCTTGGAAACAAGACAATGTGGACCAGAACGGGTTCGAAACCTGGTTCTGTGCTTAAAGGCTTGATTCTGGCACGAAGTGCCATATAAAAAAGCGACTACATTTTATATAAGAAGAGGTACTTATGCTGCATTCCAGAGCAGAATGTCTGCATTTTTCTTGGTCATTCTAAAAGCAAGGCTGGATATTCATGTTCGGTGGTTTGATGAGCCTAGCACGCCAGTGGGGACTTTCAGCCTTGATTAGGACTGATAATGCACCCATGTGACATTGGCCCACTCGCTCTGCATGATGGGGCATCTTTTTGTGCTGGGCACCAGGGAAGGAGCGCTCGTTAGCAATGAATGACACTGTTCATTGACTCTGAAGGTGAAACCACCATGTTTCCCCTTCAGGGAAAGTACAGGTCCACGGTGGGGCAGGATTCAGGACTGCTGGCATCACATATGAGAGGATGCATGACATCGCAGGCACCTTTTGTCTGGATGCACAATGTGAGGCTGGAGGAAAATATGGTCCCCTGGAGGAAGGGGCCTCTGACCACAATCGGGGGTTGGGAGGGGAGTGTGAGGGGGCTGGCTGAAAAACAGTGTAGGAGCTAGCACGAGTAAAAGCTTCAATTGGAAACGTGAACTCTTAGCCTTCTTCCTTTCTCTAAACACACGTTTTAGAAATGAAGATGTTAACTTAATTAAAAACAAGCATTGGAAATGGCAACAGTTTTGGCTTATGTGTAGGCCTGGGAAAGGCATTTGCCAGGCACTGCCATAATGGTACTAACTGGCCACTAATGAAATAAGAAGCAAACTGGTGTGAGTACCTGGGCATATGATAGCAGTCCCTGGCAAGTTCCTATCTAATGCCTACACACAAACCAAAACAGTTGGCTTTGCTAATGCTTTTTTTTTTTTTACAATACTTCAGTGAATGAAGTGTATACTGCTTATAATTCAAGTGGCTGAAGGCAGGCCTGCTTAAAACATATTTAATACACCAGCAGCACGTTTACAGCTTCAATAAAGCCATTAACTCTCAGAAGACTACATTGAAATAACACAGCCTGGAACTTCGAGTGCTTACTTTGATGGTAAGGCTTGTTGAAACGAGCACAAAAAGGTCCCAGGAGGATGTGCTTTGGGCGGGGAGGGGCAGAATTGGGTGAAGATTACCATAGCATGGCCACGGGCAGTCAATGGGTTTGTAAATAACCAAACAACAGCTACAAGCGTTGTGTCCCTCCTCATATGGCACCTCCCCATAGCTGCACTCCAATGCAGGGGTTTTGGCTTATAGATCACGTTTTAGCACCACCTAATAGCTAACACTAATAAAGAAATGATACCAATTGCCCACTGCATCCAGAAAAACAACTGCCCCGTTTCAGGCATGTGGCCCTTAACTGGCTTCACCTGTGATGCCTTTGGATGGGTTAGAGTGTGCGCCAGTTTGGCAGATGTGTCCTTAAAGGAGACATTGGCCCTCATTACAAGGTGAGCGCAAAGGGATACCGGGCACCGGTAATGACACCAGTGCCGGTAATCCCTTTGCGCCCTATTCTGAGGTCCCTTTGCGGGTCCTTCCCTGAACGCCTGGTTTTTCCAGGCGTTAAGGACGGGACCCGCAAAGGGATACAGGGGTCAGGTACCGTTTTTGACGCCTTCCCCCTTCCCATTGAGCCCTATGGGGACTCAAATGGGAATGGGGAATGGCGTTACAAATGGGGACTTACCGGTCCCGCCAAGGTCGGACTGGACCGGTAAGCCCCCATACCACCAAGTCGGTGGCGGTACCGGTATTGGTGCTAGTCATGGCGCTAGTAGCGCTAATAGCGCCATGACTAGCATCAACCTCGAAATGAGGGCCATTGTGTAAAGGGGAGAACAATTCCCTGGCCCACATACACATAAGGCTTCGGGGTCCATCTTCATGTAGGCTAGTCCAGGATGTTCTTTTTATTCGATAAAGGGCTCACCTTTCATGGATACACCATACTGCAAAAATAAAACATACTGGTTCAAAACAAATAACCCCATGCCAAAAAAAGTGCTTAGAGCAAATGAGTACTACCAGTTGGAGTACATGGCTAAGGTGAATGAGTGCCCAGTTGCCATGGTTAATATTAGTGATTAATAGCCGTGCTGTTATATACCCATCTCTCAAATAAATGTCCTGTGAGACAAGGGCAGTTGGAGTGGACATTACCACAGCACTGTGGAGGCACTCGTCCTGCTATGCACCCTAGGGCTGGGGATGTTAAGCCAGCAGAAAAGAAAGCACTTACGTCAAGAGTATGAAAAACGTATTTGGCTTTTACTGTTTACAGCTGGTCTTGTGGGCGACTCCTTAGTATTCCTTTTTTGATATTGAACTTCTCAATTCAGAATTTCGAAAATTATACTTTACACATGATGCCGCAATTCCTTGGAGTTGTCGGTATAAAGCCTATACCGTGAAATTGCATTAAATCAAGAAATGACTCTGTGACTCTGCGCCAATCTCTTTAAAAAAGTAATCTGATTTTTATTGAATCAAAAAATGTTTTTGTTTACTCAATACGCCCTCTATAGGGTCAAACACATAAGGTCAAAAAATCCAAATCGCCCTGTATGTCACGTGTTTCGGCTCAATAGAGCCTTTCTCAAATCTGGGCTACTTCTGGTGTATTCTAATAATATTCATAACATAATGTTTTGTTGGATAGTTAATTGAAAAAATTCAAATGCAAATAGATTTGTGTATAATCACAACATTCCCCCAATAATAGTTCCCCCCGAGTTATGCTCAAGATACCAATTTACAGACAGAGATTAAGGATTGGTAACGGGGAGGAATATATGGGTCATAAAACAAAACAAGCATTTATGCAAATAGATTATACATAGCACAAGGGAGAGAGAAAGTGGGTACACGGGGAACCAAACAAACAGAAACAAGAATGATTTGATTCCATCAATTATACAATGCAAAAACCAAAAATAATAAATGAATGAATTGGAGAAAAAGAGAAAAACAGAGAAAAAATACACAATTATTGACAATGATTGTATGATATTAATCAATTAAAGTTGTCTCTGTTGTATATTCAAACAAGTAATGACTTACCCTGAGGTACATGAAATATCCACTGATAGTGTTGCGCTGGTTCAGAATTATATTGGGTTTAATCCCATACTCCTTCTCTGTCAATTGCATATAATTGAATATATTTAATCTACTTCTTCCAGTTCAGAGAAGTGAAATATATATTGTTTACTGAAACTACCTAGTATTTTTAAGATATTGACTATGGTCACTCATGCATTCAACTACTATATAAACATCAGTATTACAACCTGTAAAGTTGGCTAAGTAACGTCCCAACACTAAATTGTATGTTTATCTCACAATCTCTGCATAACGTTGTGATCCATGTGTTTGCTTTTACATATTCAAAAAACTCATCTAATTCTATACACTTCTCATATGCTTGGTGACTGACAGTTCCTAATTCCACATTACTCGAAATCTTAAAAGTATTGCCTGAAAGCAGAGGTTGCTCACCTTCTATCGGCTAATTCACCCGTGTTGGCGTTGTTTGGGAACGCCGTCGCCATCTTGGAATTCCTTTTTAAAGCGGTTTCCTTGACGACGACGCGTATTTCCTTTCTTTATGTCTACTCTATGTGCTCCGCATAAACTATGTATTGTCAACTGAGGTTTCGATGAAAACAAGGCGTCTTATCCACCCTTCAATTAAGCAATCCTCCAAAGAACTGGTTATCTTGTACTGGGTCAGACAATCTGGTTAGAATATTCAAATATACATTCCCCATTCTACCGCTCAACTAAAATGTTGTTTAAGTAATTATACATGGTGACATCATAGTCATATCCACAAATACATGTTTTTTAGTGCATTAATCATCACATGATTTGTATACAGTGCTGCAATTATTACCTTTCCAATTGACCAAGTACATTCAACATATTACATAATTTTCACATCAACATCTTGTTAGCACTGTATGCATATTGCACACACATAGAAACAACGCCATTTCAGTGTCTTTGTTTAGCCTGTTACTGTAGAGTCAAAGTGACAAATGAGTCACTTTGATCCGACCTTACCATTGGCAGTGCACTGGCAGAGCTCACACCAAATGGACGATAAAAAATTGATCATATTTGTTGGACTCCAACAAGTCACCATTTCTAAAAGAGGTGGGGACAGACTAAGAGCATTACGGCAAGCAGAAGCCAGACTCATTTGTCACTTTGACTCTACAGTAACAGGCCTAAACAAAGACACTGAAATGGCGTTGTTTCTATGAGTGGGCAATATGCATACAGTGCTAACAAGATGTTGATGTGAAAATGATGTAATATGATGAATGTACTTGTTCAATTGGAAAAGTAATCATTTCAGCACTGTATTCAAATCATGTGATGATTAATGCACTAAAAACATGTATTTGTTGATATGACTATGATGTCACCATGTATAATTACTTAAACAACATTTTTAGTTGAGCGGTAGAATGGGGAATGTATATTTGAATATTTTAACCAGATTGTCTGACCCAGTACAAGATAACCACTTCTTTGGAGGATTGCTTAATTGAAGGGTGGATAAGAAGCCTTGTTTTCATCGAAACCTCCGTTGACAATACATAGTTTATGCCGAGTACATAGAGTAGACATAAAGAAAGGAAATACGCCGCGTCGTCAAGGAAACTGCTTTAAAAAGGGATTCCAAGATGGCGAAGGCGTTCCCAAACAACGCCAACGCGGGTGAATTAGCCGATAGAAGGTGAGCAACCTCTGCTTTCAGGCAATACTTTTAAGATTTCGAGTAATGTGGAATTAGGAACTGTCAGTCACCAAACATATGAGAAATGTATAGAATTAGATGAGTTTTTTGAATATGTAAAAGCGAACACATGGATCACAACGTTATGCAGAGATTGTGAGATAAACATACAATTTAGTGTTGGGACGTTACTTAGCCAACTTTACAAGTTGTAATATTGAAGTTTATATAGTAGTTGAATGCATGAGTGACCATAGTCAATATCCTAGAAATACTAGGTAGTTTCAGTAAACAATATATATTTCACTTCTCTCAATTGGAAGAAGTAGATTAAATATATTCAATTATATGCAATTGACAGAGAAGGAGTATGGGATTAAACCCAATATAATTCTGAATCAGCGCAACACTATCAGTGGATATTTCATGTACCTCAGGGTAAGTCATTACTTGTTTGAATATACAACAGAGACCACTTTAATTGATTAATATCATACAATCATTGTCAATAATTTCGATTTTTTTCTCTGTTTTTCTCTTTTTCTCCAATTCATTCATTTATTATTTTTGGTTTTTACATTGTATAATTGATGGAATCAAATCATTCTTGTTTCTGTTTGTTTGGTTCCCTGTGTACCCACTTTCTCTCTCCCTTGTGCTATGTATAATCTATTTGCATAAATGCTTGTTTTGTCTTATGACCCATATATTCCTCCCCGTTACCAATCCTTAATCTATGTCTGTAAATTGGTATCTTGAACATAATTCGGGGGGAACTATTATTGGGGGAATGTTGTGATTATACACAAATCTGTTTGTATTTGAATGTTTTCAATTAACTATCCAACAATACATTATGTTATGAATATTATTAGAATACACCTGAAGTAGCCCAGATTTGAGAAAGGCTCTATTGAGGCGAAACACGTGTCATACAGGGCGATCTGGATTTTTTGACCTTATGTGTTTGATCCTATAGAGGGCGTATTGAGTAAACAAAAACATTTTTTGATTCAATGAAAATCAGATTACTTTTTGAAAGAGACTTAAAGAGACTTACGTCAAGAGGTCTTTGTGAAAGATGACAATATGTATTTTATTTCTTTTTGTGTTTTTATTAAGTGATTGTGAAGTCTACAAGCGCCATTCGCACGAGGCAAACTGGCTTCGGGGAGCGTTCAGAGGCAGGTGGTCCACAAGATGCCGCATATGGGGAACACAAGTTGTGTATGCAGGGATGTCATTGGGTCATGTGCCCCAAAGGTGCATGGGGTGTCCTTGTAGAGTGGGTGTAGGGGGGACAAGAGAATATGGCACAGGGAATAATCTGACTGTTAGAGTCTTTGAGGAACCTGTCGGGAGCTTGCAATGCGCTCTAGGAACACGCTGAAGGGTAGCTTGCGGCATTGTGGGGGTTTGTCCTGGGCAATGACGCAGGGCCGCCCAAGTCGAGGCAGAGTAAATTATGTTACCATTCACCAGGTTAGGGGAGGGCAGCTCCTGCCCCCACGCCTGCTCCTCTCCCCCACAAGCGCAGAGACACGCAGTCTCTGTCACACAATGCCGAGGAAGGGTGAGGTGCGAACATGCGCCTCGCCCTTCCTCCAAACAACAAGGTGCTAAGCACCTACGGAAAACCAACAGGCACGCAGGGCCCAGGTTCAAAGGCCTGCCCCCGCCTCAGGGGGCCAGACATGTTGGCTTTCCAGCCGAGGGCTGGTGCACAGCCCCCACTACTATACACATCAAAGACCCAGGGCTTCCCTGGGGCTGATAAATAAGAGCAGAATGCTCTAAGAAAACACAATCTGTTTGTGGACCCTGAACAGGGACCCAAATTGACAGGAGGTTTGCTGTTCACTCAGCGTCTTCCACACTTTGCTTCTTTAGCAATCTTTAAAAGTTCACTGCTTACGCAGTGTCTTTTCTCCCCGCTTTGAACATTGTCCTGTTCAAAAACTCTCAACTACAGGCAAGCAGCGAGAAACTGCGCTGAAACAGAGGGCACCCCGGGGAGAACGCAGTAGAAGCAGGATCCAAGGCCGGCACGAACCAGCGCGGAGGAAAAACAGACAAAGCGCGCAGACGCAGATATCCGTGTCTTTTTCAGCTTTGCAGACCTAAAAGACATAGGTCCCAAGCAAAAATCATGGGAACCTCCAGCACTGGCACAGAAACCGAAATCATCCCACTTGCTTGCAGCCATGGAAGCAGCGGAGCACTACAGCTGGCCCTGGGTCAGAGAAAATATGTACGGCTCTACCAAAAGAAGGGGTCCCCATACCAACCGGGCATGAGGACGAGACGATAACGGCAAAGAAAAGGAAGTCTGCAGAAGGCATGGGAAAAGGTAACAAAAAACTGTCTAAATTGTACGAGAACATGAGTGAGATGCAGCAAATATTGCTAGAAATTAGGGGCAAACAAACACCTCCCACAGCCGAGTCCAGGCAGGACTCGGCTGCCACTAGTACCAGACATCACAGTTATAACCCTCCCACCAACAACAGCTACAGCACCACCATTACCAGCAACACCAATAGCACAGGGGCCAACAACACCAACATCAGCCGTCACAGTTGTAACTACGCCAACAACGACAGCTCCTGACACAACGGGTGCTTTAAAAGCATGGTCAGTCCACAATACAAATATCCCAGGACTGTCAGGTCCAAGCAACAATAACCCACCGGACACGGTAATGATTAGCAGTTCCCAATTAGATCAAAAACTTAAATATTTCCAAGCAGAAATATTGAACAGATACAAAAGGTGTTTAGCATGGAACATTGACCAAACAATCAAAGAAGCCATATGGGTGAAAGAGTTCATCGAGATTCTTTCATTGATAGAAGCCCAACGCAAAGGGAAAGATGCGTTTAGGGATCCCAAAAAGATAGAAGAGAAAGCCATAGCCAGAAACGCCCAGGTAGAACAGAATTGGGACAACTGGCTTCAGGCTTTCGCCATTTTGGCAACTATCTATGAAGAAATATTCCCCCACGATGGCAGAAAAATATGGGCATACGTGGACAAAATCAGAGAAGTTAAAGTTGCCCAAAAAGGGAAAACCTGGCTAGCATACGACATTAGATTCTGGAGAAGCATGTCAGAGAGGCCATCAATAGAATGGGACGAGGTACAGAATGACTTATACATGTTAAACGCAGAGCCTCCTTCAGAAGAAGAGGCCGCGCAGTTTACCCACAAAAATAACAAAAACTCACAGGGCCCCAGGCCCTGCAACAATTAAAACCACAAAAAAAGGGGAGCAGCCCTTTCGGAAGAACCAGCCATGGGGGGCTAAATCTAATACCCACAGGCAGAACAAAAACCATTCTCAGAAAGCCAACACCCCTTGTAAAAACTTTGGGAAAAACCAGTGCACATGGGGAAAAGAATGCTGGTACAAGCACACGTGCACAAACTGCAACGGTGACCATGCAGCGACTAACTGCACCAAACTACCAGCCAAAAATACAAAAGAATAACATCATGTGCACCTCGCCAACCCCTTGTCTAACACCGGGCTGCTCACCCATCAATCCAGACAATTTTAGAGAGGCTCTCATGAATTACCCAGACAGAGAAACCAGTGAAACAATCCGGCAAGGTTTCACCCAGGGTTTTGTCATCCCCTTCAAGGGCAGCGGGTCCCTGAATGTCCCAAACAACCTAAAGTCAGCCAGGGAAAACACACAAATGGTCGAAAGCAAAATTGAGAAGGAATTACTACTATGCAGAATCGCGGGACCTTGGGACCGATGCCTCTGAAAGAGTACATAATATCACTGAGAGGTCTGGTCCCCAAAAAAGAACCTAGGAAAATTAGGCTAATTCATCATCTATCCTTTCCCAAAGGCCAATCACTAAACGACAGCATTCCGCACACAGAATCAGCAGTATTGTGCACGCACTTTCAAGAAGCGGTAAGACTCATACAGAAATGCGGCACGAACGCCCTGATGGCCAAACTGGACATCAAATCCGCTTTCAGATTGCTGCCGGTCCACCCAGACTCACAGCAATGGCTAGGTTTCAATTTCAATAATAAATTCTATGTAGACAGGTGCCTCCCCATGGGATGCGCAGTATCTTGCGCCCTATTTGAACAATTCAGTTCCTTTTTTCAATGGGCCTTTCAAAAACAGAGACCATTTAGTACACTACCTCGACGATTTCATGGTAATGGGGCCGCCAAACTCTGAAGAATGCAGCAGAGCCCTGGCAATGTTACAAGAAATGGCAGCGCAATGGGGCATCCCCCTGGCAGCCAAAAAAACAACCAAACCAGCCACCAACATAATTTTTCTAGGCATTGAAATAGACTCAGTGAAGGCCTTTGCAAAATTCCAGAAACAAAAATAGCAGAACTCCTGGAAAAAATACAAAGCTTGACAACAAAAGACAAAGGCAAATTGAAAGAAATCCAGTCACTAGCGGGAAGATTTAACTTCGCAGCCCTAATTATCCCCCAAGGGAGGGTATTCTCCAGAAGTCTGGAACTAAAAATCAAATCTTACACCAAACCCCACCTACACATCCAACTAGGCGCAGAGGTGAAACAAGATCTAGAAATTTGGGGAAATTTCCTTAGAGATTTTAACGGGACAACACTTTGGCGCACGCCATTGAACATTTCGACAAAAAGGGTCCTTTTCACTGATGCAGATGGGAGCAGGGGTTTTGGAGCCATACTAGAAGCAGAATGGGTGGCAGGACACTGGCCCATAACATGGCAAGCTGCAGGGTGGACAAGAAACATCACCCTCCTAGAAATATTTCCCATCTGGTTTATTTTACACATCTGGGGCAGGCAGCTAGCAAAGTCAGAACTCTTGGTCTGGTGCGACAACATGGCCGTGGTAGGCTCCATAAACAGAAGATCCACTAAATGCCCTTTAGTGCTGAAAGTCCTACGAACCATTACAGCGGTCACACTACAAGAAAACATTGTGGTGAAAGCAAAGCACATTGCAGGAGCAGACAATAATATTGCAGATGCTTTATCTCACTTTCAGTGGCCAAGATTCCGGAAGCTAGCGCTGCACGCCCACGAACAGATGACGCCAATACCAGCAGAATGCTGGGCAATAATGGGAACTCAAAAATAACGGCACCAACGCCAGCGCCAAAGAGCAATGGCCGGGGTGCGCAAAAAGAACCAAGCACCTCAAAAACGGGTGCCAACAAAATAACGGCATCAACGCCTGCGCCAAAGAGCAATGGCCGGGTTGCCCATCAAGAATCAGGCACCTCAAAAATGGGTGCCAACAAAATAAGGGCATCACCGCCAGCGCCAAAGAGCAATGGCCGGGGTGCTCAACAAAAAGCAGGTACCTCAAAAATGGGGCCGTCAAAAAGTTGGGCATCAACGCTGGCGCCAAAGAGCAATGGCTGGGGTGCTCAACAAAAAGCAGGTACCTCAAAAATGGGGGCCGCAAAAAGTTGGGCATCAATGCCGGCACCAAAAAGCAATGGCCGGGGTGCTCAACAAAAAGCAGGTACCTCAAAAATGAGGTCCTCAAAAATGTTGGAATCAACGCCGGCGCCAAAGAGCAATGGCCGGGGTGCTAAAAAAACAGGCACCTCAAAAACGGGTGCCAACAAAATACCGACATCAACGCCAGCGCCAGAGAGCCTAGGTCGGGATGTCCAACGTGATACAGGCACCTTTAAGACGGGTGCCAACAACCCCCTGCCAATAGAAAATAAGAACCCTGGCACAGGTTTCTTAATAGAGGTGGCAGAGAAAGCACTGGCAACCACTACAGCAGCTCAGAACAGTAAGTGTTTGCAAACAGTATTTTGAGCCACAGGTTTAAACCATGTCGAGTTAATAACGATTAAAGACAGAAACATTCTTAAAATGGGTGCACGAGCAGGGCTTTAAAAGAGACTGGGCTAAAAGACAACTAGTGGCAATCTCACATTTCTCAAAATTACAGGGTGACTCAGACCCCACCCAGAACGCCCTCATTTCCTACGCCATGAAAGGATGGGCCAGAGCAGAAGGGCCCTAGGAAGACACCTGCCGCCACCTTGATTTCAACAAACTGGTAAAAATAGACCAGTTAGAAAGCATATGCTGGCACCCTTACGAGATCATATTATTCAAAACAGCATTTTTTCTGGCCTACTTTGGGGCTTTTCGGGTGGGAGAGCTTATCGCCTCCAGCACCAAGGCCACAAACGTTATAGGTGTTATGGAGGTCAGGGTCAGAAAAGACAGCGTCAACATAGAAATCCAACAGTCAAAAACTGGGGCCAAAAGAACCATTAACATTTGTTGTATCGACGATGCAACAAACTGCCCAGTATGCATAACCAACCAGTATTACGCACAAAAGCCCAAGGTTGGGGGAGGTTCCTGATCCACAGGGATGCCTCGGCACTAATCCGCTACCAATTTAAAGGGGTACTGATGAAAGCAATCAGCACTGCAGGGTGGGAACCCAAGAACTTTGGAATAGGTGCAGCCACCTCAGCATGGCAAGGAGGCCTGGCTCCATTACAACTAAAAAACATAGGGGGATGGAAGTCAGATTGCTACAAAAGATACATCAGACCACAGCTAATATAGCCATCCCCACCTTTTCTCTTCCTTTCCCTCCCCCCCTGCAGAACCTACAGGCGCCAGGAAGACCTCTCTCAACTCAGCATGGATTGTCGGCCACTCATTCGTTTTAAGAACAGGCCGATGGGTGGAAGAAACTAAAGAAGGTCCGCCTTTTAGAAACACCATCGCTTCATGGTGGGGCTACAGGGGCCTACGGTGGACCGACATCCACGAAACATTAGCAGAGCTGGTCGCATACAGAGATCCGCCCGAATTTCTCATAATACATTTAGGGGGTAATGACCTGGTGGAATCAGGAAGGAGAAACCTATTCGAGGAAATCTGCGCCTCATTGGCGGGCATTTCCCACAACTGGAGGGAAACGGAAATATATTTTTCTGCCATTCTTTCCAGAAAGAAATGGATGGAGGTCCACTGTTACAAAGCCATAGACGTTGCTAGAAGAAAACTCCACAGGGGATTAGAGAAATTCTGTACAGCGAGAGGGCTGGGTTTCATAAAACACCCAGCCATTACCCTGGGTGACCCGAATCTTTTTCACAAGGACGGCACCCACCTATCAATCCAAGGCATGGAACATTTCTTTCGAGAAATCACGGCAACTCTCGCGTCTAGAGGCTGTTATTAGGAGATACTTTCGGGGGAACACGGCCAGCCGGTAACCTGCCCGTGTGTGGCGCCACGAGCCAGAGGGGGTAACCTCAGGACCCGGTGCCCAAAAGTATGATATTACTATGATATGTGATTATTTGTGTATCTACATAACCATATCTGTACAATAAAATCCTACGGCCTTTTACTGCCAAAACTTGACAAAATGTTGTGAGACAAATCATTTCGGGTGAGGGTCGGGATTCGGCCTACAGTATGCATGCATATGGGTTCATCAGTTATTTTTCATTATCCCTCCTATCATTAAGTTCTCGTTCCAAGTACGTGAAGATTTGTTTTTGCCGTGTGTTCGGTGGGATTTTGTTCCAAAGGTTTGCCCGTTGTTAGACTCCGTATTTTTACAAAGCTTTCTACGAGTCTCAAGGGGACAGCAGGGGACCTGTGGGATTTCTGGTGTGCTGAACATTTTTTGGGGGACGGGGCAGGAAATAAACAGGCTTGATTCTCCTAATGAGATTCGAACCTGTGTCTTGTTGGAAACCAGAGTCATGATACATTTAACTCACCAAACTATCCTGCCTTGCAGTGTTGTGTGTCTTGACCTGGCCACCCTGCCTCTCACTGCCGTACAACTTCTAACAGGGGTAGACAAGTTCTGTGCATAGTACACGGCATGAGCAGGGCCTTAAATATGTGAGGCAGTGCAATCACTTGGACGTTACAGCATTTCCCTGTCCAAAAGAACAGTGTTCAGAGGCTGCCTGTTACTGTAATAGCCAGGTTACCCGACACATTTCTTTGCATTCTGGTAGTTGTAGTCTTCCAGTCAAGACGGGGGAAAAGAAAGCTACAATTATAGTCTTTATGCTTTACATGGTTCTTTTTGGGTTTATATAGTTGTCAATTTGGTTTATTATAATGTGTACTTTCCAAATCACCTTTTTAAAATCGAGCATTCTTGAATTCACTCAATGAGCACATTCTACCAACTAGACCTGAGAAAATATGCGGTAAGTCCTTTACTTGAAGGTTGGTCACATGTCCCAGCTTCACCTCTTAAAGTGTGTAATCCTCTGTGCTTGATTTTCGGATTTTCTGATGTGAACTATATAATCCCTGTTTTTGGCACCAAATAGAGAATGACGTGTATGTGTGTGTGATTTTAATTACGACCAGATCAGCAATATTTAGGTTTGACTAGATGGAAATCAATGAAATATGCTAGATTGGAATTGCTGATTTTTTAAAATTTTTATTGTTGAATAGTTGCAAATGTTTGGCCAGAGTGTGTGTGTGTGTGTGTGTGCGTGTGTGCGCGTGCGTGTGTGTGTGTATATATATATAGAAGGCACACAAAGTACCAGGATTGCACACAGAAGCACCGAAAATGACAGCACATGGACAAAAGATGTAAAGTCAAAATATTTATTAGAGAAATCCCTGCAGGCATGAAAGAAGCCAGCAATAGTCATGTGTTTCACACCAGATCTGGTGCTTGTTCACACAGAGAACAAGAGAGTTCCCCACACATAATATAAAAACACAGAACTCTATTGTTTGTCTCATTCACCAAGACTAGACCGCACATGGTCAAGTTTAATTGGAAGGGATTTTGCAGCAACCATTTTAAAGTGTACATGTCATTGTGTGCTCTAATACACAATGCTCCACCGCTGCAAAGACTTCGAGTAAAATACCTGAATAGAAAGTGCAAATGATCAATAGGCAGAATAAAAAGGACATAGATAGGTATAAATAACCAATCCTAATGTTAAGTGCATAGTGTACTTTTCTTTTACCACAAATAACCTAGGAGATAACCACATGCTAAGACAACGCATGGCGACTTGAAATAAGTAACTTGAGTAAAATAAACATAAGGTACCCTAGACTTGTGTTTCAGGGCGATGCATTTTTTAAAATATTAATCTGACCGATTGCCTGATTGTGTTTAAAGTGCAAGAGGGAGGCCACTCCAGATATGGGGTCCCTGCTAATGTAAAGTTATATCTCGGTGTTGTCAGTATTTGGGGATCAGAGGACTTCAAATGTCTTGAAGGATCATCAGTTGACATTCTAGTTGTCAGGTAGGACGAGGCGGTTCTAATACATATGATATATTTTTATAACATTGGATGGTGAGATAGCCAATTACAGCATGCCTGATCAGAACGCTGCTTTCAGATTGGCTGGTGAGCTAAACCTGCATTTCTTTGCACATACCGAGGCATGATAAGCGATAAGAACCTGTCTTCTCCATGCAACAGAAATTTGGCAGGAAGGCTCACCATGACTGTGGAAACTCCAGCTCGCACCAGTAAGGGTGGGAGCCTGGTGGCAGTAATGTGGAAAGAGGACTTGTTGGAGTGGAGTAAGGGGTGGCAAGGCTTCCTCTTGAGAACTACAGACAGGATCTAGTTTACAGAAGCAACAATGGCCTGCAAGGAGTAACACGCTCAGGTAGTGAATGACCAGTCATCCCCCTTGGCTTAGTCTTGTTCTATGACTGGGCCACTAGTTGTGAGCTGCCTCAGTGCTGAGGGTGGCCTGGCCTATAGGGAACTCTGAAGATTTCCCGGTTAGCCTCTGCACCCTGGGCCTCTTTTGTGTGGTTTTTCCACATTTTCTCATAGGAAAAGGATTGGGCTTGGTGAAAATGTGTAATATGGGGCCACTTTGATATTTATTTTCAGGGCCCCTTTTGGTTCCCCGTCCACCCTTGCTCAGTGCCTCTTTACCTGACCTTCATTCCCTAAAGGTCAAACATACACTATGCATTCCCAAACAATCACATTTGTATCCATCTACATTGCAATGTATCTAGTGTCAACATCCTTTGATTATCAACCAGTCGTCTGGTGGCAACTGCAAAAACACATGGGCATTGGCCACTTCTTTCTAATAATCACTCATCAGCCGTGCGCTTCTTTGCAGATCCAACTGAATTGCCGTATTTAAGAACGGGCTGCTGTTGCTGGTCCATCATTATGCATTTGTCTTTAATGCTATAAATCTGGAAAAAATTATGGAATGTGACGTGATTTCTGTTCAGAAAAAGCTGGATCGGACTGTTGCCACACCCATGATGGGGTTAGCCTCAAATAACTTTACAAAGAGGTGGTTTTG
The DNA here is from genome assembly GCF_040938575.1 of Ambystoma mexicanum. NCBI lineage: Eukaryota > Metazoa > Chordata > Amphibia > Caudata > Ambystomatidae > Ambystoma > Ambystoma mexicanum. The sequence goes on along the minus strand of NC_090935.1, from coordinate 1,001,593,287 downwards.
CCTTCCAATGGCAGGATTGGTAAAAATAGCCGCGTGAGGGTTGTTATTCGGCTGCCAAGCGCCGACGGGACTTCAATGTAAAAAGCAACAATGTTATGCCGTGCAAAAGCGGGCAGTCGGTATAGGCTTTCTCGGAAGGCTCCCGTTACCTTCTCTTCGACACTTGAACGCGGACAAAGCAAAGCCGGCCTCTGTAGAGAATGGGCCGCGCTTCCATTATAGGCCGGGCGCACAGATAATTCGAGGTTAGGTCTCGGACCAGCTGCTGCAGATGTTTGCCAATGCACAGCGAGGTGGCTGCCAAATTGTGATCCGAGCCGTCGAGACCATATAACAGCCATTGTTCGCCGTCGCTTTGTACCATTGAACAACTGCACAGTCCATAGCCGCAGAACTAATGCACTCATTTTGTTCTGTGCAGTTGATGCTGTGCATTAACTCTTTCACTGTTTGGTAGTTTCAAGAAAAGCTCCAGGCGTCTTCTGCACGCTTTTCATGCCTTATGCCATAGAAACACGCGCGCGCCACAGACACACACACACTGTCCTTCTCTCTCTTTAAATCGGTATGTGTTTATTTTCCTCAGATGTGTTTGCATGTGGTGCTTGCATACGTGTGAGAGAGAGAAGTTTGCACTTATCTACCTCAGACCATAGAAACAGCTTTGCGAATGGGTGTCTGAGCGGGCACTTGTTTGCCAAGTACGAAATCACAGTACAGAGAGGAAAACCTGCTTTAAAGCGAAGGCAGCGCATGTTGTGGTACAGCGTTCATGTTAGGCGGAATCAGGGTGCAGTGCGCGAGCTAGCTTGTGGTTGGAGCAAATGAGTAGTTTCATTTCTGGGAGTTGCCGGGGTTTACAGCGAGGGATGGCAGGGCTTCTGTGCAGTTCTTGCAGTCTATTTGTTAAAAAGAGGAAAATGTCAGGTTACTGGACCACAGCTTGAGGAGCTGTGACTGTAGTTTGGCAGTAGAGCCTATGGCACGGCCCCAAAGGGGCTAGAGGTGCCAGGGCTTAACATGGTAGAGCCCCCCTCCCTTCCTGGCCCACTTGCTTCTTCTTAAGAGAAGGAGCAAGAAGCAGGGGTCACCGGGATGGTTATCCTGGAGGAAGAGGAAGCGGAGGCCAAATGGGGCTGGGAGGACAGGAAGGGGAGGAGGGCCCCTCCACAGGGCAATCCCCTGATTTGAGTGCAAAGGGAACTCTGCACCTCCAACCAGGTGACAACAGAGGCCCTTTTGAGGCCTTTGTATATGGGTGCACAGGGGGGAGCGGTCTCTTTCGCTGTTTCACCCCCTGCTGCAAGTCAACTTTGTCCCACCCACCAGACCCTAATATTACTTCTGTTGCAGGTTTTTAATGTGTTTTTTATGTATTGTCGCAGGCAGTTATTCGGGCGATCGAGCAGTGCCAAAACTAACCTCATGACGGAGGTAATGACGACCAGGAGTAAATGGCTCCCTGTTAGCCTAGCACGGTGGGGGCCGGGGAGGGCTGATGAATAGGGGCACCCACCATTTGGCGGTCAGCTTCCAGCCTTGGCTGGTGGAAAGGAAAGCATGACAGTGCTCCCGGCAGACCCTAAAATGCTTGGAAAAGAATGCATAAGAACAAAAAGACAGCTGACTGAAAATGAATAAAATGATAAAAAAGTAAAGAGGGGTGTGCGGATCAAGGCAGACCAAACTGAAGGTGCTGTCGATTGTCTGGCTGATTAAAATTAATGTGTGTTTTGAATTTTTGGTTGTAAATATGTAAGAATAAACTGCTGCCTTGTTTTGCCACAATAAGAAGAGCTTGGTCTTTTGTTGAGATAGGACCGACGGCTTTAAACCTAACATCTATCTCCAGGTATTCATGCAAATTAAGGTGCATAGTGATTAATTGTGTTGTATGTTGGAGGGAGGGTGGGGGGGTCGGTCAGTGGTTGACTGCCTATGTTCATGCTTACCAAGGAGAGGAGGGGAGGCAGCACACTGCAGGTGCAATTCCTATGGGTACATGTGTAACATTTGAGACCTAGTGTCACGACTCGCTCCCTTCGCTCCCGTTCCCACCACTTGGGGGCATGATTTGGGGTATATTCCCTACTGGACCTTTCCTCCGAACCTTATGCTACGGTGCTGTGATGAATTGGGAGCGCTAAATCCCTATTTTCCAAGCTACTTCCCTTCTGGATCCATTCCAGGTTTTTGGCAGCCAGCATGCTTCTTTAACCAAATGACTATGCTTCCCAGAATGCCTGGCCCACTGCTCCACCTCCACCCTTGCAGGACAAGTTTGGGTGGAGGATAGGCAACAGCTGTGGCTGCAGGTGCAGCAATCAGCACACCTGAGGCGTGTGCTCGTTAAGCAGCTTTAAAAGCCTCAGTCTTACTTCAGTCCAGCGCTGGTCATCGTTTGCAGTGTTCCTGTTGTGACTAGTCCCTTGTTCCTTGTTCCTTGCCTTTGTACCTAGTTCCTAGTTCCTGTTTTCTTGTTCCTCCGCCCTGAATCTCGGATTCATGCGCTAATTGATTTCTGCTCCCTTGATCCCCTTTTTGTCTTCCTCTGTTTGCAGGCAGCATTTCTCAGTGCTTTCCCCTTTTAGATGCAGCCCAGTTTGTCTGTGTTCTATATTTCTTTGACTCTGTCCTTTGCTGCTGTAAACCCGTATGCCTTAGCCTTCCTCTTAGATTAGCTTCCTGTCTTTTCCTTGGAGGGGTAGGGAGAAGTTTGCATTGGTTATTTCGTTTTTCCCTGCTCCTGATCCTTATTTTCTATTGGGATCCATTCCATGTTTTCCATTGCACTTCTGCATTTATTTCCCATTTGATTATTAGGTGTGGTGTGCCGTTGTAGCTAGCTCCTGTGTGAATGCTTATGTTTGCCTCACTAATTTGTAATCACTATTCCAACTTAGGTATTTAGTTTTCCTCCCATTGCTGTTCTAGCCTTTCGGGGTCCCAGTTTCATCAACAGGATTCGTGGGCTAGCTGACATTCAAGAGGTTTATCTCGTCCTCGTGAGTACAGTTCTTTAGTTCCCTTATTTAATACCATCAAGAGTGTTAGTTCACAGATCCTGTCATTGCTTGCCCTCCACGTGGGTTTAGCGCTGTCAGTACCTGTAACAGCAATTGGGGTAAGGCGCTTGCCGACTTTCCTCGCGGTCAGGTGCTTACCCCACATCCCTTTTCATATATTGGTTTTGATGTCACACTCTATTTGCACTCCTGGGTTCTACCATACATGAGTCGTTGTTCCTGTGTGCACATTTCCCTTGCCATATTCGCTGCCTTTGTACTCGCCTGACTAATCCTGACACCTAGGCACTGCAGGGAGCTCAGGAAAAGCAAACATCGCACATCTATTACCCAATTATTCAGGGGCCCCTTGTTGTAACCCCAGGGCATTTTTTGCATCTGAGTAGTGGTACCTTTTAGGGCCCCTCGCAGGCTCGGAGTGGCCGTCAGGGCAATAGGGCAATTCTCGAACAAAAACTGCAAAATGCTAGTGTGTGCCAGTTTTTTTGGTTGAAGTGGGCCACTTTTTTGGTCAATGTGGGCCAGTTTGATGAGTTACTTCCTTATGTGGCTAGTAGTTTTGACCAAGGTTGCTGAATAAATACTCTTTAAATTCCACAATTTGCATCACATTTTATCAAAAAACCCCCTGTCGGGTACTGTTCAAACAGTAAATCACAAAAGGAATGAATTGCCATTTGCAACTGTGGGCCACGTTTTCATTGGTGCCCGAGACAATTTTATGCCCCAGTTCGACCCCGGACCCTCGTTTCATTTTGGCAGAGAGGTGCATAATTTCTGCGACAAGATGCATGTTAAATAATAACAACCAACTGCGCTGAAAGCACCCCTGCTTGCACAGCTACTGGGTGAGGACTTTACTGGCTTAGCACTTAACCTCACTAGGGTAAAATAACATAATGCTGACGCTGCGCATGTCTTTACTCTAAGTGTCCTTAACCTGTAACCTGGAGTCATGCCTCGCCTAACACTGCACGCATGCCTGGAGTGAGAGGGAAAGCCGTGCCCCCCACCTCAGCACCGCCCGCCACTGACCTGCTTATGTGTGGCTCTTTATGACGACAGCGGTCACTGCATAGCACCTGAAGACCGAGGATTAAACAATGAAATAAACAACCACCTTGAGATGTGCGTTAAGCAGGGGTTCTTTCTGTCACCCAAAAGAACCCTTTCTAGATCATTTTTTGTGTTTTACTTTTTGAAAGACATATGTTTTGTGCCATTAGGTGTTTGAGAGAGAGGTGCGTATAGCGCCAGCGTCATGAGTAGATTCCAGGACACGAGTCCCCCAACGATATGATATGGCACTTATAATGCGCCTATAAACAAGTGCTTCAAGGTGCTACGGGGCAAGGGATGGGGAGCAGAGGGAAGGCAGACACAACGATCTTACAAGGCCAGGCGACATTGAGATCCCGCATTGGGGAAGGGGGAAAGTGTGAGGGGGAGGGGCAGTGCAGTACATAGGATAAACAGTACAACAAATAAAAATAATATAAAACAATAAATAAGAAGTGCGGCCAGCTGGTGGCAAAAGGGTAAGTGCAGACATCAGGTGTCAAGTGCTGGTAGGGGGCTGTAGGATACAGAAACAGCCCACGGATGTGCAAATGTTGCCAGAGGGGGGCAGTGCAGGTGTGCAACTGGCAGGGAGGAGACCTGGGCCTGAGAACAGAGGGCAGCCAGGTGACCAGTGCTGTTTCAGTTATGGCCAAGAGTTCAGCAGGGGAGAGGAGGAGAGAAAGCAGAAGCAAAGAGGAAGGTCTTGAGGTGCTTCCAGAACCAGAGATGGTTCTCCTCAAGTTTCAGGGAGGCAGGGAGGCTGTTCCAGGTGGAGGCCCCAGCTGAAGAAAGAGATCTACCACCACCAACTCGTTGCTTGGAGAAGCGACTGACTCTGAGGGAGTTGGAGGCGGATGAGCAAAGAGTTTGAGAAGAAAGATATTTAGGAAAAGAGAGTCAAAGCTATTGGGGGCCCAGGCCCCCACAAGGCCTTGTGGACAATGCAGAGGGTTTTGAACTTAATCCTCGCAACCACTGGGAGCCAGTGCAGAGATTTCAGTCCTGGAGAGATACGATCCCTGGGCTTGAGGCCAAGGACAAGTCTTGCAGTCCTGTTTTGGATGAGTTGCAGAGGGCAGAGAGTAGAGGCAGGCAGATTTAGAAAGAGGCTGTTGTAGTAGTCCAGCCTAGAGAGAACCAGAGCTCTGGAGACATTGAGCTTCTGGGGGAAGGAGAGGAAAGGAAGAATACCTCTGAGGAGGTGCAGCTGGTAGTGTGACTTCTTAGAGATGTCAGAGATGTGAGGAGAGAAGGAGAGTGTGGAGTCAAAGATGACCCGAGGTTTTTAGCCACACAGTTTGGAGCAGAAAGAGGGCCAAGAGAGTCCGGCCAGGGCCTCATTAACATATGTAATGGGAAGTGACATCACAGAAAGTGAACAGATGTTAAAGTGAAATATGCCTCTTTCATTTAATTTGTCTTTCTCAATCGAAGAACATGCAACGGACAAGAAATCATTTGCCTATTAGAAGACTTATCAGGAACGCCACGAAAATAACTCAAAAGAGAAGCGTTCCCTAAAATGTTGCTGACAAAGTAGAAAGGGGCATACGTTTTAGAGCTAAAATTCCCTTATTGGTATTTCCCTTTGGTATTTGGTACATTCCCTTATTGGTATTTGGTACATTCCCTTATTGGTATTTGGTACATTCCCTTATTGGTATTTCAGAGGCCTTGTCAGCAGACCTACACGTGATCTTGTGGGTAAGTTCCTCCCCTGATTCTGACCATATTATTCAAATCCCAGCTTCTGCACAGTATGTAGCAGGCTGTGCACACTAAACTAATTGAAACAAGCAAACAGTAACATTTTAGAATTCGTCCTAGGGACCAGTTGTTCAGAAAGAGGTCTGGAGGGACCCTGCTCCACAGTGTGACTACGGTACTAGAAATACAGTTTCATGGAGCAGTGACAGCCTCTTCCTTTCGTTTCACAGTGGTTAGCTACTGTTTCTCATTGTTTTTTGGTTTAAGGGGTTGCTGATTTTTTCTGGTATAACCCATTAATTAAGCGCTCACCACCGTGTTCAGGGGCATACTGAGCCGGTAACGTTCTGCCATGCGGCCGGTAAAGTATTAGGCCCGAGCAAAATGAGTGTATCAGCAAGCGCTTGGAGCCATTACGAGTGCTGTAACTCCCCTGAACAAGTGTATGATCGCTATTTGCACCCCTGGGTCCTTCCACGGTGAATAGTTTTAAAGTATTATTTTTTACAGGTGAAGCACCCGGTGCATAATGTGCATGCCCAAATTCCAAGATTGCTGACGCCATGGGACATAAAAAAGGGACTTAGTCCCTTTTCCACTTCTATGGCAGAGGCACGAACAGTGAGAGCATGCAGGTAGTTGAGGAGGAGGCCTCGAGGGGAGCAGATAAGTCGGCAGGAGGGAAGAGAGGGGTGCCGGTGGGCAGAACGCCAGGGTAGGCTTTCACAAAGTGGAGAGAGAGGGGAAGATGGACACAGGCAATAGGGACATATTATGACACCTGGAGGAGGTACTTCATAGCCAGGATTATGCACACGGTCACTGGCAGAATCTCACCACCAACCCAGCCACCTGATTGGCCCAGTTCTCTCACCTCAGTGACAGCATGGCCAATTAATACATCTGTGCAAGAAAAGCTAGTAATCCATTGTGGTATCACTGGGATAAATGGGATTTATTGGCTTGGACACAAGTTTAAGAATATGCTGCAAGTGTTTAAGAGAAACAAAACCCTACATAGCTGGGCTTGGAAATGACGCAAAAAAGGACAAAAATGAAGTGAAAAATGTGCAGTGCTTTTGGTTCCTGCATGCTATGTTAGTGGGATTTGTGGGATTTTGTACCGTACACCAGTGCCATTTAAATGTTTTCCAGGTGACCTTGTGGATCTGAAAGTGGTGTGGGTTAGGTTAGTGGGGAGAGAGAGAAATTACAAGATAGCTTTGCTGCTGTGTTGATGCATGCAGTACGGACGGAAGTACCCGGGTACTCTGTGCAGGTCGGGAATGTGGCACAGCATGTATGGTGTGCAGTGGGCACAGCCACTGTGTCAGCCTCATATTAGTTTAGGCTCCACAGCCTCCTCTCGTTAGTGTTAGCACACTTCTGGCCATCCACTTGAAATTGACAGGAGAACTGATCGGGAGGGTTCAGTGCTAGAGCCTATGGATGGGCAAACAAATACGTGTCAGTGGCAACCAAATGGGGGAGGGGTTTATGAATATTAAGTAAAACAATGAAAGGATATGAACATGTTAAACAAGAATTGGCAATAACAACAGTTTGAGCTTTTGTGTAGGCATGGGAAAGGCACTTGCCAGAGACCGCCGTAGAGGTATTAACTGGCTATTGATGGTGCAGGTGGATATTGGTGCGAGTACCTGGGCATCTAATAGCAGTGCCTGGCAAATGCCTAATACTTTTACACAAGCCAAAACTGTTGGCTTTGCCAATGCTTGTTTTTAACAGAACTTTAGTGACGGGCTGAGTTAGTGCTTCAATGCCAATTAAGTAATTATCTCTCAGAAGACTGCTTTGAGAAAACACTTGCAGACACTTAAGAGAACAAAGTTTGATAGTAAGGTTTGATTAAAGCGAGCTCAGAGTTCCCATGAGGAAGTGTTTTGGGGCAGGGCAAGAACTGGGTGGGAATGGCCATAGGGATTAGCACGGCCATAGGCAGTCAATTAACCAAACAACAGCTACAAGCTGTGTGACCCTCCTTTTTGCCATTTCTCCCCATCTGTACGCTAAAGCAATTGTTTCATTTTATAGGCGGCGCAACCAAATAGCCCAAACTAAAAACAGAAAGGTCAAAAGAAGCAATTGATGGACATGTGTGAACCACCGCTTCTTCACTACTGGTAATTACTCAGACGCACCACCCAAAGGCAGGAGGTGCAGGCACCATAGCCGAGAGCCCGGTGGTGAGTCAAAACGGACTTGCTGCAAACCCCAACACTCTGACGGTAGAGGCAAGACTGTTTCCAGGCAAGTGCAGAGATGCCTGGAATTCTAGACAGGAGAAAAGTCTCTGACAGTGAAGTGGCACTGCCATGGACATACACCCTCACCAACACAACGGTGCAGGCCAGGGTTGGACTGGAGCATAAAATTGTCTCGGGCACCAATGAAAAGTGGCCCATTTACAAAAGGCAAAAAGGCAATTCATTCCTTTTGTGACAGACTGTTTGAATAGTACTCAAGGGGGAGTTTTTTTTTATAACATGTCATGTAAATTGTGCAATTTAAAGAATATTTATTCAGCAACAATGGTCAAAACTAACAGCCATATGGTGAAGTACTCATCAAACTGGCCCACAGTGGCCAACAAGTGTCCCACTTTGAACAGAAAAAGTGTCCCACACTAACATTTTGTATTTTTTTGGTTTTGGCATTGCCCTATAGACCAGTCCAGGACTGATGCAGGCCAATCTCTGCGACGCTGTGCCTGGATGCAGAGATGCCAGGTAGCCCAACTTTCTCTCTATTCTGGGAATAGAAGAAAAACGGGCAATGGGCCTAAAATTTGACAGAAAAATGGTTGCATACTAAAAAAAATGTAATATGCACTTCCCGTTGTGGCAAGTGATTACATGTTAGGACGGAAGGGGGCACTCCTCCAAACACAAGGTACGTTTATGGCGGAGGAAAGAAAGTCTGAAAGGTGCATATCAGCACATCCAGAACCACTGAAGTCTGACTGTGCACCCGTGCGTGTAAGTAGACCTCGAAAATGATCTCACGCCTGCTTCCTTATAACATCAATCCTAATAAATCTTGCTAATGGCCTCAAAGAATGGCAAAAAAATGCCCAATCCGCGTTTAGTGCGCATTCAGGGTGCGGGGGTTGCGGGAGTGTCCCCCACTTCCCTAGTTTGGCATTATGGGTTCGGGGATTGTGGGGGGCCCCCGCTTACATGAAAAGGGGGGGGCAATTGGAAAATAAACGCATTCGACATTTTAGTAATGCAAAGCTGTTGACTTCGCAGTATTCCACCACGTTTTTTTCTACAACCCATTTCCCCTTAGACCCATAATGCATAATGAGGTTTTAACAGATATGCGAACAGCAAAGGACTGCATAGGTTTGTTGGGACGTTCACCAGGGACGTGTCGATTAGAGGGCTTAGAGCAGCCATGTATGGTCGTGTGAGAGTTCCTAAGATTCACTGTGGAGCATTCAGACGACCCTGTGTTTACCCATTAATGATGTGCGCCAGAAACTCCCCTGGTGTCACTGCCACTATGGTTATACAATAACCACATCTTTCAGATTTTAATGACTTTTGGTAACATGATGATTCACCCCTAAATCTATTCCATGCTATACCAAAGCGTTTAGCGTCCAATTTAGTTGCTTTTTCTCTTTGTTTAAAGACCGGCTATTTACCCACGCAATAGCCGGGCCATCACGAGATATGGCCACTAACATGCATTGCCATGCTTTACATTTATTAGACAATGATGAAAAGCTATTTACCTGCATAGTAAATACATCCACTACAATCCTCTGCTATAATAGTGAACAGGTGGAGTGTGGTCCCAGCGGACACATGCCTGGCCTACAGTTTGACATACTCCGTACTGGTGGTCTGAGTTTCAGCAAGACATTACATTGCTACTGCAATTATAGCCTGGCCGCATTGACCCTACCTGACATGGAGGTCATGTCTGCCCATAGCGTACTGCTTAGAAGGCTCCCTGGCATATTCTATCCTTGCACACGTATGTTATATTATGTTAACAGGCTTTTGCACTGCACCAAATCACCATCATAGTAGTTCAGAGCACCTGGTCATGCCTATGGAGTGGTGTACTGTGCCCCTACCAGGGGGTATCCAGATCTTGCAGTAAGAAAGAAAAAGGGGAGGACTGAAAGCTGATGCTACAAGCAGAGGGAGGAGGGATGCAGCGGGGAAGAAGGTTTTGGGATAGCATGGGTGCATGTCCACCACGCTACATGGACCATACTTCGGCAAAAGATAGACAGAGGCTGTGTCCTTAAGTACTGTAATAATTGGCTTGTATTTCCAAGGCAGATTTGGAGAATTGTAAGTTAGTACACAGTATAATTTTGGATTCAGGAGGGGCTTGTGTGCTCGGGCATTCCTGAAAGTTTGGTGATTTAGTTGCCCGGGCACCTCTATACTTGCACCCCAGATTATGTTAATTCACGGGAGCATGCCTTTTTTTAAATCCAGCACACGCAGTTTTCTTAAGATGTTTTGGAGTACAAAGACCACCCACCACTTCTGCACATGAGTCTGTGTTCTAGGAGGTGTCATATGCAGCAGTAACGCAGTGCAGAGGGAAGCAGGCTAGGCTAGGCGGCCATCTGCCCTCTCTGCTTCCGTGACTCCCTTTCCATGACTGAGACATGGCACGATCACAACAGCCGTCCTTGGACCTGTACTCACCGTTCTCCAGTGTAGCCCGGACTGCAGCGGCAAAGACCAGTCGCCGAATCACACGTCCCTCCGTTATGGCACTGACACTCCTGGGAGCAGTTCCTTCCATATCGACCCTCGGGGCAAGGTTGCCCACAAACTGTGCCCTGCAACGCAACAAGATAGAAAAGACTCAGTTGGAAGCACGGAGCACAGTGGACGGGCATTTTACGGATTAAGTGATGGTGTCTAAAGGTTTATGCCAGTGGGCCACTTCAGACAACTGCAGGAACAAAAGGATTCCAACTAACACACACATCGTAGGGGTGTGTGTGTGTGGGGGGACTCATTGATCCACTGATTAGTCAAAACCAGTGAGGCTTTCAGAACAAACTATCGCCAAATAACCACCAGTGAGAACCATTGGGCTTCATTATGCATTTAGCAGTAGTTCCGTCAGAATTACAGTCAAATTCCTTTGTTGCTACCACCACTCTGAAATTACCACCAGATTACAAGTGGGGGTATGAAGGTGTGAGTCCCCATTCATGGAGTACATAGGACTCCACGGGGACTTGCGGGAACTTCCACAGGCGTGAACTGCAACAGTGATACTCCCTCCAGTTTTTGTCGTTAAAGTGAAGGACTTACCTCCAGCAATTCGCTGGAGGTAAATCCTTCACTTTAACTTCAATCTCATAGGTGGGCAATGTGGCAAAACTGGTGGTAATTTCATCACCACCAGAAGAAGTGACATTAATGGAATTACTGTCAGCATTTTGCCACCCTGCCAAACCTGGATTGATTCCAAGTGTATGTAATTGTATTGTGTATATGCTCTTTACAGACATCCTGAAAAACAGACTGAATTTTACTATTTGGCCAGTTGACAAGCGAAGCCATACTAAGAACTGGGGGGTCATAAAAGTACTCATTTTTTGAAGGTGGGCCCGGATTTCAAAAGTCTAGATGAATGTCACACTTGAAATAAATGTGCTGCTTAAGACAGGTACGCTCAACATTTCTGGACCAAGTAAGCTATGGTGTGCTTGCCTATGCTTCACCGTTTGAATGACGACACTTGAGCGGAGTGTAATGGGATTTCAGGTCAGTGTATAATAACACTTAATGGCTTGTACAAGCACTCGCTTCCTCCTCTCCCGGATTCAGTTGGCTCTTTTTCCACCTCCCGGGACGGTGGTCTCGGCGGCTGTCTGCTGTGGGGAGACACCGGATGGTAAGCCAGATGGGTTTGTAAGTGTTGTTTTTACTCTGCCTGTGGTAAGAATGTTTCTACTAATTTCATTTCCTCCTTAAATTCCATGCGTTTTGGCAGTGATCTGTTTTCTGTGTCTCTGAAACTACGGCACTGAATGCAGCCGTTAAAGGGTTTCACATGCTCAGTAACTGCCATCGACCGAAAATAAAGGGGTCAGTGCATTGGGTTTTCTAGTTTATGTGATGTCTATAAACAAAGGGATAGAGCCTCGTGTGTAGCTGTAGGATGGAATGAAGACCTACTTCCATAAAATGTTAAGGGCACCCGTCTGATGGGAGCAGTTGTGGGCAAGCTGCAGACCTTGGAACTTGGCTACTAGTGTTCTTATCCTGACTTAGGCACGTGGCAAAATTGTGTGATCCTGTGCAACTAGCTCTCCGTTCCTCGAGTGGTTAACTATGACTGTAAGTAGTTTAAATATGGAGACAACAATTCTATTGTGTAATTGCCCAATAACATGTCCCTACAAACTCCTTGTCACATTCTGTATTTCTTAATATTTCAGCTAACCCTCCAGGTAAGTGGCATACCTGCCTGCTTTCCTCATTAAAACTCAAAAAATGCTTTGAGTAACATATACACAGGTCTCGGCCACTTGTTGCTATCTGCATTACTGTGTTCAGACCTGAGGCATCAGTAGAACACGCCACACAGAGGAGCATTTGTTCTGGATCAAGCACATACGAATGTTTTTCAAACATCTCCCTTAATGGTATTTACTGGTTTCAAAGAAAGCACGCGTATGTTTTTAAAGTTTAAGTATATTTTTGTGTGCCCAAAAATACGCAGTCCACAATGAGAACTACTTTTTTACTTCCTGCAAAATGCTTTTATTCTTCCAAAAGGAGGGAGTAAAACACCCTAATCTGAAATTGCTGTTCCCGGGAACGATGTGCACACAGAAGCAAATACCTTAAAAATCTGCATGCATAGAATCAATTGGACCACCCCTCAGTTAATCAGCTGATTGCATGTCTGAAAACAGGATCAATAGTCTCATCCCGTCTTGTTAAAGCCCTGCATGTTGCCGCCGACCCTTTTACACACAAGTCATGTGTCCAGTAGTCAGCCTTGAGCGTGTGATGCATGAGCAGGAGCTGGACTGTCCTTCTCAGCACCTCTCCCTCTTTGTGCATGACCAACATTACAACTGTGCAGGGGAAACTCATTCTCTCCAAAGGAAGAGCAAACAATGTATTGCAATATTTATTTTCAGTACTACTCGCTAATTGGATTTTTCATATAGTAATTGGCTGCAAAGGCAATTGTGCAGTGAAGTAGTTGATGAGGGGAATTGATTGCCTTTGTATTGATTTGTCTGCAGCAGTTAAAATAGGCCAGCGTCATCTTTTGGCCCACTGTTACCACGTAATATCGGGAACACATCGGAATCTCCCAGCGTGCCACACAGTCTGTCCTACTCCATCCCTGCTCCGAAGGCAGAAGCAGCGACCAGTGCTCCCACCCTGGAGTACCCAGGAGGAAAGGAGTAACCACATAACTGCCCCAAAGCAGCCAGCTGCACGACACAGCCCTGTTCTCCATCCACCTGACTCAGGTCTAGGGCTGCCATCCACAGGTCAGGCAGAGAACTGATGGGACGATTGTTACCTCATGACCTCGCAAAAACATACAAATATCCCCATAACCCGCACAGTCTGCCACACTCCATCCCACCCCTTGGGGGCTGGTCCAGCTACCAGTGCTACCTTCTGGAGCAATCAGGAGGCCAAGAACAATCACAAAGGCCCTCAATGGAAGGCTGCATGTGTCAGGCAGTGGCCTGATAGGCTGATTGGTACCACACAACAACTTCTTTGCCCACTCACTCAGGCGTCTGATCACCAATCAAAGGGTGGCTAGGTTAAGAGCAAGGTCTGTTAGGCCATCTTTGGGCATGTTCAGGACCACCGATTCTGCCCCAATTCTCTCCCTCCGTTGCAACCACCATATGAGTCCTACAATCATGTCATATGTCTTGGCTGCCTTGTTCTTCCCTTGTACCCACTTTAAATTAAATTGTCACCAAGTCATTTTTCACTTATACTTCGCTCCGTGGATGCAACGAAAGCTACATTACGAGGTGGGGGAGGGGGCAGCTAACCCTTCAAATTGTTGGGTGAGGTGTTAACTTCAGAGACGTGGGGAGGGGGAACACAGATTTGTGTGGGGGAATATAACTTCTTTATGCATTCTAATGAGACTATTCTAGTGCAGCCTTAATGTTACAAGCATGTAACTGTCTCCTTTTAGTCTGAAAACACTCACTTAAGGAGTGTTGTGAGAATGAGCAGTCTCCTGTCCCCTCTCTACCCTTCCAATCACTGCCCTGGCATGCAAGTACTAACCCCACATCACGATTTAAATTGTCTAAAAATGTATGCAGGTGCTAACAGTGAAATGCTTTATGTCACAGGGCCTTTGTTAACAGTGAAGCCCAGGCACCGTTTAACGTCTGTGTCCTGTTCTGTCTGGTGAAGGCTCTGTAGGTCAGCCAGGTCGAGTCAACACAGCCCATAATTTCGGGTGGGCGGCTGAAGCCTGGTAAGCTCAATGGTGTTGGACCACTCATATGCTCACACTCTTTGATTATACAAAGCATTGCACTGCATTCAGTGTACTAATTGCCTTCCAGTCGTTTTTGTCCTGTGTTTAAGTGCTTGCGTTTGCTTTCCCCGTGATTTAACTGCTCCTTGCTCCGTGCCTAAGATGCCCCTACAAATCCTCCTCCTCCACAACCTTTCTGTTCTTTCTTGCTGTGCTTCCCATGGTGCCCACCCACCCATCCATCTCTTCCATGCTCTGCCTAGCCTCCTTCCCACCCCATCCTTCAGCTTTCTCCCAAACAACATTTTCATTGCTCCACTTTCCAGAACCCCATCCATCCCAACATAATCTACCATACCCTTCCCTTTCATCTACTTTCACGACTACTTTGTCTGCATCTGGGAGCTCGCCCCGGGTTTCTGAAATGCTCAAACCCTGTGCAATAAAACCTCCTTTGCATCACCCCAAAAACGTCTTGAATGTTATCACCAAAACACGCATGGCTCCCACGACACTGACACATTGGCACTGACTTTGCATCGTTCTCTGAGACCCCTTGTCTTTCCAAGAAAGGTACCAGTGTTGTTCGGTATGGATGGCAAAGGAGGACCACCATTCCCCCTCACCCCCTCCACTTCATCCCCTCCTCCTTTGAGCACATCTCTATGCAAATCCTTGCTCCCACACCTCTTTCATTCTTTCTCCTCTTCCATGGCTCCCTCAACCTCTTCTTCTCCAATCTTGACCTTCTACTTGAAACACTTCCGCTGTCATAATGGTTGACGTCAACCTCGCCAATATGACCCAAGGCTTGCCAGCTGGAACTTGTATCCACTCTCTCCCCCAACTCTCCAGCCAACCTCTACAACTCCCCCTCCCACCCACAAGGCAAAGCTCTTTATCTCACATATCTGCCTTTAGGCCTAGTATGTTGTGCTCCACAAAATGATAACTCCCCTTCTAAGCACTTACTCATTCACTTCACTATCTCTAACCCCACCCCACTTTTTGACCCCATTTCCTTGACCTATCACCATAAGTAAATTCAAGCCCAATCTGTGGCCCTGTACCTAACAGAGGTCAAAGTCTCTCTCCAAACTCTCGGTCCACCACTTGCTCACTCCACTGACCTCACCTTCAATGGCTTCCACTCTGAACTGTCCACCCCATTCAATGACCAGTATCCTGAAGGTTCCTTCACACCTCCCACCCACTCAATCAAGGATATCCCGAGCCAACCAATTGCTAGGGACAACCATGAGTTGTGTTTTATGCCTCTGGCACACAGATTGATCCCCCCACCTTCTTCAGTGCCTAAAAACACCTGCTACTGACCCTCGCCATTACAATTCACACAGCTGCGCCTGTCAAATTCGCTACTTTCTCCACCCTATACAACCTCCCTATATCTACTGGTATCTTCCCTGCTTGACATACAACAGCCAAAGTCTTCTTCAGAAGAAATCCAGTTGCCAACACCTGTAACCTTTAATTCTCCAGACCTGCCTCTCTTACCTCACCACTCTAAAGTGCTCATGGGGGGGTGTCTTCAACCATACTGTTAACTATCTTGAGGCTCCCTGACTCAGTGATCCACCCTATTATATGCTTTCCAGTCAAAACACTCCACTGAGAATCCTCTCGCCCATGTCTCCACTTCATAACCAATGCCCATCACTCTCACGTCTCCTTTATCCTCATTCTTCTTGACTTGTATGCAGCCTTTGGCATTGTGGACCACACCTCCTTCAAGCTTTGTCCCTCCTCAGTTTTAAAGGTGTTGACTGTGTGTCCTCCTTTCTCTTTGGCCACTACTTCTCCATATCATGAAACTCCAACAATCCCTCGCGTTCACCCCTCTCTATGGGAGTTCCCAAATGGCCAGTACTGGGCACACTCCTCTCCACACTTGACACATCCTCTCCCAGAAAACTAATTTCCTCCTTTGCCTTTAACTATCACCTCTTTGATGATGATACCCAAATCTTTGTCTCCTTCCACTCCTTCACTCTTGCAGTGAAGGAGTGTTTATCCGGATGCCTTCTGTCACTGGATGACACTACGCTGCCTCCTGCTCATCTCCTCTATGACAGAAGCTATATTTCTCCTATTTGTTGTTTGCTTGGTCGGCACTTATACAGGAATTAAATACTGTTTCAAAGCACCAACAGGGCAACAGGGAGGGGACAAGGGGATTTCACACAATTAAAATACATTAAAAAAAGAAAAAACATTAAAAAAATTAAATACACTGTGGGGGGGGGGCGAACCTACTAATCCTTTTGAGTGTTCAGAACGTGCAAGTGCAGGAGGGAGGGGAATGGGATAGGTGCTGGGGTGCTCATGGGTGAGCAACAGGTGAAGTGCAATGAAGGTAAGTACGAGCCTAAATGGTGGAAGGAGAGCCAGTGTTGAGGATAGACAGGAGATGGGGTGATTTGTGCGGGAGGTCAGGCCCCGAGGATTCATATGAGCCCTGAACACCAAACAAGCGACTGTGAGATTAGCAAAGGAGGGAGGGCGGGAAGGAGGAGGTGAGGAAAGTCTTGAGGAGGGAGAGGGAGGTTGTTCCTAGTCTCCAATGACAACCAAACTCCCCCCTTTTCTCATCTCAATCCCCCCTCATCCCTTCACCCATAGCTTGCAACCTTGGAATTGTCTTTGAGGGTGGCCTGAAACTCTTCCACTGCCGTCAGACTCACCCTCTTAAACAATAGGAAAATCTGCCCACACCACACGTGCCACTCAATGAAAATACCAATCTCTACTCAAGTAATCAGCAAACCAGACTACTATGTAAGCATTCGTATTGTCTTCCCCTCTGCTACTATTCTGCCCTCAACAAAGTTCTCAATTTTGCAACCCACCCCCGTTTCAACAGTCCTATATCCTCCCCCCACCTTTTCACATCTCCAAGGTGCAAAACCACGGACTTTAAATTCCTGCTGCTCATCTTTAAATCCAGTATAGTCCTTCCCCTCACTTTATCGCTTATGGCCTCTCACTTTACTCTCCCCCTCGGTCGCTCCAATTCTCATTTCCCTGCAGCCTATCACTCCACCACCGGTCCTGTGCTTCCCCCTAATTTTGCTCCTTATGCCAAATTGCCCCACTCCACTGGAACGCTCCGATCCCTGCCTTTAAAGCCATTTCAATAGTACGACTCTTCAAATCAAGGCTTAAGCTCCATCTAGTATCCTTAGAAAGAGGTCCCCCATACTACGCTTAGAAGAGGTATCCCATTACCCACACACACCAGCCTATACAAACTTACCAACCCACCCTTCTGCTTTTGGACCTCGAGACTATTCTATGCAAATGTGTAAGTAAGTAAACTACCAGGTTTTAAATGACACCCCCTGTTATTCAATAAATCAAAATTCAAAATGCTAATTTATATTTGAGAAGCAGGGGAGTTTTTTGTTATTTATTTTACTTAACTATCAGCTTTAGCAAACACAATGACATGCCAGGTAACTGCTTATTAAGGAAGGAAGAACCAGGTTAGTATTCCTGTTATTAATTCTCACACCAAAGCATGAAAATACCATTATTTTAAAGAGTTAACATGTAAATAATAGATAACTTACCATCCATCCAGGAGGGCATGCGCATTCACCAGTGACGTGGTGGCACACACCACCATTCTGGCATGGGCATCTTTCCTCGCACTGTGACCCATGTTTGCCAGGCGGGCAGAGATCCTCACAACTAAATAAGAAAAACATGTGAAAGGAGAGAGTGTTAGATCTGCTACACAGGCGCCTTTCAGGATATTCGTGTCAGTGGTAAGATAAGGTTGTTCGAACGCAAATTATCCATAACCCTCCGTGGTACGCTGATACTAACAAGGGCATTGCCACTTCCAAATTATTTTAGTAAATAGTTGAAAATTCAAATTCTGAAATTATAATTATGATTAAAAAACGTACAGAACATTTTTGTGAAAAAAATATACAGTGCAAAATTATACAATCTCCTCCGTTCCTGACCTCCAGGAAAAGAAAGCAACAAGTCCTAAAGCTCCACTGTGGCCCAGCTCTGGAACTCACTCCTGAAAAGTGTCTTTGCAAGGAACTCTCAGCTTTAGGTTGTTGGCTCCCTCACTCGTCGCCTGGACCCTTCTCTTTATTTATTTATTTATACATTTATAATGCGCCGGAGCCCGCAGGCATCATAGCGCAGAAACAGAAAGGAAAATGACAGAGCAGATAAGGCAAAAGAAACCACAACGGGAAAGGGAAGCAATGGCACATTATAAAAAAAAGGAGGGTTTTCAATTTTTTTCTAACGCTCAATACATTTTCATCCAATCGCAATTGTTTAGGGAGATCATTCCACCTTTTCGTAGCGTGGACAGCAAAAGCCCTCCCCAAGCCTCTTGCTCTTTTACCCCTAGGGACCAGCAGGTATGCCCCACTACTCGACCTTGTGCTACTCCCTGAGGAGTATGCGACTTTACCTGCTTTCAGGTATCTTGGTGCATTACCATAAAGGAATTTATGGATCAAGGTCAGCACTTTAAACTGAATGCGTGCCTTCACAGGTAGCCAGTGAAGACACCTTCTTTTAAAAAAAAAAAATTATGATAATGTGTCCTTTATCTTAGACTGGCGTTAGTAAGATGCACAAGGAAAGGTAGAACTGGGTCCTTATTAGCAAGAATGACTTGTTTCCAGCTGTGCCCATGGGTGTCCCCGTCCTTCCTACTCATGGCCTCAAATGCCATTGGTGGTACACCACCTTGTACTCTCTGGTTCAGATATTGGTTCCTGAGTCCCTCTTGCCTATGTTGGGGCCTTGTTATGCCCTGGCAATTAACTGTTTTGTCTTAAGAGCAGTTCTTAGTTGTTGTTGTTGTTTCATTGTTACCTGTGTGTACCTTGTAAGTGTGCCCGCTCCCATCCTTTGCACTTTCCAGAGCTGAATTCTAGAAAGCTGTAAAGATGAGTTATTTCCCTCTGCCCGCTTTCCACTTGTGGTGCCACAAAATTACTGCGTTCAAAGAGGCCACCTTAAAAATCACCTATAAATAAATAAATATTGGGGTGCCCGATTGAGGCTGGCTTGCTAACTAGTACTTACTCATTAGCTACAGTAGCAGATGCCAAAATCATAGCAAAAGCAGATCATACGCATTGAATGTTTCCCGCAGTCCCGCTGGACCTTTAGAGCTGAGCCTGAGCTGTGCCCACCTAAGCCCTTCATTCATTCACGCTTCATGCACTCGAAAATTCATAGGTGGGGAACAGCCTTGACTGTATTTACACGTTCAGATTGTTCTTCCAGGGTTCACACCCTCTCTGTCACTCACGGGGTCTTGCAATCATGGTTAGACCACTTGTAAGTGGGAGGAATACTTTTTGAAGTGCTATATGAAAACATGATATTATTAATATTACTTCCAGGGTGCCTGTAATATTGGGGCCTGTAGATGTAAACCTGCTCCACCCCTAGTGGAAAGATGAGTAAGTCTAGTAGAGGGCTTTGCGGCAAAGCAAATACAACCAAGGGAAACAGAGGGCCAATCTCTATTTTCAGATGGTTATAGTTGGGTAATGTTACTTGCATTCCTGCTACCGAAGGAGAATTAGGCCCAGGGGGCACCTCCTGGCTCTGTGGGTGATAGAAGATGTAACATTCCCCTCCCCCTTCAGTTAATTGCTCTTTCCACTGATTTATTGAATGATTCATGATGTAATTTTTGCTCCCATTGTTATTGGTTGTTGTAATCTTGTATTTTGTTGTTCCATTGTACAGCGCCTTGGTGTAAAGCGCTCTATAAATAAATAAATCAATCAATCAATCAAACATAGGGATTAAAGGACAAAGGGAGCAGTTACATGTCACACTGGAAGGAAATCCCAAACCTTGAATTTATTATCACTAGAAATTCACCACTGACTACACCTTCATTGGACAGTCTGCCCACCATCCAAGAACATCAATCCCAAATGTTGACAGAGTGCTGCAGACAAGAGACACCAACACGCTGGACTTAGCAACAACACACATTCACAGTAAGGTCACCAGAGCCACAACCCAAGCAAAGTGCTGGCTGAATTCCCAGACTCTCATCGTGGTACAGCAAATTGATGGGCACTCCTCTGTCGTCTCAACACACTCCATTCAGTGGCAGAGGCATAAATAGTCCATCATGGACGGGGGAGTCCACCCTGTAGGGGAGTGGGGTAGGGTGCATTCGCCACTGATACCCATCAAAAAAAGGGTTATTTTCAAAGCATTGTGCATCGCCCATCGTTCAATCCACAGAGGGGGCCCTTCATCCTTCAGAAGTAAGTTTGAACACTACGCACCTTGCAGAACACTTAGGTCCAGCAATACTGCACTAGTACTAGTCCTCAATGTCAACAAGAAACAGCAAGCAGAATCCCCTTATTCAGTTCTGGGCAAAGAAATGTGGAACACCCTGTCCAAACCTCTCTGCCCGGAGTTGAACCACCTGACTTTCAGGAAACAGCTCAAGACTTGGCTTTTCAACCAGCCACTTTGAAAGATATGTAAAATGATAGAAAACTACTACAAGCTGTGCACCAGAAACCTGGGCTAATATACAACGAGCAATTTTCAAAACCTTTGGCATTACCATCTGGGAATACAATTTGACTCCTGGAACCACTACTGTGAGACATTGGTCTGCACCTTAATCTCAGTGAGATCTACCACCAAGAGCCAGGAAGTGACAACACCCTCACCTTCCCACTCCATCCCCCCATCCCTCAACTAACTCCTCACTAATACAATCTAGCATACTTACTCCTAGCCCTGCAGATAAGGGGTGTTTCAGCCACTTGTACTCCCTAAAAATAGGCAAACACTCCCCAAAAATAAAATGATGGAGTACAAATACTCCCAATAAAAAACTACGAAACAAACACATATGACCTTGTGCAGCTGCTTTCATCCACACAGCTCCTTGGATATGTTTGGACCAGTAGTGTATGTAGTTCCAGAGAAAAAACACTATCATTACTCCTTGATACATGGATGTAAACATGTATCTTTTAATGTCCATGAATAACCAGGTACAAAGAAATGATTATTACAAAACATTTTGTTTTCCAGTTAAATCATATTTTACTCGCTTGTAAAAAAAAATACTCCCATTGGGAATTGTAATTACTTTTTAACTCTCTAAAAAATAATTTTACTGGCAACTTTAAAACAAATTGGGAGTAAAATACTCAACGAAAATCTTATCTGGAGCACTGTTTACACCTCCCACACTCCTTCAGATGACCTCTTAGGTCTAGTGTACTTAACAGAAACAGACCCTACCATTCTCTTAACAACAACCATCATTTCCATATTGGCACACAGGTAACTGGTGCTTCCGACCCACATCCATCAACAACAAAGGTTTCTGCATCTCCCTTACCGCTATCCCACTAGCACCCTATCCTCATTTCTTAGACAGCCTTGCGCAGCGACTTCAACATTATTGGGAGAAGGGTGCTATATAAAACTACTTTACATTACATGACGTAGTAAACATTAATTCATTTTTATATTTGTTTTATTTAGTGCCACTTCCAATGCATTTTTGGGAAGCCTTTTCCTACAATTTATATAACAGTATTCTGCCAGTCAAGACGACATTTGAATGCTGGCTGCACGCTATAATTGCAGTAATGTAACTGCAGGCAGCCACATCCATTTTGGATACTCCAATATACGACAACATTCCTATGTAAGAATGCATTAACTATGGTTTTAACTACAAGTAATGTTTCTGTAAAAAGAAATGGCCATCCTGGCTTTGCTAATATATGCCAGTATTGCCACATAAAAACCGACTGATGTGGCTTTGCCAATAATGCCACTGCAAGTAATTGCACTATAAGAAAACATGCCAATGCTGGCTGTGCCATTATATCACACATGAGAACCTATGCATTTTGGCTCTGCCCGTAATGTCCTAATGCCACTCTGGCTCCAAAGATTCCCTGTTGATGCCTTGTTCTTTTCCCTTCCTCCCAGTTATTGGCCCTACTCCCTCTAGCCCTACACACACATTTCATTCAAACACATCTGCGCACACATACACACTGCAGGTATTCACATACACACACATTAATATGCTCAACCTCACAGACACTCGCAAACCCTTGCATGCATGTACACATGCTTGAAAATACAAACATACGCTTACTTATATGTACATACCCCCACGTGCCTGCTCATCACCACATTACCTACAAACTGCCTCTACCAACACTCTGTTATGATGGTTCGCCCTAGGCCTCAGCAAGATCTGCATTTCTCAGCAGCGTTCATTCTCATTAGCATGGGGTGGGGACATGGACACATTTGGCCAGAGGGATAGGGGTAAATGGCGATGAGCAATGCAGTTTTGTTAATGCCCCGGGGACAAATGGGGAACCATTGGTGGAGGAGCAAAGAGGATGAATGGCCATGGTGGGAGAGCGATAGACAGGAAATAAATGGAGCTCAGCACAAAGAGACAGGTGAGGCTGAGCACCAGGTAAAAGAAGGACCACTGCATAGCCTGGGCAGGACAGGAAAGGGCATGATTTCTAGCAGAACTTGTGAGTGGCACAACTACTGCAAGGCATGCACTCATTGGCTTAAATGACAGAAAGCCACAAAAAATAACAGTGTGCTTTTTCCAATACATGCCCCTAGTGTTACCATTTACCATGCCAACTAGATATCCTTCTCAACACCCCTTCTTCTCTTATCTCTTTTATGTTAGCAATGTTTGGCCACGTAGGTGTTGCTAGCACAAGTGACCGACCCCAAACCAAAAATGAGTGGAGTTCCCATAATAAGGGAGAAGTACAACTGGCAGTGTGAAGCATTCATCATGGCTAAGACAGTCGCATATTCAATTTGATTTCTCTTTTTGATGAAGAGGAAATGGAGAGCTGGCTGTTTCTGGAAGCTCTTAGTCTGTCCATGACTCCTTACCTTTTTTCTTGCTAAATCTTTATATTTTTGCTTTACTTGAAGTGCATTATTCCAATGAAACAACCCCGACTGACCACTCCATCTGCATGCAATATGGGGTGCCAAAGAAGCACATACAGAGTCCAGCTGCTTCTCTACTAACTGCTGGACATAAAACCTGGAAAACCTAGCTATGCAATACCATCATCAACAACTAAAAAACGTGTTTCTATTGAACATGTCCATTTTAAAATCATTATGCAAGCTCTGCTCTCCTCTAACCCTCTTCCCTCACCAACCACCAGCTCTGCATGCACATTACTCATCCATAACTACATCCTTTGACCAAACCTTTAAACCAGTGCAATACTCCACACCCCAAACTTCATTTCTACTGTGCTTTGGAATTTTGTCCTCTCCCGAATCTTGAACACTTTGAACATTCTGAAGGTGAATCAGCTGGTTATGTGCCCCTCTCTTACCAAGATTGAAAAGGCTTCCTAGTCCCAAAGCTATACACAGAGTGCTCCTTGACGATTTATATACTTCTGGGCTCATTGGCTGTGGACTATCATCTTGGAAGACAGAATGAATGTAAAATGTTGGAATGTCAAATTGTCCACCATTTCCCAAGACCATTACAACAACGCATACAAAATGTATAATATGGAAGGAAGGCTGATTGCCAACCCGCCAATCATTGTATATCATGCACAACAGGCGCTACTCACAAGGCTCCGGTGTATCCAGGGGGGCACTTGCATTCCCCGGTGACATGGTCGCAGGTAGCCCCATTTTGGCACTGGCACTTCTGGTGGCAATCGTTGCCGTAGGTGCCCTGGTCGCAGCGTTCCTCACACCGCCAGCCCTTGAACCCCGAGGTACAGTGGCAGGCCCCGGTGATGGGGTTGCAGCGGGCACGGTTTTTACACTGACAGCGGCTGCTACAGTGAGGTCCCCAATGATCCACGTCACATGCTGCGGATTTTCAAAGAAAACACTTCAGAAATGTACAGGCAAAGGCAGGGCGTTCCTCTGACAACTTTATCTTTATAACCGACATCGAGTTTTTTAGAGTATTATCTCCCCCATTCCAGGGGTCAAGGTAACACTTCGTTTAAAAACAGTTAAAAGACAAATTCTACAATATTTACCAAATTAGGTAGAACAATATATCTCACACAGTCAGCTGCATCTCAGCAGAAATGGAAAGAGCTGACGGACTGCGTGTGGAAAATGAACTGGCATCTGGAAAACATTGCATGTTTCTCAAAGACTTCAGAGCACAAGTATATGGACTGGCTTAACATGCCCTGGAATGAAGACTACACTAATGCAGGACCTACTACCCAGGGACCCTGTGAAAGACGGGAGTGGATTAGCTATGGTCATCGAGCCGGACGTGCCCTGGAAATGGGGGGGAAGGATCTCATTTGATACGAGGCCTGCTCTCCTCCCATGATTACCCAGCAGCAGGCGGAGCCCCTGCGTCACCGACTCCTGCATACGCGTCCATGGGATTTAGCTTTTAGCTTAGTATAGTTTTAGTTTAAAAAATAATAAGTATGCCAATTATTCGTAATTGCAGAGAGTGGCCTGCTGCATTCATGGGCAAAGGGCATTTGAGAGGGGGCTCGAGTGACGTAGACTTAAAAACATGTCCCAGGAGAACCATCACTGTAAAAGTGCCAACATTTCCAGTATGAATGGGGTTCCCCCATCTGCCAGCATTCTAGGCCTGAACACCGCCAGCTGTCTAAGAAAGAAGACACAGACCCAGGATATTAATTTTTAGTTTAGGACTTCTTACTTCAAGCGGCTAAAGCTCTGCGCTTTATGCACCTTTTTATTCCCCCCTCTAAAATATTAGCTAAACTATAGCCTACCAAAGATAGCATGCACTTTTAAAGTATATATTTATTTTGCAGAAACATGAATCAGTATTGATGCGAACAGTAGCAGCCCGGGCGCGCTAAGATTCTTTGTGTGATCCAGGGATGAATATCGGGTTCTAAACCATCAATCAGCCCCACACCTGAGGTACACCAGAGGGGAGGCAAACAGATTGGAAACGCAAGCAAATTATAAACCTCCTTGTCCAATTTTGGTAACGTGGACGGAACGAGAGGCTTATCTCTGCAAGGTCGTGGATCATTGGTTAGTTGCAAAACAGTGAAAATACAATTATTATCCAATGATAAAAGGGACTGTCCAGTCAAGGTTGTATACAAGTATCTACTTCATTTTTATCACAACAGATAGTTCTAGCACACTACAAAATGCCTTTGAATGATGCTGTAATAGCAAAAGCAGGCAGTAATAATACAAGAAATACGATAATGCAGACAACCTCTGATGTGCTCTTTCTCTTTCCTTTCTTCCTTTTCTTTTTCTTTTCTCCCGTTCATGCACTTCTATTCTTTCTTTTATATAGGATATTTAGTGGTAGTTTATGATGAACTGATTAATATGTTTTGACTTTGATTGACTATGAGCGTGATTTAAAGATCAATGCCATATTTTGTTGTTATTTGCTGTTGTGAAAATAAAAAATTTTGAACGGGAAAATGCAGACAACATCTGACATGCTAACTGTGAAAATTAAAACAGCTGAAGTTTGCAAAGTGATAGTGTTGTGACCCAACTACGTGCTTTCTAATGCGTGTGTAGTGTAATGTTGTGGGTCGTGTGCATGAGCAGTGCAGAGGTGGGGGTCGTGCTAGCAATCTGCGCTGAGCATCCGTTTTGTTTGTGGACGGGCAACTGGCTGCTCACTGATCCATCTCCTGCAGCCTACTTTCCTAGAGTGGAGTAAAGAGGCCAAGATAGCGCCCTGGGCCATGATTGACACCACACCCAGCACTGATCACTGCCCAAACACAGTGAATTAAGTCTCTTTAGGGCTTGTCCCGTTCATATTCCCAGAAAGCTCCCGTGCCCTGGATAGCGACCATATTGCATTTTGGCCTATATTTTTCACAAGGTCTGCTGGAGATCCATTACTGACACTTTGGTAGAGTGCTGCGGGCCGGCGACCGAGAGCGAAGACGGGCCAGAGAACACGATTTAGGAAGCTTTGCAAGCCGCATCGAGACGACTGGAGCAAGAGCAAGCTAGCGCAGGCAACTCTTGCTCAATTCGGCGAATATAGAAAGGAACCAGGTGTTTGGAGATAGTTACCTCAAGAACCCTTCTCAGAAACTCCAAGAGAACAATGTCAGTCAAGGTGGAGCTCCAGGAAGAAGATGAGAGTATCGAGATGAGGCGAGGACACTTTCCCGACATATTTAGGAAACGGCTGCAAACATGGCTACTACGTTGGGAGGATTTAGAACCATTTTGGTCTCCAGCATGGAAAGATGGCATCACTCCCGATGAGCCGGAAGAATGCACCCCATTTTATCTTGTTTTTCTGGGCACTTGATTTACTTTCAGAGTAAGACCCTGCCGTAGTGATGGGATAAATGCAAGGGTCCTATAAATATTTTCTATCAAGCTCTGAGCATCTCGCTCATTGTAATTTATCGTGTTCTTGACTTCAAAACCCACCCGAAGATGCTTTGGAGCGTGCATCTGGGGGAGGAGGCCTCTTCGCAAAGTGAAAACGCCTAAGTCAATTTAGGACTGGGAAATGGCATCTCTGCCTGGTCTAAGGGTTGAGAGTTATGTGTCGCAAGGCCAATGAAAAGGACACGCATGTCTTTACGTTTCCAAGTAGTGCTGTGCTGAGGGATAATTCTGGAGATGTGAGGCCCATATGATGTGGGAAGCAGTGGCAAATTAAAGTTGGCTCCCAAGAAAACAACATTGGGCCAAGCCTGCAGAGACATTCATTTCTCGAGGCGCAAATAGCTTCTTATACCTGTGGCAAGCAATACATGTTTGTTGGATGATCGCAGAGAAAAGCAAGGAACACAAGCAACACCTTTTATTAACAATGACAAAAAAAACTCTACATCTGTAAACTGTTGCAGGTTTGCACCAGTGCCACATCAGTAGACTCTCCAAATGTTATGTTATTTTATGTGTCATTTGTATGGCCTCGAAGCGCTGTGAGAATGAACGCGCTTTGGAAGACTGAAGTTTGGGTTGTGAAGTAGTGAGTGGTAAAATGCGCGTGTGCATTTATAGCAAGATCGAAGAAAGGTGGGCCATGGCTAGGTCCCAGACAGCAGCCCATATTATGAGGAGTGAGATGAGTGCTCTGTCAATTGTCCAGAGAGTTGAGTTATGTGAACATCTGCACCGAATTTTGCGTGGAACTCTGCTGTATTCCATGGGTGGAGGAGCTTGCGCCAGGGTGATGTATGTTTAGTGTAAGGAGTAGCAAAATAGTGTGCATGTCAAATCTGTGAGGCTATGGATAATGCCGTCATCCCAGTGTGGTAAAATACCAACAGTGGCAAGACTGAAACAGCAATCTAAAATGGGGAACCTAGGCCCACAAAATTCAAGTGTGGCAAATACAAACAGTGGTGAGACTGAATCAGAGCTATAGCACTACTCACAACGGGAAAGCCTGCCACCTGGATCCTTATGGGAGAATTGTGGCAAATTAAGTGGGAAGACTCCCACCGTGGAGCTTAGGGAAGAGAAACAAGTATGGCAGTGAGAGACAGTAGCAAAATACAATTGGGCGGCACGATGGGAAGACAATGCAATGTGGTGGAACAAAACAACAGGGAGATTCAAAAATGCAAACACAGCCCAGAAGCCCTGTGTGAAGAAAATGCAACCTGTTAAAGCAAAACAACAAATGTGTTCCAAATAAACCTGCAAAGGGACCAGCTATCAGCTCTGTGCATTTCCCAGATATATTCCTACTAGCTAGATAATGAAAACTAGACACAGACGTGTTGACATGCTTAAATACATATATTTACAAAATTTAAAAGAAATGCAAGTAGAAAATCAAGGAATCGTACCAAAATGTCGCCACAATTGTGGCGACATTACTAAAATTGCAGCTGAGCGCGGTACAAAAATCCCGACCCCCATTACTTCGCCCAAGCAGAGCATGGGTGGCGGGGGTGTCCCCCACCCTCCATGGACGCAGTAACAGGAGTCAGGGATTACGGGGGTGTCCCCGTTTAACATTATGGTAAGCGGGGGACAAGATTAAAAACAAGAACCCTGCGGCGTCAGCACCAATCCATGTAAGTGGGAGGAACTGACACTGCAGGGGTACAAGGATGTCTGCAGCACACACAGAAGTGCGCTGCAATAAAGGTAACGTGGGGGGTGTGGTTTTGAGGATTGCGGGCCAGGGCAGGTGGGCAAAAGTGATGTATCTGATTGCTGCGCATTCTGTAATTGTAGTCGACATTTTCGTTGGCGTAATTACGGGCGACCCAATGATCACATAGATTCGAAAATCATTTAAGCATGGTCAAAAGCCAACACTGTCTTGTAAATGTAGCCCAACACTCACACTTGGAGACAAAACTGAAAGAGCCGCTGAATTAAAATAATGGTTAGCGAGACAGTACTCATGAAAGTGGTAATATACTCAGTGCTACAAATGAAGAAGTCTCATCACTGTCCCAAACCCATCACCACTTCCCAACTGATGGCGCGTGTCTAGCTCTGGCTGCCATTGCGCTTAAGGGACATTCTGAAGCATTCATCCTGTATTTCGGTGTTCACTGCTCTGTTTGTCCCCTTGCCTTTGTAATTTACTTCCAGACACTGCACTATCTAACAAGATGCACCGTTTTGCGTTTTTACAACAAGTGGTTTGTGCACTGGCCGTCCACAAACTTTTCATAAACACACTAATCCCCGACACAAGACCGCCGAGACTTGCCTAAGGCAGTGAGTGGAATATAATCGCTTGGGGAAATCTGCTGGATGCCGCCCCTGGTAGCGCAGTTGTTCCTGTTTTGCGAATGGACATGTTGCTTTGCTGAAGGAGCAAGTGTGGACTTTGGAAAGTCCCCGGAACTTGCGTTATTCACACCTTGGTTCGGGCTCTCATTTCAGGATATTTCGCCCACGCTCCCATGGCATGTTCTGTCCACGTTATGTCCGTCACCAGCTCGGCATGTGTAACAGGCCCTGCGCAGGGGTTTCAAATGACCTCCTGATGGCAAGATTGTGTCAGGTGCCTCAAATTACGTAACAACTGCTATGGTTTATAGCTCCTGGTGCAAAGACGTTTTTGTTGTAATAACCACTAAGAGTGGGGTATTTCATCTGCTCTCCACAGTCTATAATAAGCCCCATTAAGAGGCAGCTTAGCATAGCATTGAGCTGTGCAGTCTAGTCTCGACACCCACGGAGTATACACATAACCCAAGGGCCATTCCACCCAGCAGTCAAGTCTACAGCAAGCTCGGCCAATTCTCCAAGCCATTGGAAAGTGACCAGAAGACCTTCCCACCCATCTCTCAAGGCTTTACGCTCTCTTCCTACATGCTTCCATTTTCAGTCATTGGAAGCGGTCAAGCTATTCTTCCTGCATTGATTAATCAACTAGAGCACAAGCCTTTCAGTGATTATTCTAAACTACAGTCCAATTTTTTGGTGACGGGATTTGCCTCTCCATTGCGAATGTGGACTGTGCATGGCGATGTTGAATATTCCCTTCACTAGCATATACTGTGCCCACACTGAAGGGGTTCAGGTATGGAGTAAAAGATGATGCGCGGTGTTACAGAATAGTTTTGCCAAACATCCACAAGCTGGAGCTCAAAGGATCAATTCTGCAGAACCTTGACTAACATCCATGAGGGAAGAAATAATCACAGCTCAAACAGGTGAAGAGCTTTATCACGTCAGTTCATCCCTCCTGGAAAAGGAAGAGAGGAGAGGACGAGTAACTAAGGTGAAATGTGCACAAAATGGCGACTGCGTCTGCAGATGGCACTGGAAAGATCAGCTAAAAAACACAACCGAGCAGCCTTGGCTATTCAGAACAGGGCTAAGGGCAACTAGCCTCTAGCAGTGCTAGTTATACTGACAAGCGCTCAGAAATTGCCTGCCGTAAGGCTTGTTCCCACAGAAAGCCATGTGGATAATGGTCAAACACATGAACGACAAGCCTTGGCAAAGCCAATAATTTTGACTTTGTTGAAGGGAACATTTTTCAGCCTCACAGGCCTCATCCCAGGTCCCAGGCAGATAGGCCAAGAAGGCGAACTGCACAGTCCAGCCATTTGCATATGTTCACACAACAATACACCCATTAAAAGGAAATGGGGATATTATGGAGGAAAGTGTGCAGAAAAACTCTAACCTCACTGTGAGGCTGCAATAAAAGGAGAGAGCAAAATGTAAACTGTTTGTGGAATGATACAGCTGTCTCCTGCAATGGATTGGGGAGGTGGTGCTGGAGATGAGTTAAGAGCAGAGGCCCCTGTGTCCTAGCCAGTTAGGTGTGTGGCGGCTGTCTGTGGGGGGTTTGTGTCTGTAGTGTAAGGTGGTAGGCAATCAAAGAGAGGAGTCAGTAAGTCAATGGGCAATAGGCCTTACAAGACATAAGAACCCGCAACGCTGCACTCCTGCCACTGGCCTTTTTTGGGCAGGTCCCATTTCACTATCTCACATTGCCACTGTGAATAGCTCTCTCTCTCTCTATCATTAGCTCTCTGTTGGTCTCTCTCTGTCTCTGTCTCAGATAAATACTTTGACTGCCACGCACAACAAAACAAGCATCTACAAGTTGGCTGAAAGGGTAGACATTCATTACCCTGAGTGCCTTGCTAAGGGTTATGGGAGGCAAAAACCTACGTTTCTGAGGACGGGATTTAAGGACCAAGTCGCCCATTTAACCTTTTCGTGGCAGGCTGAGAGACGCCTCAAACCGCACATATGAAGAAATCTGTGAGGTTTGCAGCTGATTGCAAACATATGGGGCATCATTTGCTCTCCCCTATACGACAAATGTGATGCTAGAGTGCATTAGCAAATTTAAAGGCATCCCGATGGCCGACCTCTTCCAAAAAACGTTCAATTAAACCATGAACACATCTTTTAGTGGAATACTAGCTCCAAAGAGCATCACTCAGCATGTAAAAAGATGGTTATAGCACAAGGAAACGTGCCATAATCCCACGTGGCATTTTAACTATATGCAAGGGCTTGCCCTGGGGATTACAGCAATCTGAAAATGAACCAGATCAGTATTTCTCAAGCCATTTACTGTCAGTCCTGCTAACTCAACTCCCAGCCCACATGCAAAGTTTTGATATGTTGCAAGCTGCATCGAAAATAGAGGTAAAATGGTAGGCATTGGAAAGTACTGATAACACCTTCCTCCAGTCCTGCTGCATTAACATTTTTGTAGCCCCTTTGACAGCTGGGGAGCATTGGTGGTACGTGGGGTAATCTCTGTCAGCCACCTTTTCTACCACATTCATCATGGAAGGACCCATCCAATGGCTTTGGAAAATGGCTGTAGGATTGTTTAGTCAAATTAATTGACCCATCCTGGAGACGTTTATAGTGGTTATTGATCACTGGCACATTATGCCCCTATATTTCTTTATGGAATTCATTATTCCATGAAAGTTTGACAGTTGACATTATAACAAGTTTTAGCAATGGTGGAGTTATTAGTGGCGGGACTCTCTTTCTCCTGTGCACCTCCTCTTTTCTTGTTTCTGAATCAGACCAGCAGCCTGGATCCTGGTTTGTCGACGAACCAACTCCGGGATTCCCATTTGTTTAGAAGAGGTGTGGGGATGACAAACTCTGGATCAGTTGGGCGCTGGTAGGGTCTGATGGTCCAATGGTCGCTGTTGAGCGAATTAATCAATTATATGGTCCAGTCAGGTCTTAGTCATTAATTTGGTTGTTTATTCTTGGTTAATTAGCACCAAAGAAAACATCATTGTAGAAATGAATGACCATTTTTGACATGGTAAATCGCTACACAGCCGACGCGCGTTTCAACCTAAGTCTTTTTCAAGGCCAATTGAGTTAGGGGGTGGGCTTCAAGATGCTGTAGGCTGGTCCTCCCAGACAAGGGTGCCAGGGGGGCTAGATAGCCGATCGTTAGCCGGGTCCGGCGAGTTCGTTGCGTGCGAGCGTTCTCGGAAATCCGTGTGCTGGCGCCCTTATCTGGACTTAGGTTGAAACGCACGTCGGCTGTGTAGCGATTTACCATGTCAAAAATGGTCATTCATTTCTACAATGATGTTTTCTTTGGTGCTAATTAACCAAGAATGGACATTATAACAAATAGGTTCATTGGGCCCTACCCACAATGCACTTTTCTCGTCTGCACAAAAGCGGTAACCACCTCTACTGGAAGGGGTGTGTCCTATTGGTTAAGGCATCATTTTCAGAGCCAGGAGACCTGGTTCTATAGATGCTTGCTACTCTTCACCTCTTCTCAGACGCTGGAAAAAATGTTATCCTGTGTTTCTTCCATTTCCTTCAGTGCAAATGGAAGGCGCTATGAACCAGGAATCATTGCATGCAAATTGTTAATGAATTATAAAAGGGAATGTCATGTAATGAAGTTCTGCCTGAGGCCCGGCATGCGTTTCTACAGCAGCTAGCCCAGATCCAGGCTGACGGGGCAGTGGTGTGTAGGTCGGATGTGAGCAGTGTGAGAAACCTAGGGTTGTTTTCCCATGTAGACCCGGAGAATCCTCTATTCAGGTGGCCAGGGGAGGGCCATTGCTTTTGAATCCCAACCCTGGGGGTGGACACGCGAGGGATGATCACCTGGGTAGGGGAGGCCGGGGTTGCCCTCAGGTGAATACCCTAGGAGAGACGCGGTATTCCATCAAGGCAATAGGTGAAGAGATCCCAGAAGCCTTTATGGGTTATATATAGCTGGTAAATGTCAATTCCCATCTCACCCCATCTCCCCCTCCCCAGTTCCAATAAATACTGACACGTGGAGGAGGCAACTAATATCATTAAAGATTACCCTTAAGAATAACATGGGGGAAATAAGAGCAACCTACCCGAGAAAGAACTCAAGTTGTACCACTAATAGAGTCAGGCGGGGGCAGGCATTTAATGGTGACCCCTAACACCTGACACCACGTGACTGGTTTGTTCACTACAAAAGGTGTGGTCTTGCAAAAATGGATGAGCGAGCTGGGGAGGCATACTGGACCAGAGTAGCCACAAAGCTGGGAGCTGCACAAAGAAGGATCCAGAGAAGAGTGGCATGCCGCAGTGCTGGCCTGGTGTTGGAGAGGGGCTGCAGCGTGGCTGGGGAGCCGTGTCTCCTGAGAGCTGGAGCGAGGTAGCTGGGACCCTGCTGGCAGGGTCTGTGAAATTGCTTGTTCCCTGGGGCCGTGTGCCAGGCCCAATGGTGTGTGAGGGGCAGGTTGTGAGACCCTGACCTCGACCCAAAGCATCATCTCGGAGAGACCATTCGCCAGCGCTACGCTACCCAGTGTTATTCGCATGAGAGAGAAACTCAGGAGCGTGCAGGTGGCTGGAGCAGGAAAAGGAGAAAAAGCAAGATTTATAAAGAGACACGGAGTGGAAAGCAAGAAGAGCAGTTTTAAGAAACAGAAAGTAAGAAAGAAGGAGAAAGTGCGCTAGTGGCACAGAAGGAAGGACAAAATGTACATTAGCTGCACAGAAGGAAAAGTAAAGTGCAGAATAAAAGGAAAGGGTGCCAGCCACCCAGAAAGAAGGAAACAAGTGCAGGTGTGCACGGAAGAGTGGTAGAAGTGTGCAAGAGGCACGAAAGGAATAAAAGACAGTGCAAATGTGCACGACAAAGCGAAAGCAATACATGAAAGGGGGGCCAGAAGCACCCGAAGATAAAAGTTATAAAGGAAGGCAAGAGTAAGAATTAAAGAGAGGGGCAAAGGATCCGAGTAGTCATGCTCAGGAAAAGCAAAGAGCCTGGCATTTTCGAAAGCCTCTGTTTGTACCCCGTGAGAGGAATGTATATAAAAACTGTATATAGGGAAAAGGTACATCCTGACCAGTTGAAATTGTGTTTGAAAGCTGGACAGGGCCTGACCTTGGGGAAGGGAACCCTAAGAGGCCCAATCAAGTTGGAGACATTTGTTTTCTTTATATTGTTGAAAGGATTGCAGCATGGGGAAGGGAACCCAGAGAAGCTTGTAAAAGTAACTGTGCTACATTTCTTTTGTGGTGTTTAAAACTTGAATAGTTGAAGTTGAAGCTTGGGGACGGGAACCCCAAGGAACTGAAAGACAGTGAAGGTATTTGAAATCACTAGAAAGGCCCTGTGGAGAAGGTGTTATGAACAACCCTGTTGATTGAACTCATTTTTGTGACATAGACCAAACTGCACCTGGTGAGAAGACCACCTGGAAGCAACTTTGGTTTTGCACTTTTTGTTGAACCACTATTTTCCTTTTCAAAAGACTTCCTATCACATTTTTGTAACGAGGGAGGGCAAGCATAGGTTTATACACAGATGCACTTTTGTTTTGGACTATTAGACCACAACGGCCATTAGAAACATCAGTTAAGGGGACCATCCCTTTAAAGTTAGGGCCAGTCAGGCATTACACCAACCCAGGAACCTTAGTAAATAAAGGTTTTTAAACAAACACTTTTGAGTCTGTGTCTCTCTTGATTCCATGGTTGTCTCGCAACAGAAAATGAACTTACAAAGATAAACACTCTACAAAACACCTAAACAAATAGTTTATTCAAAATATCCTCACGCCATTAAAAGAGCCATAATCCTCCAAAAGTATACCTGTAAATATTCACTAAACAGGACAGCCTTTCCCATAGTTTAGTACAGGATAGAGCAAACGGCCCACAATTGCAATTTTGCATTCACCTACTCTCACCCACAGATAAAAAAACAGGGCTCCCTTAGGTGCACATTCAGGGTTCATCCTTCTGCTGCCGGCTTTTAACTGAAGGAGGTAACTACAGCAAAGGGACAGGGTTTGGGAGGGAGTGGTGTATGCAGACGAGTCCCTGAGGAGTCTAGCACTGTGTTACATCTGGCTTTCAATGTGGAGTGTGGTTCCATGATGTTGTGTTTGTCTCACTGGTCCTACATGCATCACTGCAGAATGCTGTTGAGTGTGGATGAATGTACCTTGGGAGGAATTACTAGTGCTAGTGGAAATACGGTTGTGTGATGGCCCCAAGATGTGCCCTGGCAACCCTCGAAGTGTGGTGGCCATAACGGTCAGGTGTCCTTTTTTAGTTGCCTCCCGCCAAACCCACAGATCGAACCTGGAACTGCAGGTGATGTCTGCATAATTCTGGGAGTGTCAGATGGAGCTGAGCTGTGGGTGCCAGTGGATGGACTAATGGGAGTTTCCCAGTGTAAAATCTCAAGGTGAGACTAACTGGATTTCTACAATTTGCAATTGAATAAAGCGTCATTCTTTTGTTGCCTGCTTGAACGCTGAGTTTTTATGAGTCTGGAGACCTTTCACTCACATAACACTGACGACGAGTGATGAAACTCAATGTACCCAAGCATGCTGTGGAGGGGGGCACAGCGAAGTGATATGCCCACCTCCCCCACATGATGCCCATCCATCCCCAGGTAAGTTGCCAGACTACACTTATGCATCTCTAGGCATCTGGCGGTGCTATGCAGTGCTGTAGAAGATTGTAAAAAAGGTTTCTCAATGCCCGCTAGAAAGGCAGCAGTATTTGTCAGTGTGGCAACCCACAGTCGTGAAGACATCTTTTTCCTGAATTGGTAGTAACACACAACTACCATTTCGTTGACAGAACACTATCAATGATATTCAAATGAAAAGTGTACCAATAAGTGCCATTTACAAACTAGACGAAGGGCCAGCCAGTGAGGGGTAGTGAGACAATTATCTTGTTTTTCTTTGCTCCCTTTGTAGTAGGTATGTGTCTGCTCCTGTCCAGTTCCTCACTGAACTTTCTTGATTGTTTTATGCTCTGTGTTATCCTA
Organism: Ambystoma mexicanum; assembly: GCF_040938575.1. NCBI lineage: Eukaryota > Metazoa > Chordata > Amphibia > Caudata > Ambystomatidae > Ambystoma > Ambystoma mexicanum. Next base: position 1,001,557,215 of record NC_090935.1, on the reverse strand, counting down.
TTGAATGTCTGTTCGATGTTTCTTCGTGGCTCCAGCCCATGCTGCGCAGCTGCCCCTCGGGTTCACCCCTGCGGCGGTGGGAGACAGGAGAAGCGACAGAGCACCGTCCCTTTCACGCACCCCCCCCACGAAGAGGATGATGATCTCCCTCAACCCTGTGTGAGCTGTCAACAGGCATCTTGGAGTGTACCTCACCCCGCATAGGAAGGTACATTACAGATCCACATCCAGTGGTGAGGGAAACAGTCCTACGGAACCTATCCGGATGTGTTTGCAACGTGCTACCATCATTGGATGGTCTCCATTGCTGATAAGAGGTTTTCTTTTACTCATTGATGCCATGGAGCAGCAATGTCTCCTGGGCCTGGAATCATATGCCAGAAGCATAACTGAGCTGTTTGTGCTGGCCTTGTTAGCATTGGGACCTGTTCTTCATTGGGTTAAGCATCTGAGGTACTGTGACATTTTATTTTGGAACATAAAAATCTTGATGCTTAGACAGTCAAACTTTCCTTGACATTTGATTCAACAATCAACTTCATTGTTATCGTTTTTTCATAGATAGTTTCCCTTTAAAGTATGTTACACTATGTTCCGAATGTGTTCATGCAATGCTGTGTGTGTCTGTGCTAAATGGTTGCACATGGTTGTCAGGTGTGTTTTGGCCTCACATTCTAGTTTAGGATTTTCCCTGTTTAGGTGTGTAGGCCAGCTGGGTTATTGAGCTTGCATCTCCAGTGGTATTCAAACTTTTTTATGTCGAGACCCCTTGAATGAAATATTGATGCTGGGCCCCCCTTGAAGTCATTTCTGCTTATATATTCTATTAAAATCAGTCATTGCACTCCCTTTTGGAAGAGCCTTGTGTCAGAACAACCACAGCCCCAGCTGTGTCCAGTGTGGGGATTGGGTCTTGTAGGAGCCATAAACTACCATATTTTAAAACACTGTTGTGTCCACATTGCAGAACATTGGCTGCGGATGGCAGAAAACGCCATCCGGTAGCCGGGACTACAAGTCCCAGCAAGCTCGCGTGCTCGCGAGCAGAAGAACTACATGGGACAACGCCCGACGGTCCGCGCATGCGCGCGACGAGCGCACGGATCCCCGCTTGCGCTAACAGACACGGACTGGAGAGGACGTGTAGGCTGAGGGCTCCTGCAGGCTGCGACCCGCGGGGCCATTCCCCGCCTGTGATCTCTGCAGGCCCCGCGCCTCCGGCAAGATAAGTGCATTTCCCTTGCTATTTGCAAACCGTTTGTTCACAGAACAAGACAGTAGTGCATGCAACGTTGTGGGAAAAGCCCCCACAACTTTCTAGCCAATGCGAGCGCCGGACTGAGGAAAGTTCCGGCAATATTTGTTAACGCCAAGTGGCCGACTCGTAACTCAGTTTTAACCATTTCGTCGCCGTGTGAAGCAACATGGTCTTTGTAGATTCTTGGGGCGAATCGTAACCCAGCTGAAACCAGTTCGTTGCCGTGTGAAGCAACACGGCCCTTGTTGATTCTTGGGGGAACTCATCAGCGTGTGTGTGTAATGTGATGGGCCCAGGCCGCGACCCGAGCTCATTCTTGTTTCTGATTCCCTTGTAGCGGCATCCCGCTGTATCAGCAGCCTGAACCCGCTGCGCCGCCGTAGTCTAACGGCAAGAACTCTGGCAGTCGCCTGGCACGCAACCCGGTATCATCAAACAAAGCTAAGTGCTCCTTTGGTTATTTCTAAAGGTGTTGGGTGCTAATGATAATGCTAACCTTGTGGGTTGGTAGTGATGAACTACCAAATCTATGTCAGAAGCTGTAGCGTGTCCATAACGTTTTTCCTATGGTGTTAAGACCTAAATGCTGTTGGTGAACCTTGCTTTTATGTCACAGTGTTTTAGGGCAAGTTAGTTAGGAGTGTGGAAGCGTGCATGGGCGGAGTACCGTCGATCTCAGGAACCCCAGGCAGAACACATCAAGGCGGACCTTTCCTAAATCCTTTCTTATCCATAACCCTTTCCTACCCTTCCTCCCCTTTACCCGGTTGCCCTAACTACCCCCTACCTATCCAATTCAACGGATCCTTACCCTCTTTCCCCGGCGGGTCGCGGTGGCCTGTGTTGTCTACCTAGCCAGGTGCCAAGACCCAGCGGGGAGGTAGGTGTACGTGCTACCCCTGCGCAAGATTGAGAACCTGACACCTTGCGCCCCCCTGGAAACCCTTCAAGCTCCCCCAGACGGTGCGGCCACACAGTTTGAAAACCACTGGTATAAGATGCCCAATGGCTGTGTAAATGCTTAAATGTTGTGGCCTAAAGCATCCATTACCAATATAGATAACATTTCGCTGATTGTAATGTAAAATGGTCAAGTTTGCTGTTGTCCTATAGATCTACTCAAAACATTGGGGTTATAGCTTTAGTCAAGTTTTTCCAAATGTACAAAAGCTTGTTTTATGTATACGAATTTTCATGTGGTATGGTGCATTCTTTCCACGTCTGTATTGAGTGTCTCTTCTGCAAGTTATGCTGCTTGGCATTAGGCCTTCGTACTTAGAACAGTTTTTATAATATTGTATGCTACAGTCTAGCAACTGTTTGCTGTTTTGTCATCATGCTGTATTTATAAAGCCGTCCTATAGTTAAGGTGAGTCGGACTCACAAAGGAACCTCTTAACATTCTATTGTTAATAACTTTTGATTTGAGTAACAGTTTTGGCCGGCATTTTGAAAGTGATTAGGGACCTGCGCCCCTCCCCGAGCCCTCCAAGCCCCCAGACTGCAAAGTTTCATAAAGATTTGAAACTAAATAAAAAAGTTATTAAGAAGACAAAAACATGTTTTTCCAAAGTAGGAGCTACTTCCCATTAATTTTCCCATAGACAAACAAGGTCAATATTTGGCAAAAGTGCACAGCCAAAACTGCTGGGTGGATTTGGAGCAGGTCTGAAACAACTTGGGCATGAAGCGTTTAAAAGAGGCATTTTTGTGGTTTGGGGTTATTCCGTGCAGTAGTTTTTTAAATATTTGACGAAGAAGTGTGTGCAACTTTCTCCAAAATAGATAGCTGGCTAGAGGGCACCAAGTGAGATTTGGGAGTTTGAGGAGGTCTAGGCACTGAGTTTGCAAAACAAAGCTTTCTGTAGCCGACATCACAAAGCAAACTGTGTCAGAGAAACACCATGTGTTGTGGGGGAGAGGGCAGGGGAGGTGAGGAGGCCATCTCGGGAGCAGGGTAGCTGGCACAGATGAGGGCATTGGGGGCCAGGAAAACATTTATTTCAGGAAAACATTTATTCTCCCATTCAATCAGTAACCAGGATAGACGCTGCTTAGCTTCAAAATGAGGAAGGGTCCAGCCTCTTCAGGCCATGTTGCCTAATAAACAAGCCGAAGTTACAAGAACACATGGCTTGAGGGGGCTGGCCCTTTCCTCGCTTTGAAGCTAAGCAGGGTCAGTCCCGCTATGAATGTAAGCAGGGCCGTTCCCAGTTACTAGATGGATGAGCGATCGAAAGGGCATCAACATTATTATTTTTTAAACTGTGCTACTGTCAGTCCTTGAAAGCTTTGCACTAAGAGAACTTTTTTTGCCCTTTGCTGAATTGCATTCTGATATTTGTTATCTCCCAGTCAAGATAGAGGGGAATAATGCCACAATTGTACACTTTTTGCCTAACATAGTTCTATAAGGATTTATATATTTGAGTGACACTATGGTATGTGTACTTTTCAAGTTATATTTTATAAAGCAGAGTATTGTTGAAAGCCAGACATGAGGCTGAGGAGAGGAAATGATGAGTGGGCCAGTAAGTCATGAGTATTTGCCCATGATGTGGAACGAGGGTTTGCCATCCTGGTTATTTTCCCCTGATTGTGGCTGCTTGTCACGGCACAAGTAAAGGACACATGTGGGTGGACAGCATAACTTTTTTAAGAGGACGGACGCAACCCCTTTTTTTTTTAGGTTGCCAAGTTTGCTCAAGTAGTTGGCTACAAGGATTTTACTCAGGTTGTCATGTTGCCAGTGCAGACGCTTATTCACAAGATCACAAGCACTTGTTTTGTAGTGAGATTTTGTTTTCCAGGGAATATTTCACGACCGATTGCTGGGTTTAAAGGGTGAGCACCTTTTATACTTTGCCAGCACATTTATTTAACATATTTATTTAACATTTCCTCTCTTAGGTTAGTTTTCTGGTGTTCATTACTTTTTTTTAAAGTCCAATGCTATTTTGTCTTGTACACTTTTTTCTAAGGAGAAGTTCTAATGAACTACATTTGCATATTTCACTTTAAAATATATGTTCACTTACTGTGCATATATTCATAGGTGCCAGCTTTTGATTTTCGCTATGGGGGCAACAGTACCTGGGCATGTCATTTGTTTCCTCTTTGCGTGCCACTTAAATGCAATTAGTTATGGTTGTGTAATGCATCACAACAGTCACGAAAAGACCAGCCATAAAACAAGGGGCTTGCCGCACGCTGCTTAACCAAAGTGTGTGATCCCCAGGAAATAACTTAATCTCACTACACATTGCCTAAAAACAATGTGAGTTCTCAAAGTCTGTAATATTTTATACATAATAATACCACTGTCAGAACAGGTCAAAATCAGTTCATGATTGATGATCATCCTTGAATTATGGGTTGCAAGTATTTTAAAATATAAAGTGGCTAGTGGTCTGCTAGTGTTCTAAAAATGGACAGAGGGCACGGCCAAAGGCCATGGCTAATGGCCTGGTAGTGTTTTAAAATGTACTGTGGGCACAGCCAAAGGCTGTGCCCACCGGCCATCGCCAAAGGCCATGACTAGTGGTCTGGTAGTGTTTTAAAATATACAGTGGGCACGGCCATAGGCTGATGCCACTGGCCATGTGCTAAAAAAATCTATGGAATAACAAAACTCTTGAAATTCAAGGAAAAAACTTTAGTTGCAGGGACGTTAAGGGTAGCAATATATTGTTACAAAACCTTCGAAGTTCAAGGAAAAAATCAGTTGCAGGGTTTTTAAGGCGAGAACTTAATGCAACAAAAACCATGAAATTCAGCTAAAGCCACCTTAACTTTGTGCCCCCGATTGTGCAGCCTATGACATCGCTGATGACATCACTAATGGCATCATCGATGACATATACGCAAGTCAACGTATTAAAAAATTGGATACTATTTAAATATCACTTTTACTTTGTACAGTATGTTGTATTTCAATTTTAACATGTTCATAATTTACCTAAGACACACAAGCAAATGTTGAATTTTCAAACTTCATTTCTTTTCTATACATATATACATTTAGAGTAATGATCACTTTCTTTTCAATTCCCATGTATGAAAATGCTTAAAATATATCCTAATACTTAGTTGTTCCTTGTTTTAAAGCACTTCTTGTGTAATTTAGAAAATGATATGTGTACACATTTTCCTTACAATCGAGTATTTACATGTTTATTTTAAAATGTGAATAACTAGGGTTCAAAATGTGTCGCTTTCTATTCATTTCTACTAATTTGTTTTGTAAATGTATATGCAGATATTACAGTAAACAGATATATTTTACACAAATAGGAAGATTCTAAGCAGTGTACTATTTATAATTCAGATACCTTTTACAAAAATATTACAAAGGAAAGCTTCACAAGTAGTGATATGATGCATGTGCAGCTGTTTACTGTTTTAAACAATGCACTCATTGTTATGAACTATTCTAAAATGCTAATATCACATGTGTAGAAACGTAAAGGTGGTCTAAATTTGGGCAAATACGTAGAGTGATCTTATGTCTGATGCCATAAGTTAAATAATTATTAATGTCATATATGATGCTATTAGAGATGTCACCAGTGATGCCATCAGTGATGTCATTAGTGATGTCACCCATGATATCATCATTGTGGTCATTGGCTGCGCAACAGGGGGCATGAAGTTAAGGTGGGTCTAGCTGTATCTCAGGGGTTTTGTTGCGTTACGTTTTCACCTTAACGTCCTTGCAACTGAAGTTTTTTCCTTAAATATATAGATGGTTGAGTCAAGCCAATGCCAATGATTTCTGGCATTCTGTGTGCATGTTGACCCTTTGATCAATGCTGTGTGTGTATGAGATTGTGCACTTCATACAAGCATGTGTTCAAACTCTCAGAAGCTGTGCATGCCCAAACGTGCTTTGACAGAGTATCTTTGGTTTGTTTAATTTAATCACTACCCCCTGTTCTAACGCTGATCTTTTTAGCAGTGATTTTGGCGTTCCTTTAATGCAGAGTTTTTTTTGTTTTGCCTGACGTCTATGTCCTCCAGATGTAATGTGTGTAGGGGAGTGGACTGCTGTGTATTCAATCCACAGACCACCCTATTGTGTAAGTGTGGGTTCTCCCTTGTGTGGTGTCAAGCGCAAACCCGGTATGTTTTGATGCCACACACATACACATGCTGGTGGGTTTCGGCAGTTCTGTGGGACTATACTTGTTCATGTCTACTTGGGATTCAACTGCTTGAAATTCTTTAAGATTATAGCATGCTCAGTCTCGTCGCTTAGATTATTCGAGTATTGTGGGATTATTTGTGGGCAAGTGTGGCAGCCTGGTACAAGTGTGGCAGGCCTGCATGTTGAATATTACAACGGTGTGCCCAGTGTATTTGGGTGTTGGTGGGTAACATGTGCGACTTCGCCATGAGCCGTTTTCTTTGGTTAATTGACGCCTCCACAGCAGAGTGTTTCCTGAGTTAGGATATCCCGGCATGATGGGATTTCTGTTGGCAGATCTGGCGGCCTCAGCCTGGGTGTGGCAGACCGTGGCATGAATGTTAGTGTTCAGGTACTGTGGGGGCTTTATGCTGCTTCCTGCCTGAGACTCTTCCTTTTGAGGTATGATTCTGAGAGTGTCAGATGGAAATGGCCCCTATGCGATTGAGGATAGATCAGTGGGTGTCTCCCTGTGTAACACTGCAAGAACAGAAATTTTGTAACTTACATGTGAATAAAGCAATTTTCTTTTGTCGCTTGCATGAGTCACACCTGCACTTCCATGGGTCTGAAGAACTTTTACTTACAAAGCACTGGCTTAAGGGGGCCCTGAACAGGGTGTTGAAGGGTGTCCAGGGATGTAAGACTTTTTAGGGTCCATCTCAGGGGGCTAGGCATGGCCACGAGATAGTGCCTGTGATTCAGTGTCTCAAGCGCTCAGAGGCAGTTAAAAGATAGCATGTTATATGAAACGCAGAAACAATATTGCACTTTCTCCTCAAGATTCCTTCGGCAATACAACGTCCACAGCAGTTACACACAAAAAATACTTGGAGCAACTGAGTAGCTGCTTAACCCTGCATTTTACGCCTCTTTGGGTGGGACTGGCCTACAGGGTAGTAGGCCGATGGCCGAACCAAAAACACAAAATGCTGGTGGGGGCCCGTTTTTTGGGTCAAAGTGGCCCACTTTTTTGGCCAATATGGGCCAGTTTGGTGAGTTAATTCACTCTGCGGCTAGTGGATTTGACCAGTGTTGCTGAATAAATATTCATTAAATGCATAATTTCCATCAAATTTCATCAAAAAACTCCTCCTTGGGTACTATTCCAACAGTGTCACAAAATGAATGAATAGCCATTTGCAACTGTGGGCCACTTTTTCATAGATGCCCGAGACAATTTTATGGCCCAATCCGACCCTGGGGTAGACTCTATACAAATATCACATAAAATCATAAACGCAGGGGTCCTTCTGACATCCTCAAAAGATACCTCTGAGGAGCAGAGAGACCTACCTGTTGGCTACGGTCAGGCACAGGTCTAATTTGAGCAACATTATAATGAACACGCGCCTTAGCATGGGGTTACATTTGTAACATAATGATATACATTGCTTAGAAGAAAACACGCGGCCCCTAAGCGAAGAGCTGTGTTTAACTAACCAGTTCTTTGCAGTTCAGTGTGCCAGAACTTTCACTGTGCTTATTTCAACGACTGTCGCGTATTTAAACACTTTTTTAAGGCAGACTGGGAGCAGCCCCAGCTGTCGATTCGTAAAATCGTCGTTCTTCAAGTTAATCACTGTCCTCGGGTTACAGAGGCTTGTCAAGGGGAATCGCATCAGAATAGCGCCAGTGTTTAGGCGGTGTCCCGGCAAGTGAAGGTCACACAGGCAGGGGACAGTGTCAGCGAGCGGCCCCCGACGCTGACCCGGGCTGCTTCCAGCCTGTAAATCAACTCCCACAGGGGAAGGGCAGAGAGGAGTAGCGAGGAAGGATACGAATCAGGACCCATTACTCAAACTCGGAGACCTCCGCCTTCTCTCCGCATGGCCTTTACAGCTCCAGAAAGCTCGATTCGATTCTTATAACGACTATGACAAAAACAGAGACTGCTGGGGCCCTGGGACAGGATGCTTGCTGTCTGCGGACTGTGTGTAGACAGTTACTATCCTGCCTGCCCTCCCCACCCCAGTGTCTTCCCGAAGATGATCTTGTTTCCACCACACCACGTGTGGTGCATCCTCAACCTGTGACGCTACCTCATAAAACTGGTATAGAAGTAAATGAATACAGAAATTAAATAATTAAATAATCTTCTGAGTTCAATATCAAAATCATCAACATTAGTGACGTGTGATTATATAAATTGACTTGACGTGTCCACGGTCACTGGTGGGAGCCTCAAGGTTTTTTTTATTCTCTGCGTCATCATTTATTTCCTGGCCCAATGATGAAATGAAGACAGTAAACAGAAGCTGATGGTCTCCTTTTTCTAATTTCCCCCAAAACATAAAACTAATAATCGCCATTTCAAAAACAGCAATTCCTCATGCTAAAACTCACAATTTCTGAATTTGGGGCAACTGGTTACCTATTTTTTGAAAATCATCAGGAAATACCTCGGCTGGAGAAAAAAAAGCATTAAGAAGGTGTTCGTGAACTTTTGCATCAATGTACAAAAAAATGGCCTGTTGACATTTTTATGATGGATTTATTAAAAGGATTTGACAGGTATGTATGTACGCATCGAATGGTTAATTTTCGCAAACAGCGAACACCAGTTCCGCCCGCCACAAAGTGGTGTTGTGGGGAAAGGGGGTGGCACGATATTAAGGGCTGATGCTCATCACACTGGGAAGAAAGAGTGGTCCGCTTGGCGCTCAAATGTGTCATGAACAGCAAGCCGCTCCTCACTGGTCGGCGCGTGCGGAGGGTAAGACAATGGAAGGCGTAGGTAATGTTTTCATATCGTCAAGTGTAAACACTATTCAATCAATGAGATGTGAGCTCGTATGCCATAGAGTTTTCAACATTGTAGAATCCACTCAGGAGAATTGCGCTAATTGATTAAAATGATGAACTTGATTGTCCGCCGACTGTGTGTGTACCAATTGAAATGTAAATATGTCTCTGCAAGAGAGTGGATGCGTTATATATTTTAAACACCTTGTTCTCTCCCTGCCACCTCTCCACACATGCTCTCCTCTCTGCCTCTATATGACGAATCAACTTCCAGGGCACCAGTGGTCCAGGGATGAATATCGGAGGGCCATTGGGCAAAATAATTCACGTAATCTTTGGTCAATTGTTGTGTCTCTCGACAAAAACCGCCCAACAATGCTCAAGATGGAATTATTCAGGAACAATTGTGGGTGGAGCATTTTTCCAGGCTGTATGGTAGTGACCCCTCAGGAAATTTGAACATCAAAAACAACACAGTGTGGTCCTTGAAATTCTCGCAAGAGGAAATGAAAGCCTTTATACTGAAAGGTTCAACATCTAGATCCCCTGAGCCTAACGGCCTTAATAATGAGATTCTTAAGTCAGATCCTGACAATTGGGTTCAGGTCCTGACTGTCCGATTTAAGGGTATAATAGACTTAAAGCAAATACCTACTTCCTGGAAAAGGGCAGTGATAATCCCATCTTTAAGAGACAAGACCGTTTGGACCCCTCAAATTACTGCCCGATCTCCCTCTTGGACGCCGATGGAAAAATCTTTGCCGACCTGGTCCTGAGAGATCTAGAAATATGGGCTAAAACTCAGGGTATAATTACAAAACGCCAACCAGGCTTTCGCAGAGGCCTATCGACATCGCTAAATGGCCTTGTTTTGAATGCTGTGAGCAGCAAATCTCTTTCCAAGGGCAGCAACCTCTGTTTGGGGCATGGATAGACCTGTCCCAGGCATTCGATACCATCAATCAGGATCGCCTTTGGGGGAAATTAATAGACTGGGGCTTGTTTGCCGGAAAACCTGCTGGCCATTCTGATTGAACTACATAACAATACAGAAATGCAAGTCAGGTTAAATAGGTCGGAGCACCTCTCTAAATCCATTGCTATAACAAGGGGAGTTTGGCAGGGGTGTTTAGTAGCCCCCTTCTTGTTTAATCTTTATTTTGCAGACTTAGTGAAATGGATATTAGAATCGGCTTTGGCCAGCCCAAAATGGGGCACCACTAAAATCAGTTGGCTCGCCTACGCCGATGATATTGTTTTGTTAGATCGCACTCAGATTGCCCTTCAGAGATTGCTCACTGCCTTCCAGAAATATGCCTGAAGACAAACCATGAAAAATATAAAATTCTAATCTTTAAACATCCATTAAGGGCCAGCAAGTCCGTTAGCTGGTGGCTGGTTACAAATGATCCCAATAGTGAAAGACATCACCTATCTAGAATCGGTGGTTAGAGCCTTTCCAATGAAGGAGTTGGTCACAGTCAGGCTGGATGCAAATATTCTTCAATCAGGGTCACAAATGAAAAGAATCCTAAACAAATCTAAATTTTCCATGATTCCGCTCATCAAATACTATATTGGTAAGATCATACCGGCCTTATTATTTGGTGTTGATACTAATCCACAATCTCACAATATAGACAGGTAGAGATTGGAGGGCAAGTTGTGGAGGCGAGTGCTGAGTCTGCCCAATTGTGTCCCTATAGTGAGCCTGAGGTATGAGCTGGGTTTCATATCTTTAAGTACTTGCTTAGAATGGAAATGGATCTCACTGTATAGGTTAATACTGATTCAGCCCTCCCTTTCCTTGTATGAAGATGTTTCAGTGGTACTCCAGGGGTTATTTAATCACTATTGGAACAACCTGAAGGGGGTCTGTATTAATATTCTAGTGTAATCAGAATGCTCAGAAGAAATTCTTCTGCAAAATCCGGTGAAGGCTAAAGAATTAATGAAAAGAAAGGACTGGATTAGAACTATTTCTACAATGAGACAATCCAGGATCTTTGCATCCTTGACACCGACAGATAAACCCAAATCCATGATGCCGACTTACTTGACTAAATTCCCTGACCTTATTATTAGAGTGGATTTTCTGAGATTCCGTCTAAACCTATTGCCAACCTTAGAAATCCAACATATCAGAGATGGCGTAGAGATTTCAAATCCCGGTTGTCTTAAATGTGATGGGGCAGAGGCCCAGACCCTAAGACACTTGATGATTGATTGTCCCGGAATAATTGAGTTAAGGACACTAAGGTTGGCAAGATTTGCACCTCAAATTTGGTTGTTGGAAACTGATTGATTCTGGAATAGATTGGCCTCTGAAAATGAAGTTTTTCTGACAAATGAAGTGGTGAAATTATTGAAAGAATAGAAGTTGTGGAGATTGCTCGAATAATTGAGAGACATCTTCTTGCTCAAAAGTACCAAAGCTCCGCTCTATATAAAATATGCTTAGCGGAACAGTACCCCACTGTCGATGAAAATGCAAAGTGCCCTGTTGTGAGGACTACTTTAGCTACATCCTCTGGTTGCCTAGTTCTGTTTTGTAAATTTAGATTTCGGTTGTATTATTTGGATCAAGAAACAGTTTTAATGTTTTATGTTTTACATTGAGTTCTGTGAAAAGTCAAATTTTACAAATTTGTGTGTTTGACTATATCACAATATATAAAAAAGAATATATCGGTTTATAAACCATCAATCAACCCCACACCTCTAGTACACCAGAAGGGATCCAAACAGATTGGAATACGAGTGAATTATAAGACCTCCTTGTCCAATTTTGATAACGTGGACAAAACGCCAGGCTTATCTCCGCAAGGTCGTGGATCGTTGGTTAGTTGCAGCAATTATTACCCAACGATAAAAGGGACTGTCCAGTCAAGTTTGTATAAAAATATCTACTTTATTATTACTACAACAGACAGTTCTAGCACACTACAATTGCAACACACTCTGTAAATGGATACAGAGGACAGACAGTTTCACAGAGGAAAGGGATGCACTCTGGATACTAACAGGAGGGTAGTTAGTAAAGTAATCAGTCTTATAGTTCACGATTATTTGGTTCCAGTACCAAAGGGGTAAAGGATCATAACTGTCTCTAGGGACCTTCGGAGAAGGACCATGGGGGCAGAACCACAATGTACCTGGTGCTGAAGAAGTTCTTGGTGCTCGACAGCGTCGAGGCAGTTCCACGGCTCTTTGCGGCCCTTGAGACAGAGTTAGTGGGGGAGACAGCTGCGCATAACAGGTGGCAGGCAGTTCAGCATGCAAGGTTGGAAGGACGTCTGCAGGCTGTCCGGTGGGGCGGCTCAAGGACAAGAATCGTTGTCTCTGTTCTGGTTGGCGGATCTGGAATGCTGGTCGAGGCGTCTCGGATGGCTCTGGTGACTGCGGTGTGACAACAGTCAGTGGTGCAGCCCGATGCGGTTCGAGGACTCGACTGTCTCGAAATTGTCCTTAAAAAGGTGGACGCTGGATGATGCTTGTGTGGCACTCCTCCTAGCTTCTTTGCAGGGCTTGTGACCTTTCAATGCGGATGGCCCAAAGTTCAGGCGGGAGTTAGCAGTCAACAGCCTTGTCCTTTGTCCAGAGACTCTCTGGCACTTCACTACGAAGCTTGCTGTCTGAACCTAGTAGGGCGCACTGTGTGCTGGCTGGGTACCAGTTCTGGAGTTGCTGGGCGGGTCCTCTGAGTCTGGTATCTCCCTCTTTTCCCTGGGAGATGTTTAAAGGAGGGATCTTGCTTCCCTCTTGGAACTCCAGGCCTTCCTTCACTGGCGGAAGATGTAAGGTAGACTGTACCTTCAGCTCGGATCCAAAAGAGTCCTTCTTCTTAATCATATCATATCATATCATATCATATTATATCATATCCTTGCAAAGTTATCAGATGATCAGATCAGTGAGGGTTCAGTCGTCTTTTGAATTCAAACGGGGCTTCAAAAGAGAGCCAATTTAAGAGAGCCAATCCTAGGTCTCCACCAACAATCTTCTGTGATGCTTCAGGTCAGAACCAGTGCACTTGGCAACAGACAGGGGAAGGGTGGCAACATATACCTCTAAGTCCCAACCATCTTCCTGTCTGTTGTACATCAAAGTGTCTCCCTAATTAACTGAGCCCTATGCGTCGCTTGATCACAACATGGGCCTCTTTTGGAGTCGGGGGTTGCAGGCAGACTTTTGTCTCCTACAATTCACATACTTCTCTGCTCTGAAAGGAGTGGTTCCAGATAGGGTATTCACTGCCCTTTCATAACAAGGAGTGGTGTTAGTACCAAGATGACACATTGCATTACAAAGAGGTGTGGTCGTCTGGTCTCCATTGTCACTTCATGCACCCAGGCCTTCTCTGAGGTCTGCAAATTAACATTCTTCAGTATTCGCCGCCACAAGCAAGGTCTGACAATGGAGATGCAAACCCATGGGGCCTTGAAATTATAATCAGGCTGCCCACGGCCAAAGGTTTTTGATGTACCCACGGCTGTCTTGTGTCAGCTACACATGACGGGGAGGGTGGCACTGGTAAACTGTGTCCTCCCAGAGTACATGACTATGTTTCTGCTGTGCGGTGAGCGTGAAAAATTTGTGCAGGAATGGCCCCACATATTTTCAGAGGTTGTTCGCCCATCATTCGTTCTTTTAAATAAACAAAAAAAGCCCAGGTGAGCACACTCTTCCCGTGCAGATGGTCGAATCCCTCACACTCTATTTCTCCCCTCTGTGGTTATGAGTTTAGCCTCTCCATCCAACTGGTGTTCCTAACATGCCCCGCTCTCTCATTGCCTCTCTCTGCATAACCTTCTAGTAGGAATGAATGACAGAGAGAGTGAGAAAGAGAGACAGAGACAGAGAGAGACATAGAGAGAGAGAGCGAGAGAGAGGGCCTAATCCACAGAAGCATTTTATAATGGTAAGACTGCATAGGAAAACACTCTGTGACCAAGGGCCAGAGTCTCTTAAAGTTGGTTGCATTTTGCAATGATGGAAAGTAACCTATATATCGGCAAGGACTTGTAATCCGGGCCAGGCTCGGACAATACTTTGTGCAGCATGCAGCTGAACATCAGTTCTTTTTAGTCTTCCCATCGCAGTGTCTAGTTTCTGAGCCTGGTGACTTCTAAGAAGTTGGATTTTTCCTGTGGCGGGTGCCGTAGATGATGTGTTCAATTTGTAAAGGTTCACACTATCACATCTTACCCCAACAAGGAGCCCCGGTCTGTGGTGAGTACCTCTCGCCACGTAACCTGGATATCCGGCGCTCTACACAGAAACCTAACAAATGCCCATGTGGGTTTTAATCAACCATTAAGGGGGGATTCAGGTGATCAGAACACCCGCCTCTACAGGTGGGAAGAACTCGGGCCATCTGGGAAACTCAACACCTTCACTTTGTCATTTAGGTCAGAGCAAAATGGAAGATTGAAGGTGTTTCTAGGGGGAGATACAGACAATTCTCCCTTCCGCAGGAGTTTTTGGAACCAAGAGACTGCAGTGACATCTTACTAAACAATTACACCTTCTTTTGAAAGTGATAATGGCTGCAGTCAGGCATTACTGGGGTAGAGGAGAAGAGGCTATCCACCTAAAATGGTGTCTTTCGGAGCACATCTTTAGTGTCAATTCCTGTTTTTGTTGTGTTCTGCACCTAAAAACATGGCAAGACTTTATCAGCATCCGTCATGAGATTACAGCAGGGCAGGTAGTGCACAATGAGATGTGGAAAACCACTACAGATGATTAGAAGACGTCCAGTCTGGAGTCTTTAGATGTTCCAATCTCTGAGAGTGTGAAACAGCGGAAGGGGACTGGCGAGAGCAGCATTGTCCTGATATTCCAACTGCAATCTCTATAAAGTGGGACTAAGTATACCCGGCAATGGGGAATTTCAATAACATTGAAGATCCACCTCTGGCTCATGGTCTAATGTACCAGCCTTCCCTTCCGCATTCCTGGAGGCGCGTCAGTGCGATCAACTCACACACAGGGAAAGCCTCTCGCGAACAGCACCTGTCTCCAAATGCAACAGAAAAACAAGCCTCGAGACTACCTGTGAACTTCTGCATTAATTGCGAAGCTCCCCCTTACTCTGGTCTGGCAACTGTGCAATTAGTCCTGGCGTCTGCCGTTCTCCTTCTTTCCAATGTTTGGGTGCACCAATGCGCTTGAGATAATGCACACCGGCAAGGTCCCTGATTAGGAGCCCTGATGAAGGCGGATTTTACATCCATCTACTACCGCCGAAACGTGAAGATTACAGGGAACGGTGGTCAACCTGTACTCCAGCTCGTTGGAATCTTTGTCACCAACCAGCACTTAATCACGTCGGCAATCGATCAGATATCTTGCATCAAAAGACCCTGTATCATTTATTGATTTCCCCACCAAACAACTTTTGTTATGTCAACGATTAACTATTGTACCAAATAAGGGGACTCATGATGCAATGAATTCATTAGCAAATTGCACATGTACTTATATTTCTTTTCTTACAACATCAAAACGTATTTTAGTGATTTGAATCTGAAGCACTATTCTTTCTGAGTTGTTTTATTTCACCTTTGATATATGTAATTTGTTTTTACCATTTGTTTTCAATATTTTTCACAATCTGCTGATTATTTCCAATGTATCTAAGCACTTGTAACCCTTGAACTTTTTGAATTGCTTTTGTTATCATATTCAGCAGTAAAAACATTTGATTTAATTCCCTTAGTTTTCCTACATATATATTTTTTAATGTTTGTACCAATGATCCATTGTTTCTTTGCATGTTTAGAAATAACCCCCTGAGTGGGTGGTAATATGCATTCAGCGGCTAACCTCTTTAGTGATTGCTAGAATTGAGCAACTCATTCCTATATTCATAAACAGTTCAAGAATTCAGGCCAAATAATTGTTTTGACCTGTCCTTCTTGTTTTTCTGTGGTCATCATAAGTATAGTAAGGGTACATCTCTTGTTTTATAGTTCTAATGTACTGCAAGACAATGTAATGTAACATAATCTAGGTGGCCTTGTATAGCGCCCTTTGTGTACAAAAACAAATGTTACACAATTGCTCCAATGTCACTGAAGGCAGCAGAGAAAATGGATTTCACCAATTAGAACATAACATAACCCCCAGAGTTCCCTTGGCATCACACAAAAATGTATTTTTGATACAAAGGGAAAATTGCTTAATCCCTCCGTTCCATTTTAATGCATTTAACACAGAACGTAGTTTTGAAATGGATATAGAATGCTGAGCCGAAGTGATAAAAAATAAGCGCAGTTGGCAATGGCACTGTGGGTTAGTTCTCTGACAGCTCCTTAGCCGCCAAGATGGCAGAGCAGCTGGTTGACTCATATCTTTGCAAGGATTCCCGGATGCAGATGCTGGTCCTGCAGCAGGTACTTGAGGGGGCGCAGAAACTAGAGAACTCATTCTGAGGGAAAACGAACAACCCCCACCCGCCTCGCCCCACACACTCCACAAACAAAAAGTTATGTGAGTCACGGGGCTTTGACAGATATATGACATAGATACCTTTCCCACCCCAAGGACACTGCGTCACAGAATAAAATGTTGGATAGCGATAGTAATACATTATTAGAGGGAGTGATGCAGTCCGGTTACAGCGACAGAATAGCCTGTTAAGTGTAATGATGTACAGAACTCTTCTTTGGCATTTTGAAATTAATTTAACATGCATGTTTTATAAGCATGATCACCCATATTAGCTAAGGAAGCAGCTCGTTCTATGTATCATGGAGGATTGATACATGCAAACTTGCCCTTAATGTGCATCATGAGGGCAGGGTCGGACTGGGGCATATAATTGTCTTGGGCACCAATGAAAAAGTGGCCCACAGTTGCAAATGGCAATTCATTCCTTTTGTGACAGACTGTTTGAATAGTACCCAGGGGAGAGTTTGTTGATAAAATGTAATGCAAATTGTGTATTTAAAGAATTGTTATTCAGAAACAATGGTCAAAACTACTAGCCACATAGTGAAGTAACTCATCAAACTGGCCCACATTGACCAAAAAACGGGCCCAAACTAGCATTTTGCGTTTTTGGTTCTGGCATCGCACTATTGCCCTATAGGCCAGTCTGATCCTCACGGTGGGCAGGATGGCTCCCCCGTTCCATGCATAGTTAGGAATTTCAACTCGGATCATAATTACATTGAAAGTAATTCTCCTTGCAGCTTTTTTGGGGCTTATGCAATATAACGGTTTAGGAAAAAGGAAATGGGACAGCCCTAGACCAAGTGGTGTCCATGTTCAGGAACATCTATACCATCCCAACTTCTATTTCCGCAAGGAAAGCCCCGTGGCACAAGTGGTTGCTTGGATATCCTTCCCTTAAATACGGGCATGCCCAAAACATATCCTGATTGGAAAGTTTCAACCTCATGAAAATAATCCCTTCCACTGTTGGCAACGATTGGCACCCTCATTGCCAAGGTTTGCAAAGAGGCTGAGGGTGCATTGAGGCCTAGCACTAAGTAGACAGTGAGGCTCAATTCAACCTCCCTGTCCTGTGCCCTCAGATCAGTGTTCATAGAGCGGCACTGGTCGGCCAATCAGAGAAGATTGCACTCATTCTTAGCTGTTGATACCTGGGTGATTTTACTGTGGATAGCCCTATTTCCCTGTGGCCAGTCTGAGCCTGCATGAGAGCCACCTGGTGCGTGTGTGAGTGAAGCCACAAACAGAACATTCACCAGTCATTGGTGCTTGATCCCCCTGTCGGCTAAAAGTCCCACTCACCTAGGGACTTTTGGGTTTATGTTCTGAAAAATCAATGATCCCTCAAGCTCACAAATCTCCAACAGAATGTAGGGCCCTATGGAAAAAAAATGGATCTGAGGAAGGACCCTTGAGCCAAGCCAAACCTAGCCAAATTCCAAGGTGCCTTTTCCTAAGAACCAGAGAGGTTGGTTGTTCTAAGCGAATAAAGAACTGGTCAGAAAAGGCAGGCTTACCGGTTATGGCAAAGTGATGGTGATTACGAGTACCTTAATTCCTCAGGGGGCAATGCGTGTGGGCATTAATGTATGGCTATTGTCTAAACTGAGCACACACCACCAAGGTTGGTGAGCGAGGAATAGGCAGGCATTCATCCAAGAGAGCCCAAGTTCTCTTAAGGGACCTAGCAAGGGCCCATCCAGAAAAAGTGCTCTTTTGCCAGTACATTTGGGACGGGGGAGGGTGAGTATCCTTCAAATACTGTGAGATTGTTTGCTCTCATTGTCCATGCTCGCTAACCTAAAGGAAAGGATGTGATTTGTGCACAAGGGTAAGTATCTTGGTCCAGGTTCTGCTTAACCAGTAGCTAATGCAGTGGTGTCAGCATTAAATTGACTTGGACCATTTTGACCACAGCCCAGACCATGCTTACTCTATGGTCCTGAAGGAGAAGGAATTTATGCAGCGCGGCCTATGCAAGGCTGGGTCTATGTCCTTACATCAGCAGTTTTAGTTTTGCTGTGTTTTTAGCCAAATATTTTCAGCAGAAACAACCCCCTTCATTATTATCTAGTCCATATTCCCCACACCCTCCTACCCCTTACACCCCCCATACTTTACAATAAGTTTGTTCGCCCGAAAATGTTTCACAAAAATGTTTGTGTAAAAAAGGCTGGCTTTGTAACAACATCATACCTGAAGGCTCTAGTAGACATTTTTGGAGTAATAGCATCCTGAAGAAGAGAATGGTTCCAGTGGCAGAAGAGGGACCCTAGTGGTCTAGGAGCCAATTGTAGGCATGTCAGGATAGGGTTTATTTGCAGGAAAGTTAGAGTTCCAGAGGAGGAGATCTCTTCACACAAGTAAGTAGTTGAAAAGTGTTAGGGAAGTGGTTAGGGGCTGCGCAGAAGGCTCCCTATATGTGTTCCAGCATTAGGCCTGGGTGAATGCTATGGGCAAATTCCCAACCACATGAATCACCCACTTAGCATCACAGGATTTAAACAAGACTTAAGTATTACCTAAGCCAACACAGTACGTCAGCAGAAAAGAAGAGCTTCTGGGTGGATGCCTTCAGGTTGCAGCAGCACAGAGCCCGGTCCTTGGGTTCTTGGTCTGGAGACTGAAGAAATGGCCACTGAAGCGAAACAGGTAGCAGTCATCAAGGGGGGAGGCTTCCAACAAAGGATTCTTCTTCACTTCTCATGGTTCTGTGAATTTGACACCCTTTTACAGGTACCTGATGAAGAATGAATATCGCTGGTTGGATTCTCTTCACTCTCTCGGACCTGCACTCTGCTAAGGCGACTTCAGGGACTTGAATCTTGTCTCTGGAGGTCCAGCAGGAGTCCACAAAAGTGTCAGCAGGAATCAGACTTCGAAGTCCCCTGGTATTGGCATTTTGCAGCAAGGTCACAGCACATCGATGGATGGCTCGTTTTTCAGACCTTCTCAAGACTAGTGGATCTCACCAGCTTCTGTGTAGGAGTAGTCGCATTCGGAAGCCCCAGGTTGCTTGGAAGAAAGGGTTACACTTCAGGATCCGGTTACACAGCATGCTCTCCAGCTGTTTGAAATAGTTCAGTCATCGTTTCTTCATCTTCCTCTTTGGATTTGGTTCCAGTGGTTGACTTGTCAGCAGCTTCCAGGATCGGACGATGTATAAGTAACTACAGCACAAATTCTGCAAACTCTCCCTGCAGTTTACCGAAAGGGGTGGTCTTGCTGTTCAATTAGGACAACCTGCTCCCCAGTAGAAACCGGATCCTTTCAGGCAAGGTGAAAGACAAAGGGCAACACAGTTTTGGAATCCTCCCTCGCTTCCTGCGTTCACAGACACTCTGGAGCCTCAGCAGGGAATACAATGGATTCCTGAAAAAGACAAAACTTCAACCAGGATCTTTCCCACCTACGATGGCAGAGGAAACCCCAATGATGACCCTCCTTTGCATTATCACAGCTGATTTGACAGCCTGAGTAATAATGATTAAGTGTCATCAAAGAAGTTTCACTGCCATCTGCCATTCACGTTAACTAGAAATTATAACATAAATGTTAACAGGTAAGTGAGAAAGGGGATACAGTGTATCTCCCCAGCACTCCACATAAGGTGGGCTGTGCTGGATCACCATATAAAATGTAAAGGGAATGTAAATCCCACTTTATCCCCTGGGAACAGTAGTTCAATCAGCCCAAAGGTTATATGAAACTATAACTCCAATCATACGCTATGGGGAGACATAAAAAGGTCACCCATAAAAAGAGTAAAAGACTAGGTGAGAGGGGAAAAAGATTCCCACTCACCTAGGGACAAGGAAAAATAATCGCCAAGTCCGAGCAAAAGGTTCTGGGGTTGACAGAGGTCAGGAAGATTTAATCCAAATATTAAAATCTTACCTGACAGTTACTGTGTCTGCAGTTATACCCACAACTCCAATAGAAGAACAATTTTGTAAGTTATCCCCCCTGGATCAATTGCATACAGGGATGCTAACGGCCTGCCAGCCCAAGACTAGGTAGACACGAGCGAAGCTTGTGCTTCAGTGAGGGTTCAGGGTCATTACTAGCCCTGTACACACCCAAAACGAGGGGGCGATAGCTATTCACACCCCAGGGCTCCATCCGGGTGTGAATATTTTAATGTTGTTTTTTTGGCTGGTAGATGGGCTTCATGCGGCTGGAATGTGCCCCATCTCCAGTGGAAAAAAAGAAAAACTAAATGGCCACTGCCATAGCAAATAGAAAAGGAACCAAGTCCCTTTTTTAGTTCTATGACAGCCTGACGGGAAGGAGCACAATAGCCAGAGTCGGGAGCCCCAGGCCAGCATGTAAGTGGTGGTTCATTAGGTTTGGGGGGTTGGGAAGGGTGTGGGGTGGGGCAGGGGAGCTGATGTATGGGCCGGGGGCCAAGGAGCCCAAAACATATAACAGCAGCCAGCGAAAGGGCTAATGTGACTGGTGGAATGCAGGACACTGGAAGTTCTTGCCTTCATTTCCAGCCACTTGATTGATTGAGGACCCTTCACTGGGTGCGAATGATTCTTTTGTTCTATTTTTATTATTGCAGCATCCCTATAGTTTTTAGAATGTTTAAGTGATACAAATCTCCTCTATTTGTGACTTATTTGTCTGTACAATAATTGCTTTAGCTGTTAACTGTTACCATTTTGCTTAAGCGCTTCCAATTCCTCGAGTCTTCCCTCACATACAGCCTTGCTACTATAAATAGGTAAGCCAAGGCCTTCTTTGAAAGAGCCATTGACTCTTATCTCCGTGTATTTGTGGTGGGATCTCTATCGCAGATAGTCTTCACCCACTCTTCAACTTTCACTGGTCAGGGGACCACATAGCAACAAATGGGACTAGCAAACTGCACATAGTGATGACAACCCAGAATGTCCATCCCCCAAAACCCAGTGAATCAAAAAAGGCAAGACAACATGTGATGGGATATTGAAAGGCTGCCGGTTTATTAAATTCAGTTTGAGTTATTTTGCAGGCGTCCCCGCACCTTTAGCATTAAATAATGTAATTCACATAACTGCTGATTAGCAGCATTGACACTTAAATCACTAACTTCCGGTTGAAAGGTTTCACTTACAGGCAATTTTGTTCTAGGGGAACAGGTCACTTCTGAATGGGATACTTCTGGGGCATAGTTACTTTTTTAAATGACATATGGGACGAGCAAACTGCTCATAATGAATACTGGTTTCCCACCTGACATTCTTGAGAGATCACAAAGTGGACTGATATGGAGGTGTGGAAGCAGAGGGGATTGTGGGACCCGCTAGATAACTCCACAGGAAAATATAGTCTGGGGGGCAGCACAATTGGAATGAAAGATCATGAAGCTGCACTAATGTGCACATACAATGATTCATTAAAGGGAGGCTCCCAAAATCACAATGCTCAAATGTCACCAGGTTCCAGCATCATATCAGCAAATGACTGCGCTTGGACCAGTTAGTTGCAGATGGTTACAATGAAATGCGCTGCACCCTTAAAGGTTTGTAAATGTCTGCTCCCGTATGTGCCTTTCTGTTCCCTTTGTGGCCCTTTGTACAGAGGTGAGTGGTTTCAGGCGTTTGTGTGTTGAAACAGCACCGAGTACGTTCAAAGTTATGCTAGACGAGTTTGCCAAAGAGCATGATACAGGTTTTCTGCCGTGATGGTCTGACCACCAAGAGGCAAATACGGTTGGTTTCTGGCAGTTAATCCGCCCCAAGTGAATATGATGTTAGAGGTCGTTGTGCGTGTGTGTTTACCCTCCAAGTGGAGGAAAGTTAAGGAGTTCTCTTCACTGCACTGTTTGGATTGTGTCCTATATTTAATTGTTCCTTCCTATGACATCACTATCACATCTGAAGCGATGCCTGGCAAACAGCTGTGGACTGGCCTATAGGGAACTCTGGTAGGGTGCTACACCCTGGACCTCTTTTGTGTGGTATTTCCACATTTTCCCATAAGGAAAGAGTTGGGCTTGCTGAAAATATGCAATTTGGGGCCACTGTGAGCATTATTTCCAGGGACTCTTTTGCTCCCAGTCCACCCCTGCTCGCAAGTGACTGGTGTAACCCACTGTCTTCTGTTTGTGCTGATTACCAACACCTGGTTTTAGCGTCAGGCTGGCAACCATCTACTCCTTTAGTTGCTCATTTCTAAATAAGAGACAAAAACAGTTATCACAAAAATATTTAATAGCGAGTCCAGTTTAACATAATTCTGTTTTAACTAGATTGTATGTTTGTTGTTTACTCAGTGGAAGCTCACATTCTCCCTCAGCCATACTGTGAGGCCAACAATGCTAAGCACCTTTGGTTTCACCACCTATGGAAATGGCAGAAGGGCTACACTGGGAGCTGCCGTTTGAGCGGGCAGTAAAGGAAACAGAAAATAGGTCACATGACAAGCTTCTCAGTGGTCCTCAGACCACAGACAAAGTGATCAAAATAGAATGGGAAGTTCCCACAGGTGGAGTTCAGAACACAAATGGAATAGATTTTCAGACTCCACCACCAGCAAAGCCTCATGTGAAATGATGAGCCTGCTGAAAGCCCTAAAACTGGAGTTCAGTCAATCAAAGGATCTGTACTATGAAATCCCCCACAACCCTGTGTCATCACATTTGGACTGGAATAAACCTGTCTTCATCCTATTGACAGAGCTGGACTAGCTTAGCAATCACTGGAGGAACTCCCTCGTGTAAAAAATAATATACACTTCATTGTGGAAAGCTGCCTATTAGCCCATAGTAAGAGAAGGCTGAGAATTTCACGCTCCTAAGGGAATCTTAAGCAATTGCGCAACAAGCTCTGAATGGGAATAGAAGCCTTGGACCTCTTTCACTTTCTCGCCAAACTAACGTGGCTTCCTCTATGATCTCTTTTGGGCCACATTGTACTCTATTCATTGCTTCATACAGTCTGTGCACTCTCCCTGGTTCTTCTGAGTGTTCTGTCCTCCTATCGCGCCATTGTGTTTTTCGCTCACTCTCTTGCATGTATCCAGTACTTTGGGGAGCTCTCTCCCGAGAACTTTGCACTCGAGGGCCTCTTGTCCTTCTCCACACTAGACTAAGGTGGAATCTGCTTTCCTTGGCCGATCTCAATCAATTCTAGAAACGCATTGGTCACTTCGGCTCCCCAGGTAAATTTAGCGACAGTTACAAAAATAGAACTATTAGGAAACCATTTTGCAAACACATACCCCACCAGAAGAGCCTGGCATGCAGGACAAGCTTTGCCTCCAGCCACACAAACCAGGCTAAGGCCAAAAGCAAGCACCCATTATTCCAGCTCTCCTCTCAAACACTTATGACGAAAAAGGAGCACCCTGCCATGCTAGAGAGCCATAACAGAGCCTTGTGTTTTGGTTGCTGCCGCTCTTGATTTTGTGGTGGATGCTAGCTGTCGCCCTGATCCTTGATCTTTCCAAGCTCAAAGAGGCTGAAGAAGCCAAGCTCTCGCAGGGAAGACTAGTCACGAGGAAGGCAGTGATTGGCTCTTCCATGATGACATGGTAAGAAACATCCCAGTGACTCACTCCGAGGTTCCCCCAGATAGCCTTTGCGCAGAGTGCACTGTGCCACCGAGGATGGGGGTAAGAGGCTTTTTAGTGGCGCTCTACCTGATGAAAGAACAGCAACACTTTTCCTGTAAGCATCCTTTTTGGGAGCCGAGAATGCACCTGTGTGCAGGATATATAGATTCTGGCCCTTGCCTGCTGTCAGAAGGCATTTCTTTCAATAAGGTATGCTTCCCATCCCAAGGGCATGCTTCCATACGCCCTATGAGCTGTGCAAATGACATGATACCTGAGGCATTTTGCTTTTATACCCATCTGCCTCAACACTGCTATGTCTGTCATGGATTCAAAAATGCTCTTTTAATGGGAATAGGCTAGGAAACCCAGTGGATCAGCATGAGTGCTTAATTTGTGGTGGTGTTTGGCAGGGCTCAGCCCTGGCCCTTATTTGTGAGCCCAGCAATTATTTTTTTAAATAAATTAATCAAAGAGGATCCACTGCAAACGACATGTTCTTGTAAATTCAAAG
This sequence comes from Ambystoma mexicanum, assembly GCF_040938575.1. Classification (NCBI taxonomy): domain Eukaryota; kingdom Metazoa; phylum Chordata; class Amphibia; order Caudata; family Ambystomatidae; genus Ambystoma; species Ambystoma mexicanum. The sequence continues at coordinate 1,001,532,507 of NC_090935.1, read as the reverse complement.
TTCGTGAAGTCCTCTGATGCCATTAGATTTTAGGGCATGGACAGAGCCCAAACTGTTCAAAGATCCCGACGCTCGCCCTCTGCCGTACCAATGTTATCAAGGGGGGTATGAGTGTGATGGGCAGTAACGTGGAGCAGAGCTGACAAATGGTATTTCCTGTCCTTACAACAGTGACTAGAGCTTTTCATGTTTTTACATTGCCATTTGATGGACACGCCCCACTCTCTTCCCGGAAGAGCGGCATCAAGTCTGACACTTCAAAACAAAATCCCTTTTAATTACCCTGAAGAAGAATGCTTTGTATGTGAGTAAGAGGGCCTGCATTTGGAAAGCAAGCAGACAAAACTGCGTCTGTGGCAAAAAAGTGCCTAGTGCTTTCAAGATGAAAAAAACAACGCGTCCTATTAAATCTGGATTTGCTTTCGCGTCTTTTGTCGGCGCCGGATACTCTGGCTAAATTGCAAGCTTTCTACCCTGTGGCAAGTCTCCATTCCCCCTCATTGTTGTGCCTGAAAGAAAAGGATTTTTTTTATTCAGGAGCTGGGCTTTTTTTCTTTTCTTTCCTTTTTCTTACTCAGTGAAAGCTTTTTGACCCATGAGCGGCGCAAACAATACACATGCAGGGTTACGTTTCAGTCTCTTTGAAGGATTGGAGGTGAATTGTTTGTGCATGCGATCAGATGCAGAAAAAAAAACCTTATGTGCTTCCCAGATTGTCAAATGTTTTGATGCGTCACATTTTCTTGCTATGCCGGTGGCTCATGCAGTAAACATTTTATCTTGTATGTCAACGAATAGACTCTAACAACGGCAATGTGCCTTGTGTGGTGAAATTGACTCACATCTCTGATGTTAAACAGTAAATGAGCTTACTAGAGAAAAACGTTGTGCTGATTTCGACGCTCTAAATATGTCTGCTATGGAATGTCAGTTCTAGGCCTTTCAAAAGTGCACCAACTTCTACTTCTAGTAGTACAGCAAAATCGTTGATGTTTTATGACTGGAGTGCATGCAACACACAAAGTCTTTCTTCTATCTTTACTTGCTGTGACAAATCTGACAACTTTGTCACTGATTCCCTGGAAGGAAGCCTCTTATGTGGCCAGGGAAAGGCAGAAGCTACCTGAATATGACCCTAGGGGTGACTATCTGCGAGAGGACCACATGGGAGAGGAAAAGCTCCAGGGAGACAGAAAGAGACTAAGTCAAAATAAACCTTCAGTTATACCTTTCAGTGACAACCATGTACCTTTGTGATTTCCCAGGTTTTCATAGCCCTGAACCTCATTCCCACCCACCCCCTTTTTGTGCACTGAGACAAGGAAGAGGGATGGAGTAATGAGAACTACTGAACACAGTAAACCAACACCACGTTCTAGTCATTGGAGACTGCAGATAAATACTGGGACATTCAAAAGAAACACAGGTGAACGGAATCCAGGAGAACGAGAGAGACAGTAACTGGACAGGCAGTGACTTGTGCTGTCACTGTGGAGGATGCCGAAGGCAAGCAGGCTGCAGAGTGCAGTGCAGAGGCCAACAGGCATGGTGTGTAGAGGAGTCAGATCAGGAGAAGTTCTGCGCTTTTCGGAAATGGGCAGCCAGAGCTGCCACAGTTAGAGGAAGGTGAAGGGGGAAGCAAACAACTCGCCGGACGCAAGACCAGTCGATGGACAGGGAGCGCAGACGCTGTGAAACATGAGGAACGCTGAAGATTTCTGACACGAACATGGCTGAGAGAAAGAACCTGAGTGAAGACAGTGAAGTCATTGCAAGTACCACCAGTGTTAAAGGCAAAAGCCTATATAAAGGCGGTGAAAGTCACTGACCCGATATTGGAACATTGTTGCAAGCTGGATAAAAGAGAAAGTGAAACAAAAGTGGAGAAGCCCTGGCAGGTTGGTGAACCAGTCAACCAGTGAGTTTGGGACTCGCACCCACACAAGAAAGTGATGACACTGTGGCAGGCGAGTAAACCTGGGGTAACAAGGATAAAGGATAAAAAAGGCTAGGTCCATCCCCCTTGCTTCAGGAGCAAGAAACAATACCCTGGCAGGAGAGTATACCAGGGGAAGGCAGGAGGATTGAGAGAGCTCAGGGGTCAGCACCCCTGTATGTGAAAGTGTGTATCAGATAAGGGAAGACTCAGGCCCTTTTGAGAATTCAAGAGAAGTATGTGAGCATTGTGATAAAATAATATCAAGATCACTAGAAGAAATCTAGGGGCAGGGAATCCCCTTTCCTGGTGATACTTTGTTTTCTTTCAATTTTTGCATCTTTGAACTTTATGTTTGGAACTTCAAGAATAAGCTAAACGTTTATAGCTGAAAGAAATCCCCATTTCACTACGTTTTTAGCTTAGAATGTAAGGATAATTTTAGGGTTTTGGACACAGGACTGAATACGCTTTGTTTGTTTAACATTCTGACACTGACAATGACGTTCCTTAGTTTTGTTGAGGCAGGTGAAACCTCATAGAGTTAGGGATAGATATGATTTCCCCAACCCCTCTCATCATTTTTACAAGTTTAAAACTAAATCTTAAGATGACACTGTGTCTGAGTCTTACTGCTAGCCCCTTACATTGCAATAGAACACAATCATATTTCTCACAGCATTTGATTTGTATCATTATGGCTCATGTCTTTTCTGAGGATGTTCCTCCAGTCATGAGTTTCGGAGATCTCAACTCTTTGGGAAACAGTAAAGACAGGAGGCTTCCATGGGACCTGCCACACACCACGTACAAAACATTTGCCAGACGATTCCATGCCGGGGCCCAGGCACAAAGGGAGGCTGTGGTTATGCAAATGCTCCCAGGGAACACCCACCCTTCGCTTCTAAAGCCCCTTTCAGAACTGTGCTTTATTGTATGGCAGCGTTGTCTTATCGCAAGCAAAAGGGACTATCCGGTCCAATCAGGGTCGGCAATCGCATCTTCTCTGTATGTCCCTCATGTTGCGTAGTTTTGGATCTTCACAATAGTATAGGGTGACTAAAAGACACAGTTTCCCTAAGGCACCAATTTCCGGTGCTTGACTTTCATTTCACAAACTGGAACATTCCTGGTGTTGTTGTCTTGGTTAACTTGAACACCGAAGCCCCGTGATTTGTAAAAGGAAAGCCTGGGGCAAGAGAATGTCTATGGCAGTGATATCTCTTTCATTTCTACTGGACTACAGCGTGCAGGATTAATTTCTGACAGGCCAGGATGCTGAACGAGTAATGTATTATCAGAAAACATTCAGGTTGCCAAGTGAAAGTGTTGGAAGAAGAGATAGAAATATAAGAAACATTACGACCACTGACACACCACATACCAGCCACTTTTTCTAAGCAGCGGATACACGCCTTAATCTCAGAAACTTTGATGATGCCCTTTTTGAGATTCGGGTTCCCGCCTGCACACCAAATGGGGGTCAGCACTTTTAGACAGGCTCAGCACTGGGCTTGAGAGGAGGTACACATTGTGGGCATGACCAGACATCAATGGGACGTTTTCTCGGGTCAGAAGCAGATCTGATCAAGCCAAATGCCACCGTGTGAGCGTCCGGCCGGAGCTGGGTGTGCATTACAAGTGAATGGCACCCCAGCACCGGCGTCTGTGTGCTGTCCACCCAGGTCTGTTAACCCAATGGTTTTCCAACCCTGTGATAAGAGTTATATGGGAGCATACCCCAGAGGGTTGTAGGGTGAGAAGGTATAGGCAAAAAGAAGCAGATGGATAAAAAGTGTAATGTATGTTTGCCTGGGTTCATCGTAGTCACAGTGGGAATATGTGTTTACAGAGTACAATTGGATACTGTGCAGTCAATTCCTGTCCTTGTCGGCACACCATGGTCAAGGGTCTTCCCCCCTCAGAATCCCCTCCCCCGCCAGGGAGAAGTCCCACACTATGTTATTGGTTGGATACATGTATCACCAAATACTTGCAGGCGTTTCCTGTGTCTCCTTGCCAGCTGTACTCAGCATTCCCGAGGACTATCAGAGCGATGCAATTGGCTAGCTTGACAAAAATGATATACAGACAAGCATCTATGTAACAAGTGCCTGTGAAGGACACTTGCTATGTGGTGACATCATTTCACCAAATTTATGGCATAACCATTGTCCCCCCAGCCCCAATGATACGACACATGACATTACATGTCCCTGCCCTCTTAAAGTGAGTCACTGCATGTTTTTTTACAGAATGAAACCTGACCCTACAGCATTCCAGTAAACACTGATTGATTACAGACAAAAGCCAAAAGCTAAATATTTTCACTGTGGATTTCACGTTGTCAGATTGATCAAAACACATGATTTGAAAAGCAGTTCTCAGCGGTTGCAAGCAACAACATAAATCCTCAAAATAGCATCATGGAGTATGCTGCACGCAGGAAAAGAGTTTCATGTGCATTTTGATGTTCTAGAAAATACAAAAAAGGAACACACACTCTGTGACAAAATGCCATCTGTGAGGGCTGAACAGCCTCAGCTTTTTTATTTTTCCACTAATAAAATGATGCTGGTAGCTCAGTCTCTGAAAGTGAGGTCTGCTAATCAGATCCCCCTTTGATAATGCGCCATATTAAAAAGGCATATTACACACCCATACCTCTGCTAAGCCTTTCAACTAGCAACTCTGAGCACCTGCCTTGTGATTTGGCAACGTGGCAATATGATTATAACATGGTGGTCTCTAGGACACTACCATTATAGAGACAGCATGTTTTGGTGTAGTGTTATTGTTACCTTGGTTTAAAGTGATCTTCCTGTCAAGACCTCTTGTGCATTCACTGACTGGGGCGAAGCTCCACCCAAACAGACCACTTGGGATCTGTCCCAGCAAAGTTTTTTGTCTTCCTTGAAAAAGGGTTGTCAGACCCAGGAAGAGAGGAACTGCACACCAGGGGCAGGAAGAGGCTCTGCCAGGATAGAAGAAATCATGCAAGGGTGGTATTTAACAGAGACTCCTAGCTGTTCGCATATGAATACTACCCCATGAACACCTCTTCACCCTAATAAAACGCAGCTATCCGAGCACATTCAGTCCTAGTCTCTCACATACACGTCCTTCAGGCCTAACGCAGCCAGAGCCCAGTCTGGGTGTCCACCCACCAAACTGCACACATCCAACTGATCTCTCCAGCACCTCACCTAACGCTATGATGCAGCTACCACCAGGCAATTACATAAGCTGCACACATATCTGGTGCACCCACGCACCTATACACATTCTCTCTCTACTGACAAGAACTACGGTTCCCGAGGGCGTTCAACCTACCACCACTTTGAGGTCATACCAATGATATATAGAGCGCTATATGAATGCCAAGTAACATAACATAACATGTAGGAAGACAGGGGAAGGTGGCAGAGTACAGTAAATAAGGAGAGGATTTTGCAGTTAGAAAGGGGTTCCACCATTTTGGAAATTCCTAGGGCTCCCAAATGTCCTGTACCCATGCCCGCTTCCTGCAGACAAAGCTCTCTGTGCATGACATCACCAGGCAGAATATTCTGAAACAGCCCTCAGGATTAAGACTAGAAGGAAACCAGTCTGCTGTTGAAAATGACCTATTTTAAGGCAGTGAGACCACCTGTTTAATCATCTTTGGACAGGTGAAGAAGAAGGATTGCATCTGGTTGGGAGTACAGTCTACTCTAAAGTCCTTTGCTATAGAGGTGAAGATAAAAGCTCCAAGAAGAGAAAAGAACATTCCCTTAGCCATCCCTGGGGAAACATTTGGGGCGATCTGCTGGATGGACAGGGCCTGCTGCGGCTGAGTCTAGTGGTACACAAGAACCTGCTCACTGGACTGCCACAAGTCGACTTAACTGTCTCCACACCCGCAATTCATTGGGAACCACTGACTGGAAAAACTTTGATACAGACTCAATCCATTGAAAGCAGCTAGAAGCCAGGCTCGATGCATTTAATCCCCAAGAACACATATTTAAAGGTATTTGAAGGGCTCCTGTCACCATGACCCACCCTAAAGGACCCTTGTGACTAGCATGACTCCGCCCTCTACCTTTATTAAAAAAAACTTCTTCAGTGAACTGACATTGCTGCTGAAATTGCTGCCAATGCATTCCTGTCTTCAGACCCAGAGTTTCCCTTTTTATTACAAATCCACCCAGTATCTGTCTTCCTTTGCAGGGGTGGTTATAGTGTTTTTGATTTGTGTGTTTGTACTGTGAGTTTCATTACAGTATCCTGTTTTTGTAGAACTTTGGCTGACCGTTCTTTTTTGGTACCACAAGTTCTATTGTTATTTGTTCTGCTTCTGCACTAGTTCACACCCCTCCTGAAGAGTAACGCCTGCCTTGGGCCCATGCTACTATAAAGAGGTGAAGGCGGTATATGCCAGGATGTGCCTGTTTCACCTTTATGAATGGGATCACCACTGGTTTAGTGGCAGTGTGGGGGTTAGTAAGAGTTGTATTCACTACTCATCCCTGTAGTCATTTGGTCACACACCCACATTTGATCAAATTGGGAAATCCAAATATATCACAAGGTTAGCTTTTTATAAATCCTACAACGGTCCTTGTTCTTGGGGTAATCTTCCAGAGAGACAAACGATTGAGGCGAGGGCCGGTGAAATAAAAGCTTTCTTTTTTTGTGCAAAAAAAACACTTAAAACGATCACTTTTTGATTCACAAATGATCTTCCAGGCGACACTTGAATATTTTCTAGTTTGCTTTTCGAAATAGAAGGCAACATAAATGAAAATAAATATTAATTTTGTCAAGTAACTTAAGAGAAACATACCCTGCCTTGCAGGCTTCTGACCAAGCCTTAGTAGGAGAACACATTGAGAGGAAAATAAAGGAACAAAAAACAAATTCATGGTCTGAACTTCCAGTAATTAATTATCTTCCTGCACAGAAAGCACAGTTTGGCCGTAGAGCCACTAACCTGTATTTTTTGCACCAAAATGTGAGAGTGCAGACAGAGGGGCATTGTGCACGCAGTGACCGAAGAACAGAAAGGAAAGGATCCATCCATAACAAATATGGGGGGGGGAACACATGCAGAAATAGAGAGAGGGGCGAGGAATCGACAGTCATCGAAGGCGTGCTCCCATTTCATGGGCTATTATTCGTTCCCATGCAAATAGGACGAACATCAAGCCCTTAAAAAATGGCAAGGTAGCACATGTCTCAATTAACACAAAAAGAAATTAAAGAATCACAATTAAGACAAGCAGGAAAAAAAGACAGTGGTGTTTTGCAAAGTCAATAATTTTCCGTAGTGCCAAAAGGCCACACTCAGTGGGCTGGCCGCCTAGCCAAAAAGGTCACAAACTAGAGCGAGGTGGGCCAGTGTCTGGAAAATAACACACAGACAGCTGGTGTCACTGCACAAGCCATACAGTGTGAACCGGGGGTTTCCGCTTAGTGCTGTCACCTGCTGAAGTCTGGGAATGTGAGAGGGTGGTTCCAAAAAAAGAGTCGCTTCTGTGAGCCTTTAAGACGAAGGGGGCGAGCAAGGGGGGCTACAGAGGAGGCGGAGAGGTTTGTGTTTCCAAAACAAACGTGGGATTGCTAGGAAGAGGCAAAAGAGGAAGAGGCAAAAGCGAATGGCAGACTCACGTAGCCACCAACGTCTTACCCATCATCTCTCCTGCCATACTCCTCCTCTGCCTTCTCAAGAGGCTGATAGTTCGTCCGAATATTCAGCACTTTCAGATACAGTGAACATCTTGCTCGAGGCAGTTGACGGATAAGAACTGTTGTATTCCAATGATAAACGTAAAGCCAACCACGACCATCTGCCCCTCCCCATGTCAGGGATGTCATTTGGGGGCCGCCAGGGGTCTCCTCTGCTACCCCGGTGGTCTCCCTTGCTAACCCCCAAAAGAAAAGTATGTATTTATTTGTTTGTTTTGTTTAAATGGAAGGTCCAGGGCTGTGGCCAGAACCATGTGGCTCTTTGTTTCTGGAGTGGCTGGCTCTCTTGTTCAGGCCTCTTAAAAAACAGGGGGTTCCACAAGTGTAAAATTTTGAGCATTGGCCATAAATAAGAAAGAATAGGACTAACAAATAGTCTTTCTGGAATTCTATACAATAATACTAGACTCATTAAAGGTTTATTTTAGGAAGACTTCAGGGATGAGTCAGTGATTTAGTCTGTTTTTAAACACCTCAAATTCACAATGCAGACAAAAACTATACATATCTTGCTTTTAGAAAGTTGCAGTTATAGCATGTTTGCCATCCTCTAAAGCCTGAAAAGTAGATCCACGCAGGATTGACACGTGGCCAACTTTGCACCAGACCTGCAGATGAAGTGGCCTGCTGTTAAATTTCAGTTACCAGTTTATTGGTATCCACTAAAGAGTGTAATTTGCTCTCTGACTTTGAAAAAATTCAGACATGTAATTGCTCATTTTACTATAGTAGGTAAATTAACTATAGCTGGTAAGATAGCTCAGTGGGTTGAGTGCTCACTGCTGTGATGTGTGTGTGATCTGCCAACTCAGCCTTTCATCCTTCTGATGTCTATAAATGAGTACCAACACTGGTTGTATGATATTGTATGTATATTTGTTCTATATAAAGTGCTTAAGCGTAAGTGTTATGTAATAACACATCATTATCGTTTGGCCTTGGACATCTGCTTGCATTCACAGTAATTTGGTAATATAGGCCTATACACACTGATATTAACGATACATATGGTGATCCATTCTTGTATGAAATGTATATCACATTACAGTGATATCGTATCCATATTTATCGTAGTGTACCTAGGAACAATGATGCCACTTCTTGTTTTGTCAAGGGGTGAAAGTTTGTGTTCCATCGCTTCCGGTGATGTCACTTGATGTCACTTCAGGGTGGAGCCAAATTACATCACTTCCTGTGATTTCATCAGAGGTCAAGGGTCATGTGATGTCACTTCTGCTACCCCTGGCATTTTGGTGAAATGACGTCCCTGCCCCATGGGCACCTTCATACACATGGTTTGCATCACATATGCTGCAATGCCGCATGGTCTTCCCGGTTAATGACTATTGGTTTGACCCCACTTGAAACCTGGTAGAGAAGCATTCCCATGTGCCTGGCGCTTAGGATGGTACCACAAACCATAAGCCTAAAACTCTGTGGTATGAGTCGACCATGGTTAGAATGGTGTGTGGGAATGGCCCCTGGGTGAAAGGCCTTTGGTGATATAGTAGATCACTCTGGTGCAAAGCTGTGACTGACAAGCAATGGTTAAAGTCTGCACAATATATACGAAAACAACGTGACAGGACTGGTATGGCACAGGGGCTCCTCCAGGCTGCTTGAACAAAGAGGCCAAGTACCCAAAAAAGCGTCTCTGATTTCCCCATCACTGAACACTATTGGTCCTCTGGCAACATGTAAACCTACCAAAATGATTGACCCGTTCCTTCTAAGCAGTGGCGTAATTTCAACGCAATCATAATGGTAGCGAAAGTGACAACACATGCGATTCTATATCAGGAAATGTCATCATGAAACATTGGAGACAAGCTATATGATGGACCACTGTGTGGTTCTTTTACGCAATCGCTATTGTAACCAGAGACTAGCACATTTTAATAAACAGTGAATAAAAAGTACAAACAACCAGCCACACCAACTAGTAAGAGCAAAGGAAATATTTACTTTAAAAAGTCAGTGGTCATGTTGGGTAAAGTGCAGTGTTTTCAATTGAGTCCACTGGCTTTACGATGCAACGAATGGGTACCAATTGCAACCCTTGACCAATCCATTTTACACCTCCCTGACGATTCAGGGGCTGTGACAAATCAACTTCCGTGGCATCAATGGTCCAGGGATGAATATTGGTTTGTAAACCATCAATCAGCCCACACCTCTAGTACCCAAGAAGGGATCCAAACAGATTGGAAACACAAGCAAATTATAAACCTCCTTGTCCAGTTTTGGTAACGAGGCCAGAACAGTAGGCTTATATCCACAAGGTCGTGGATCGATGGTTAGTTGCAACACAGTGAAAATACAATTATTACCCAATGATAATAGGGACTGTCCAGTCAAGGTTGTATAAAAATATCTACTTTATTATCACAACAGACAGTTCTAGCACACTACAAAATACAACCCACCCTGTAATGAAATACAGAGGACAGATAGTTTCAAGAAGGAAAAGGGATGCACTCTGGATACTGACAACAGGGTAGTTGGTAAAGTAATTAATCCCAATAGTTTAAGGATACTTGGTTTCAACACAAAGGGAGCAATGGGTCGGAAAATGTCACTAGGGGCCTTCGGAGAAGGACCATTGGCACAGAACCACAATGTACCTTGTCCTTGTAGAAGTTATTGGTGCTCGACAGTGTCGAGTCGGTTTCAGGGCACTTTGCAGCTTCTGCGACAGTTGAAGACAGGAGACAGCTGCAGTATCAGGCAGCTCGGCGAGCAAGGCTGGACGGATGGCTGCAGGCTGGCATTTTTTGGTGGCTTGTTTCAGGAATCATTGTCTGAGTGCTGGTTGCCGGGTCTGAATCACTGGTCGAGGTCGATTCAGGTGGAGTTAGCAGCTGTGGCGTAACAACAGTCAGCGGTGCAGTCGGTTGCAGCTCGAAGGGCTCAACTGGCTCAAAAATGTTATTTAGACAGATGCTGGTAGATGCTTGTCGATGCACTTCTGCTAGCTTCTTCACTGGGCTTGTGTCGTTCTTTAAGGTGGACAGCCCAAAGCTGAGGAGAGTGTTGCAGGCAACTGCCTTGTCCTTTTTCTGGTTCAGACACTCTCTGGCAGTTCCCACCTAGGATGCTTCCTTGCAGAGCCTAGCAGTACACACTGTGTACTGGCTAGGTACCAGTTCTGGAGCTGCTGGAGGGTTCTCTGAATTCAGTATCTCCCTCTGTTCCCTGTGAGATGTTTAGGGGAGGAATCTAGCTTCCCTCTTTGGAAATCCTGGCCTTCCTTCACTGGCAGAAGCTGTAAGACAGAATGTACCTACAGCCAGGGTCCAAATGAGTTATTCTTGTTACTCCTTGCAAAGCCTTCAGATGATCTGCCAAATGGGCCTCAGTGATTGGTGTAGGCTGAGCCTACTTTAATTAACCAATCATGGATACCCACCAACAATCTCCTGTATGCGTGAGATCATAACTAGAGTGCACTGCAACACAAACAATAAAGGGGTGAAAACATGTAATACTAAGTCCCACCCATCTTTCGGTCTGTTCTGAACGGGGTGTCCCTGCGGGAATGACTACTGTAAACAGTTTTTCCCAGTCATGACAGCTCACTGCCCTTGATGGTAAGAGGCAGAAGCTGGCTTCAGGTTGACACAGATGCATGTCAAAGGTTATTGGGGTTTTCCTGTCTTTTGTTAGTCCTGTGAACAGGAATTCATTCTGATTAGTATGCAAAGCTGCCACCAGCAGAGCTAACAAAAGTGCAGGGCGGATCCATGGAGCGTTTATTAGTTAATTAGGCTGATCATAGCAGGAGGAAGGTTTTGCCCTCCCCCTTCTGAGATGCCTTGATGTACACTTGGCTGTCATTTCCCTACTAAATTTGACAGGGGAACGGTGCCTGTAGGCTGTGTAGGCTGTGTCCTGTGCTATAGCTCGTCCTGTGCAGAAAAGGGACCTAATTAAGCTTTAGCTTTAAAGCCTCAGCTTAAAACGGGGACATCTGAGTGTGACAGGTGGACAAGTTGTGAAAAAACAGGTCTATATCCTCGAAACCAGCTGTCTGGCCATCCTACCGTAGACACTGTACATCATATGTGCACCTGTATTGGTCTGTGCTCAATAGAACCTTAAACAAATATACACATAGCATACTGTGGTTCACACATACAATTGCTCCCTAAATGAGTCGATATCGGCTGTGACAGGAATTGATCCTGTGATGCATTGCTTGTACCTTGCTGTAATGTATTGTTGCCGAGAAATGAGTGAGAGGGGAGCCACCTTGAAGCAACGTGGATAACAAAATGCATGCAAATTGCTTCGATTTATTGAAACATTGCAATTTGAAACACAATTCTGTTGTATAAAGCGCCTTACAAATGATAAATAAAATAAATAAATAGACGAATGCAGTAATTTATTTTCTGGAGCTTTCCATGTAAGTCTAAGCAAACGTCTTCTTATGTGCCCCTCTTTTTTACGTTGCATTTTTGAGAAAATGCTGTGCTTTTGAAAGGTGCCCAAACTAAAAAAAAACCTGACTATTTGGCGTCTCTCTAAATGGGAGTGGGCAGGCCCAGAGGCAGGTTCCATTTTTGCTGGGCTGATGGCGCCATAGTGCACCTGTCAGTAGGTAAGTTACTGTGTCACGTTGCTTGCCCTCACAGACCACACATCCACTTCTGTAAAGCACACCCTAAACGACATTCAGTATAAAAAGAAGCATGGAAGGTAGGGACATGGCCACCTCCCCAGAAAGCTGAAAAGAAAAACAAGAGTTAGCTCCACCTGACATCAAGAAAACACTGCACCGAGTAAACAATTGAGAAGCCACACGCTATGACCGAGTGCTTACACTTGTGGAGTCATAAGAACTCTGGAAACGGAGGTATTTTTCACATCGCGGACAACCGCCCACCACCTTAATCGCCAGTCCTGCCGCCAAGATATGAGGGCCAAATCCCAAAGAGGACAAGTCGAGTGGAAACAAAATGCCTCTTCTTCCTGACAGTACCCAGCTAATAAGGCCCAACTAAGCCTAAATATGTCTGCGTTGCTTGATTTCTCATGCAAGAGAGACGTGGCACTACAGTTTGAGCTGGATGGCTCCCGTTGTTGCAGATTAACACTGATTTCCTTATTACTGGCCCCAGTATGTAATGGCACAGACTTGCCATAAAGAAATTGAATTGGAGCTGCCCAGTGCAATGACAGAGGCTGTGATGAATTCAAACGACTTAATTACTTTTTCGTTCCTACTGTGCTTGTGAAAAGTGCCATTCTGAGACCCCTGGAAAACTCGACAAAACAAATTTAACATCGAGAACTACTTTATGTAGGAGATTTTCCACAGCAATAGCATGGTGAGCAATAGAACCGAGCAGAAGTGAACCCCATGCAGCACAAGGCACTCGGCTGAGAACTGCGTTGGCGACACAAAAAAGGGAAGAATTTGTATTGCAAATGTGCTCATATGAAGACCACGGTGATGAAGGTGCATGAAAACAATTGTCAGATTTCTGGATGAGTCACTGGGTGGTAAAGAAATAAACACACCTATGGCGGCAAGCCATTGAAGGCAGTAGTGCATCTGCAGGTGGTAAATATGCAGTGTGTGTGTATACAATTTTTGGATTTGGCCCTCAGGTAAAACTATAATGGCCGACTGGAGGGGAAGGGGCACAACAGTATTGGCTCTCCGTAACATCATGGCAGCGAAAATGGAGTATGGTGGATGGGATATTTTTCCCCACTGTTATTGATTGGAGGTTGTGCAATCAAATTGTGTGGTATGTTAAGTTAACTGGGTTTAGTATCTCGCGCCACATATATTCTCCTGTTGTGTTAGGGCCCAGACACCATCTAGATGGGAAAAAGAATAGATCATGGCAAGAAAATCAGATACATAATAAAGCTGGTGATACCCTATGTGTTGCTACCCACATTCACCTTTTACTGTCTAATCCTGACTTGGCCAATAGGTCTGGAAGTCTAAACATAGTCCCAGACAATTCATGCTGAAATGTGTCAAGGGTCAGTGGAGCCCATGCCACACTCCACAGCCACACTCCACTATTATTACTAATACATATTTTTCTGAAACTGCACTCACATAAATATTTCCTTTTCCTTCTGACACCTTGGAATTTACCCTGCTAATTTTATGCAATCGTGTTCTAAAATCTACCGTGGCTGTATCAACATGCACGCAAGATATCGCAAACACTAACTTTACCCACCTCTGTTTGAACCCCCTGCCCCGTTTATTCTATATGTACCTTCGACCTACCACTGCTTCACCTCACCCCTTCAGTTTCCTGTGAGGCCTATGACCTGGAGGCCCTGGGCAGGAGGGATACACGCCAACTTCCTGTCAAGATTCAACGCTTTGAAAACCCTGCAGCAGTGATCTAATGCCTTTGACAGCTGTTCCAATACATCATAGTCATTAGTTTGGCACTGTAAAAAAATGACAATTAATGGGCCACATATATCTATGTCACCTAAAGCAACAGTGGACACCCTGATTGTGTCCCTTTGTGTGATGAAACAGGAAAGGCAGCCTTCTCCTAGGCCACTGAACGCAACCTGGCTAGGGAGCTCACGGTATAGTTTCTCACTACGGATGGGTGCATGTTACAATAACCAGAGAGCCGACAGCCAAGCCAAGCAAGGCACCCCCTTTTCCACATCACCTGGCGCAGATGAATCAATCTCATCGAGTTGCCAAGCTGGTGTGGCTCTTGGAGGATAGGTATTACCCCTTCTTTCTCTCTCCCTTCCAAATTTGTGTTCCACCCATTCACCTTTGCGTGGCAAACTCTTCTCTGTGCTATATCTGTCAAGTGGCTTGCGACCCTGAGATTGTCCTCTCTAGTCCATCACACAACCATGTGCTGACTGATTCTAGTACCACAAAATCACTGTAGAAGAAACTGCCCTCACAGAAAAGTGTTCAGCCTCAGTCCCTTTCGTTCCCATCAACATTTATTTGATTCACTACAACTAATGACGCATGCACCCTTCCCACAACAAGTTCACCCGCTCCACTTCCACCTCTGGTGCCTTTCCATGTGTCTGTTCGTTATTGTCCTGCTGACGCTTTTCTTATCCTTTCACCCTTTTCCCTTCTTCTTTCCACCACAGACTATTTCCTGCTTCACCCTGGGCCGTGGCGCTATACTCCACTATCCCGACAAGACCCTGTGCTGTAAGACCCCTACAGTGCGAAAGCTTTAACATAATATAAGTGGATTAACATTGATTTAATTTGAATCCACTGATACAATGTTTCATAATGAAGGTAAGCAACATTGTTTCAATATCTGTATTGCTGTTTCAAAAGCAAAACATGAATTCATATTCCCGAAGCTTCACGGAAATGTCTCCCCTCCCCCCAGTGCTACCCTGACAGGGTGTGAAGGATGATCTGGCGTGCTGCGTTGCGAGGGGCAAGCTCAACATGTCCCCTCCCCACTCAAATGACATTGATTTCTCCATTGTGTCCACACCATAAATCTTCATGAGAATAACTTCGTTCACACGAATCACAGTCAGAGTTTGCTGTAGTTGCATGTGTGTGGGCTCTCTCCTCCTGTGTGATTCTAATATGCCTGAAAAATGATCTTCCGCCATTGAACCGCACAGCACAGTCCAAGGACGGTGTTCACCCAACAATCACACAATTTCCCCACCACCTTTAACAGACTAAAACGTGGATGCTCTGCCACAGGGCCCAGAGCCTCAAACTCTAGAATGCTCCTATACTGAGCCCAAAGGAAGACACATACACCTCAATTTCAGAAGATTTCCGAAAAATAGAACTTTTGACACATTCACATGATGGACTAATGCAACAGCAGCGAGAGATGAGCATCTGCTAGAAGGTTTTGACTTTGGGTCGAGCCGCCTCGAATAGCCTGAATATGGTTTTGACTAAACTACAAGATGATGCATTTATGCTCTACCAAGCTCTGAAACACATACAGTAAATAAGAAACAATGCGCATTTCAGTGAGGTCCTGTTGAATGCTTTTACAAAATTGTAGAAAACGAGACAGCACAGTCACTGGTTTCTACGATGTTTCCCTGCAGGCCAATTTGATCGAGTCCCGGTTCACCGAGACCGATCACAGCGCTGCGGAGAAACATTGTTTCCCTTGTGGGCCCCTCCCCCTCATCCTCCTATGCGGGGGCCACCCCCACAACCTCCATAATCTCCTCCAACCAACTACTTACCCTGTGTTCTGCAGGGGCACTCTCTGTCCCGTTGTCCCACCTGCCCACCCTCCTTCTCCCATCACACTCACACATACATACATAAACTACACACATACACCAACACACACACACACACAAAACTAACCCGAGTACCCATCCTTACCTTCTGTGTCGTCTTTCGCCACTTGCGCATTTCCAGCTGATTTGTTGCGGCGAGCAAACCGGATGTATCCTGTTGAGAAGTGACCGATTTCCAGTGAATTTTCGCCGAACAAATCATCCGGAACGCATTCATTGCAGGTAATCGGCTCCATGTCACCTGTCGCCCCTCAGCCAGCCCTGACTTTTACCCAAAACCACTTTGGGGAGTGAGACCGGTCTTAAGGTGGGGGTAATCAAATCCCTGGGGTTACTTCCAAGTACCAATGTAGCATCAGCATTCCAGGCATCGTGCATTTTTATTTTGAAAGGACAGGATGGATAAGAGGAGTTTTCATAGTCACATAACATATTTTCTGCAAAAGTATTCTCTTCAACATGCAAAATGCGGGTTCCACGCGAACACGGATTGTTTGCTGGTAAGGGCAAATATCCAACGCCTTGTAACAAAGCTTTGTCTGTTCACTTTCTATGAATGGGACACCCCGACAATGTGTGTCCGCCTGTGCATACTGTACAGAGGTGAGGATAGTGATGCCATTGCCAGGCACGAGGCACATGATATGCATCAGAGTCGTGGGCCGCCTCACTGAGGGAACAATGTGTAGTATGGCTGATTCAGTTTCAAGTTTGCCTTCCAAGTAACTGCTGCAGAAGCAACACTGAGGCAATTTTTTTGTTATTGCAGGCCAGACTACATGCACGTGCTTCCTGTTTCCAAAAGAGGAAGGCAAGTGGGGGATGAATGCCTTGGAGTTGGTGAGGCCAGAATGCATCCTACTAATCTAAATGGAGCCCTTTGGTGGAGGATACCTGAGCAGTCAAGGCTTTTGGATAACGAAACGGCCAGCCATCTAAGCAGGGAATGTGACAGTCTAAGAGATGCACTGTCATGACAAGGGGTATGAAGGGAATCATGTCAAGCACATTGAAATCATTGATGCTATTGGGCGGGCAGAACGTAAAGGAGGTAAACAAAAGCAAGCATTCCAGGGAATGTCAAGTTAAACAGAATGGAGAATGTTGTAGTTGGTGCAAAGGGGTCAACTGAGATCTTTCATGCCAAATGTTAATTGTGACCTTTCTTGCCAAATGTTTACAAGAATTGAGGTGCACTGGGAATTGTACTCAGTATGTGCTTCCTTGTGTTGCTTTATGGAGTGCATTTTGTGTTGTCTTATGTCATCAATAGTTTGATGCAGCATTGCAAGGTGATTCCCCTACATGTCATTCACTGCTCAGATCAATATGCAAAATTCATCACTATATGGTGCCTGACCAGCAGCGTTTTCCTATTGCAGTTTTCCGTGGACAGGGTGCTTCAGCCACAACTGCAAATTGAATGATCCAATTTTCCCCAGTTAACCATCTCATTGGGAAGACTAATGAATGAACTGAGTACAGCATGGCCTACACCGCCAATTCTTTTACAGGGTTTCCCCACTGTGGAATTGTGTGCTGCTGCTGCCAGTTATGGGCCAGCTCAAAGGAGTCAACTCACAAGCACCCGCACACTAAAGAGTCCAGTAGCACCGGATGTCATAGGTAAAACATTGGATTTTGAAAAGATTGCTAATATGCTTGGAGGGGAGTCTAGGGTAATGTCAATGCTATTGATGTCTACAAGAGACTTGATCAAGGAATCATGACACAGAAGCAATGCACCAGCCCAAAAGGGGAAGCACTACCTGCTCTAGGAAAAGGTCACAATTAAATTGCCCACAAAGCAGTTCAATACCTCTATGCGGTGCGAGTAGCAGAAGGAAGCGGAAAGTGTGGTCACCCTTCAAACCAGAGCGTTTAGATACCTACACAAAGTAGGGGCAGCTGTCTGAGGGCCAGGTCGTCCCTTGGTCCTGCTAAACCACATAGGCACTGCTTTTTCCAAGTTATCACACGGCCCTCAGCCTTAGATCTTTCACATTTCCAGAGGAGGTTGCAGGATGCACATCTGTCTATCCCACTTTCATCACAGTAGAAGCAGACAGCCATATTTACTTGTTAGATACATCTCAAATTTGCACTTTGCACAGTTGAGCTCTGAGAAGTTTGGACCATGTAAAACCATTTAAGAATCTCTGTGTAAGCAGTGCTGATTTGTTCGATCAAGTGTAGTGTTTGTTTTCTCTGATGTTTTCTAATAAAATTTAAAATGTATTATAATTGTTCTTTTATAACACACTTAATACCAGCGAGTGGTTTCTAAGCACGCAATCAGGATTCTAACCTGTGTTGCGCTGCATTGTCTCACTTCCAAGACAAATGCATTAACCCAGTTCTATTTTTCCGCCCCAGCAGCAGTTCAAGAATACAGCTTTGTTCCTCACATGGGCAACGAAACAGAGTATTATGCCCCATCGATACTGTGAGAAACCTCAAGGTTTCTCACCCGCTAATCCCCACGCCCATTGCTTTTGGATCCAGTTCCTGGGGGTGGACCAGTGTGGGAGGATCACTTGGATGAGGGGTCTTCGGGGAGTGGGAGTGGGACACCGGAGGGTGAGACACAGTATCCCCTTCCATGTAACACCTTTTCCCCCATTTTACCAGGTATGATACTTAGGAGCCCAACGCCCCTCCCCCCTCTTTCCCAACACAAACACTTTCTCGCGGACAGTTCACCATGAGCGAAAACAGACTAACACCAGAGCCATATATCTGACATGTCCCAATACAACAGTCAGGCAAGGTCAGGCAATTACTGATCATTACACACACCTGACTTCCATCACACTTCCCTACATGGATAAAAGGCGGAGCACGAAAGCAAGGCAAAGAACATGAGGAAACAGCGGCTTCAAGATGGCAGTTTAATATGAGGAGAAAGACACCGAGACCAGAAAGGGTTGCAAGGAGGGAAGTGCCCTTGACATTTTCAGACCGTTACTTTTGTGAGCCTTGGAAAATAAGAAACCTAAGACCTTTGGATGAAAGCTGAACAAGCCTGCATTGTGTGTCAGAGGTACTCAGGGCTCTCCCGCGTCGATAACCAAGGCAGGGAGGAGCGATTGCCGCTGTGGTACTATCCTTGGCTCCTACAACAAAGCAGCACCAATAAAGACAGTACAGCCAGTGAGTCAGAGAGACTGATATCATGCCTGCCTATTTTTAGAGAGCAGGAAGCTGTCCTCAGCGCCTTACATAAAGGAGCAATTGGAAAATTGTTTCAAGTTAATTTGGGCTCCTCCATGTATCAGAAATAGATTTACATCCAGCCGCAGATACTTTTCAATACGTTTGGACCCAAGTAAGGAGGAAGTTTGGATATGGCCCGATGAAGGACGACAGTGCTAGGCACGTGTTGATGATGAGGCCACGAAGGTGCATTCGTTTTGTGATTGTGGTATAGCAAAGTGGTTTTTGTTGTTTATGACTATGATTGTGAACCTTCTTCTAGGTGAGCACCTGAACATCTCAGCCCAAAAGATTCTATTACCCCGGGGCGAACATATCCGGAGACTGAAGTGGGGGTCTGATAGAGCTAATAGCCAGGTGTTTGATGGTAGGAAAGAAATCAGCGTTTAGAATCTGGAAGAGCAATATATCACCGAACATTGAGGAGTGGCTTTCTGAAGTAGTGTTAGTTTCCTATCGTTAGAGAGTCACATTTCATAGAAGGAATGTTAGGTGGCAATGTGAGGACATTTGGTGACAGTTCTCAGAATGGTTACCTGAATGCAACCTGGGCTGAGAGAGGTGTCTCTAGTAGGGTGGCCAACGTGACTGGCACCTTTGGGACTATGGCTCGAAGACTTTTGCGCTCCCTTCTTTGTTCTTCTCTGACATTCTGAAAGAAATGTTTTAGTGTACCTTAAATTCAAATTGATTTTTTTGTATTCCTATCTGATGAGACATAGTTTATTGACTGAAATAGCTAGGTGAACAGTTTTTTTGAGTTTGCCATTTTAATACTATAACCTGTGAACTGTGGCCCCAGGCCCTCTGGCTCCCAACATCACTGTATGTCCTTCACAACTCCACACGTTCATGGGACTTCCACAGCAGAAAGATGAAGGGATTAAGCGAAACACTGGCAAAAGACTGTGTGGTTGCGCTGGAGACACGTGACACTTTGCTGCCGCTATCACCAGAATTAGGGAGGGGAGCTGTCAACTCGTTTTTATCGGTTATAAGCAGTGCTTTAAATGGAAAAATAGAAGGGCAGGTACTCATCAAGCTATGAAGCAGGCGCAGTGCTTTTGGTGCCGGCTGTTTCGGCAGGGCACCTTGGGCACAGGTCCCTTTGAGACACAGCCTGTAGTTTGCAGGCAATGCCCAGTGAGATTAAATTATGTGCCAAGGAGCACACACTTTGGTAAAGCGTTGTATCTGAGATCCTAACACACAAACTTTACAGCTTGTTGTTATGCATTCTGTTACGAAAGTTTGAATATCTATATTAAATTAGGCATTCTTTTTTGCATATCAAACTAGCAGATATCATAGCTGTAAACTAAGCTTTAGAAGGGGAGTTGTATTGCTCACTTTCATTGCCTAACGTTCCATCACAACTCTAATTATTTTAACCTTTACACGTTAGAATAGGCACTGCTAATAGCAAAGAAACAACTTTTAAAAGTTCTTTCCCAGGCTTTGTAAATCAATCTCTGCTCCATCAAAGGACACCAATGGTAACAGGTGAAGCTCACTTAGCAAAACAGTGTTCAGTGCCTAGTATGCTGAGAGCATGTTTGCCTCTCGTTTTGTTATGCAGGGTGGGCCCTGAAGAAGACATTAGGGGAACTGTGGGTGGTGGAGAGAGGAGGAGGGAGAGGGTGCTGCTTTCCCGAGCAAAGGCTGCAGAGGTTTAGTCCTTTAAATTGCGATAAAGTGAAATGCAAAGCTTTCATTTTCACCTCGCAACATAGTGAAGTACCTGTACTTTCTTTCAGGCTTTGAGAAGTGCAGGTACTCAAATGCTCGAAAATAAGAAGCGCAGGTGCTGAGGGCCGGGTAGCAATGGTTACAAGGTGTCCATGCCCTCCTGTGGAGTTGATTGGTCTGCAACCCCGGGAAATGCTTAAATAAAGTCATCATGAGCCAATACTTCCCAATGGGATCCGAGACTTTTCCATTTGCTTTATGAGGTTGACTTGCTCTGCTTTACCGCTCTGCGACCTCTAAGTCTTTTGAAAATGGCAGTAAATGCTTTTTAAGGGAAACACGCGCCATATGATGCCCACTTTCAAAGTTGCAGTTACTGTAGAATGGTGACCGTAGTGGGGGTTTTCGACCAATTAAGCCATTTTGTTTACTTTTTTCCGTGGAAATAACTCCAACCAGACAATGCCTGAAAGCTGGTTGCCAGGGCAACCGTTCAGCGTACAATCGCAGTCTTTCCTTGGCACTTAAAGGGTGCTCCTGTCAACAACCAAAGTTTAATTTGTGCTTCAGTGTCCCATCAGATATTTCTAGATTTCTTTCCGCGGGGCAACTGGGGAACTACCTGAGAATACAGTGGAGGTTGCAGGGTGCCACAACACAAAGCACCACAACGGTCAAATTGAAAACTATTCATTGAGCCCCGTTCCTCCCCCTCCCCCCAGCAGTGTTTGCATTTCTCTAGTAGCGGCTGATGAAAGATTGAATTTTAAGCAGCCCAATCAAATGAAAGCCTCGTCTCATTGACTTTCTGTCTGACGGAGAGCTGGCCGCTACCCAACCCCCTGGTCCCGAACACTGATTCAGCAGCATGTGAACAAAATAACATTTTCCTCTTTAATTCCCCACAGCCCCCCCTAAAAGTGCAATGTACCAATGGAAGAGGTTTGAGCAGGCCAAGCTGACGGCACTGGTATGCAGACATGCCACTGAAGTATCGCAGAATCCCTGGGGATCACGCCTCACTGTCCGAGGCGGTACAAAGCCTCTTTGAGTGAGTCCATTGTGCATGATCGGCAGCAGGAAATTTCCACTTCTGTTGGTGCGACCAGGAAAAGCTGCTTCGGCGCAATACGCGCACCTCGTGGATCGCGCGAGAAAAGGCACTCAACGTGAGGCCAGATTAAGATCTGTGGGGACAAATCACTAACATGGGATGCATGGTACTCGGCCAATGTGATATCAATTGTGATATATTTATTTCAAGACGACTGTGTTCTTTCAAGATAACTGTGCTCCGCAGAGCACCCAAAAGCCAATACTGTTCATGTCAATGAACGCATACACAGTAGGAGCATTGTTGCCAGTTTGGCGCATTTAATTGTACCTCTTGTGTAGTTCGATAACTTTCTGAGCCCTGCCATCTTCTGTCTTTGGGTAAATCTGGCAGTTTAGGTTTGTTGGCACAGTTCCTTCCTTCTTGCTTCTGATGATCAGAAAGGTTGTTTGTGTCCATTGTGACCGACTGCTTTAACTGAACACATGTTCCTATTTAATAAGATCTACTTACTTGTGATTGGCTACAGTATACCTTCTAGTACAAAAGCCACTGTTCTCATTTAATATCTGAAGTCTGAATTGAACATTCTTTATATAGGCTAAGAATTCTGTTCCTATTATACGAACTTAATGCTGCAATGATAACCACATACAAATTAGTTCACAAAGGATGAGTGGCAGAGGTCAAGCTGAGGAACTACGCACGAGACTCTGACTCTTGCAGGGATGTGGAAAGAAACTGCACATGCATTATATTTGTAAACACAACAGCACTGTGCTGCATTGGAATTCCTCCATTGTCAGGGGTTCAGCTCTGGTGGAGAGCCTATTATTTGAAGGTCCACCGTTTTAGACCAAGGTGGCAGTGACCCAGGGGCAATTGCCAGATGGTGTGTGTTGACTGGGCTGTGTGATTCGAGCTGTTGACCTCAGACCTGATCCCCACGCTGGCGTCCACATATGTATCACGATCATGATTGGTTGCCTGTGCTAGCATGCAGGCCCAGCAGGGTGGCCAAGGATCAGGCCACCATGAACCTTTGTCTACTGTGTCACCACTGTCTGCAGAACAATGGCAGACTTCAGTGTTCGGTATCCCGTAGCTGCTGTCTACAACTAGCACTGCACATAGGCCCAAAACCAGGCACGGGGAAACAAACAAAACAACCCACATTTGGCTACCACCAACAACCAAGAAATAGCTTACATTAGGGGACAAAGAAACAGCCAGAGGAACTGTAATAACCAGCAGATCACCAGGACAATGTCATACAAAGCGACTGAAGACGGACAGAGGCAGGTGATAACTTACCACTGGAGCAGTTGGGCCCGCCCCATCCCGGCTCGCATTGACAGGTGTTGGGCGCAATGCAGCGGCCGTGCACGCATTTATCAGCACAGTGAGCTGTGGAGACAAGAAATCCATCAAATCAGAGGGGGCGTGGGGGGATTGAAGGAAACATGCAGAGAAAAAAAAATCACATTTACAGCACAGCTGTTAAATACTCTCCTCTCAAATATCACTTAGAAACTGCAACCGTGTCGGTTCGTGAATGACCTACATTTTCCCAGATAAATTGAGAAACCTAACTAAAAGGGCACTGAAAAACCACCAATTTATCTATCTGCTTCCGAGGCTCCAGAATGCACCCCTCGGGGTTCCTGGTGAGAGATTTGGAGCAATCTGGCTCGACTGCCAATAATAAGCCATCTCTGGCACGCCCACAACCCCTGGTGTGCCATTACCTGCTGCCACCTGCAGGAGGCCTGGGTCAATGCGCATACATGTCCTGTACCCACCTCCAACCGCATCCCTGCTTATCTCAGGCCTGGGAAATGTGCATGCCACGAGATGTGTCACCACTTTGCTGTTTTGTTGGCAGCGCTAGCATGGCAGAACATCTGTTTTCTCACGTTAACTAGCCAAATGTTTTTGTCTCTCCGTGCCATTATTTTCTACGGTAACCCGCATGCAATTTTTAAGTGCACCCTTAATTCGGATAATTGCTGCATATAACATGGGGCTGGACCGTGTAGTTTAGAGCTCCCACTAAAGGGAAAGCCGTACATAACATCCTGGTGGGCTGTATATATGCATGGGGCCAACCCGGCAGTAGATTTAGCCTCGCAGTTTCCATTCGCCCAGGCATTTCTGCTGGTATCTGCAGCCAGATGTGCACTGTACACTCACAGCTCTGCCGGCTTCTCCTCCGTTGACTCCCTTGAAATAATGCTCTGTGACGCCTAGCAGGGGCGTTTCGTGCTCCAGCTGCCACATCTATTAGTAAGATGACTACCTACTGCAAAGGAGGTTTAGAGCCACAGCAAAGAGGCGCGTGTCTGTGCGCGGGCATGTGTCTAAGAGAGAGAGAGAGTGCTCATGCGCGCACACTTGTAGCTAAAAGAGGGTGTAAGAATATTACTGACACCTTGGTAAACAGCTGCACTCCTGTATCCACACAGCGAAAATTAAAATCCTGTCTTGTTTTTAGAATGACCAACCAAAACCAGAAATCTCCCAACTGAACGTTAATATATGCAAATGGTCATGAGAGCGCCAGGGGACCACTCCTGTGGCGATAGTGCGCCGTACAAATGTCCTTTAACATTAACATTAACATACTTATTTTTTATGGATAGCCTGAAAATCTGACCGCATTTTCTAGTGAAGTTTCGGCGCAATGCGCTTGTTTGAAATGCCTCTTTTCATGAAATAAGTGCCTTATCGACCTGCAATTTCCCATAATCACTGTCCTGGACGCAGCCTTAGCCAACTCCACATCCACACACAGTTCCCATAATCACTGTCCTACACAAGACCATATCCACCTGCGCATTAATGATTTCCAATGAGTACACATTTTTTCAGGATCTATCTGCATTGGCCATCGAGATCCCAAACACACAGAAAAAATGAGTTACCAGACCGCAGCACAGGTGCTCCAAGATGTCGGCTATCATGTTCACCACGTGGGGATTAATCCTTTCTTCATCAACAAACGGTAATAAAGTGAACCAGCAGTTTGAGATTGGGTTAGAAGGAAACGGGGTGGCCCTGAGGGAGGAGCAAGATGGCTCCAGGCATGTTGGCGCACGCCACGTACCGGACTCAAGTGGGGGTTAAAGGGCAAAGTAGTCGCTCATCATTGAAAACACCCTTGGGCACTACACAATATACCACACGTATGAGAGAAGTATAGTAAAGAACCAAGGTTCTGCGAAGTATTGTGTCCGCGTCTTCTTTGCCCCACCTCGTATACTACGACATCTATCTCAAAGAATGTTTACTTCTAGCCTGGCTATGAATAATAGCAAAGCGCAGATGATTGCGCGTACAGAGCACATTTGGCCGTTGTTTGAAAATAAAACATTAGTAATTTTAAAGTTGTGTCACGTTCTTTGCAACACGCGGACCCGCCTGCCTGGGTAGCCAAAGAACTGGAAGAAATAAACACACTTAAAGCGCTAAACTGAACTTATTGATATCAGGGATATAAAAACGATGATTCACCAACAGAATTCTTTAGGTTGTGTCGGTTTCGTTGTTGTTTTATTTTTGTTTATTTCACAGAAAATGAGCAAGCCACAGGCACAGCGCAAAGGAGAGTTTGTGTGTCAAGACGCATTTTTTAAAATGCGTTTTAAATTTAGAATGAACAAAATCAGAATGAACCAGATTCATACACAATGAAGAGTCAAGTGTTAAAAGGAATAAAGAGCGGATGGGTTGTGTTGGCATCAAGGGACTGCAACCTGTGGCTATTCAGATGTTTGCCGGTCAGATAGCACAGTGAGCTAAGCACTCACCCCTGATATCTGTGTGCAGCCTAATGGGGCAGGGTCGAATCCCAACAGGGTCAACTCAGTCTTTCATCCTTTGGAGGTCGATAAAATGAGTACCCCTCTGTGGGATAATAATGTCTTCTGTTATTTGAGTGCTGTGAGGCCTAAAGATGTGTAGCACTATATAAGAAATACATTATTATTTTAGACAGCAATTTTTTACCACTGACTATGCTGGACAGGGCTGATGGGAATTGTAGGCCAAACATCTGGGGAGTCGAAGTTTGCAGACCCCTTTTCTTTGCATATTCAATAGAGTTGGGATACAGATTTGGTGTAGACGATTCCACTGGCATGGAATTGCATATCTTGGCAACAGCCCCGGAAAGGGCTTGAAAGAGTACATGATTTTCCTCTAACATTGGGCGTAGCAATTATTATATTTCCTCTGCTCCACTAAGTAGAGTGCGTTTCCAATATGGATTGTTTTCTGAGGTTGACAAGCCACCTGGAACACAATTCAGCGCCACCTAACAGCCAACCCAAAAAAACTGCATCTGTTCTAGGGCACTCTATTCCCAAACTACCAGCAGCTTGAGACATTTGGCACAATCCTGTGTAAACTATATATGTTGCGCCGTTTGCGTAGGTCAGAACCCTTTATCATTGTTGCTACACTTATGACACTGGGTGGCCTTATTCTATTTGAATGGTTTTTACGGGTATGGTTATAGCCGGGATCTTTACCCAGGGGTCCCTCAGAGGTGCGAGTGCTCCAGATGCCCCTGCATTGTCTGCAGAATGGAGAACATTACTGACCACACACAACGATGTGTATCCAATGAGCTGCTAATGATTGACAGCCTGTAAACTATGATGAAAGGCCCGCTTCTTGTACATGGGCCACCCCTGTATTAAGTAAAGGAGCATTACTAAGCAATTTAATCAGCGACAGATATAGGCACGTCCAAAATTCATTTGAAATTATTCATGCCGTTGGAGTACACTAAATGGGATGTCGAACAATAGGGTGGAGGGCTGGGAGATGTGCCTTTTAATGATATGATATGGCATTTATAACGCACCTATACACAAGTGTTTCAAGGCGCGATTAATATTGTAAGGTCTAACGAGTCCCCAATCATAAACATTATCCGCATGCACAAGCGGGGGCACGAGCTTCTTGATTCACAGCTCAGGGTAAGTCTCCTCATGTGAGAGTGGGATAAAGTAAGATGCATATGTCTTAAGGAAACATCTGATGGCATCAGCGTTTTTTAAAAGCAGGCTTCTGTAATATTTTCGCCCCACACGGTGACCTGGTCGAAAGCCCAATTCTGTAGTATGTGTACATATGTGATTTAAACCTGGGGCTTGGGCTCTATTTATCAATGAATTGACACCATCAAGTGGCATTCTTAGAAGTTACCCCTCCTTCTAAAAGGCTTCCCCACTGGAGCTTTCAGAGTGGTTTTGGGCTTCACACCTATCCTGGAAACAGGCCCATTTGCCCCATGTAAGAGCAGGCTCAAAAGTGGACCATCGAGTGGACTGAGCCTGAAACGAATTTGTACAATGTCATCTTCCAGGAAGTGAGAAGCCTAATGAAAGAGGGAGCTCCCAAGGAAAGATCTGCCCTCCAGTTTTTCAACAAACTTCAAGTGGGTGCTAGTAAAAAACAAGAGGACCTGAGGTGTAAGACAAAGTGCAAGGAGGGCCTTGAGCAGTTCTTGCATCTGCCGTGAGCTGGAACCCAGGGGGTATTGTATGCTGCACACACCCCCATCCCCCAATAATAAAAACGTTCAACAACGACTTCCTGTTGCGGTCACACGATTGACAATCTTCCTTTGGGGAAGATCCCGCTGACTGGCATAAGAGGGCATCAAGTGCAATGGTGGAACATGAGAAGACCTCCTGCACTTCACTGTGCTGGGTCCCCTATACAGAGCAACTCGAAGAAGTCACCTATCCATATATGGAAATAGGAGGGAGCAGTATCGTATCAAGGGACTTCTACGCCCAGAGTACAAGGGCTGCAGCATTTTTGGGGGATAAAGAATAGACAAATTTGCTCTTGAAACTGGGGTGTGGGCAAGGAGAAAAGCAGAGTGAAACGGACTCTTGACGAACGCATTGAGTGCATCGTGGGTAGGGACATTTCGGGCTAAACAGGTCAGCATCTATATGATGATAGAAGTTCCAGATGAATTTTGTCCTTGGGCAGTAGGCAGCACTCCATGGTAATGGAAAAATCGGCGCATCGCTGCTAAGAAGTGTCTGTGGTATGCGTCTACTCCACTACCCTGCTCTCATCACGTCTTCTGTTTGTTTTTTTGGTTTATTTTTAATGCTCGCTCTGCTCTACAGCCTTTATGTTTTTAATGATGGCATACCATTGGCCTAATTTAAGTAAATGCTCTGGCATAAAAGGTCCCACTGGACCAAACATGTTCAATGAAAGGCATTGGACGTAACAGGCCGAAGACTGGAGGGACGAATGGAGAGCGATAGGGGAAGGAGCTACTCATACATCTGCATTGATCCCTTTGGCATTCCTAATGGCAGACCAAAACTGCAACGGGTCCACACAATGACAGTTTGAGTAAATTTGATATGCTTGTTTACATATGTTAGAATTACCTTGTCGATTATTTTGATCGAGAGTAAAACGGTAGACATGTGTTCTACTACATTTTTCACCACAAAAAGCAGGGACCCCCCCCCGGCACTCCCTCCACTAATCACCCCCACCCACTCCCCCTATATAACAGGCCCCTACCCAGCCTATTTTTATCTGAGGGGAAAAATGAGTAAAGCAAATTCGACTATTGTACTCTCGATCAAAGTGGCGAGTACCTTTTCTCTAGTGACCTTCCTCTAGTGACCCTTGACCCTTAGAATTGACAATAAAAAGAGCATAATTGATGATCTTATTAGACCCTTTATGAAAACAGGAACATGGTGAAGAGGAGAGGGTCTGCTGGTGTTAGTTCATGAAGCCCTACATGAACATTATTATGAAAGTGACCGCTGGACTTCTATGCTAGCATTACGTCATGTCAGTGTGCAATAGTACCTTAAAGCATTTATTATGCACAGAATGGAATTACCATACTAAATGACCCCCAACCGGACAGACCCAAAGAATATGGCAAAGTAATACTTTATTGTCAGTTCAAAATAAAGTAGGGCAATCTGGCAAACCACAAGCAGTAGTCTGCACACTTACGCACGATTTTAATTACACAAAGACTTTATACCTCAATATGCGTCAGCTATGACACTATCCTACATGGCAAACTTAAAACCTATTGAAGGGAGGGGTTGGTTAATGGAAAATATGTACCTATAGTATGTGTAAGTATTAATGACTTAATTGGCTGCCCCTTATCTAGTAGGCACGCCTTGAACTACCTCTAAATACTTTTAATACTCATTATAACAGAATAATGTAGCAGATTGGCCTGTGCAACTTTGTATAGCAGGTTGCTACATGGACTCATATGATTGGTTGGCATTCTCTCCCAACCTTGGATGTTTGTCTCCTTAGCAGCACATAAGCAAAATGAAACCCAGTTGCAGAGAACAACATCAGACTACTACCCACTTGCTCCAATTAGTTCATCATCTCTCATCGGCCAGGCCCTTTGCCAAAGTTTCTCTTTTGTAGTTGGCCTTGCAGCCTGTTCTTTGCTCTAGGTTCTTTGAGGGAGTGTTGGTACACCCTTATCTTCATCCGGAGCTTAATGAATGGCCTTTGTTTTCACCCTCAGAGTCACGTGTGAGGAGACCACAGACTTGTCCATGTCGACCTCTTATTTACTACTATTTGATTTAATTGTACTAGGTGCTATTACTCCTCTTGGCCCTGGAGACTTGATCACTCCATCTCACATATGCTTTCGGAATTTTTAATTATCTAGTACTTGGCACTTGTGGATGTTTTCTTTTTAGCTTAATCTAAGAGAAATATATGTCATGTTGATGGCTTATCCTCTTGACTCCCTTTCTGCCTTACAATTATTCCTTGATTTTCATCCTTGATCCCAAGCCAAGAGGCTCATCTCCATCGTTCATATGATGCAGTTTTCGAGTGCCTCCCGTCTCTGTAGCCTTGGTCTGTTTCTGAGGTAGCTTGGTTAGATTCAATACAAGTCCGACGTCCATCCGTTTCCCCATGGCCGCTTTAGTCACATTACAGGTTATATCGCAGCAAGATTCTATATGTCTCCGCTACCGTGCCTTTCCGCATATATACATTTACTTCGCCTCTTCTCAGTTGGTTCTTTGATACTCATGAGTTCTTCAGACTTGATTACATGTTTCTCTTGTTTCTTCAGTTAGATCTTTCATTCTTTCGAAAATTCATTGATCGTTTCAGTGCGTCCATGTGTCTTTACTTCAAGACGTCACTCTGCAGCTGTTAGATTTTCTTTACAGTTCTTCAATCTTCATTGCGGTATTTCGACATCCGTCTACTATCT
The DNA here is from genome assembly GCF_040938575.1 of Ambystoma mexicanum. Taxonomy (NCBI): domain Eukaryota; kingdom Metazoa; phylum Chordata; class Amphibia; order Caudata; family Ambystomatidae; genus Ambystoma; species Ambystoma mexicanum. The sequence goes on along the minus strand of NC_090935.1, from coordinate 1,001,502,342 downwards.
CATTATGAGGGTACATTCGATACAGTTGTCTGAGTGCATAACGTCTCTCATACACTCAATGCGGCATCAGGACAATGATTGGTGTCATACATACGACTCTTTCACTGTCTGTACAACATGACAGAGGTGAGGAGGCAGAGTTTAACAATGACGTATTTGTCTGCTCAGTGATGTCAGTAATGAGTTCTACCAGCAGCATTCCTTTTTTCTAGGATGGTCTCTGTACTGTCTCTATACCTCCGTCCCCCCATCATCTTAAGTCTTGCACCCGGTATGGTTGATTAAAGGGAATTTCGCAAGCAACCTTTTTACCACAATCATTCACACACTGGCAGTATGTCCATGAGAGGAAACTTTACTCACAAGTGGTGCAGCAGTAAGCCCAGCACATAGTAATGCAGGTTTTACTTTGAGCTTTGCTCCCTATTGATGGCATCTCTGATCAAAAGTCTTATGCTACACCTCAACGCAGGGTTCTGAAACTCTAGCTCTCCCGATACCTTGAGCTACAACTCGCATTAGCCCAATCAACCATAATCAATGATGAGGGATCATGGGAGCCCTAGTCCAAAACAGCTATGAGCCACAGATTGCACACCCCTGCCATAACCAGGCTACGTGTGACTGATGGAAAACCAACAATTGTTACAGGCAACTAAAACTATTAATTTCTTGAAAAATCGTGTGAAGGGCATGTATACAGTGGGACACGTTATTCTGTCATGCTCATCATACAATCTTCCAGAGAAAAGTCTGGATTTTCAAACTATGATTAGGCGTGGGGGGGTGAGTTCATTTTCAATGCCTTTATTTAGCTTTTGCACTTCAAAATTCATCTATATTGGAAAAAGCACATTGAGCTGAGTGGGTCACCAAGCAGTCCATCCCTTTGGCTGCATACTCTGTTTTGGTCACAGATCATGGCCACACAACTCTCCACTGCCAATGGAAAAACTGAAATAAACTTTTTTTCACCAACTAAGTCAAGAATTGATATGAGAAAAAAAAAGATTTACATGAGGGATTACACTCAAAGATTTGACCCATTAAAGAACGAAACCTAACGGTATTAAAGAATGGAGATTTCATATAAATGGACACTCGGCAGGTAAGACCATATTCCTAGATGCCCCCTTCCCGAGTGAGACCAAAAGAAAGTCCCACTGACCCCTTTGTAAGACACAATGGAAGTCACATTTTCCATCACAGTACCAATTTAGGACCATCACGAGGCTCGGACCTGTCTTGTTTCAGAAGTGCCAGCTACCCCCCTGCTTGAGTTCACCATGACATGACCCTAGAGCTGGTACCTGTTTACTCCATACCGCCTTGTGACTCGCAACCCACTCGGGCATTATCGTGATTAAAGGATGTTCCATGGAGAACCAGAAAAAAGATGTCACTCTATGATTTAAAGGGAGAGACCCCACATCCTTACCTCGGAAAACATGTGCTATGTTGGTGGGAAAGCCCTTTAGTACATTGATCCTTCTTAAAGTAGATGACAAAACTTGGGCCAGTATTCTGCAACCCAAGAGTCTGCATTTCCTCTTGCAATCAGTTGCTATACACCTTGCACCCATCACCTGTTTGTTTTGCTTTGTTACCCCGGGTGGGACAGGTATGCCCAAACGTGGGTCCTGAGCCTGCTAGGTCTAGAAACCCAAGCTACTCCTCATTATTAATGACGTTCAATGAGGCCGAAACATGTCTGGGGATGCTTGCGGTCTCATGCAGAAGGGATGTAACCTAGCAGTTAGGCTTGACTGCCCCTTTTGGGGTAATACCAAGCCTGATTTGCATATGGTCTTTCCCCTCGCTGTAATGGTTTGGCAGGCGAAGAACGATGGTCTGGAGGGTTGCCCAGAGCAATTGCCAGAGGTTTAAGATTAAATTTAAACCTTCCAGCCATCACCTCTTCGTTTTTTCCTATACTGATGGTTGCCATATATTGCATATCTGCCAAACATCAGTGTAACTAGTGGGGTTCACCCTAACACATCAAAAACCAGTCAGTCATTGCTTGTGCTTGTATACCCTGTCAGCTGTAAATGTCTAAAAATAAAACTGGCATGGGTCTCCAAGCTGCTCCCTGTTGAAGACCAGGCTGCATTGTGGCCAAAACTGGGTCCACTTAAACTTGATTGAATTTTAATATGGCATGGATAGCTCTCAGTTTCGGGTTGGCCCACTCAGCAAAAAAGTCCCATACTCCTGGAATGTGATCTCTAACGAGGGGGATTCTCAACCCAGGATCTTCATGCAATTTGTCGACCATCTGATTGGGCTACTTAGCTCTGAAAGAAAGATTTTGTCTACTTAATTGGTTGGATTATATCCTTAATATATGTGCAAATGATTTTTATTGCTGCCGTGAGGTTCAGGTGGGTAGCAAGTTATTTGGTGATTATGTAGGTTTTGAGAAGGTGCCTAAATCCAAGAAGAAATGCTCACCATAGACTCTGGGAAGTCTGGTCAGTGTATCTCAAAGCCGTATATTAACCCTCAATTTCAGAACCAAATCTTACTTTGTTACTCCGCTTTAACATCGAATACTCCAAAGTTAAGTGGATTTGATGACTGCTGCAGCTCTCTTGCATTAGAATTACACACTGGGGCCTTGAATCTGTGCCCCCATACTTATCACTACACAGATACACTGGCGACTTGAAATCCTGAGAAAGCGAGAGCCACCTTTTTGCAAATATTAGACTTTTGTCATTATATTAGCATCCTGTTTCTTATTTGCAACGATACGCACACAAGTCGATCTATTGTTGTATATAGATAAACGCTCTTTGAAATCCTCCTGAAGACGCTGTTATGGTGCTGGCGAGGGTCTTTTTTTGAGAGATTTGGAAACTCAACATAGAAACATATCTGCATATGTGAACAACTGGAGAACAATAAAATACATGTTAAATGCTAAATAAAATGAATCCACGGCTCATTTGAACTAATGAACAAATACGCGCTAATAGCCACCTTATATACACAGAAATACTTGTCTACAAACCGGGACGATATTCAGGGATTTAACAAGTTATACGTTAGATGTGCATTCACAGTGCGGTCCTAATCTCGGACAACACTGGCTACACCCATCACTTGCCCTGCCCTGGGATTCCCCACTGTATCTTAATAAGTTCCGTGTGTTTCATCAACTGGGACCCCCAAAAATCATAATTACACCTTGCTTGTTTTACAACAAAATAAACTCTGAAATTAGGTTGACCAGACGTCCTGGTTTTGGAGGACACCCTCAATTATTCACACCATGTCCCCACCATCTTCTTCAAAATAGTTGAATGTCCCAGTTTTAGCAGCTAGATCCTTATCAAAGCACTTCTCCGATAACTGGTCAGCCTCCAGGCGGCAGTGTAACAACCAGCGTTGGTTGCTGGTAGCAGGACAGAAGCCTCAAAGACATGCATTATAAGAAGAACTATACATATAAATAAATAAACACATTGGCAATGGCCCACTTCACACTGGTCTTCTGAAGAAAAAAATGCTGAATTGAAAATATAAAAATCATATGTACCCATTACTCTGCAGGTTTAGCCATTCTCACTGGTCATATGTTAGGGATCCACTGTCCATTTTCTGTGTTTAATTTTTCAAAATGTTAAGGTTTGCAAAATCTGGCCACTCCACATAAGATACAACTATTGAGGACGTGTGTCTATCAGCACACCCACTGCATTCTGGTGCTCTATTTTGTGTAGTGTAAGAATCATTTTGCATGATAATTTATGGGTTTATGCTGATTTGCGTTTGTATAGCACACAGCTGTCATTGGTATGCCTTGGTAGCATAACACACATTACACCATTTTATGACACCTCCAGAGGAGGCCTTGAAGATTAAAGAGAACTCGCATCTGGTGTGCTCCCCCTTCGGGATGCGAGTGTGATTTTGGGGTTTTGTACAGTGTATTGTGTTACCAGTCTGGCCATTAACTGCACAGACACTAAGACACATCTAACTCTCGGGGGATGCGTGCACCCGTGGGCAGCAGCTTAGGCAGGCGCCAGGATCAGACAGAGTGATCGCGAGCCGGGGGCGCGGAGCAGCGCGCCCAGCCTCCCTTTCACACAAAGATGAAACGCATTACAGTGCCTTATGATTCGGAGGAATTTAAAGCGGATCAATAAAAAATGCAAGTGTCAGATTTTGAGCCTGGACCAAGTAATCAAAGTATGGCTTTTCCTGTGTGTTAATACAGTGCTGGCTGTGTTGTGTTTGAACAGTTGTCTGTGGAGTTGCTACTCAGCGCCGAGGGGACATTCGCAGAGTGAGAGTCGATGGTGAATAACCAGAGATGGGAAAGGAGCCAACCCCTTACTGTGAGGGCATCTTTCTGCGAGCGCTTCCACGGAGAGGGCAGGGGTCCTGCTCAACCCTTACACCACAAGCACTCTTACAGGACATAAAAGCACACAGCAAACTCAATGGCTGCTCAGACAACTCGCCCAGGCCAGGTAAGGCCAAGTCAGCAGGGACACTTTCCAAAGGGCCGTTTCAGAGCAGCTCTGCACAGCTGCAGTTTGGTGCTTGTCCCTAGACGCAGATCACTATGATTGGTGAACTGGTGTACACTATGCAGGATTCCATAATGCAAAGGGCACTGCAGCTAGAGTCACCGCTAAACATGTGGTCAGCGCTCCTTTCTTCCATTTGCCAAAACCAAGAGGGTCCTATTGAGGGTGGTCTAGTCCTTGATTTCAGGCCCACACTTTAGGCGTTTACACAGTTGGCGGGACCAAGCTGACCATTTACCACAAGCCATCTGCTTGCCAGAGGCAATAGTATTATTGAGTCCAACTTAGAAGGGAGTTATGCAGTCTCTGCTCGTCTGCCTACTCAATTTTAGGAAATGCACCAGTCTCATTTGCAGGGGCTCATTGCATCGGCCGCCACAATGTGCACATTTTGCTTGGCCCAGATAAGCAAATGCCCTGTAATGACATGTGTGCTGGCATGCTCGGTCTTACAGGCTGCAGTGTCAATTGTATGCTAGTTTTGCTGTTCGTGGTCTCTAGGCTGCATCCCTGAAACTCCAATGCACATGACCCAGTCAGGAAGCGTGACGTGCAGTGAGTCCAGATTTCGGGGAATGCGGCCTGGAGACTGAAATTATACAGGCCTGGAGTCCTGTAAAGGTCAGTGGTTGAGGTTGAGGAGTATGGCGAAATGGGATGTTGGGGAATGGCCATGCAGCATGAGGGTTATGCCTGGGCAGCACCCACTTGAAAAGAACATGGGTAAGTGAGAGGCAGGAATAAGAACTTCCTTGCGGAAACAGCCACAAAAGGCTGCCTTCCGCAAGGTTGGTCTTATATCTGCGACTTTCAGACATTTGACTCCAGTGCAAGCCACACTATATGCTCGAACTGCATAGAAAAAAAGCTTGCTTTATGTTTTAACAGAAATAATCATTTTGGAAGGTGTGATGATTCATGGGATCACGTCACTTCTCCTCAGGGGGAGCCCATTCCCATGAGGCTAGGGAGGTGAGACCACTACCAAATAGTCCTCCTAAGAGTTGCGGAAAGCAGGACCTCACAGGGTGAGACTACCTTCATGAGGATAAGGACTTCCATTCGGTGAAGGAACTCCCTGACACCTTTTCCCTAGGGACCAAGTCCTTGTCAAAGATCCCACAGAACACTACTGTTTGTTATGGTAAGGCTTCTTTTGTCTTTGATCCACACATCAATATGACCTGGACAAAGAAGAACAAAAGAGATCTGGAGAGTAATAGCAGACTGCTTGGCTATGGTAATGAGAAGAGTTGGCCCCAAGGAAGCATAAAGAACACCTCAACCACTGATCATAGTGCTGAGAAGAGTTGGCTCCAAGGGGGCCTAAAGACCATCTCAACAACAACAAAGAAGGACTTGACCTCTGCACTTGGGAGGATCCAGCCCCAGGAAATAAAGAGTGAGAAAGGAATAGGAAAACAAGAGAGCAACCAGCGAGAAACCAGCCCAGCCTGGGAAGTTCTAACCTGGGAACACAAAGCTGCAAGGATGCTGATCTTCAGTGGTGGGGATGCTGAGAGACAGTCAGCAGAGCACAACGTCGGAAGGCAACCTTCTTATCAACCGAATAGAAAGAAAGAAACCAACAGTGTCATGACCTCGAGGAGGTGGACCATGTGATACTGCAACTGTGCCAGAGTCATGTGGTCTAAGTCTCTGCGGAGACGCAAGGATAAAGTGGCGAGCAGCGTGAAGAAAGCAGGAGACACTGGAGTTATTCGAGTCAGCCTAACTGTCCAGGAGGAACCGGCAATGCAGTCCTAACAATACACAGGTAACAGGAGCAGCGGGAGAACCGGTAAGGGTTTAGGGCAAATCCAGACTCTAGAGAAGCTCAGGAGAGACCTCCCTCGTCACAGTAGTGACATCAGGATAATCCAGAGTCCAGAGAAGAGCTCAGGAGTCATCTCTTTCGTCACCATAGTGATACTCAGAGTCAAGAGAAACTCTGGAGTAATCTCCCTTATCACAGTAGTGATAATCAGACAACTAAAAGCCAAGAGAACTTCAGGAGTAATCTCCCTCATCACCATAGTGATAGTCAACAATTCAAAAAAGAGTACATCAGGAGAAGTCTCCCTTATCGCAGTGATAATCCAAAAAGGATTAAAGAGGAGATGAGACAACAAGACTTGTCTGGCAGTCATCTTCAGAACATGGTAAAACTGGGAAGGATTTCTGGAGCTGTAAAGCAAGCTTTCGGAAACCCTTGGACATAGGTAAAGGGACTTTTGAGGACTATTGCTAAAGAATATCTCAAGACAGCCATCAAGGCTCTGAAAGGTGGGTCAGGAGGAGAGAGTCAGTCTCCTGACCAGGCTTTCTTTGTTGAATCAGAAGCTAAAGCAACGGATTGCTGGAAAAGAGATAAAGACTGAGCCAGTTTACCAGGAGAAGGGAGTCATTCTCCAGGCACTAATCTTCACTTATATGTTGAACCTTTTTTGTAGACTAGTGGCAGGGCAAAAGTAGGTTTTGGACAGAGGACAGGCACTTTTTCTTTGAATAAACATCCTGAAAACAACCAACGAGCTGTTATCAGTTTAGTTAGGGATAACCCTTCAGAGATAGGGAGAGATAGGTTATTTTCTTCAAATAAAGCCTTGTTGAAACATGCCACCCCTTTGTCCGGCTCCTTACGCCACCTCACCACAAAGGTCAGTGCTAAAAGAAGACCATTTGTACACTAATTAATCCATCACCAACCTGTTCCATATTGCCCAGGATTTCTTTAGACATGTGCATGGTTCCCTCACTGAGGTGGTCTCAGTGGCACTGGGGATGCTGGAGAGAGAACAGATATAATGCAGATAACCACCATTCACCCAAGTACCTTTATATTTTACTTTAATCAAGCAGTGCCACGGTTTCTGGTGGTCGGCATTTTGAATAAGGAGTTCCAGCATGCGTTGGACATTTGCCATAGCAGCACATCATGCAATGGTGGAACAAGCCGAGGGCACTAGAGTCTGCCAATGGGAGAAACATTTTGGAAGATTCTTTACAGAAACAGCACCAACAAGTCAGTAGCTCATGTGGTGCAGCTCGTCCACCTTTAAACATGTGTCTAGGGATGGATAATATATATAGCTGGTTTCTTAGTTAGATTGCTCCCCAATTAGTGAACTGGAGGTCTAAGGTATTTCATCATTTTGGAAACTTGACTAAAGCTCTACAACTGAAAAAATCAGAAAAAAGAAACACTAATTTCGAATTGCCTTGTAGACCATGTCAGCAGCACACAAACGAAGGCTACTGCCTGTCGGGAGCCTGTCAGGGGCTGGAAGGGCTCTGGGCCCCCACACGCCTGCCACCACTTGGTAAGGACTTCCTCCGACCCATACAGCGGTGTATTGTACCCTTGCAACCCACCCATCACTATCCTTCTATACACTGACACAGGACAGCTCCGGAAATCCGAGGTATCATGGCCACCAACTTGTACTTTGACACTGTTAGTTAATGCACCATAATATTATTAAGCAAACCTGCATTATGGCGCCATATCTATGCCTCAACAATTGCTATTAATAACATATCTGCACTACTATTAACTCTGTTACTCCTAGCCCATATATGCCTGGCCATTAACTGTTGAACTTCGCCCATATGCGCTTTGCCCTGACTGCTACCTCTAACCCGTATGCGCCTCACCTTGAAGGTGATTTTAGCCTAGTAATGCTTTGCCTTTGACTGCTGTTTTTAGCGTACTTGTGCTGTGCCACTGATAATTGATGTTAGCCTACTTGTGCTGTGCCAAAGAGAATTGATTTCAGCCTACTTGTGCTGTGCCATTGATAATTGATTTTAGCCTGCTTGTGCTGTGCCAAAGAGAATTGATTTCAGCCTACTTGTGCTGTGCCATTGATAATTGATTTTAGCCTGCTTGTGCTGTGCCAAAGAGAATTGATTTCAGCCTACTTGTGCTGTGCCATTGATAATTGATTTTAGCCTACTTGTGCTGTGCCATTGATAATTGATTTTAGCCTACTTGTGCTCCACCATTAACTGTCAAACTTAGCCTTTACGTGCTCTGCCACTGAAGGGGATTCTAGCCCAGCTATACCTTGCACCTGGCCATTGATTGTCAAACTTAGCCTACATGTGTTTGCCAATAGCCGGTAATCCCTGCCTTCATGCGCTCTGACATTGATTGCTGAATCAAGCCCATGGGTGCCCGCCCGTCCATTGACGGTTGAACTCAGACTATACCTCCCTTACCTAATCAACCACCCGGGGCACATAGCCCCCACCCACTTACCAGTGCTGTCCACATATATATGTGTACAGCACTGGTAAGTGTATGTAAATGTATAACTCCCTATACGGATACACCATAAGCATTATAACATTTTGCCTCTGGTCTATTACCCTTTTAGCATTCCCAACCGGCCCAACAGTTGACAATAGCCAACACCACACTGTTAAGTATCACCAACGTAATCAATCCTGCATAGCTTTCACCTCTCTCATCACCATGGAGGAAGTTAACCCCTCCATTAGACCAAGGACTGAATCAATTAGGGAACGCCCATGTAACCCTTGTAGCCCACCTACCAGAAACGCAAGGCTCAGAGCAAGACTTACCAGATTATACAAGCCTCTGACCAGATCTCTCCCGGCTGCCAACAAAAGAACTACCACCCACCAAGCTAGTACTACTAATAGCAAAACTAAGCCAGCCCCTACCCCCCACACTAAAACTAAAACTACCACTGCAGCCCCACCTCTTAAAGGCGGACTAATAAATGCACGATCCCTAACAGCTCATGCCACAGACATCTGCGATATTATACTGTCCAACAAATTGGACTTCCTTGCTGTCACAGAGACCTGGCTGCATGAGGCGGCAGGACCCTTAATATCTCTAGCAATCCCAGACGGCTACACCATTCTAAGACAGGACAGAAATAATATGCGAGGCGGCGGTGTAGCCATTATCGCAAAAATTAGCCTAAATATGAGAACCACTGTCATCCCAGACTCCAACTCTTGCGAAGTGTGCGCCATTAAACTCCCACTTCACAACTCACAGACCTTGACCATCTACCTCATTTACAGGCCCCCGGGCCCGCTGGGCACTTTTGATGAAGATATCTATTGCCTATTATCCACCAACCTTAAAACTTCCACGCAATTACTTATTCTAGGAGACTTTAACCTAGGCTATAACAACCCCTTAGACAAACATGCCTCCAATGTGGCTAATACCCTCACGGAATTGGGACTAACCCAAAAAATTGTGGAACCCACCCACAACAGAGGGAGAACCCTCGACTGGGTAGCAGACTATAACTGCTCTGCAAGCATAACCTCCATTTCCCCACTATTATGAACAGACAATTACCTGGTCACCTTTGACTTAGCCACCATCAGGCCACTTCTACATTTAGCCAATATGGCCCCCTCATGCCCGACCAGGAACAAAAAGAGTATCACTAAAGACAAAGTTATCCCGTCCATTCTACCCACCCTGAACCAACTAGATGAACACCTTAACCCAGAGCTACTTGTGGAAGAGTATAACAAAATCGTACGTTCCACACTTAACAACATAGCCCCCCTTAAACTCAGACCCAGTAAACCAAAAAACCACCTCAATAAGTGGTTCACCCCTGAACTAAAAGACCTCCGCCAACTCAAAAGAAGTTGAAAATCGTCCTGGAGAATCTCACCCACAGAAGAGCACAAAAAAAAACTTACAGAAATCTCCTCACACTATAAAAAAGAAATAGTCCTGGCCAAACGGAATTCTTATAATAAGCCCATAACCACGGCTAACTCAAGCATAAGGGGGTTGTTCTCAATTCTAAAAGAACTAGAGTCGCCCACTCCCATCCCTGATATATGTACAAAAGACAAAACCTGGTGTACGGAGATACAACAAGCTCTGACCAACAAAGTCACCATGCTGCAAAAGAAAATTGCGGCTAAGAAAGCCCCCCTCAATCCAAACATACTTAACACCAGCCCATCTCCACTAGAACAAAATACAACTAATCAATTCAGATTTACTAAAACCTCCATCCTGGAAGTGGAAAAAACGAGTCTCTCTCTCAAGCCTTCTAATTGTCAAGGTGACCTCTGCCCAGCACAACTCATAAAAGATGCTGCCAGAGAACTTTCACCCTTCATATCTAAGCTTGTGAATGCCTCATTCACCACAGGCATTGTACCATCCAACCCAAAACAATCATGGGTACTGCCCCTATTAAAAAAACAATCCCTTGACCCCCTCATCCCCACTAACTACCGCCCCATAACAACAGTCCCCTTTCTACTAAAAATCTTGGACAAGATAGCATACACCCAAATGCAAAAATGTCTAGAACAACACAAGTTCCTAGGAACAAGGCAGTCCGGCTTCCGCCCACAACATGGAACCGAGACTGCGCTCATCGACTTGAAGGCCCAAATTGATGAGTTAAGAGACAAAGGTCAAACAGCATTCCTTCTACTTTTGGATCTCTCGGCCGCCTTCGACCTTGTAGACCACAAAGTCCTCTGTAACCACCTTAACTCTGCAGCTTACTTTTCCAAAGAAGCCATACTATGGGTCGAATCTTTCCTGAATCAAAGGACCATGAGGGTGTTCTCCCCATCCTGTGCGGTGTTCCCCAGGGCTCCTGCATATCTCCAACATTATACAACATATTTACCAAGCCCCTTTTTGATGATCTGGACCTTCTTGGTATCACCTACACTAACTATGCAGATGATACCCAGCTTCTCCTCCCACTTTCCGGGGATTACAACAAGGATTTGGCCTTGGTAAATATATGATATGATGGGTTATTTATAACGCGCTTAATACCCAGAGGTTTCTAAGCGCGGACCCAGGGATCGAACCTGTGGTGCTCCGTATCGTCTTGCTTCCAAGGCGAGCACGTTGCCTACTGAGCTATCCTCCCGAGACAAATAGGGTGTACCTCATCATCCAGGCATGGCTGGCTACTCATGGACTATGCCTGAATGATGATAAAAAAGAGCTAATCATTCTAGGCACACACTCCACCCTCAAAAAACTAGGCCAGAAATATCACGCCTTTGAAATCGATGGAAACACTATCAACGTTGCCAAGGAAGTGAAGACTCTTGGCTTCTACCTAGATGCTACCCTCTCCTTCAACAAACAGGTAAACCCTCTGGCCTCAGTCCCAGCTTATACATGTAAGCTTATCAGAGCTGGTAAATGCTTCATCTCTGATGAGAACTGTCTGATCCTAGCGAGAGCCCTCATCTTATCCAGACTCGATTATTGTAATGCCCTATATATTGGGGCTAACAAATCCATCCCACATAGAATAGAAATTTTATAAAATAATGCCCTGAGAGCAGCTCTTGGCATCCCCAAACGAACCCACATCTCTAAGATAAGGCGGAATAACAAGTGGCTGTCGACCCAAGACAAAATCTTACTGAAAGTTGCCTCCCTCACTCACAAAGCCCTGAACAACGCGGCGCCTCCCTATCTCTCGGATAGACTCATAGAAAGACAATCATCCAGACCCGCCAGAAGTAGCTATGCCAATACCCTTATCATTCCGAGATTTAAATTGTCCAAGGCCGGAGGTGCTAGCTTCCCCGTCCGGGCAGCCCAAGTATGGAATTCACTGCCCCAAACTATACGTGCTGAGAAATCCTACCTTAAATTTAGAACCAACTACATCAATCACTTGAAGCAATCGATCAACTAATCAGCAACCCCTACCATCCTCTTGCCTCTATTACAGATACAGATTGTATACTATAAATGGCCTTGTACCGCTCTGCCTGATGTTACACCACCGGCAAGCATTATTTAATTTCATATCCTGTATATAACCTATCGTATATTTCTGTATAATACCTGTATATAATGCACTGTATTGCTGCCTATCCTGTCTATAGTATTTTCATCATGTAAAGTGTATCTTGTAACCTTTGTAACCATTGTAAGCTTCGCATACCCTTATTGCTGCGCCCTCGTACCCGCGGATCTGGTGCGCATTACAAATGAATAAAACAAACAAACAAACAAACAAACACTCACTAAGGCGAAAATACTGGTATGTTCTGTCTGCGAAGCAGCCTAAAAATATTAAGGCTTACCTTATGCCTCAAGCTTCATAGGTCTTTTCCCTGAAAATGAAACCTAGGCAGAGGTTTAAGAGACATGAAAACCTCTTAAACTCGTGAATGAGACCAGCCTTTCTATTCAAAGGCAGTGGTTTGATCTAAACTGAGAATGTTTTGCTCTCCACATCCTTGTCAGTTGTTCCTTCTGTAAACGTGTCGGCCTCATAAAAGGTTCCCCTCAAACATTACAGGAATTGGTCATCGGTGCTGTTTGCAACTAATGATAAAACAAAATATAAGGAGAAGGCTAAAAGCAATTATAAAAAAAGATCAGCCTGTGCCAGAGCATATGTGTGATTGTATGCCATCTGGCAAGGGTGTAAAACCCTTATCTTTTTCATTGCTATTAAATAATAAAATTATGCGGGTAATTCTGTTTAGGAAAGCAGAGTCTGCTTATCAGGCCCCCTCTTTTATAAAGTTACATGCCAAAACCATAGTCATAAATGTGTGCTTGCTGCACGAGTTTCCTGACAACTGCAGCACCAGCTCTTCAGTGGTACAGGGCAGGTTCAAATGTCACTTGTGCATTCCTCACAGCTTTTGTGACCCAAAGGCACTGCAGACAGAGTAGTAACATTTAAAAATCTGCATGTATGTTTCAAAATGTAATAATTGTTGCGTTATCCGTCAGTTAGCAGGTTCATCTCTAAGAATATGTCAAACCTGTTTATGGTATGGTGACTGATAAGAGCACACAATTTTTAAAGCGACACCAATTTCATATCATCCCAGTGTCAGCTTTGTGAGCCCAGACCAGCATTGTGAGAGCAATATGTATTCATGGCAGCCCGGCCGTCACCACTCCAGCAATACAATAGGCAGGGTGCTGTCCTCCTTTGATTCCTTGGGATAAAGGGTAACACCTCCCCTAAGGCACTCACCGGGAGATCTCCTGGGAACCCTGCTTCAAAGGGGTGCTCATATAACACTCACACTAATATAAAAAATCAAATGGTACAATAGAATTGCAGTTTTCACTTGAACCAAATTGTGCAAAACCATATATATATATATATATATATATATATATATATATATATATATATATATATATATATATATATATATATATATATATGTACAATTTCAACAAAACAATCCTTGCCTTCAGGGTTCAGCTTCCCTTCCCCTGAAATGTTTCAGGAAAAGCTTATTTTAAATACTGTTTCACCAAATTTCCATCAAAGGCGATGAACATGTCTCTTGTATTGATATTCTCCTTAAGATGGCAAAGCACATGTTATTTCTATAATACAGGTTGAAGAAAGTTTTTTTTTTGGTCTTTGGGAGGGTGAAGCAAAATGTTCAATTTCAGCAAAACATTGGATTTCATGGTGTACTCCCCTGCCAGGAACTCCTTTGCCAAAATATCCAATTTCAACAAAGATTTGATATGACAAGATTCATTTTCAACACAACATTGTATTTCCTGGTATACTCCCCTGCCAGGAACTCCTGAATTGAATAGACATCCTAGTTTACTCTCCTGCCAGGTATCTCTTCCCAAAAAGGTTCACTACCTGATGCACCTCCTGTATCAGGTTTGTCTGCAATGTTCACTTAAAGTATCACACACTTACCATACTTCAATGGTTACATTTAGCTTCAGTAAAACTTGTTCCAACTTCCCCCCACATTGGTGCCCCATACATGGGCTTTTGTTCAAGTTCAATTTATCAACTTCTTTATACATGTGATTTGGCTCTTGGCAATGCTTGTTTACGGTGTCTCCATATTGAGACTTCACATAAGGGAATAGTACAGCTTTTTGCCCTTTTGATTCTTCTTAGAAGTCTTTTGGTTTTTGGCAATGTGATTTCCAAGTTTCCCCAATTTGGCATCCCATATACGAGGAATTGTACCACTTTTGCTCTTGTACTTTAAATCTAGTTGGTCAGTATTCAAGACCTTCTATTAACTGTCCATGTGCCTGTCGGAATGGTATCTCTTGGCGTCTCCGACCCGCAGCACTTTGCAGCAGCATAGTCTTGTTTTGGGAATGGATTTAGTAACCTGTCAAATCCTCTCTCAGCTCCTCTTCCGGCCTCCTAGTTCCTCGTAGGTAAGGTTGTTGCTGGTTGGTGTGACAGCGCTGGGGATAGCTTTTCCACAGCTGCCGGTGCCTTTGTAGCATTTCACTGGAGCCCGTCAGTCTCCGTTGGGTCTTCTGCCAGTCCAGTACATCGGAGTGACAAGTGGCAGTCCAGGTGCACCTCCCTCCTTCAGCCAGGTTCACTCCTGTTCCTCTGCCCCTCTCTCTGGCTCTGCTTTCCGCTTCACAACCCGGTCCGACTTTTCCTTCACCTTCTCCTGTCTGCAGGTGTTTCTTGGATTTAAATGTCCTGCGCAGTTGATTGAATTAATAACAACTAGTCGCATGTTACTCTTGGTATTACTGTTGATCCTCATTGACTCTTTACTCCTCTTCTTCGTCCCAGTACTTAAAACTTTCTGGGAATTGGAGTCCAAAAGATGCCCATAGTGTTTTAAGTTCTTTTGTTGAACACGTATCTATATAACAATCGTGATGAACATCAGATGTCGAATGAGTTTTAGGAGGGTTATGCACACATGAAAAATTAAGTGTCGGTTTAAGATATTTAACAGAAGTAGATTTTAAGTCCTTACAATTAAAGGGTTCTGAATAATGACCGTGGGCCTTTAGAAACTCGGGGATTAGGGTTTCTTCTTCACAGTCAAGGGAAGAATACTGCATCTCCCCTGTCGGATCCCACACTTCCGCCCCAACAGTTTTCTCCCCTCACATCATCCTCCCTGCTGACAACACCCCCAGGGTCAGGATCAGGTAGCGGCTGCCTTTCCCTAGCCATGTGGGAATAGATCACTACCAGGGAATTAGAGATGACTCCACATGATTCATCACACAAGAGAGGAAAAAGTGTACCTGAGAAGAGTGCCCACCACTGTGATCTTCTGTTGGGGGCTCTTCTCTTTCCTGCCCCCTCCATTTCCTGAAGGAAAAGGCACTCTGGGTATGATGCAAGAAGGCAAGGGCCGCTTTTTATAGCAACAAGGATTGGACACCTTACAGCATGCTTGTTTTTGAACAATCCCCAGTGACATTGTCCCTTTATACAAAGGGGCCTGCCACTACTTCATTGTTTCATCTGTGCACTTTCAAGAAGTCAAGAAGAATTCACTCTCTGTTGGGAGTGCCATCCATTCCATGTCCTCTACCATAGAGATGAATACAGAAAGCATCCAAAGTAGAGGTGAGGTCTGTGCCTAAGCATCCATAGGGAACCGTGGGGGTGACTGCTGTTGGACCAAGGTCTCACTGCTGGCTGCACTAGAACCAGGACCCTATTCACTGCAGGGGGAGAAACCTCTGCAGGTGCCAGCCGAGCTGCCTGAAGTGTGACTGAACCAAAGGACAAAGCTTGTCTGTGGAGAGCTTGAATTGAGCCACCAAGCAACCCAGAAGTCAAGGAAGAGTTCTAGAACATGATTGCTACATTGAACTTATTGTGAGCTACACCTAACCATCGCATTCCTGTCCCATGCTTCTTCGTGCCATGTGGCGTTGCTGCTTGGTCTGCACTGCATGTTGGACCCAGTCGAACAGTTTAGCAACCCAATTCCAAATCACCTTCTCAAAAAGCTCTGAAGAACCCAAAGACAAGAATAAGGTTGTGAGAATTCGACCATCCGCACGGGGAGAGTGCGCTCACCTGGGCTTTTTGATTTTTTGATAAATGAAAATGAATGATGGGAGATCAACTTCCAAGGACTGAGTGATGCCATTCCGCGCACCGTCCATCTGCTTCCCACACAAAATGTATAGTCACATGTACTCTGGGAAGACACAGCCTACAGGCGCAGTCTTCCCCTGTCATATTCAGCTGGAATGTTACAGCTGGAATGTACATCAAAGCATCTCCAGAAGGGGGAAGGTACACCTTCCTACAGTCATGAGCAGCCTAATTTAAATATCAAAGGCTCCATGGATCTGCATTTCCTTTGTCCTCCGGCTGGTGGCAGTGCATGCTAATGAGAGATAATTGAAGCAAGCCTGACGGGGCTTGTTTGCCAGAATAGACAACAGGAAAGACTGGACTAACACCCCTTTGGTATGCAATGTGTCAACTTGAAGCTAGTTCCAACCTCTCGGTACAAAAGATGGTGAATGGCCTGTGTGGGTCCAGCAGTTACTGCAGTTGTCCCTGCAGAGCAGACCCCTTTCAGAGGGATGAAGGATGTGATTTGGGAGAGAACGGACGTCTGCTCCCAGTAAATACTTCAAGGGAAGCCTATGCTTTATTCAAGAGTCCCAGAGAGCTCAGTTAACCAGGGACACACTTTGATCTACAACAGACAGGAAGATGGGTGGGACTATATGTTTAGTTTAGTTTATTCATTTGTATTGCGCACCAGACCCGAGGGTATGAGGGCGCAGGAGCAACAAGGTTATTCACAGCTTGGTTACAAGTTACAATGCATTACAATAATTACAATGGGACAATGGATGGTTGAAGCAGTCACAATAAAGGCAAGAGTTTGCATATTTACAAGTATACATATTTACATAGTTTATAGCGGCGAGGTGGGTTGGGTGGTATTAGCGGTCATTGTTCTTTATCCAATGTATATAGTTGTGTCTAAAGTGTGTGTAGGTTTGGGATGTCCTTAGAGAGGGTGGTAGGGAGTTCCAATGTTGGGCTGCTTTCCCCTGGAAGCTGTTGCCACCCGCTTTGGTGCGTTTGAACCTGGGAACTGTGAGTTGCGTCGGAGGTTCTAGTAGGTCTATTGGAAGTTTATTTACTTATTCTATCGACTAAGTAGCGGGGGGCAGCGTTGTTGAGGCATTTGTGTGTTAGTGAGGCTACTTTGAGCTGGATTTTATCTATAGTGTTGAGCCAGTTATGGGCTCTCCTAATGTTAGAGATGTGTTCTCTCTTGGGGATGCTAAGCCCTGCTCTGAGAGCGTTGTTTTGTAGCGTCTGTATTTTGTTAGTAACCTGTTTGCTAGCTCCTATGTAGAGGGCATTACAATAGTCCAGTTTTGATAATACAAGGGCTCTGGCTAACGTAATGCAGCTCTGGGTGGATAAGAAGGGTTTGGCAGCTCTTATAAGCTTACATGTGTAGGCCGTGGAGGATGCCATAGAGCTGACTTGTTTGTGGAAGGAGAGGGAGGAGTCAATGTATATTCCTAAGGTTTTCACTTCCTTGGTTACTTTGATCGGGTTCCCGTCTATAATAAAGCTGGTGTAGTTGTGGTCCAATTAAGTTAGGTTTGCGGTGGAACCAAGTATGATGAGTTCAGTCTTGTCATCATTCAGGCATAGAGTGAGAAGCCATCCATGCCTGGATGATGAGGTACACCTTGTTCACCAAGGCCAAATCATGGCTGTAATCTCCCGTCAACGGGATGAGGATCTGGGTATCATCGGCATAATTAGTGTAGGTGATACCCAGACCATCTAGATCATCAAACAGGGGCTTTGTGAACACGTTGTACAGTGTAGGGGAGACGCATGAGCCCTGGGGGACTCCGCATGTGATGGGGATGGGGTCGGCGGCAGCTGTGGTGGAGAAGACACGCATGGATCTGTTGCTGAGGAATGACTCGATCCAGCTGATGGCTTCTTGGGAGAAGTGGGAAGCTGAATCCAAGTGATTGCATAAGATTTTGTGATCAACTAGATCAAATGCCGCAGAGAGGTCAAGGAGAAGCAATAAAGCAGTTTTCCCATTGTCTCTAAGAGTGTCAATTTGAGCCTTCTGGTCGATAAGGGCAGTTTCTGTCCCGTGTTGGGGTCTGAAGTCTGATTGCCGAATACTGAGGGGATGGTTTATTTCAAGGTATTTTTGGATTTGTTGGTAGGCTGTCCTGTCTAATATCTTGAGCAGGAAAGAGACGGTGGTAATAGGTCTGTAGTTGGTAGGAATGGAGGGGCCAAGAGAGGGCTTTTTTGAGAAGGGGGAAGACCCAGGACTCTTTGAGGTTGCTGGGGACGGTACCTGAGGAGAAGGAGGCGTTAATGAGTCTGGTGATGAATGGCGAGAGGTCTCTTGCCGCATCTTTAATAATTTGTTGTCACCCCTTGTCTGTCCTGTTGCCGAGCATCCTGGTCCTGACCTCATATATAACAGAGGATTGTTGTAGGGACCCAGGGTTGGTTCATTATGGTAGGCTTAGCCTGCACCAATCACTGTGGCCCATGTGGCTTTAAAAGAGGGCTGAACCCCTCACTTAGCAGATCATCTGAAGATTCCGAAAGGAGTAAGAAGAAGGACTCATTTGGACCTGAACAGAAGGTACAGCCTACCTTACATCTTCCGCCAGTGAAGGAAGGCCTGGAGTTCCAAGAGGGAAGCAAGTTCCTTCCCCTAAACATCTCCCAGGGAACAGAGGGAGATACCGGATTCAGAGGACCCATCCAGCAGCTCCAGAACCGGTACCCAGCCAGCACACAGCATGTCCTGCTAGGTTCTGCCAGTAAGCTCCCTAGGTGGGAAGTGCCGGGAGTCTCTGGACAAAGGAAAAGGGAGTTGCCTGCAATCACTCTACTGAGCTTTGGGGCGTACGCCTTGAAAGGACACATGCCTTGTGAAGAAGCTAGGAGTGCCACACAAGCATCATCCAGCGTCCATCTTTTAAGGACATTTTCGAGACAGTCAAACTGCATCCGGCTGCACTGCTGACTGTTGTCATGCCGCAGTCACAAGAGCCAAGGCCCACCCAAAATCTGTAACAGATGTTAATGTCACTGCGGTGGGCCCACCTACATTAGCTTCAGGACCCACTTGTTATACAATCCTGGCTACACCTCTGCGAAGGAACTGAATAACCTTGAACAGGTAGACTGATTACTTTACCAACTACCCTCCTGTTAGTACCCAGAGTGGATCCCTTTACTTTGTGAAACTGCCTGTCCTCTGTGTTCCTTTGCAGGGGGGGGGGGTGTATTTTGTAGTGACTAGAACTGTCTGTTGTAGTAATAATAAAGTGAATATTTGTATACAACCTTGACTGGACAGTCCCTTTTATCATTTGGTATTAATTGTTTTTTCGCTGTGTTGCAACTAACCAACAATCATGACCTTGCGGAGATAAGCCTGCCGTTCCATCCACGTTACTAAAATTGGACAAGGAGGTCTTATAATGTACTTGTATTTCAATCTGTTCCGATCCCTTCTGGTGTACTAGAGGTGTGGGGTTGATTGATGGTTTAGAAACCGATATTCATCCCTGGACTACTGGTGCCCCGGAAGTTGATTCATCACAAAGGTACTATGAACAGGCTCTGTCCACCTGATCCATTTTATTGCTGAATTTACTTGCTGGATTCCCCTGCTCAAGTACCCAGAGTTATATTCTATCCCAGTTCTACATTTTCTGGGTTCTCTCCACAGGGGTGGATTTTTGTTAGTATTTTTATTTAGCTGTTTGCATTTTTGCTTGTAATTTAAAATGTGTTTTTATGTATTTAATGTCATTGGTTTACATCAAACTTTGCATAGGCCTACATTAAAAATCTAATATGATGGCGAGCAGGACATTTTATGAACACATGGCTGCCTGTAAGAGGTGGGGTAAAAATCTAGATATGCAGTTAAAAAATGATTCTTGCTTAAATAATTAAAATTCGAATTCCTATCCTAGATGCATATCCTTTTCCTAAATTCTAAATAGGAGATATCCAAGAAAGAATCTGGAAAGATCTCATTCTGAGTTTATACCTCATGACACATTTTTACATATTTCATTAAAAAAACTTTTCTGAGAATCTAAAATGATCTTTATTCGATGAAGAAGGGCATTTGGTTTAGCTGTTAGGATTTCTGTGTTAAAGCTCAGAATTCTCAGTATGGCTCTAGAGAACATTGAAGTAATACCCCATTCAGTTTGTATTACTTGTATTGGCACAGAGTGGGGCAAGGTTAAGATCTTTCAATATTCTCCCCTCACATGTATTCAAATTGCCATCTGTCTGCATAAAGTTGGTTCAAGCCCATAGAGTCAGTAGGGGGCTATCGTGTGACAATAGAATAGGATCGTGGGGATCAAGGAAAAACCACTGTAGCACAAATTGAACCTTTTGGTCAGGCTAACTGCAGGCTGATGGTATTCTACTTAGCTGTGTAGAAATACCTTTTTGTCATACACATTTGTAATATGAAATCCCAAATAATTGACATGATCAACCAAAGTGCGGGGCATACCATCTAAGTACCCAGTAAAACCCTTCTTATTCCCCTGGATTTGGGAAATTCAATGACAGAAGACTTTTCCACATTTATTGCCATATTCATTATATATATATATATATATATATCAGGGAAAAACCTTTAGTTACTGGGATGTTAAGGTTAGAACTTAACGCAAAAGAAATCCCTGAAATTCAGCTAGAGCCACCTTAGCTTTGCGCACCCTGTTGCGCAGCTAATGACCACAATGACAACATCACAGATTACATCACAGATGACATCACTGATGACACCACTGGTGATATCATCTATGACAAACAAAAAAGTCAATATTGGATGCTATTTAATGATTACTTTACTTTGTACAGTATGTGTTTTATTTATTTATTTCTATGTTAACCTGTTAATCACTTTCAAAAGACACACAGAAAGAAATATACATCTACGTACTTGTTTTCAAGCAAATGTTGAATTTTAAACCTTCATTTCTTGTCTATAAATATATACATTTAGAGTAATAATTACTTTTTATTTCAATACTGTTGTATGGAAAGTTTAAAATATATCCTAATACATAGTTGTTCCTTGTTTTAAAGCACTTCTCATGTAATTTAAGAAATGATACGTGTAAAATGTTCCTTACAATAAAACAATTGAGTATTTAAATATGTTTATATTAAAATGTATGAAATAATTAGGGTTCAACATGTGTCTCTTTCTATTTCGGGCGTGCCAATTGCATATTTTACCAGTAGCCATGGCCTTCATCCGTGGCCACTGTATATTTTACAACACTACCGCACCTTCTGTTACACCATAGATGTTTTCCATGCCACTGGCCATTTTCTGCAAACTTTCAGCCAAATCCATTGCATGAGTCAAAAGTTATTAGCAATTCATTTTTAGGATTTCCTGTGAAACTCTGACTCACCTTAACTACAAGCGTCGAACACCGCCCTATTTAACCTTCATTAGACATTCTTTTATTTTTAAGTCTCTGTACCATTGCTATTTGGGTTGCTACTTCACATCCCTCCCTGACAGTCTAGCCTGCCCTCGGCCCATGTCACTACAAAAGGCAATGGAGGTACACCTGCCGGTCTGTGTTTGTTTCACCTTTATGATTGTGTCCACGGCTGTTTTCGTAGTAGTGTGGGATTTAGCACTATTCATCCCTCTACTGCTGCAGAGAAGTAATCATTTCATCACAGTATGCTTCAGAGTATGATGATCCTCAGCAGAGTATACGGCCTGGCGCACGCCAGAGAGTATGCTAGATCCTATGTCTGAGAGTATGCCAGAATGCTATGCTCGAGTTCTAGACAAAGGCTTTGTAGCACACAGAAGTTGCATCTGACTTTCAATAATAAATACCACCTCTATTTGGGTGTTAGACAATGAGCTCCACTATATCACAGCCGCGACTACTACGGGCAGAGGAATTAGAGGAATTCGCAGAAAATCAAGAGGAATGAGCCATTGGGAGAGGGCATGGTACATAATTCAATCACGAAAAGGATTAGAATTCAAATTAAATCTGGGAGACGGTGTAAGTAAAGACTCGCCATTGCTTATAGGGGCAAAGTAAACCCACCTCGCACCCACGCATGGGCACCGTCTTTAATGGCGGTATATTAGCTTGCTTGGCAGCAAATGTAGGCGGCTATTATTTTCAAGTCTCCTGCAGGGAATGTACCATCTCTTTAACATCTATGTGCTCATGCCAAAAATAATTAACACAAGATCGTGTTCCTCCTGCGCGTCAGTGCCTGCATTGGTTAGCGCCCATTCCTGGCTAGGGCGATTAGCTTCTTCGCCCCGGGTTCCCATTCATAAAGGGACATTATACACGTTAGACACATTAGACTTCGGCTCTGCGGCTTCTGCGGGTGGGTTCCTGGTGGTCAGATTCCCAGACAGAGGAATTCAAGGACAGCCGGCATCTGGCCATGCCAATCACAGCCTCCCAGGGCAGCATCGCACCGTGACTCCATCTGCTCCCTTCTTCTGAAAAGTTTGAAAAATCAGACAAATAAAGGCATGCATGCATGGTTGTTATTTTCGGTCGGGGGAGACAAGGGTGTTTGTCCCCCCAACTATCGTGGCACACCACCCCCCACCCTACATTTGGCAGGGCCCCTTTCCTTATAGGTCATGACCCGCCCCCAACATTTTCAGCACAGTTACTCCACTGAAGACATGGTCTTGTGTAGCACACTTATGCTACCGACAAACAAAATAAGACTCAGGCATAGCTTTTAATACTGTACTAAATGTTTGGCTGGGTCTCATAAAACATGCACCTGGAATACATATACTGTGAGCTGCAAAGAGGGTCGTGGGCTTCTCGGTACTATCACTCTGTGCGTTTTCTAATGTTTTTATTAAGGACATAATGTGTGATGTTTCGGAACAGATTGTAACAGGTGACATGTGTCCAAAATAGAATGTTGCTATTTGCTCCGCACTGCCCCCATGCAGCAGCATGAATATAGACATTCTTATGGGTGCGCGGCAGTGCGCAACCATAATAAATACATATGGGGGTGCGAAGAAGTGAAGAATATAACATTGATATAGGCGTGTTTTTTTTATATGGAAATTTGTGTTGGTCATAAAATGATCATCAATCCTCTAGTCCAGGCTTAAAAACTCTTTCAGCTCCCATCAGCACTAGCCAGCATAGTCAATGGTGACGCATCCTAGGAGTCATCCATGGACCAAAAAACCCCAGAGGGCTGCAAGCTGAGCAACCCTCATCTAATTGTTAAATGCTGTGTTTCTTAAAAGAGCAATTGAAATATGTCATGGCACAACACTGCATCAACTACCACTGCCCCTCCCATTACGCCTCTTGGAAGGTGGGTAGACCAATACAGGGCGCCCCTATATGGAAGCAAGTGGAAGTAAGGCTTTCACAAATGGATGGCATATGGGCCTTATATAGGTGTGAGGCACTCACTCACTCTTTCATCACTCATGCTATGTCTGTCAGAGGAAGTCTAAACCCCATTGCTGCAGCCATTATGGGCAAGGTCTACGGCTGAAGTACTGCTCGAGTCCTACTCAAGTAGCTCCATCTTTCGATTAACTCACACTACATTAAATAAGGACCTACAGTAATTGGGTATTAATGAACAGGTGCTGCTCGTGAAGCTAGAGCTTCATAATTTCAGCCACCCCGCACCCCGGTGCCAGCGATCTGGCAGGCAATTCTTAGTGCGCACCCACGCACTGCAGCAGCTGGACTAAAAAGTAGAAAAGGCGCTCATTCACTGTTATAAGTAACGACTGGGTCGGTTCTGTGCTGAGAACATGTGCAGGAGCGTCTTAAACCCAACGACCGTTGCGACAGCAGCTGAAGCACAAACAGACGCGTGTTTCTTTCAGACAGCATGTGGTGTGCATAGCTCTGGCTTTTGGACAGGCCAAAGAGGGGTACACAAGTGTTGAGTGTTTACACAAACACATGTAAGTTGTGAGTGGGTTTGCCAGATGGCCCCGTGTCAGGAGGACACACTTTTCCGGTCCTTGACTTTGGTTTTCCACATCATTGGTGTCAGTTGCACAAGAGCAATGTTCTCCATGGAGGTCAAATAATAGCACAGAACATGGAATGCACTTGTTTGTTAAATGAAAGCTGAGGACTGGAACAGTGGCAGCCCAGTTACCTGGAGCAATCTGGTCAGCTTAGTCATTGTTATATACCAGGAATAGCTTTGGTTTGAAAATAAATGCATTTTTATTTTGAGCTATTAGCTGGTGCTTTCGCCACATATAAGCCGAAACTATTGCATGGGAGCACAAATGGGAAGAAATGCATATGAGGAGGGACACATAGCTTGTAGGTGCTGTTTGGTTATTTGCCTACCCATTGACTGCCCATGGCCATGCTAATCCCGATGGCCTTTGCCACCCAGTTCCTGCCGCTCGCCACCCAAACCACCTTCTCATGGGAATTCTTGGAGCTTGCTTTAAACAGGCCTTACCATCAAACTTTGCGCTTGATGTTCCTGACAGTGTTTTTTCAATTAATCTTCTGAGAGTTAATTGGAGCTGTAAATGGGCTACTGGTGTAATAGATATGTCTTAACCATGTCTGCCATCAACTACTCACTTTGTAAGCACTATGGGCCTCATTCCGAGTATGGCGGTAAGGGATAGCGGCCACCGGTAACGAGACCGGTGGCGGTGATCCCTTACCGCCATACTCCGAGTTCCCTTTGCGCCCTCGCCCTTAACGCCTGCTTTGAGCAGGTGTTAAAGTCGAGGGCGCAAAGGGGCCTCCAAGCCAATAACGATGACCGTAATGAACGGTCACCGTTATTTGCATCTTCCCCATTCCCATTGAGCCCTATGGGGGCTCATTGGGGAATGGGGAAGAGCCTTGGTGAATGGGGAATTACCGCCCCGCCAACCTTGGAATGGGGCGGTAATTCGGCCATCCACCAAGGCGCTGCCGGTCCGGGTACGGCGTCAACCAAGGCGTTAATAGCGCCATTGGTTAGCGCCGTACTCGGAATGAGGCCCTATGTCTCTCCTTTACTGCCACCCTGTTAATAGCAAGCTTTAGCAAAGCAAACACTTTTATTAACTATTAGACATTTTCCAGGGACTGCTATTAGATGCCCAGGTACTCACATCATTTTGCACCTGCACCATCAATGGTCAGTTAATACCTCTACAGCAGTGCCTGACAAGTGCCTTTCCCATGCCTAAATAAAAGCCAAAACTGTTGGCATGTCCAATGCTTGTTTTACTTATTCTGACTATCCACAATATGAAAATGTGTGTCTTGATCCAAAAAAATCAAATTGGGATTTTAAAACGTCACAGCCACTCCACATTTTGCAAACTATGCTGCTGCTCCGTCGTGGGCTTAAAAGCAATGACCACATAACCTTGACATATCTTCGCTGCCCACTGAGCAAAGTATTGACTTCATAATCTTATCAGGCGTCAAAATGTCAAGTTGCAAGATACTAGCCAGCAATGAAAGTCACTTGCCACCTCGATTCTACACAAATATAAAAATACAGAGCAGCCCATTTTTTACTCATCAAGAGCCTGAGCCGGGATACTGCCCAACGCTATTAGCGTTATCGCAACTCGGTCCCAATGAGGGGGTTCTTGGCGAAATCACAAGTTGATGAATGCTAAGATAAGTCCTTGGCTGGTATCGTTGTGTTCTGAGAGCCTGTGTTTCTTGGTAGCCGGGGAAGAGCTTTTTCATGTATTCCCGGGAATGTAAAAGTTTAATGAATCGACTCTCAACAAACAAAGAAGACTGATGGGCACTGGAGAGAGTAGGAGGGCGGGTGTATCCTTTTCAAACCTATGGGGTGTTTGTTTAAACTGACATCAACACCAGCGCATGATTTTCTTCATCTGAAATAATGTCATGGCCCCTGCTGCCTACTAAGCTCCTGGATTCACGTGACAGGTCAACAGTTAGAAAAAACAAACACTGTCCGGAAGTGAGCCAAGATGGAAGCAGAAAGGGAAAACAACGGGGGTGGTGGGGTAGGGAAATGGGGTGAAGAGGCTGGCAGTCTAAGGAGGAAGAGAGGAAGGCACCTGCATTATAACTATTCAAAATATTATCATGAATACATTAAACAATAGACATATAAACTACAAGTAAAGTCGAGCAAAAAATTACCAAAACTCCATCGTTTTTTTTGAAGTAAGACATTACTTTTATCAAGCTCCAGCTACATTATGGTGTACTTTCATGATGAGGAGTAATGCGCAGAAACTCTTACCGCCAACGATGTTCAAAGGGCGCCAAATGTCAAAGAATACTGGCACTGCATGTTTCTTGGCGATTTCACTCCAAATACATGTAATTTGTTTAACGACCTCCAAACCAACAATACATGGACTGAGCAGGGAACGCAGAATTGGAAGGAACCATGCAATTCACCACGTTGCTGCCAGGCAATCATTACCTAAGTGAGCATTTTTCCATGTATTGATTGCTGCTTCATAAGGTGCCTACTGCCATGCAATCGCTTCGCGACATCAGCAACGGAGATGGAGGGGGAAGGGAACAGACGAGAAGGGGGGTAGGGAGAAGACAAGCAGGAAGAACATTCACAACCTTGGTATATCCCAGAGCAAGCGGGGCGGGCAGAGGAAAAGGACAAGTCATTTATTACAAAGATAATAAGAAAAAAAGTGCCAAGAGACTACATTTAGTGCAGGAGAGGTGAAATGCTCTTGGCAAAGGCAACGAATTCTGAGTACTACATGTGCCAGGTTTAGGGAACCAGCCGGGAAGCAAATTACCTCTGGTGCAGGAGCCGCTGTAGTACACCAGAAGGCATAGTCCAGCAGAAGGAACTTCGACCATGGACAAAAGGCAACGAGTGTCATTGAAGTCGGGGGAAGGGTGCAGGGCAACATATGCTTGTTTTATTAGCCCATATTATCTTCTTCAAATTCTCCATTTCCGCCATTAGGCGATCTTCCTTGCTATGTGTTATGCACTTTTTTTAACACTTCGTAAACTGCACTTGAACACAAGGCCCTCCTTCTCGTGCTCTAAAATATTAGCATGGAAGCATTTTCAAAACATGAAATGCACTTCAACAACAGCAGTTCGATGACAGCCAGCAGCCTTACGGAACTTTAAAACAAGTTAGACTAGCCACCAAGCCTAAATTCAGAAGCCGAACTGCAAAGTCCCTTCATTGTAAAGTGTCCCAACTTTTCATTGACCGGACCTTATTCCATTTGGGAATGGTATTCCCTAGACCAACATCCCTTCCCTTTCTCTTAAGTCACCAAGCCCATGCAATAGACCCAGAATGGCTATTAGGGCCAAACAAGGGACCCAGCTCGCTGTACCCAGCACATCCTTCAGACTCTAAATCCAGGCATTTCACCAATAGATCTTATCCCACCCCATGCACACAATATCACAGCAGCCGAAAGTAATTCATGAATGCTCCATTATCTAATAGTAGGGGCTGGTAAATCAAAACTCACCACATGTCCACTCTATTGAATACATCTAGAATAGACACAGTGCTTGAAATAAACTGCTGCCTAGTTCCAGAAAATGTAGGGACAATGTAGTGTGACGAATCCTCAGCTGTCGTGCCTTCTCCCCTAGGGGGAGCCCTTTTCCATGAGGCCAGGGAGTTGAGGCCGCTAACCGATAGGCCCCCTGGGGGTGGTGCTCAGAGGGAGGGTCTCATGGGGAGGGATCCCCCTAAGGGACTAGGGACGTCTATCAGAGGAGAACAAGGTACAACACCTGCTTCCCTTCACCTAACCCTCCATTACCCTATCTTCCCATGTACATGTCTCACACCGACAGTATTAACAGTACTGGGACTATGAAGAGTACAACCAACCCAAGCGAGATCAAGGATAAAAGTACTGAGATGAAGAAGAATTCCATTGACACTCAGGCGAACATGCAGATTAAAGGTACTGAGATGAGGAGGAGGTGCAGAGCCATAAAGAGTACTCCTAAGAACTATAATGAGCAGTGTAATTGTTGCCAGCTGCTCATTGATCAATGTAGAGTAGACAAGGAAGAGAGATTCAGGAAGCAGTTGTCTAACTCTCCCTGGAGAAACTACAGGAGCCAGCACGGTGCAGGAAGATGGAAGGAAGTAGACCAGGGCACGCACCAAGAGGGGAACTGGAAGGACCAGAGCCAGTCCAGAGTGGAAGGACCAGAAGGCAAGCTTACAGAGAGAAACTCCCAGTGTTCCTGAAGCCTGTGAAGCACATGAAGGGAAGGCTGCGCTGCCCAGAGGAAGATTGAGACTGCAGTTTTCACAGGAGGACCAGAGACCACTGCAAAGCTCTCTAGAGGTAGGGGGAGCACTCAGGCTGGCTGGTGAGAAACGAATAAGGTGCAGTCAGCATTTTCATAGTCACAGTACCTGGCAGGCAAGTGAACCAGGTCTGTCCCGCAACAAGAGAAGCTTAAGGGTCTAGCACCCACCAGCCAAAAAAAACACAAGTCATCTTCCTCATGACGGTACTTGGGAGGAAAGGGCCCAAGTATCCCAAGGCAAAGAAGAGGGGTCTGGGACCCACCACCATGTGAGAAAAACATAAGTCATCTTCCTCGTGATGGTATTTGGGAGATGTGGGCTCCAAGAACCCACACGCATAGAAGAGGGGTCTGGTACCCACTACACAAGAAACCACACAAGTCATCTTCCTCATGGTCGTACTTGGAAGAAGAGGGCTCCAAGTACCCAAACATAAAGAAGTGGGGTCTGAAGGGAATCATTCCCCGGGGCATTGTGAACTGTGTTGCGTGACAAAAGCCTTGAGAAATGCCAGGGGAAGGGAGACATATCCCCAGGCAAGATAACTTTATGTTGTTGTGTCATACAAGCCAGAGAAATGCCAGGGGAAGGGGGCCATTGCTCTTGGTGAAGGGAAATGTTATGTTTTATTTTGGGAGAGCCTGAGAAAGGTTAAGGGGGCAGAGTCATCCCCCTAATTCAGTGGAACTGTATAAAGCCAAATTGGTTTGCCTTGAGTGGAATCTTGCTTTGTTGGCCTCTTGAGGAAAAGGATTGACGTCTGGGAAAAGGAAGTTATTCTCTCAGGTGGAACTACCCAGTGAAATCTGGGTGCGAATCTGTTATGCTCACCTGGTCTCTGCGGAGGCGTTGGGGCATGGATGCAGCCCTCCCTGAACTTGAATCACCCCCTTCAGGCCTTCCCTCAGTAGAAAAGTTGTGAGCAGTGGTACGTGCTGATACTGCTCCTGTGAATTATGGAAGATAAGCTCTCCGTCCTGCTACTTCTGGCAGGGGCGCGTCAAATGGGGTCTAGTTCCTTCACTGATCCCTGATAAGGATTTGTCCAGTCAAGCTGTGACTATGCTTCCCCTTATGATTGGTAAGTCTTTCATGAGCTCTTGTGATGCTGTTCGTTCTGTTTAATGTCTTTATATGTTGCTCCTATTTATACCCGCAATAATGTCTCTTTTCTGTTTTCTTCCCTTAGATGGAAATGCGGCCTTAATGCAGCTGTGAGACGTGAGACGCGGCCGGATGGAAGATGGATGCTACCGCAATGTTCGACAGCAGGTAAGTGATGGTTTAAGGAAAAGCGCAAAGTATGGCGAAGCACAACCTTAAACGGACAGTTTTTTCGATGTCTAACCTTGTCTTCTGTTTTTCCTTGTAGGTGCTGTTGTCGACGATGGAGCGTGTCGTGCTGCAGTGCCAAGATGAAGATTTCGGCGTTCCGGAAAGTGTAAAGATGAATACTTGGTTTGCCAAAGAGATCTACAGGTAAGAACAGCTTCCCCCAGTTGGTAAGTATGCTGGCAGGAAGCAGGATGTCCAGGAAGCAGGATCTTCAAAGGTAAGTCTGACTTCCGGCGACCGTGAGCGTTACGCTGCTTGCAAGTGCAGAATAACCAGAAGCGTCTGTCTTGAGGATCGGGGCAGCTTATATAGCTGAGATCGTGGGCACGCCCATTAGGGCCGGCTTACCAGCCACACCCTGCCACTCCTAGAGAGTGAGCATGTGCGAAGGCAATCGATTAGCAGCCGCACCCAAGAATACACTTGGGGCTGCGTAATGGATGGAATGTTCAAGGTTAATGCATCCTGCTTAATGGATGGAATGTTCAAGGTTAATGCATCTGAAGTGCTATGTCCATAATAAAAGCTTTTTGGTGTTAAATGGATGTTCTTGTTTAGTTTTGTTCATGAGCATGGCGCCAAAGGTGCCAGGACAGTGTCCACCCAGGTCTTCTGTGCATGCGACCCCTGCATGCCTGTGCCCCTAACTTCATGACCATGACAGAATCAGCTGTCCAGGAGAAGGGAGTCATTCTTCTGGACCACCAACCTTTTTGAGCTCGTTAGAGTCAGATTAGAGTGTAAGGGAGAGAGTAAGGTTTTTGAACACAGGACATTGGACTTTATTGTTTTTGATCATTCTGACAGGACCCTTAGTGTTTATGCTGAGGCAGGGAAACCCCTCTTAGAGTTAGGGATGCGTATCGTTTTCTTTTCCTTTGAAACCAAAAGTAAACATTGATTCGTGAATCATGCCACCTGTGTGTCAGTCTCCTCAGTCCGCAGCCTTACAGTAGCTAAAAGACAACCTTGAATGCTGCAAACTAGTTAGCGCAATTTATTCCTTTTCCTGCTATCTCACCAAACTGAAAAGGGCAACAGGGAGCACACGGTAAGTATGGAAGATGATGTATGACTCCCCTCTTGGTACTTAATAACTTGGTATGGCGCCCATTGCTCCATAATTGTACACAGTTCTTTGAGCTCGCCCCAAGCTATTATGGAATCGTGCTGTGTTCTCAGGATTTACCCATGTATAGAAATGCTACTTTCCCTCATCCTGACTTGTGATGTTCAATTACACATACATATGGACAACACACACATTTATTGTTAAGTCTCCAATATTAATACTGAGACCTTCACTAGCTTTTGCACCTCCACAACATGAAATTGTGGATGTTTATTTGCGTTCAGGTGAACATCAGAGTTCTGGAGTTTCCTAAAATTAACAGCATAACCGACATTATGATCTACGTCCCAAAATAACCAACCCAAAAAAGCTGGCTTTATTGGTAATGTCCTACTCCTTTTTTGAGGCAAATGTTCTCCACCCACAAAAAAGCTTAGCAAGCTTAGTCTTTGTTTGTAGAGTTGCCCAAAACCAAACTTTTGCAATCATTTTCCAAGAATCATTCATTATGGACTAACACATTGTTGCAGTAGAACAAACAAGCAACCTGCAATCAAAAGTATTAAATAAATAAGCAAATGATCTCCCAAAACGATGAAATATCAGTAGACGAGGCCATCAAGAGCAGTACATATGACAACAGCAACTCCCTCTTTCTTATACGTACACAGAAAACCATCACCAGTCTCCAAAGTACTTCGTTTTCAGCAGCACAAGTTGCAAAATACAACAGGAATCATTTTATCTAGATGAGTTTAATTGGATACCAGCTTGCAAGATATGTAAGTGAGTTAGCAGCTTCGCCCGGCTGTGTTCAGTCTGCACAATGCAGGTTCATGTCTTCCCCTCTTCTATTCTTCTCCCCTAACTACCTTCCGTACTCTGCTTCTGCTCGCAACTTGGGTGTCGTCTTAGGCCCATCTCACAACTTCTCGCTCTTCATCTCCAAATCTGCCACTGCGGCTAGACTTAATCTCCTCAACATCAGAAAAATAAGACATCTTCTTCCCATCAACACTGCTAAACTCTGAATCTCCTCGTTAGTACTCTCTCGATTTGGCTACGGTGCCAGTCTACCCTATGATCTTCCCAACTATGCTTTTTCACCTCTCAACGAAGTCCACAACTATGCTCTCAGTACACTTTTCAACCTTCCCTGCTTCACCTCCACCTTCCCGGCCCATTGTTGGTCAGGCTGGTTATCTATGAGACAGAAGGCAAAGAATAAACTCATTCTCATCATCTTCAAAACTATACACAGACTCGCCCCCATCCTACCTATCTGCCCATCTCACTGCCTACTCTCCCCCTCACTCCCTACAATCATCCTCGGCTCAACTCCTTGCCACCTCTCGTGTCTCTTGCACTCTCTCTTGTTTCCGCTCTCCTCCTCTCCTCGCTCCCTTACTATGGAATGCTCTTCCTCTCCCTCACCGCACTACTTCCACTCTATCTCTATTTAAATCCAACCTCCTAGCTCCCCTCCTTTCTGAAGAGCCACTTTCATAGCATTCTACACCACCATATCGTCCCGTTCTCCTCTCCCCCGCCTCTCTACGGCAACCCCACAGCTATTATCCCTCACCTCTTCATCCTAAAACTTAGCACTTCTCCACTATCCCATTCTTATATCATGCTCTCCTGTCCTTGTCACTGGTTCATGTTTCTACCTCCACTGCATCATCTGGTCTTATATCCACATCCTCTCAACCATTGTTGGGGACACTGGTCCTCCGCTCTGTAAATCAATGATAAAAGGTTTTGTAAGCATTTCTGTGCCAAAATGGCATTGTTTTCCCTGTAATTGCCATTAAATAAATAAATAAATGTCACAAAGACACATTAGGTCTCCATCCATTTTGGGGCCCTGTGCAATCCCCCTGCCACCCCCAGGCCATCCTATCAAAGGATTACAGAAGCAGTCACAGCCCCATCTTTCTATGGTTCAGAGAAGATGGTCAGAATAGGGTACCCCTACATGATATCCGAGGGCGTTACCTTTCCCCACCTTCTATCTGAAACCAGACTTGTTATGCTTTAGAACCTCATTCCAAAATAATCTTGCGTTCTAGTACCAGGGGTGAATGCTCTCCAATTTATGCCTCAGTTAAGGAGGGATAGATTGGGACCTCCCTACAGATGCTCTTGGGGCCTACCTTCCCGGACTCAAAGAAAGAGTTAAACCCCAGGACTATTAGTGGGTTAAAGGGCTGAAATGCAGTCTGTTGAAAAATTGGTGAATTCCAGGCACAATTCACCAATTTTGTCTGTCGAGTGAAACTGACAATTTTGGGCTTTTGCGCGTGTGAAATTTCGTTTTTTCTTGTTTCATTTTTTTAATGGCCATAAAAAGTTGAAGGTTAAAAAAAATGTCATTTACAAAAGTAATATTTTTGATGTTTTCCTGTCTGAATTCTTTTTTCTGAAATTTTACCTTTCATGGGCCATGAAATATTTTGGCCAAAAAAACAACATTTTGGTTAAAAAAAACAAATTTCTGAGAAATATTAAATTCATCTAAAAAAGCAGCAGAAATATATAAAGACCCCAAGGCCAGCAAAACAGAATTGGAGGAGAATTTCACCAATTTCGATTTGCAGGCAGTAATTTAATCACTCCCACGCTGGACCTATTGCCAGGTCAATAGCATAGCATTCAGGGTTTGGTAGGAGTTTATCAAAAAGCGAGCTTGACACTTTATGCCTGGGACTGTGAGATCAAGAATTGTCTGGGCACTATAACCATGGGACTGAAACGCCAAGTAACATGCTTTGCGCTATATCCCTGAGACAATGGGTAATGAGCCAAGAAGCAAGCTGGACGCTATATCCCTAATAACCGTGAGAATGAAAAGCCAATAAATGTACTGAGTGCTATATCCCTGTGTCAACTTCCTCTTCATCTTGTGCTGGATATCCTCAAATTCCAGAAGCTCCTCAAGACTGTCCTTTTCACCTCCTCCTTCCCTTTCTCCCTCCTCTGCTAAACCTCAAAGCTGTTGGGATTGGTGTCCTACTAGGTCTTGGCCTCCCACACCCAATCGCCTACAGCCTCCGCCCCTCCTAGCACTTTGCCTTGGCCACCACAGGCCTGCACTTAGCTATGTATTGGTGGTTCTCCACTACACCTAGGCACTTACAGCTGCTCACTCCCTAGCACTTCCCACATATTATACCTAGCACTTACCCCTGCTCCCCAACCCCTTCTCTCTCTGTCTGCACTTGCACGTTCTGAATCTCACAAGGCCTATTAGGTCTGCCTCTGTCTTACAGTGTTATATTTAATGACTCCCATGTTCCCTCTCTGTTGCCTTGTGGGCGCTTTGAAACACAATTTAGTAGTTGTTTAAGCGCCTTACAAATGCACAAAAAATAAATAAATGAAATGTGACCCAAGTGCTACATCTCTCAGACTTGCTTTAGATTTGGGATTTATGATAAGGACAGGTGATCCTTCAGATAGGCCTTTGTACCATTTTGTGTAGCGCCCATCCTGAGACAATAATATAGTTATATTCATTGAGATCTAGTTAAAACATGAGGTCATATACGAGTTCATACTAAACCCTTCCTATATGCGAAAGGAACAAAGCAGCTGTGCCAGCAATACTTCGGAGACTGAGCCCTAGGCTAGAGAACCAGGGGGAAACTAGTAACCCAATCAGTCAGGTACCCAGACAGTTTATAGTTTGTCCCCTCCTAGTACAGCTTGGTTGGATCATTCTTGAAAAAAGCCCCCGCCTCTTCGTAGTAGTTCACCCCACCCATCCTGTTGTGTTGAAATAGAGCTGAATCTCCTTCGTGACTCGCGTGCGTTTGGCAGGACCAACTCAGGACAAACTCATGACCAACTCAGGACCAACTCAGGACCAAGTCAGGACCAACTCAGGACCAAGTCACGACCAACTCAGAACCAACTCAGGACTTCATCCTTCCGAGCAAGATACGTTTTGCAGATGATAACTGAGTAATAACAACTTTTATTACAGTAAAGACAGATTAAAATAGGAAATAATTTAGATCATCAACAAATGCATGTTTGCTCATGCATCAAACTAATTTAAAAAACGTTCACAATATAACCTTGCTCGAAGTCTTTGCTTAAAAGGAAAAGGCCTTTGGAACACAGGAAAAGCATATGGATAAAGAGCAGAAGATTCCCTGTTTTCGAGCCAGTGTTCTGCAATGCCTTCTCCCAGACTCCAAGGCATGTATGCATGTCTGTGATGTATACAATGAACATCTAGATGGTAAGCAACGGGGCTCAGAACATACAAGTCTAGGTTGCTGAGGGCCTGGGATGAGTTAGAGGAGCAGGAGGGCGAGAGAACCTCTGAGGAGCAGAAGCAGCACTGAGAGGAGCACTGATTGGCAAGGTCATGCCTAAACCACCTTAATTTCAGTTAAGAGCCTAGCTAGCATGGAATGTGATGGCTAATATGCACCTCTCCTAAAACCCCAGGGTCTGAAGCCCACCCGGTTGGCACAGATAGGCTTAGCAACAAAAGCGTCTAAAGGATAGCCAGCCCCCCAGGGTGAATAATACAAAAAGTCCACATTTAAACAACAATAAAAGATAAAGAAGATTGTACTCACGGACACACACATCTCGGCTTTCATAAAATCCAGGACAGCACTGAGATTTGCGCCTGTACATTGTTTTTTCGCCACGTCGGTACGCTGTGCGATAACTTATTCTAGGAATAAAACACATGAAGCATTGTCACTTTTTAAAAATATTTAAATCCATGTAAACCACAAAAAGTCCCTGCGGGCCTATCCAGTTTCTCTCTACTGATCTCCCCAGCCAATGATGTCTCCCAATGGGCCCAGAGTGTCCTCCAAAGCCACACTGAAGAAGAGCGATTTCACAAAATGGGCCGATTTACTAAGCTAGCTCAGTGGGTTAATTAATCTATCACAAAAATCGGTGTGCGAAATGAAGGTCTGTGGCTCCCATCTCGGTGGACCCTCTCATCTTTTCTTTTGGAGTCTGATGAAGTAAGCAGCATTCACTAATAACGACTTCCACTTATAAGCGACTAGAGACTACTCACTTTATAAACTGTGCAATAAAAACGTCTGGATTTTTGGCCAAACAGTTTTGGGACATAAGTGTGTTTGCACCAGGGCTGGATTTCTCCTGCAAGGCGACTCTATGACGCTGCATAGGACGTCACAGGCAGCTGGCACCAGAGTCGACTTGCAAGATGCAAATGTGCCCCAATGCAACGGAAAGAACAACACCAAAACTGCACTTTGACCTGGGAGGCATAACATTTAGCGATAGAAAAAAAGCACACACTCAGGCATTGTGCACTAATAGCTGGGGAACCGCCCTTTCTTCGTTGGTGTTTCTTCAGTGCTCTGTATGCTTGGAAACGAAAGGGCACCGTTTCTGTACATCCTGTTCATCTACTTTCATTTTTGTATTGAAGTCCCATTGCTGGTAGGATTATTTTGGAAAATCCTAATTAGAAGTATTCGTCTCAATGAAGTCCCGCGTATCAGAAGCCCGGCAATAGAATGGCCTGACTATGACACGGAGGCCTGACTATGCCACACTTAATGATCACATCCACAGCAGCCAGTAACAGTATCTGCAGCACTCGTGTGGCCACATGTTCAGCAATTCCTCTTCCACTTCCTGTGTCTCACTCTTTCCCGCCGACGCCCCAAATATAAATTAACGTGTCTTCTACGGGCCTCTTTCCGGCTTCTGGCCCCTCCACCCCTCTTCCTCCTCTCGGATCATTTCATTGTCGTTTGCCGTGTTTTCGAGGCCAGTGTTTTACACGTCTACACTTCAAAGTGTAGTTGTGTGTTTGGGGTGGGGGTTTGGTGGTGGAAGGGTGCAGGGGTGGGATAGAGGGGGAAAAATCAACCAAAATGTCTGCGGCAAAAACTTTCTTTGGATATTTCTTTGTTTATTTATATACAGGAGGAGCAAAGCTCTTTTGATCACAAAATAATGTACAATAGATAAGAAATCACACCTGACAAGAAGCAGCAAGCTTCCTACAATGGGGTGAGTCTGAGGGACATTCTGGCCAGGTTGTGGAGGTAAATAAATGGAACAGTCACCCGGGACAATACATACGTGGAAATATATAGATTGCATGTTGAAAGTGAAAATGTATTAAAAAAAAAGGGCTGCAAAAACATGTGAATCCGTCATCATTATACTTTAGGGGCTGAGCTGAAACCCATTTGAAAGGTGCCTTTTCTCTCTCCTAATACTTATAATTGTGTAAACAGTCTGTAGAAGACAATACTAAGTTAGCAGTCTGCAAGGTTTGGCTCTCCAGATATTTCCGACTACAATTCCCGAGATATCTGGCTATTGACTATGCTGGTTAGGGATGATGGGATTTCTAGTGCAAAACATCTGGAGAGCCAAAGGTTGCTGACCCCTATTCCAAGGCTTCCCTGCCCAGCTTTGGTCAGTGCTCCAGTACTGCCTGCATATGGTTTGCAGGTAATTCTTTTGTCTATGGCCCCTGACTGTGTAAGGTATCTCTCTATGTTTGGAGTCTTCCTTTTTATGGCTTCTGTGTAAGGGGTGCAGTGAGGAGTCCCTGCTTGTGTGCAGCTTCTGTCTATTTAGGCAGGGATGTCATTTAGGGGTCACCAGAGGTCGCAATTGCGACCCCTGTGGTCTCCCGTGCGACCTCTAAAAAAAGAAAAGAAAAATATATATCTTTTTTTTAGTAATGCAAGCTCCTGGGCTGTGGCCAGCACCATGTGCCTCTTTTTTTTCTGGGGTCGCAAGCTCTCTTGTTCAGGCCCCTTAAAAAAATAAGAAAAATAAGAACAGGAGTGCCACAAGTCTAACACTTTCAGCACTGACCCTAAATAAGAAAGAATAGTAATACCAAATAATGTGTCTTTCTGGAATTCTATACAATAATGGCTAGACTCATTAAAGGTTTATTTCAGGCACAGTCCAGGGGGTGAGTCACTGATTTAGTCTGTTCTTAAACGCCTCAACTCAGCCTTTCATCCTTCTGAGGTCGATAAATGAGTACCAACACAGGTTGGGTGATATTGAGTGTATATTTTTTCTATATAAAGCACTTAAGCGTAAGTGCTATATAATAAAACATCATTATCATTTAGTCATGGATGTCTGCTTGCATTCACAGTAATTTGGTAATATGGGCCTATACACACTGATCTGGCGATCCATTCTTGTATGAAATGTACATCACATTATAGTGATATCGTAACCATATTTTTCGTAGTGTACAATGCTATGTGATGCCACTCTCTGTTTTGTCAACGGGTGAAAGGTCGTGTTCCATCACTTCGCACGATATCACTTTGGGGTGGGGTCAAATGACATCACTTCCTGTGATGTCATTGGAGTCAAAGGTCGTATGATGTCACTTCCGCTACCCCTGGCATTTTGGTGAAATCACGTCCCTGTATTTAGGTTCTTCGTGTACGGCATCTATGCAGTACCTGTCTGTGTACAGATTCTATTCATTAGCTTGGTTTAAAGCTTCTATCTAATACCTCTGAATACATATTCTATGTAAAATCTCTGTGTATGGCTTCTATGTAAAACCCCAGATTGTGTGCAGCTTCTTTCTATTGCTGCGATGTAAAGCTTTTATGTAAGGCCCTGTGCGTAACGTTTCTATATAATGCCTTTATTTGTGTGTGCAACAAACATGTTTTTTACACACAGTTGTACAAACAAACGTGTACAAATTGTTGCGGTGCATGGATTTTATGCAAGGACTCTGTGTACAGCCTCTACATAATAATGGTTTTTGTGTACAGCGTCTTCAATTGCCACTTTGTATGGCTACTTGAAACAAATCTGTTTGTGTATGGCTTCTGTCTATGAAAGTCTTCTGCCGGGCTTGCTTTTTCAGGGCTTGCTTTTATTCTTCTGCTTCAGTGTATACACTGTTTATGCCACCACCAGGCTTGCGCTTCCGCAAAGGTTTCAACTTGCACAGGGCTTCTGCCTCCACAAGGCTTCAGCTTGCACAGGGCTTCAGCTTGCACAGGGCTTCTGCCTCCACAAGGCTTCAGCTTGCACAGGGCTTCAGCTTGCACAGGGCTTCTGCCTCCACAAGGCTTCAGCTTGCACAGGGCTTCAGGTTGCACAGGGCTTCAGCTTGCACATGGATTCAGCTTGCACAGGGCTTCAGCTTGCACAGGGATTCAGCTTGCACAGGGCTTCTGCCTCCACAAGGCTTCAGCTTGCACAGGGATTCAGCTTGCATAGGGATTCAGCTTGCACAGGGCTTCTGATTCCACAAAGGCTTCGCCTGCACGGGGCTTCTGTCCTTAGCATGCTTCAGTATGTGTGAGGCTGCAGACTACATATGTCTTTGTACAGCTTTTCTCTATGTACGTCTCCTCTCTGTCTAAGGCCTCCATCTGTGTAAGATGTCAGTATACGAAGTACTTCTGTCAGTGCATGAATTTTGCCTATGTATGTCTTTAGTGTGTTAAAGGCTGATGTCTGTGCGAGGTGTCATTCTGTGTAAGACTTCGTTATATCAATGGCTTCCAAAGGTGCACGAGTTACGTCTCTCCATGGCCCTGTCTGTGTGAGGTCTTGTTGTGTATGCTCGTCTGCATCCGGCTTATGTCTATGCAACGTCTTTGTCTATGCATTTCTTTCGGTGTAAGGTGTTCCTCTGTGCACGGCTTCTGTGTGGGTTAGGCCTCTTTCTACGCTTTCAGCCTGCCAAGACTTCAGCCTGTATAACGCTTCTGATAATATAAGAAACATAGTAGAAATAAACGCGATCACTAGTAAGGGAATGTCTATTGTATTCTGTGGAAAATGTAACATTGGAGGAAGTCAGAGAGGTCTCACACACCATCCTCATTACGACTTTGGAGGTAGCCATGGCGTTACTAGCGCCATGGCTGCCTCCAAAATTGGGTCCGGGTTCCCTGAATGGGGAATTACCGGGCCATTCTGAGTTCGGAGGGCCCGGTAATTCCTCCTGCTGGGAACCCGGGCCCTACCGTCCCCATTCCCATTCGAGCCCCCATAGGGCTCAATGGGAATGGGAGCTAACAACGGGCTGATTACTACCGGCCCGTTGTTAGCTCCCTGGTCCCCCCGCGAGGGGTCCTCGTAATCAGGCGGAATGGGTTTAACACGTCCGCATCCATTAGCGGCACCCGTTAACTCATTCCGCCTGGCTTGTAATGAGGCCCCATGACTTGTAGCAGGCTGTGGGAGTTTCATCTTTTGACATAAACTAGACTTTCTAGGCATGCATGAAACTGGAATCACCCTGTAAAAGTCAACATCAGTGTGTAAAGCTCTCTCTCTCTGCTTGTTTTGAAGGTTTATGCAGGTTGTTAACACTAGTCACATGCACCTTGTTAACGCTAGTCACGTGATTTGCAGGGATGAGCCCATTACCTGTGCCGCGTGCACTTGAACCAGTTCAGTATGTCCGTGCAGCTCGTGTAGTAGATCTGGTCATAGGGGTGGGCGTAGGATTCCTGGACTGTGACGGAATAGCTGAGGGGAGACGAGAAGAAACAGTTCATTAGTAGAGGCCTGTCCCCCATCTGCGGACCTGCCACACCGGAGACCTCGCAAAGAGAGAAGCAAAGACAGCTCAGCGCACTATGCTAATTATTGCCACTTATTGTAGCGCTTAGAAGCGGGAGGAATTCTGCATGAAGCACTATACAAAAACACAAAATGGTTATATTAAACACATTAGGTTAGGGGGACAAATAATGGGCCCATATGCGATAACATGTTTCGGCTCGTAGGACTAATGTCCATGTAGTAATAACGGGGTACGATCCCCAGTGACAATCTGTTTCGTTCTAAAAGCTTGCCAACGCGTGCGTCCATCATTTAGAACGAAACAGATTGTCACTGGGGATCATACCCCGTTATTACTACATGGACATTAGTCCTACGAATTGGTTACATCTAATTTCGGCCCGGATTTGAAAAAGGCTCAGCAGAGCCGAAACATGTTATCGCATATGGGCTCAACGTTTGATGTCTAACAAAGGAATATGATATAAAATATTATATATATCTTGATGGCGCCGAGCCCTGTATTCTTTTCGACTATATACTGTTTTTGGTGACGGTTAGGCTTTTGTTACCGTCCACATACAGTTGACCCGCGACATCCTGGATCGTATCTTTGATGGCTACAAAAAAGTTTCACCTAAGATTCAACAGTTATGCATTACCAATTTAAGGGATGGAAGGTGTCGCCCTGCAGAGAAACTTTTTCTAAAGCCAGAAATTTTGGGGACAAATAATGGGGTTTACCACATATACTTGTGAAAATCCTACTCATGCAGCCCCATAGCGACAAGGGGCCATCCGAATGACATACAAGTACTTTGGAAATGACCTTAACATTACAAGTAAAGGGGATGCTGCGTGAAGAGGGGGTGGGGAAACATCAAAAAACTATCACATGACATCGCTCATGGTGGCCAAGAGGGACATGGTGATGGGATGGGGCGGCTCGTTGGCCCAGAGGGTTTCAACATGGCAAGAGGGAATGGACTACTGTTGTGACCCTGAGCTTTGTGTGTTTGGAGACAGGTGTTGCCTCCAGAAGCATAACCAAATCTGGGGGAAATGGCAGGATGCGAACTGAGGTCGGACTCCAGAGGGGAGGTCTAGCTGACTGTTGAAAGGGATAGGGGGTATTAGACAATGGGAGTGGGTGGCACATAGAGAGGGACTTATGTACTGGGATCTACAAAGATATTGTGACACCACAGGGAGTGGCAAGGGGGACAGACATCGTATTGTGGCATGCTGATTGCGCATCTCTGGGACTTGTTTTGTACCTTTTGTCTGAAAACGTCATAAAAATGGTTTATTAAAAAAAAAGTGATCACAAAAAGAGTGGTAAATGCATGTTGTGGCCTCTCAGTGGGAGTGGTAGGGTCAGAATCAGGAGAATCGGTCAGGATCAGAAGAATCGGTCAGAAAAGCCTGTGACAGACACAGGAGAAGGGACAAACTACAGCATATTATGAACATTTTCAGGATTGCCCTCAAGTGTCCAGGATTTTGCACCCATCTGCAAATCTTCAGGGAGAAATTGAAGACTCTCGATTCAAGGGAAGTAAGCAAGCTTTCAATGTGTAGCTGAAATGGCATATTCTACTCTCGCACTGCCGGTAAAAGGGTTTGTTTCTTGCTTTTTTCAGACCCACCATAATATTGATAGTGAATGGTAAACATGCATCAGAGCTCCACGCTCAAGGATGTCAGCTTACACTGCACTGATGATGGTGATGTATGTGGTTGGCTGCCTGTTGCATCCCTGAGAGCTGTCAGCTGTCGGTTGCTATGTATAAAAAACTTTGCTATATGGGACTAGGGCATTTCCTATGATGGGGCAAAAGGCAAGTTTTTAAAATAACTTTGAAACGCATATATTTGTCCAGTGGCTTTGATCTTGCATGAACTTTGCTATCATGGTTACTTGGTGGTGCTGTGCATATTTGAGGTTTTAGCTGCAATTGCCTATTCTACTAGCAACTATCTGGAGTGAGGCCACTGGTAGTTTCTGGCATCTACCCGTAGCTGATGTGAGCTGCCCCACTGTCACTGGGAGGGTCACATTGGACGATTGACCATGCAACAGTGGTTCTGCTCAGTTTGGAGCAGGAGAGTAACTTCTGCTCACACTGCTGCCAGCAAGTGTATGGCCGACTAGACCTACTGCGACTTGACACCACGATACTCCTTCACCAATACCTATTTGGCCATCAATCATACATTATGATTAAAACAGGGCCATGTTAGATTGGTGGCAGGCAAGCCAGCCGGAGAAAAGTTATTTTTTCCACTTGAATGCTTAATCTTCTGAAATAAAGGTGACACTGAGGTTTATCCGCCTTTTCTGAAT
The DNA here is from genome assembly GCF_040938575.1 of Ambystoma mexicanum. NCBI lineage: Eukaryota > Metazoa > Chordata > Amphibia > Caudata > Ambystomatidae > Ambystoma > Ambystoma mexicanum. The sequence goes on along the minus strand of NC_090935.1, from coordinate 1,001,459,406 downwards.
CCTGCAACGCAACCAGAGTGCTCTGAAGTCGCTACTGACAGAGGTAATGGTAAAGGATTATAAAAAACCTAACTCACAAAATTAACAGTGCTCAAGTTTCCCATAAGCAGGAGGGACAACAGATGGAAGGCCTTAGTTACTTTTATGTATTTGCATAATTTTCAGGGAGGTGTGGCACACTTTCCTGGAGGTTTCACTGCCAATTCCAGCCAGATTGCTATACCACTGGGAGTTCAGGAAGATTTTTGAATAGAGACACTTGGCATGTTGCCCCCATGTTGGCATTCCTATTGCACCGCTGAGAGATTGTATTGCAAAAGCATTAGTCGTCGAGGTGCACGACAACCATACCTCTGGAGTATATTCTGTTTTCACTTAGTTGCACTGTAGAATGCTATCACTGGGGGCATTTATAGTTCTTCAAAGTCTGGCACTTCTCAGGGTCGCAGTCAAAACCAACTGAACAAAGACAATGACTGCATTCTCATGGCTGAACTCGTCTAACCACAAAATAGCAAAGCCAACTTGGGGGGGTTAAGCCTTCCGCAACGCATATGTCACTAACTCTCCACTGAAAGTCACCACATGCATGTTTTTCTAATACGTATTCACAGTGGTTATCCTGAAAATATAACTGGGATTTACTGGTCATAGATGGAGGAGTCTAGTCCCTCAAGTCCACCACCCTGCTGAAGGTTATACACAATAAAAGATTGCACGGAAATCGCTGCCTCAGCTCATTTCTAGCAAAGCAATTGGCCTTTAACCTCAGCGGAACAGGAGCGTTCATTTACCTCTCCCAGTGGCTGCACACATTCGGGTCCTCGAGATTCAGGGCGAGGGACGTCCCCACCAAGTGGTACCAAAGTATGAACGGAAAGAAACCGAAACACCTCACGGAAAATCCCATCTTTCCGACAAGAGACCTGCAAGAGAGGAGAAAACAGTACATGTCAGGCAGTGGTTGTCTTATATTCTGATGTTGCAATCATACAGTCGTGGAGCTGTAGTGTTGGAAAGGGCTGCTTGCCTCTGGGCCATGCTATTCGTCCTGGCCGCGGCGCTCGGACAACCCCTATATAAAGTATAGACTTTTGAATTGAATAGAATGACTTCAGGATTGAAGAGAGGTTTCAGAAGTCCAGGTATCAAAAGGGCGAGTTCAACATAACCAGTCATCATGTGAAGGGCTACATCAGAAAGGGCAAGGAGGCTGAGACATAACATCAAGGAAGAACATCCAAAGCTGCTCCTCCGCAGTGCTAACAGACATCACAGTACACACTAATATGAAGAACAATCTTGGCAAATCCTCTCTCCAAATGAAATATTTCGCAAATACAAAGTCAATCACACTACAAAGTGACCCTTCACTTACACTGCAGGACTACGCGACTATGACAAATCAACTGCCGGGGCACCAGTGGTCCAGGGATGAATATCAGTTTCTAAACCATCAATCAGCCCCACACCTCTAGTACACCAGAAGGGATCCAAACTGATTGGAAACAAAAGCAAATTATAAACCTCCTTGTCCAATTTCGGTAACGTGGACGGAACGGCAGGCTTACCTCTGCAAGGTCGTGGATCGTTGGTTATTTGCAACACCGCGAAAATACAATTATTACCCAATGATGAAAGGGACTGTTCAGTCAAGGTTGTATAAAAATATCAATTTTTATTATTATCACAACAGACAGTTCTAGCACACTACAAAATACAACCCGCCCAGTAAAGGAATGCAGAGGACAGACAGTTTCAAAGAAAGAAAAGGGATGCACTCTCGATACTGAAAGGATAGTAGTCGGTAAAGAAATTAATCTCAATAGTTCAAGGATACTTGGTTTCAACACAAAGGGAGCAATGGGTCGTAAAATGTCAATATGGGTTTTGTCCCACACATTTTCTGGAGGTTAATCTACCATCATTCAATTTCATTCAAAACATTTTTTAAAAAGCCCAGGCGAGCGCACACGCATAGTGTGAATGGTCCAATTCCAGGCAGCCACAAGACTAATTTCAGCTACTTCGATTGCTGGAGTGTGGTGTGAAACAGGCATGGTATCAAGAGAGACACTGACTCAAAGGTGTTTGTTTTAAAACCTTTATTTACTAAGGTTCTCAAAATCTGGTCTTGGCCCTAACTCTAAAGGGATGATTCCCTTAATTTATGTTTCTAAAGGCCATCGATGTCTAATAGTCCAAATTAAAAGTCTGTCTGTGCCTAAACCATTGCTTGCCATCACTCTTTACAAAAATGTGGCAGGAAGTCTTTAAAAAAGGAAAATAGTGTTTCAACAGAAAATTGGGAACCAAAGATGGTTTCAGGTGGACTTTTCACCAGGTGTAGATTGGTCAATGTGACAAAAATGAGTTCAATCAAAAAAGGGCTTCTCCACAGAGCCCTTGCAGTGGTTTCAAATACCTTCAGTGTCTTTGGGTTCCTTTATTCCCTTCCCCAAGCTTCAACTTGTTCAAATTCCAAACACCAAAAAGGAAATATAACAAAGTTCCTTTTAAAGCTTCTCAGGGTTCGCTTCCCCAGGCTTCAATCCTTTCAACACTTCAAAAACAATAAGTGTCCAACTTGGTTGGGCATCTCAGGGTTAATTTCCCTCTCAGCGAAATGCAAAAATGTACATTTTGCATTTCTCTTCATCGTACATTTCACGCTTTACTCTTCACATTCCTTTTGCTTTTCTCCTCTTTCACCCCGCTAGTGCAACTTCATTTCTACTATTTCTTGTATTTGGCTTATTTCTGATACTTTCTGTCCTTTGCACACTTTCAAACCTTTCTGCTCCGTGCCACTTGTCTTTCTCCCGCTCTGCTTCAGTAACACGCACGCTCCCGAGTTTTCTCTCTCTCACTTACCAGGCAGCATCGCGTTGACAAGCGGTTCCACTGGATACAGAGTGTTGATGTTAAGGTCTTACGACCTGCCCCTCAGACGCACTTGGGACCGGCACAAGTCTCAAGGGAACAAGCACTTTCCGAAACACCACCTGCAGGATACAGTCTGCCTTCTTCCGTCTCCTTAGCGGCACAGCTCCTTTGCCATGCTGCAGCCCCTCTCAAACACTGGGCCAGTGTCTGGACACGCCATACTCCTCCAGGCTGTTTCCCCTGCTGCTCTGCACTCCCTGGCTTCTCGGGTCTTGACAGCATCCCTAGCTTGATCATTTCCTTGTGTGAAACCACACCTTTTATAGTGAAAAAAGTAGTCAAGTGGAGTCAGGTGTGAGAGGTCATTATTAAATGCATGACTCTATTAGTGGGACAACTTGAGTTCTTTCGATTGGTAGGTTTCCCTTACTTTCCCCATGTTGTTTCTATGGGTAATCTTTACTGCTCTTAGTTGCCTCCTCCCCCTCTCAGTATTGTTGGAAATGGGGAAGGGGAGATGGGGTGAGATTGAAAATACCCCATGTAGGCTGAGGGAGAGTAGGTTGGGGTATTATTGGGACTGGGGAAATTCCATGTCTCTGCCTTGGGTATCCTCCTCCCAATTCCTTGTGACCCGCCACTCCCTCGCTGGTCCACCCCCAGGATCGGGTTCCAAAAGCGCTGGCCCTTCCCTGGCCACCTGAATGGAAGATCCCGAGTTAGTACATGGGAGAATGCCATCAGGTTTCTCATAGTGGTTGCATTTATATTTTAAAATCTTGGATATAAATTTAAAATAAATTCCCATACATGAGAAGTTGGGAAGAATATTAGAGAGACCAAGTGGAGTGGGCTGAACTAAAATAAATTGGATGCTATTTACACTTGTTTACAGTTCCAGGGAATAGCAGCAACTACATTATGAGGTGCAGTATCAAATAAGTATCGCAATTGTAATTATTATTTGTAAAAAAGGGGTGCAAGGTATTTATCATTTCGAGAACGTGTACACTCACTTGTGTTAAACTGTGTTATGTTGTGTTACTATGCTTTTATACTTGTACGCCTTCCTGTGACCCTGTCTATGACATGTACCAGCACCCAGTGGGACCTGACCAGGAAGGAGGGCCATTGCTATGATATGTTATTGAGGAGGACAGAAAAGACAAGTACTGCAAGAAAAGGAACGAGTAAAGTCAAAAATATGAATCAAAAGCAAGATCACAGTGCTAGCATAGACAAAAATCCAGAAAACATGTCAGAGTGAAATGAACCATAGGCGGTGCAGTTTTGCAGCCATTTGCAGCCCTTTGAGTACACGGGGGGTCATGACACAGACCTCCTTTGATTATTTGGGTCCCTGACCAAACTGCTGTAAATGACTAAGGAGGAGCAAATGAGGTGACGGGCAAAGTGAGGGGGCGATGCCCAGCAGAAGAGTGTAGAGGCCGCAGACTGCTCCTTTGCTGGTAGTGCCACAAAGCACCAGGTGCAAGGAAGTTCGCGGAAGAAGCCAGAAAGCCAGCAATGAGACGAATGATAGGTAGCAAGCCACCTCCCACCTTGGCCTCTCGTCCGAGTTCCATGGCGTAGTAAAGCCGAGACCAGAGGCGTTGCTGGGGGGGGGGGCGGGCTATAGCCCCAGGTCTCTTGTTTGTAGCCCCAAATAAAAGCTCAGGGGTTACAACCAAAAGGCCTTCTAGCCCCGGGTCCCGACAGTACCAACATTAGTGTAGCCCCAGATCTTTTCCAGACGTAGCAACACCCCTGGTTGAGCCTTTCTCGGACTCGCCTGTAGGGCAATAGGGCAATTCCCAAACCAAAAATGCAAATTGCTAGTGTGGGCCATTTTTTGGGGGCCAAAGTGGCCCACTTTTTTGGCTCAGGTGGCCCAGTTTGATAAGTTACTTCACCATGCAGATAGTAGTTTTGACCAGTGTTACTGAATAAATACTCTGTAAAATGCACAATTTGCATCACATTTGATCAAAAACCTCTAGCATGGGTACTACTCAAACAGTCTGTAACAAAAGGAATGAAGTGCCATTTGCAACTGTGGGCCACTTTTTCATTGGTGCCCGCGACAATTTTATGCCACAGTTCGACCCTGCCGAGACTGCCACATGAGTGGATGCTGAAGACCCTGCAGGGCCCGGAGAGGAAAGTTTACATCTCAGGGCTATGTTATGTTTAAGTGCAGGCTAATTTGGTGAGAGCCTGCTTTTATAGGGCTGCTGTGTGGCTTTCTGTTGTCAGTGTAGATTACATTTTCTTCTTCGGCTGCAGCTTGTCATTATTCTTCCCACACAAGGCTAAATTGGGGGCCATAGGGCAGCAATTTGCCATCCATTCCCAAACATTCATCTCTAAATAGGAAACCAAACCTAGACGCTGAGTCAACAATTTAGCTCAAAGGCAACCATATAAACACGAGTAAAGCGCTGCACGCCCTCCCCACACGGGAAGGACGCGGATCCGTATTGCAGCTATTCTTTTTTATTTCTTCGGAAATATTGACAGCCAATAGGACAGAATTGGAGGTAGCAGAGAAACATTTGGAACCAACCACTGATAAGATGCTAGCGTCAATTACACATAAATCGCCTGTACCATGGGTGCTGCAAAAAGAGTCGAATCTGCCATTAAGCCAACAGGTTCTGATACTTAATGGAAGAAAAGCAGCACTCTGAACTGGGCAAGGGGGGGGGGGCACTAGCAGAACTGATGCTGGAGAGATAGAGTCACATATGATATGATATATAGCATTTGTAACGAGCCTATACACAAGTGTTTCAAGGCACAACGAGGCAAGGGAGGGGGAACAGAGGGAAGACAGACAACGATCCTACTAGGCCAGGTGACATTCAAATCGCGCAAGTGCAAGGGAAGGGGAAGGAGGAGAGGTGCGGGGGGGGGAGTGGGGAGGACAGTGCAGTACATGGGAAAGGGAAATAAATAACAATAAGTAAAGTATGGCCAGCAAGTGGCAAGTGCAAAGGCAAGTGCAGACATCAGTTGTCAAGTGCTGGTAGTGGGACTGTAGGGGTACAGAAAACAGTCCCAAGTGCGGGGGTTGCCATGGGGGACAGTGCAGCAGTACGACTGGCGGGGGAGGGGACCTGGGCTCGAGATAAGAGGGTGGCCAGGTAGTCAGTGCAGTTTCAGTGTCACACAAACAGAGGGAGCATGTTAAGAACAGGTCCTATGTTTGCATGTAATGCTTAGGCGACCTTATAAGTAGTCTTGAGGAGAACGCTGAGTGATCTTATATTGCAGAGACCAAAGCAGGAGTTTGGAGCAAGGAGACTCAATGGCTGCCAGAAGGGGCTGATGGAATAGAGTTGCATGCCGGATTAACCAGAAAATCCAAATACATAACATAAATGGTTTCATTGGAAATTATTTGTCTGCCTGCATTGTTTGTAGGTTTTCAATGCGATCGCTCTCACTGCATATAGATGCCTAGGCCAGCGTCCACAAGACCATGCCCAGAGCTACACCTCCCTGAGGTTGAGTTTTACATCACTTTGCTTCATTAAGCTTTTCTTTCATGCTTTTTGCCAAATGCATCCTGGCCACCCTCACGTCAGAACACTCCCCCCAAAACAAATAATGCATCGAAGACAGAGACACAATCCATGTACCACAAAAGATACAACATTCATAAGCCTAACCCGTTCCCTTGGTTTGCTTCCTTATACTCACAAAACGCACCAGTGGAACCTTAAACATAGGCAATACGGACTCTGAGGAATTTTATAACGATTAAAGAATTAGATGAATTGATAACTGGCCTAAGCAAAGACGAGGAATGCATGGCTTACAACTCAGTTTAGCAGGCTCCTGTCCATCACCCCGCCAGCAGATAATGGGAGTAAATTCGGACACACACACAAACAGGGATGTCATGTTCTCATTTGCTGCCAAGCACAGAAAGGAGCAGCATGCCATTTAAAATGCAGGTCTGTGCACAATAGGGGAATTTGCAATCCACTCACGTTTTCCCGCAGTTGACTGCATTGACTACCTGTCCACAGCAACACTGCGAAATCAACACTTCTCCACTTTCCTGTACGTAGGAAAGCCATGCATCAGTGCCATGCATCCTCTCTAGACCGCGTGAAATGCAATGCATTCACACAATGTACTTGTCAGTCTTCTCTTCTTTAAAAATGCCAAGTCTGCTTAAGTTGCATGAGATCTGACTAAAGATGGGAGTAATGTGCGCCCCCACCCGAAAGCTTGCAAACTAAACAAAGTATTAAAAAAAGCATCCTTCTAAAGTGGTGTAATATTTGTTTGCTTCTTTGACATAGCAAACTGTGTTCATTGTTTGCGGGTCTCAACTTCCATACAGTGTCATCGCATCTCACCTACCACACAACCATACAACATGCCAGGCCTTTCACGAGCCGAGGCATCACAAACAACTCCAGAGCAATGATGAAGAATGGCAGAGACTTGGCCACAAAACACGGACAGGCACTGGAACGACTGTACGCCTGATCTACCTCACGCTCTTAGACCATGCCATTCCTTCCACAGGCCAACGTGACAGCATCTCGCTCTGACAAATAATCCACCTCAACAGACCCAACCAGGAAGTAGACGTCTTGGCCTGTTGGTGCCCGACCCCCAGACCTCACAGCACCTTGCCACCCTGCTGGCTGCACTATCAGTTGTTGTGTGTATCCCTTGTTCAGCACTTTCCCTCGCACTTTCCCCCTTCCCTCTCCCCTGCACTTGCGCGTTCCCAATGTCACAGGGCCTAGTAAGATCGCTGTTTTGTCCTCCCTTGTTCCCCTCCCTTGCCACGTCGCGCTCTGAAACACGTGTGTATGAGCGCAATACAAATAAAATATCAAATCATACCAGGACCATCTCAAATGTTTAAATAATGCCTACACAGGTGATGAGGCAGGCCTACAGTTACCTGACCCACCTGTTGAATCCATTCACTTCACCTACCATGCAGAAATATACCCTGCATCCTTACCACAGTCTGGCGCAGAAGTGATCACTCCAGAGCAGGTCACGTAAATGGACAGAGCTGCACTTTATAAAACCCCTAACACAGCATAACAAAACATCATTTTGTTTTATGCATTTTAAAAGCACAGCAGTCAAATGTGATCTAAAGAGTAAGGCAGTAGCAAAGGAAAGCAGGGTTACATTCTCACACCAGAAGTTGGGGCAAAACCTTCCAGCATGTACACACACCATCCACCTTTGAGATATCTGTTCACAACGTAGCACGTATGCCAGGGAAGATACCATTTTATATCTACCAATGCTACCTGCATCATACAGTGCAGGCACTGTCATAGATGACAATATGGGGCGAGACTAAGTAGGTCCTATTTACCGAAACGAATCACTGCATTACTCCATGACAGAACCCGAGCCGTGTAACACACTACACTTTCGGCTCTGTTATTAGAAGGCACATTTAGAAATAGGCCAAATCAAAGAGCACAGGAACTGAAATGTTTACAGTTGCTACTTTGCCAAAATGGCAGACCAACGGACATATGTTCAAAGGTTTTGTTGTGGCGGAGTCGTAAGTCTGATTTAAAATACATAAACTTACTGTGCTGGAGTAAATTTACAAAATGTTGGCCAGTGATTTATGCCTGACTACAGCAGGTGACACCATTGGGCAAATCTACTAGGGCTTTAAGGAGAAATGTTTTTACTCTGTGTTGGGAAATGGCAGCATGATGGACGGTGTCACCAGCCTCTGTGGGACTACTGACTATTACCTGGATGCCTACATCACAATGCCGCCCACTTTTGGCAGGGTGAGCCCTTCCCCTTTAAGAGATAGGAGCTACACGCTTTTACCCTATGTTGATAGATGGCGGTATCATGGAAGGTGCCGCCTGCCTCTTTGGGAACAGCTGGCTGGCTGTTTCCCGGTTGCCTTCATCACAATACCGCCCACTTGTGGTAGGTGAGCCCTTCCCCTTTAAGAGATTGGAGCTGCACGCTTCTACTGTGTGTTCAGAATGGCAGCGCCATGGGAGATACCGCCAGCCTGTGTGGAAACACTGGCTGTAACAAATCTACTTCTGGGGCACCAGTGGTCCAGGGATGATTATTTTTATATTATTATTTTTATTTATTTAATTTGATTTAGCTGTTACAACAACTTTTCAAATGCAGTTATGAATTTCCATATGATCACATGATCAAACATCTCATAAAATCATATATCATTATTTCATTCAAATTGCCTAGTGTTCAAATTTAGTATAGTCTAAAATACATAAAACACACATATTTCTACTTAAAAAATTGCATCAATTGCTGCAGGGAATATTTCTTCTAGAAATTGTACTAATGATTTCCATACAGAGAATTTAGGACTTTGAAAAAGCGAGATCCAAACTTCATCATCCTCAGCTACATGAAGAAAATGTAGTTTGTTAGATAAATGCTTTATACGAAGTGCAATCAATTGTGGACAAGATATAATAACATGCTGTAAGGTTTCCTTTTTTGTTTGATTCTTGCAAAATCTACAATAATTCATAGTTACTGGTAAGATTTTTCTCCTCACAAGTATGTCTCTAGTAGGCCACTGATTGAGTCTAAATTGTAAGTATGTCTTCCTTATTACTGGAGATGGACATTTCAACAAATAGGCGGAGATACAACGTAATTTTTTATGGCCGAAGGTATGGGTCCCAAAATCTTTATATTTTAAACAGGATTCCCTATTTACTATCCAGTCCCACTGATCAAATTTGCCCTTAGCACGAGTTGGGTTTTCTAACAAAAGCTTAATGGTTATATCTGTCTCAGTTAACTAATTTGGGACGAAGTTGCGCCATCTATTAGGAAAGTGAGACTTAGATGTAATTAGTTGACGGGATACCACACTCAACATGTTATTAGTTTCAAGACCCATAAGCCATTTCCTAAACAAGGAGCACATCTGCCACTTACCTCGCGTGGCTAAAGAGATTATACCCAATTCAAATCTTATATTTGGCATCGGGGTACCAGCGGGAAGGCATAGTACCTTCCGCCAAAAGCAAGCTTCGAGTTTGTTCCATACATTGTCAGAAAAATAAAGCATTGATTCAGTGCCATATGATAGTATAGGGATTACCTTTTGCTCATAAAATAAGAGTATATGTTTGTATGTAAATTTCCCAAATTTATAAATCAAAATGTTCGCTTGTGAAAATATGGACATTAGTTTAGATTGTATAGTACTAAGAAATACAGTGTTTGTTGTTGTATTTGGAATTGTTATTCCTAAATACTTGTACTCTTTTACTATTTCCAGAGATTTGTCACATAGGATCCATTTTTGTTAAGGAGATTTTTGTAATTTTTTTGAATTCCTACAAATCATTATTTGTGATTTTTCTGTATTTACTACCAGATTATTTTTAGTAGGATAAGATGTTAAAGCTGATAAAAGGTTTTGTAATCCACGTGGTGTCTGAGATATCAAAACTAAATCATCTGCATAAAGTAACCAAGCTAAACGCTGTATACCAAGTTTGGGAGCATCTGAAATAATATCTGCAAAAACTGCTCCCATATCCAGGATGAAAAATTAAACAAAATGGATGCCATTATACAACCTTGTTTAAGTCCTGAATATGTGTTGAATTTTGGAGTTAAATTACCACTCATTGAAAGTCGAACTTGCATTGTTGTTTCCGAATATAGTTGTTTTACCAGAGCAAGTAAAGACAGGGGACAACCATATGATTTCAATTTGGCAAATAATAAAGTTCGATCTATTGAATCGAAAGCCATATGGAAATCAATAAAAGCAAAATAAAGTGGTTGTTTGCAAGTGGCATATTGTGATTTCAATAAATTAATAGCAGTTATGTTCGGTAATATTCCTAGACCCTGTACAAAACCTGACTGGAATGGATCTCTTTTAAGATTTGATTTACACCATTCATCCAAATCTCTTAGTATTATACGACAACATATTTTGCTAGGAGCATCAAGCAAGGATATTGGTCTATAACTTACCGGGTTAGCCCGGTCTCCTTTCTTATACACTGGAATTGTAATTTAATGTTTCCAAGAAACTGGGATTTGTTGTCTGTGTAAAATATTTTTCAACATAATATCTAATATATCTGCCCATAGTTCAGAAAATTGTTTCATAGCCTGGTTTGATAAGCCATCCGGACCGGGCGCCCGGGATCTACTCGATTTGTGAATAAAATGAAGGATGTCATCTCTCTCAAAATTCAGATGTATTTTATCATCTCGCTCAATTTTCAACTCAGGATGTTCAAAGGTGGTTTCAGAGTATATGGATGAGTAATATTTAATCCATACTTCTTCTTTTACATCATTTGTCTGGGTAGCTATTTGATGTCCTGCTGTTACCTGATTGATGATTCTCCAGTATTCAGCCGAATTTTTGGAGGCTAAAGTTTTTAGCATATAGCTCCCATCATTTTGATATAATTTGGTTTTCATACTCCTTAACCAATTCCTATATCTGGTTTGAATTTGTCTAAGAGCAAGTAGTCGGCTAACTTCGGGCAGTTTCAAAACAGCTCTTTTTTGTGATCAAACTTGTGCTTTCATAGTTCGAATGTCATGGTTATAAATATGTAGATGTGGCATTTTTTTATTTTTTGCCTACTAGAAGCTGGTTGAAATAGCTGCATAAGATCTGAGTAATGGATGATGGTAGCTTGGGAGTCGTGTTCTTGTTTATTAATCTGCAACCTATAGTAATTTGTAAATGCTTCTAAAGATTTTTCGGAACAGATTAATCTATTGTGGGCATTGTTAATGGTAATATGCCCATCTTTATATACATTCTGTTTTCTCCCTTGACAATCTTCCACCCAGACAGCGCTCAATTGATTATGGTCGCTTACATTTGAGTATCGTACCTGAAATGTTTCAATTAAATGTAGCCATTCACTATTTACGTACATATAATCTATAATCGCAGTGGAGTTTCCTCTATGCCAAGTTGGATTTGGTGGAAGATCTGACACACAAGAACCATTCAGCATGAAGAGGTTTCTGGATTTTACAAACTGTGTCCACATTCTTAATCTAATTGAATTCTTTTGTTTTCTGGGTGATATGCAATACAAATTAAGATCTCCGACTAGAATAATTCTAATTTGTTGTTTTTCCTGTGATATTAAATCCAGAGCATCATTCATGCTTTCAAGGAACAATGTATCAGAAATTCCAGAGGGATTCAAATACACACTTATCAACACATGTAATATATCATTTTTGTAAAGTTTCAGCATTTGTATATACGGATTTGGCGCATAGCATAGTTGTAAATTGGTAAATGTACCTTGCTTAACGGCGATTAGCAAACCTGAAACCGGTCTACCTATAATTCCTTTAACAGCCGGGTTCAAAAAAATATCATAATTATCCCAAGATGGAGTGGACATTAACCAAGTCTCTTGTAACATAATGATGACATAGCTATGGAGATTAGAGCTCACATTATTAATCAAATGGTTAAATCCTCTTGAATTCCATCTTATCATTGATAATCTGTGTGTATCAGCTTTGGGTGGCTAACATTGACCAGTTTGATTGCATTTACATGTATTAATGCTAGATGGTTGCAATAATAATGCTGCTTTATTAGATGATTTTATATGTATATTATTGTTTTTGGCATCAGGAGAGTTGGGACCAGATGAAAGGACAAAACCTAGGTCAAAAAGTCCAGCTTTAAGCGCCCAAATGGTGTTAACAACAATGCAAGAATTGAACCATAGTGTGACAGATGATCTATTTGCAGCATCAGTAAATTTGGCCTGTTCTATATCAATAGAATCAATATCATCCAGAGCAGGCAATTCACTAAATATTGCAAGTATTGATGCTCGATTCAAATTGTATTGAACAGCAGAAGGGGGGCGACAAGTCAAACTTAGCGAATAGAACGCTGGCCGCTTAACTGTGGAAATGTCAAATTTAGTACGTTTATTCTGACTTAAAGGAATTTGGTTTGTCTTGCCACTCTGAGTGTTTATTTTTGCTGGTTCTTTCTCCTTTAGAATTTTCGTTAATACAGATTTTATTAGATTTTTTATTTCATTGTCAGAAGTTGTTTGACACTGATGAACAGAGCTCACTTCCCCAGGATCTAATTGCTTGCTTGCCCAGACATCTTTAGAAATTATATCTGTATATTTTGGGCTAATTTCTTTTACAAGGGCAGCTGATGTTTTAAAGTCCACCTTTTTAATGTGTTCTTGCAATACTGGAATTTGTAGTTGTTTCTGAACAGGAATAGTGGACATATATTTGTCTACTGCATGTCGGATTTCATTACGACGCTCAATAAGTTTTTGATTTTCAACTATGGCCTTGTCAGTTTGCTGATCAAAATTAATATGAGAAAAAGTTTTCTCTACTGACTGATTTGCTACCGCTTCAAGCAACTTATTAAGAGGACTATAAGATTCTATTTATCCACTTTGTGCTATTGAAGATTGTTGTTTTTTTAAAATACGAATTTGATTTACATATTTGTTGGCTATTGCTTTGGACGCTGCAACGGCAGCTGTCCTTGGATGAGTTAAGTTTTTCACAAATAATTTTGTTTGCAAAGAGGATTTTACATTACTTGGTTGATTTTTAGTCTTTTTTACTAGATTAGTGATACTTTGTTTATTTTTGGACGGGAGTTCAGGAGGATGAGTTGGAAAGCGACCAAAAAGAGCATAATTTGTTTTTATCACAGATTGAGTCATGATTTTGCCTTGCTTAGTTTGATCATCTTCCTTTACATCACTGTACACCAGATCAATGATTGGTTCTGATATCAAAGGAATCTGATGTTCATGATTATTGGAATCAGATTGTTGCCCTAAAGGTTCATCAGTTTGAATACCAACTGATCGTTTAATAGGTGAATGACAAACTTTAGTATTCACTTGTTTAAACAATTCTTGTTGCCAATCGGTGATAAGATCCAACTGATGAGAATGATTATCTGATTTCGTATTCAGAGACTCAAATAATCTGGCTAGTGAGTGAATAGCAGCATTCATAGATTGTAGCGCAATCTGCGTCAAAACGTTCTCATTGTTAGCATGAGCATCTAGATCAGAAGTTAGATCATGTGTCACTGGTTTGCGTGGTGTAGGAGCTATAAATGATAGTTTTTCAATGGAATTTGAATTTGTATCACTTACGTTAATATGTAGATTGGGGGATTTTGACAAATTTTCAGATAAAGTTTGTGAAGAAAAACATGAGTTAATTACATCTATGTCAATAACTGCCAAATTATTAGTAGCGTTCAGACTTGAAGCGATAGCATCTTGTGCAACAGCACCAGTTATTACATTATGTAGCAATATGCTGTCTGTAACAGAAACATCTTCATTGGCATAAACAACAGATGAATGTATAGCTATATTTCCTTTTTCTGATCTTAGGTGTTCCTTTGAGGTTGTACAAAAACAGAGTCAATTTTTTCTTGCTGAGGGTTCTTTGTAATGGGCAAATGAGGAACTACTAGTAATGTAGAAGGTGGAGTTAAAATAGAAGTAACCCCAGTTTTGCTCGCAATGGACTGCATCACTATTTGTTCCTTACAAAAGGAACGAATATCCTTACACGCTATTTTATGGGACTTCACACATGGTTTTGAGTTTGAGTTTGTCGCCCCCAAGCGCGGCATTGAGATTAAATGCACTTTCTTATTTGGACAGGGTGATACTTCGTTTCCGACATAATGCCTTTTGTACCAGGGACTGAATGCACTGGTGGCATGCCCGTTTTGAAGGTTGGTAATACTCTCTTCATTATTCAAAGCAATCAGTATAGGCAAAAGAGAAACTAGAAGTAAAGTTTAACGCTCAAACTCAGAATTATGAGGTGGTTCCGTGAAATAACCTCTACGTGTCAGGACCTGCAAACATACAGCAGAGTGGCTAGATGGAACCTTCCAAATCTTTCACAAATTTCCACTGCATAAGTAAGCTCGACTGCTCAAGGGTCTAGCCCCGCAGTCACCGTCATATAAAATTATATATGCAAAGTTCACAAATTTCCACAATTATCTTCACACATACATAAATAATTATTGTATGGACCAATCTGACTGTTCAAAGGGTCTCGCCCTGCAGTCACAGTCGAATGAAGTAGTATGTCCAGGTTTCAGAGATTGCAACAGTTGTCTCCCCACGTGTGTAAGCAGTTAATATGAGTCACTGTGTAAACAATTTCGACTGTTCAAAAGGGTCTAACCCCGCAGTCACAGTCAAGCAAAGTGGTATAGCCAAAGGTAGTAGTTTTCAATAATTAACTCTACACATACTTGGCTATATAATGATGACGAAATATTCCGCCGCACCTGAAAGAGGGAGAGCAAAACCTCGCAGCCCTCTACCGGTGTTAAAACACAGTTAAGAATGATGCAATTTATTTCAAGTAAAACTATAGATTCTTCACCGCCTCAATGCAGGTGTCAAGCAAATGGCTCTATGCAATGTATGAACCAGGCTTACCACCAGGAAAGTGGAATCCACTTTTACCGTCCATCCGCCCAACAGCCCAACAGAAACGCAGCGCCCTTTTCGCTGCAGGGCTTATCGCCGCTCGGGTGACTCTCGGCTGGTTAAATGTTCGGGAGAAGTCACGTGATCCGTCACGTGTTGCCGGGTAGGACCGTCTCCTCCAATAAGTAATGTGGAGTGATGGGATAAAAGCAAGAGCAATGTAAGGCTCGCAGTGCTGTGCTAGCAGAAAGAACGTTCTGTAGTTAAAACGAAGCTTCAGGCATCAGCAAACACCCCGCTCGGGCGACTTTCGGCAGGTTAAATGTTCGGGAGAAGTCACGTGATCCGTCACGTGTTGCTGGGTAGGACCGCCTCCTCTAAGAAGTAATGTGGAGTGACGGGATAACAGCAAGAGCAATGTAAGGCTTGCAGTGCTGTGCTAGCAGAAAGAACGTTCTGTAGTTAAAACGAAGCTTCAGGCATCAGCAAAAACACCACATATCGGTTTCTAAACCATCAATCAGCTCCACACCTCTAGTACACCAGAAGGGATCCAAACAGATTGGAAACACAAGTCAATTATAAACCCCCACGTCCAATATTCGTAACGTGGATGGAATGGCAGGCTTATCTCTGCAAGGTTGTGGATTGGTTAGTTGCAACACAGAGAAAGTACAATTATTACCCAATGATAAAAGCGACTGTCCAGTCAAGGTTGTATAACAATATCTAATTTCTTATTATCACAACAGATAGTTCTAGCACACTCCAAAATACAATCCACCCTGTAAAGGAATACAGAGGACAGACAGTTTCAAGCAGGAAAGGGGATGCACTCTGGATACTGACAGGAGGGTAGTCAGTAATTAATCACAATGTTCAAGGATACTTGGTCTCAGCACGAAGGGAGCATTCGGTCGTAAAATGTCACTAGGGGCCCTCAGAGAAGGACCAGGGGGACAGAACCACAATGTACCTTGTGCTTGTAGAGGTTCTGGGTGCTCGACAGTGTTGAGTCAGTTTCAGGGCCCTTTGCAGCGTCTCCGACAGAGTTCAAGACGAGAGACAGCTGTGGATATCAGGCGGCAGGAAGTTTGGTGAGCGGCACTGGATGGAAGGCTGCAGGAATGCCTACACAGCAGCTTCGAGTCAGGAATCATTGTCTCAGTGCTGGCTGGCGGGTCTGAAGCACTAGTCGAGGTGTCTTGGGTGGCGTGAGCGACAGCAGCGTGACAATAGTCAGCGGTGCAGTCGACTGCAGCTCGAGGGGCTCGACTGCCTCGAAAATGTCCTTAAGGCAGACGCTGGTTGATGCTTGTCGATGCACTCCTCCTAGCTTCTTCACTTGGCTTGTGATGTCCTTTAAGGCAGACAGCCCAAAGCTGAGGAGAGTGTTACAGGCAACAGCCTTGTCCTTCTTTCGGTTCAGAGACTCTCTGGCACTTCCCACCTATGAAGCTTGCTTGCAGAGCCTATCAGGCCACGCTGTGTGCTGGCTCGGTACCAATTCTGGAGCTGCTAGAGGGTCCTCTGGATTCAGTATCTCCCTCTGTTCCCTGTGAGATGTTTAGTGGGAGATCTTGCTTCCCTGTTGTAAATTCTGGCCTTACTTCACTGGCAGAAGCTGTAAGGCAGACTGTACCTTCAGCCAGGATTCAAATGAGTTATTCTTGTTACTCCTTGCAAAGACTTCAGATGATATGCTAAAAGAGGGGCTCAGCCCTCTTTTAAAGCCAAATGGGCCCAAGTGATTGGTGCAGGCTAATCACACCTTAATTAACCAATCCCGGGTGCCCACCAACAATCCTCTGTTATGCGTGAGGTCATAACCAGAGTCCTTTGCAACAAGAAAGGTAAAGGGGTGAACACATGTACTACTAAGTCCCGCCTATTTTCCTGTCTGTTGTGGAAGAAAGGGACTCTCTGGTTAATTGAGCTCTCTGTGGTTCCTGATCAAAGCACAGGTATCCCTTGAAGTTGTGGCAAGAACAGACGTTCTGTTTCCATCAAATCACATACTTCTACCCTCTGAAGGGGGTCCCCCTGTGGGGGTTGCCTACTGTAAACAGTTGTCCCAGACATGAGAGTTCACTGCTCTTGATACTAAGGTGTGGGAGCTGACTTCAGGTTGACACAGATGCAGATAGATTAAAAATGTGTTGGGTTTCCTGTCCCCTTTGTCAGCTCTGCAACCAGGCCTCTCGCAGGCCTGCTTCAATTAACTCTCATCATTATGCGCCGCCACCAGCAGGGCGGACAAAGAGTAGGGTAGATCCATGGAGCCTTTGTCAGTTAATGAGGCTGGCAAAGCAGGAGGAAGGCTTTGTCTTCCCCCTTCTTGAGATGTTTTAATGTACTTGTGGCTATCACATTCCAGCTGAACATGACAGGAGGACTGCCTGCGCCTGTAGGCTGTGTCCACCCAGAGTACACATGACTATGTGTTTGTTGTGCGGCAAGCATAGGAAAATGTGCACGGTTTAGTCCCACACATTTTCCAGAGGTTGATCTACCACCATTCCATTTCATTACAAAAAATTTTAAAAGCCCAGGCGAGTGCACACTCCCCGTGTGGATGGTCAAATTCCTCACACTGGCTGTTTCCCAGTTTCCTACATCACAATGCTACCAATTGGTGGTAGGGTGAGCCCTTGTCCTTTAAGAGATAGGATCTGCATGCTTCTATTCTGTGTTCAGAGATGGCAGCATCATGGGAGGTGCCACCAGCCTCTGTGGAAATGCTGACTGTTTCCTGGATTGCTATATCACAATGCCACCCACTTATGGTAGGGTGAGCCCTTGCTCTTTAAGAGAAAGGAGCTGCATTAGCAGTTCCATCTCGACAGAAATAGAAGGATGTAAATTTGCTGTCCCATGCAGGCTTCTGTAGCAGGCTTCTGTATCTGCTTGCGCACAAGTGCAGAAGGTGCTGCTTGTCTTCAACCTTCCTCATGAATATTAATGAGGCTGGCAATTGAGTTCAACCCTTTTACCCAATGCAGGATTTGAATATTCGACAGAATGAAAACCACATTCAAAGTCACACTGCAGCGATGAGGTCAGCAAATTAGTCCAAGTCTGATTATTTAGATGTGTTTCTGAAAGAGATTAATTGTAAGATCTTTCTTGAATTGGATGAGTAATTAAATGTTCCTGAGGGAGTGGGGGAAGGGAATGCCAGAGTCTGGGTGCAAGTGCTGAGGAAGATGCATCTCTGCTCCATTGCCTTTTGGCCCTGGGAATCTTTTCCAGCTTCTGAACACAGGATCTTAGAGTGGAGGATCTGACCTAGGGCAGTGGCCTAGAAGTAGCAAATCCCGGTCCTCTACAATGAAGGACCCGACGGACGATGCAAATGCCTTAAACTCTGCCCGCTGGGCCACCGAGCCAAGGCAGAGTAGCTAGTGTGCTTCTGGCAGCACCTTAAGTGCAGGAGTCAAGTTTCCATTATAAGTATTGAAGTGGGTGTCCCCGATAGGCACTGTTACCATAGCCAATATCAACAGGACCAGCGGAATAATGGCCTGTTGGCAACGTCCAGCCCAAATCAAAGAAAACTATCCACAAATTTGACCTCGTCAAACAGGGGTTTGGCATGGAACAGAATCATGAAATCTCGAAACCTTCACAACTCATCCTCAGCGACGGATTCAGATTCCTTGCTACCAACTTGGGAACGTGATGCATCATCGGCCACTCTTGACTACATCTTTGTCTCCGATTCCCTACATCGCAACATAGACTCCTTCAACGTCGTCAAAACAAATCATAGCGACCATAACTTACTAAATCTCAAATGTAAACATAAGGGGACTGTATTGCAATTCTATGTTCCAGAAATTGAGACAAACCCACAACAAACTCGCTTACGGATGATTGCATCAGATGTCTGCAAACTTAAAGACCAGTTTACAACCTTAATCTCGGATCCAACACTGCAAGATGGTGTGGCTAGATCGAGCTATATTCCTCTCCTCCTGGCCTTCAAGAAGCCTAGAAACAACCTGAACATGCAGTCGACCCAGCACACCCACGAATACACCCACGAATACAATGCAACTTTGGTCGTAAAACGCAGAACACTAAGAAAACTAAGAAGAGAAGCAAGAAGCCGGAATTTACCATCACTTTGGGAAACTCTCAAAGTAAAAACTAGATGCTATAAACAATGGCTGAAAAATACAAGAAGCCTTCTATATCAAGCGGACGCTGAGCAGATGCTGAAGGCACTAGCCAACAAAAAATCCCGTGACTTTTGGGCTGTGATAAACAAATCTAATAAGATCTCAAACTCGCACATGATAAACCCAGTTCCAGAAGAAAACTGGAGTATGCACTTCTCGAATCTGTTCCAACAACCAGAAGAACAAAAGGAGGCGTTTATTAGAGCTCCGGACTCACCATGGGTGGATTTGACAGATGTAAGTGACATCAAATTTACAATAATGAAACTGAACTCATCAAGAGCAGCCGGACCAGATGGCTTAGCAAATTGCGCCTTAAAACAACATCCAGATGAGTGGTCTAATCTCATAAGTGCAATCCTCAAACTCTGCAGAGAAAAAAGAACATTACCGGCATCATGGTCAAAAGCTTTGAGTGTCCCAATTTTCAAAAAAGGTTCCAGAGACAACCCTGTGAACTATCGGCCGATAGCACTTTTGGATGTTATTGGGAAGATCTTCGCCTCCATCCTTCTGTCTCATTTTCAAAAATGGACGATCTCAGCAACCTGCTTTGATCCTCTACAAACAGGTTTTCAGAAAAACGCAAGCACCAGCGCAAACATTATGTGTCTAACCATACTCCAAGAAAGAGTCCGGACAGGTGGCCCTCACATCTTTCTTGCCTTTGTTGATTTATCTCAAGCTTTCGACCGAGTCGACAGGCAGAAACTATGGGCGAAACTGAAGACTTGGGACTGTCCAAATTCAATCTTGGAGCCCATAATCAGTCTACATAGTGACACTTGCATAAAAGTCTGCCTAAACAAACGCAGGCCTCACATCAAAACCCATCCAAACATGTCGCGGGGTAAAGCAAGGCTGCCCCCTGGCCCCGGCGCTGTTTATATCATTTTTGGGAGACTTCAAGGATAGCCAAAGCAAGATCAGAACATTCCCACCTAAAATAGGTTCTACACCAATCCCGAGATTGCTGTAAGCGGACGACTTAATTCTACTCGACCGTACCCAGGTGGGCCTCCAACGTCAACTGGATAATCTGTCATCATACATACAGGAAAACAACCTGGAGATTAACAAAGACAAAACAAAGATAATGATTTTACAAAAAACAGCCATCAAAAAAAAGGAGCGGTTTCAGTGGCATCTCAACGAGACACAAATTGAAGTGGTGGACTCCTTCAAATATTTGGGAGTACAGTTGGACAGCTCGAAGAAATCCGGCAGCATGCAAGCTATCTTATGGTCGAAAACCAAAAATCTGACAGCACAGCTGAGATTGGTTGACCAGAAATACGGAAAGTTCTCACTCCAACCAGCTATAAACTACTACAAAGCTAAAATTGTGCTGTCACTGACCTATGGCATGGACGCCATACCTTCAATCCCTCCCTTACTCTGGCAAAAACTGGAAGGTCATATATGGAGAGCCGTCCTGGGTCTACCTAACTCGACCCCGATCACTCCGATCAGGCGAGAACTTGGCCTTCTGTCTCTAAAGGCAGTAATGGACCATAGCTCTCTTCAGCTATATAGGAAAATTATTCACCCTGAGAGTCTCAAAATCTATCAAATAATGGCAACAGAACTGGAAAAAGGTTTCAATCGGACTATGAACCAGCGGGCTGCGGATCAAAAACAAAAATTACAGCAAATAGTGTGTATTGAAGATGAACTGAAGGAAAACCCAACTAGGATAAAAACTAAACTAGAATGCTGGGACTGGATCAACACGACTGATTTAGCATCATCGTACAAACTTCTAGCACACCTTCCAACGAACACTAACAAATTGAAAGAACCGATGGTGTACTGCAAAAAATACCCTGATAAACTACTGATGAGAACTCTTCTAAAAGCACACCTAAATGTCTTACTGACTAGAGAAATCTTAGCTATCAGAGGAGGCTTGGAGAAAAAAACTTGTAGACTCTGTGCAAATCCCGAGGACATTGAATCGATAAAACATCTACTGATGCGTTGTCCGGCTCTTCAGCCGGCCAGGATCGCCTATTTCTCCACTTTGACGGCCACCTCCTTCGCGGGGAACGAAGATATCTGGTGGAAGCGCCTGATAACAGGAGAAAAGACTCGATGGCACAGGGCTGCCGCAAAACTTCTGAACCTGGCCTTGGAAAGAATAAAAGCGACACCGGAAGTTGGGGTCTGATCGCACCATCAACGAATCTAATTGCAAGGCTTGCATCAATTATCAAACAAAATATGAAAGGACTTCATTCAGATTGGAATGCGCTCTTGTAAAAATCTTTTTATGATTAAATACAAGTAAATAAAAATAAAAAAAAATAAAAAAATAATGGCCTGTACCCAGGTGTGAGAGATGTGTGGGGGTGGGGAGAAATGGTTTTACGATTTTCAAATGGTAAAAACTCTTCCTTATCACTTGGTGCCATGGTACATTCCAGCAGCAGTGGTAAAGAACTTGAGGCTGTCCATAGATTCGGAATGTACCATGGCACCAAGTGATAAAGAAGGCAGCACACTAGCTAATTATAGATTCTGACTCCCAGATGAGAAATGAGGCACATGGGAGAGTGCAGATCCCTGTGGTCCTTAGCAGTTCCTTTTTACTGGCGGGGAAGGGTGAATAGCGAATTCTGATTCCATGGTTGGGGTGTACTGACGCTAGGCAAATGTGTAAATGCTGTATATTTGGATAAAGCCTTTTCCAACATCCGACACTTCCTGAATTGGCATCAGACACTCCTCTTTTTATAAACGTCTTCATTGCAATGTACTTTCCTTTGCCTCTCTGGCATGACGTTGAGTTGACTACGCGCTTCCCATTCCTGCTTCCGTGCAGTGTGCATTATCAAGGGCTATACTTCAGCATATTACTTTGTAGTTTGGCCCTACATGCTATAGAGAAAACTCATTTCTATTTTTTCTTCTTAGCCAATTTATGTATCAAGAATAGCAAGTTTCCGCCATGTTTACATGTTGGCACATGTACTTACTATTCAATAGAATTCCAATAAGAAATGTGAAATTGATATAACATGCGACACACTCATTTTGAAAACGCGTATTCTCCTTCATTAACACAAATTCACAAATAGAAAAATAATTACAATTTTCATCACCCCCGTAGAGAATTAACCTGATTGCACGGTGGATTGTTCACCTAATTATTATCAAGAAAAATGTAAAATCAGAGGGCCTGATTAGCGTTGCTGGGGGTTTAGATCAGTGCTACAGGCTTTAGCTTAACGCTTAATGGCTTCCATTGTTGGCAAGGTTCTGCTGCCACTTGTATAAGAGTGTGCTACTCATCACAATGCAATACGTTAATTTCCAGAACATTACATTTATCACACGTCCGTGAGGAACAAGCCTGTGTGTGGTCCCGCGACCGGGCAGCAGAGGCCAGTTACCGTCTGCCACGCCCATAATGCCAGTGAAAGGCCCAGTGTAAACCAATTTGCATGCAAACAAAGGCGTAGACCTGCCCACACACACCGAACAGTCTATGAAAATGCGAAAGGCATGCATGGGAATGGAGCAGTATTTTAGGCCGCTGGAATGCCTTAATTTGAAGGCCTGTTGTCTGCGTAGTTGTTTGGGCGCAATGTCTGGGTAAGGACACGGAGGAACGCCAGTGAATTAAAACAACCTTCTTTTACTCTGCAATGCAAACCTATTGGGATCAAACTCATGACCTTGCGTGTGTGGACATCATGGCTATATCATACCACAGAGGCCTTATCCCCTCCATAGCTGTGTCCAAAGGGTAGGTCTAGTGTGCGAGAAACAGCGACTGAGCGATGCGGGACTTGAAAGACACAGGGCTTGCATTAAAGATGAAGGTCCTGCTCCCTACCTCTCTCCACTGGAAGTTAAACCCTTTGTGAGTTTTATAAGATAGCTTTACAGTAAGTGATTTAGCCATGGCATTGGCCATGGTTGCTCGGCTCAGTTTAACCCATTATGAACTATGCACCTGAACTGCGACTAAATGCAAGAAGTTGTATTATCCCTAAAAAAGGTTAACACAGAAATATGAAAATAAAAATACGAGGTGCTCACATGTAATCGCTCAATAGAGCAGACTAGGAAGATAATGTAATGGATGATCCCATGCTTGGTAATTGTTTCCAGAGGGCTCTTGCTGGCTGTTAATGGGTGATAGAGAAGACTATGAGGATGATAAAATGGATGAGCCCATGCTTGGAAATTGTTTCCAGAGGGTCCTTGCTGGCTGTTGGTGGGACGATAGAGCAGACTATGAGAATGATGTAATGTATGAGCCCATGAAAGTAATTGTTTCCAGAGGGTCCTTGCTGGCTGTTGATGGGCGGTAGAGCAGACTAGGAGGATGATGTACTGATGTAACCGATGAGACCCTGCTTGGTAATTGTTTCCACGGGGTTTTTGCTGGCTGTTGATGGGTGACAGAGCAGACTAGGAGGAGGATGTAATGGATGAGCCCATGCTTGGTAATTGTCTCCAGAGGGTCCTTGCTGGCTGTTGATAGGTGATAGAGCAGAATAGGATGATGATGTAATGGATGAGCCCATGCTTGGTAATTGTCTCCAGAGGGTCCTTGCTGGCTGTTGATTGGTGATAGAGCAGAATAGGATGATGATGTAATGGATGAGCCCATGCTTGGTAATTGTTTCCAGAGGGTCCTTGCTGGCTGTTGATAGGTGATAGAGCAGACTATGAGGAGGATGTGATGGATCAGCCCATGCTTGGAACACTTTTACAGAGGGTTGTAGTTTGTTTGTTGATAGGTGATAGTTTAGATGATGGGGATGATGTAGTGGTTAAGCCCATGATTGGTTAATTTTTCTGGGGGGTTTAAGCTGCTGTTGATGGGTGGTTGGGGCAATGCATTGGGCTTAAAAGTGTGAGTGAAGCCAGAGTTGCTGTAAGGCTGATTTCCAAAGCCGGAATCCCACTGTGGGAGTTAACGGGCCATATATCACTTCTCAGAACTCATCATGTGCAGCTGGGGAGATTGCATTCACTTCACGGGTCATGAGTTACTGCTACTCAACATACCCGCTTTAAGATCATTGGAATCCTGAGAACCTGCTGGGGCCAAAACAGCCATTAATTGTTTTCTGGTCCTCCCCCAATAACTTCCGAAGTGTATGCTAGAGAGGGCAGAGAGAGAAGGAGCCAAGCAAAGTTGCCTGAGTGAAATGCTTTGATCTCACATAATGATGTAAACAGGGATACACAGTAAAAACTGAATCGTAGAATGAGGCCTGACCCCCACCACCATACTGGAAGGTTGAGCATTCTACTAATCATTTGCTTATATTGAGGGCAGCAGTTCTGCTATCATAGGGGTGTAGATTCCAGCACTTTGGGATTCTCTGTTCGACAGAGATTTGGATCCTTTCCATCAGCTGAATGCTAGCATCCCTTTCACATTGCCAGGTTGCTGCACAGGTGCCGCTGTAGCAACTGATAGTATCGACGCACAGCTGTGTCCGCTGGACAAATTACATTTTAGTTCAAATCATTGTTAATGGCAAGTGGTGTGAGGAGAAACAGGATCTTGAGACATCCTCTTGGTGCATTCTAGCCCCTCTTACATGTGAGTGGTCCACCATGATGTGTGCATACTTCCTACCTCAGCGCCAATGGTGAGGGAGCGTGCTTGTCCCGTAGGTCGGAAAATAAGCTATAGCTGAACATAAAGGGCCATCCATGTAAAGACACCATGTCAATTCTTAACCGTGTGGAGTGAAAATAAAAACAAAGTTATGACAAGTGATGCGCAGGTCAACAAAAGAGACACACTTGATTATCTTTTGACTGAGAGGAGAGCAAGGTGAGAAGCCTGTCCCTTAGTGTTAGGGAGAATTCTCATAAATGTGCTAATTCCCTTCAACTTAGAGACCCCCAGCAACTTTGCTGGGTTTTGAGGACTTGATTTTTTTTACCTGGATAGAGTGTGAGCCTTTTTTCCCACTCTCTAATGTATTTTGAATGTGTTTTACTCTTGTGTTCTTTGATTGTGGAATTTTAGACAACTCCATAGGCATCATCTTTTCATTTGTGTCACACAGCACCCTCAGTGCAGTGACACAGAGAAGCCTTTTAGGCTGTCCCAAGGTTTAAATACCTTCTATGGGATCAACTACTGTTTCCCAGAGAAAGTAAAGTGAAATTGACTTTACTAGAATTTTCAAAATCCTAGACCCAGCACACCCTATCTTACAATAGAGTGCTGGAGGGGTTACCTAGTATTCCCTATGTCTAGAAACTCATGCAGCAGTCAAATGCTACCCTTTTCTCTCGAAATGGCTGGTGGCAGTGGTTTTACAACGAACTACCATGATTTTTCCAGACCGCGAATACCGGTAGAGTTAAATCGCAGGAGCCATGTTTTTCAAGATGGCGTCTGAGCCTCCTTTGTTTAAACAGGTCCCGATCTTTTTTTGCTATTTCATTTTGGAAAGGTCCTTCTAGAGTTTGTCTCTGCGTGCCAAACCAGGTTTGGTTCCTTTGTTCCTACGCCTTTGGCGGGAATCAGGACTGAAGACCGCCTCTGGTGCCCGAGTGTCTGTGGTGGGCAGGAAGTGAGGGAGGTGCCCAAAACTCCATGTGCTTTGTCTCCTAGGAGACCCAAATGCACTCTGGTGTGATTGGCTGGCTGACTGTCAGGGCAGCCACCCTGCTGGGTGAGTGGCAGCTAGGCTGGAATGAATGGAAGGAGACTGGATAAAAGGCAAGTCTCTTGGCTTGGAAGGCAGAGTCGACCCCTGGAACGAAAGAACTGAAGACGAGCTGGAAGTGGACGGCTGCTACAACTCCTGGACCATTGGTTTGCCCAGTGAAGCCCTGCTGCAGGTCCGAATCCCCAAGTTCATCTCGACAGAGAAGCCCTTCAAGGACGACTTCGCCCTTTGAGTTGGTGGGACCAATCAACTTGTAAGCCACCTGGATACCATTCACGGAGCTGGTTGTATTTTGCTCAGAGTGCTGCAGGAAACCGAATAGCCAGGGAGAAGGACACCAGTTTGTGTGCTTGTCTACAGCTACCGGAATTGAAGATTTGCCTTTGCCAGCTTTTTGGCCAGTCCCAGTGCAGTGCAGGAGTCCCCCGACATCCTCCCTCTTGTCCCCACGACTGAGGCTCAGGAACAGCGAGATCTGCAGGAACTGCCAGGAACAGACATTTTCAGCTGCATCTTTTTCTTCATTCTAAGGTACTGTGAAAACCCGACCGAGAGAACTTACCTCTCACTGTGAAATTGCTTGAAACTTTGGCAACTTGCAAGCCTAGTCAGCTTGTGACCCAACGTATGAATCTTTCTTTTACAGACTACTTCTGAGAACCGTGGCAAAGACGTTTCCGTTAGCTACCAGATCCGCCTATCCTATACAAAACTTTAGTCCATTGACTTTGGCCTAACCTATTGCATTGAATTGACTCCTCTGGTGAACTGTTATATTCTTTGATTAACCTATGCCTTTTTGCTCCTACTTCAAACGCTCCAGATGCCGTTTTGCTCCTCCTTCAAAGTAGTTAAAATGCCTCAGAACCTGACAGTGTGAAATATTGAAGTATACTTTTGTGTGATATAGATTGCCTCCTTCTAGTGAATGTTTTATAACTGACTGTGAAATAAATGAATAAGTGTTTTACCAAGAAGCCTTGAGTGTAAGAGTTTGTTTGAATACTTGTAATTCTAGACCTCTGTGTAACATCCTTACAGCTCACATTCCCATCTTGAGATAAGCCTGGCTGCTTAGCAACGCTACCACAAAACTGTGCAGTACAGATTTACAACAAAGGTTGGTTTTGCTTACACCTGTTGTCCTAGTTGTGTGTAGTGGTCCCAAAGGGTACTGCACACAAACTTTGCCTAACACTTAGTAGTGGTCCACCAGAGAGTGTGATTGCTGGCAATGTCTTTTATTATAATGTTCTGCCATGCTTTGATGCCAAGCTCTCGCATCATTCTTTAATTCATACTTGGGCTCTCTCTTTATCAGAAAAATTGTATCTAAATAGGTCCCTACAGCAACCACTTGCCACTAATGTGGAGTGGTTACTTGTTCCCACCATGTGGACTGGATGGTGGAGGTTTCATCTGAGAAGAGCGAAGAACAGAAACACTACTGAATACTCACAATACAAAGTCATGCTGTGGACCTTAACTTGCAGTCTGACCCGTTCACCTCTGAAGATGTTGATATTTTCCAGGTCTAAAAAAAACGTGCATTCACCACTTAGCAAAAGGTAAGCAGGATGTTTTCTCCTAAGTAAGGTAAACTTCAAAAAGGGTATTTTTTTCAAAATATGAACTTCCCTCCCCCAGAATGGTCCATTCTCAAAACCTCTGCCTGGAACACAACCACGTCGTGTATAGGTTTTGAATTTTTCCAAATGTTCACATCATAAAACCTTAATGTGATCGAAAGTGTGAATTAAAGGCTACGTTTATCTGCATAGTCTCACATTTGTTGGATTCTGCATTTGAATATGGAAACTAAACACAACATAAATAGAAGTGAAAGGTGAATTAGGCAGAACTAGGGCCTGACTCCAAGCTTCCCACTGCAAACAAGCAGGACATGGCCAGGAGCGTCTCTGACCTGCACCTTCTACCTTATCCCAGATTCACAAAGACTGAAACTAGAGCAGATGCAGAACTGCCTGGAATGGCCAGGAGCAGATCTTTGTGAATCGCATTTGTAAGCCTCTCAAAGATGTTCCAGTCCTCTCCAGGTTCACTGCCATTTTAGACTAATGGGCCAAATTCTCCCAGGGACTTTTGGGCACAAATGATTAGATGGATTCCATCACTTGTGCCCCAAAAAAGATGTGCCCTGTTTTGAAATGGCTCTTGAATTGATGCACATATTCAAATGGCCTTTTTTCACCTCCTTTGTAGATTTGTGCAAATCGGGGGCATTACTGCACATTTTAAAGTGTATTCTGAATTCACATACAGGATACAATTTAAAACTTAAAATGTGCAGAAAACAAAGACATTCCGCTTTCCCTTATGCATCTTTGGAAAAGGTGTAGGCGGGTGCGCATTGCATGGCAGTGCTAATCCTAAACCTGTCACACATTTATTGCACTTGTATTTTTATACCTCCAAAAGGGATATAAATAAATGTTTCTATTTTATCATTTTGCAAGGAGGTCCCTTGATGGGCCTCTCATTGATAAATGTTGTTGTTAAATTGATTGGATCCAACTTTTGAAGCCCACACACGAGTCTGATATCATGTCACCATTCACTACTTCAGCCCCTGATGGATGTCCAGTGTAATCTAGCTATGCAAGGGGACAGAAAGATGTAGAGCCAGTTAGGACACAAATGGGAGCAGTTGTATATGTGTTTTTTCCGATTGTGTTTTTTTGTTACATTACACACCGTATAGTCCATTTTTTCAGGACACTGTGTGCTTTAGACCTGGGTAGGAAGAAGACACACATAGTGTTTCTTTAACAATGTTGGACCTTCTCTTAAATATATATGCAATGAACCGTAGCAATGAGGGAAGCTGTCTGACAAATGCCCAAACAGGCAAATACGAAGGACAAGAAATGGCCAGCATTCGACTTACACTCAGTTTTTAAATACATAATTTATAGGGACGATGGAAGAAAATATCTTGAATAATTGTAACATTCGTCAATAACTCACCCATGAATCCAAAACCATGTATCGCAGCCTCCACTGAATCAATTTTCTTCCAGGAACGAAACAGCTGCATGAATCCTACACTTGAAAAACACATGAAACCTTTCCAAATAGTAAAATGCTGGCAGGACGGCGGAACAAGCCCACAGCAGATGTTTTTGTGTATGGGCTTTCCACCACAAGATATTCACGGAGCCACTTTTGGAAGGAGAAACTGCCTAACAAAGTGCAGGTGGCTTTGATTTCCGTGACACGTGCCATTTAGGCTCACTGTGCTACGCCCAAAGCATAAGGGTGGTTGCAGTTATTAGGGGAGGGTCAACCAGTTGGTAATGCCAAGCGGATTAGGGGACATGGAAGGAGATGGGGAAGTCAGAGGTTGTCCTTCTAGTGACTGCCCAGTGTCAGAAGAACAATTCTGAGCTATGAACTCACAAGATCCAGCATTAGTGTGAAAGAAGGGAGCTTACAAGTGGTATAGTGTGGTGGGTGGAGGGGCCGGTAGCTGGAGAAATGTACCAAATGAGGACTGGTTTGTTTCACCACACTTTGGTATGTTTTTGAATTTTGTAGTGCATTTTGAAGTTGCCTCTGCAGTTCACAGAACCGAGAAGGCCATTTTGTATGCATAGTTCTGCTGGTGCCTTGCCCATGACAACATCGCCGTGGTGTGCTCCTCTCCTTTTGTGGTGTTAGGAAAACTTTGGTGATAAGTAATGCGCAAAACAACTTGGTAGGCAAGGTACAATGCCATGGCCTTGTTCTCAGCGCCATCAGTCGATCTCATCAAATCGCTGTTGCCCTTTTATGCTTCCATACATCAAACACACTTCACGGTCCTCAAATTGGGTCATAACGTTGTACCAAACTGCAAAGTACGTGTGTGTGTAAGAAACAATGTGAGATCAATACTGCACGATTTCCTTTTGTTTGCAAATGATGCTTGAGCGCCTTGGTGCAAGCTTAAAATGAGACGCGGATTTGATCAGACCATAGAAGACATGGATTTCCCCCCACACAGATCATTGGAATGTCTAAAAATCTTCCCGCTGCAGTGCGTCATTTTGCACACTTAGCAGCGAAGAGACTGACCTAATACTGCACATTCAGTGCATGTTAGAATGGCCCTGGACGTGTTCACCTGCTTGTGCAACATTTTATCTATTAGCGTTTCTTGACGGTGCATTTTTGGGGTTGCTGAAGACCATGCCATTGCACCAACCTGCAAAGCTTTTGTGTATATATGCCACAATTTGAGGCTAACATTGCACACGTATCTTTTGTCAAATAAGTGGTTCAAAAGCCACCAGTGTGTAAGTGGATTACAGACAGGACTACTTTACATATTAGTGATAGTTCACATTCTGGAAGAGCCCTGGAAATAACAAGGTCTGCAAAAAATATCTCTGGCACTGAAAATCATCATTGGAAGTGCCCTGGCAGGAAGTAGCTACACAAGAGAGCGGGTGCGCGCATCCGCGTGCGTGCATCCTCAGAAGTGTCCTCGAAGTGCTGTTCGGGCTGGAGTGACTTTTGCCCCGTGTACCTTCGAACCTGAAAAGGGTGATTGCGCTTATTTTAATATACTGACCTGCTCAATGGTGTCGTGGACTTTATACCATTGAAATATTTACTGCTTACTGCTGGAGGAGCTTACATGTGTTTATTTGTTTGCTATTTAGTGTTATTATCCCCTCCCCCTCACCTGGCAGGGACAGCTATATAAGAGAGCGGGCGCGCGCATCTGCGCGGGCCACACTCGGAAGTGCCCTCGAAGTGCTGTTTGGCTGTTTGCTCTTGGCTGGTGGCCTGATTAAAAGTTTGGTGCTTTGAGTTTGTACACCTAGTATCCTTTGAGACACATAGCACTCTGCCCGCCCGTGAGCAGTATTACTGGTTACACATAGCCAACGATAGACATGGAGGTTTTTTGACTGTAGCAATATTTATGGTGCTTGAGTGACCCCCAACATTTACACGATCTCTCAGAACAAAGGACACTTTATTCTTACTTCAAACCTATTAAGTAACATGGCTGGTACATATGTGTCCCCCCGGCAGACACCCTAGAAGAGGAGGTCGAACTGGTCGATGTGCTGGGCCCGCAGACAGCAGCAGCATCGACAACAGAACCCAGTCCTGAGTTTGAACCGGTGCACCTGGAATCACAACAGGCGAGTCGTATGTGCGCACACAAAACGATCAGCCTGGTAACCCGAATGACTCTGCTAAGCGAGTCTCTAAAATAATGACATTTTACCCCAGGAGCTCGTTATAGATCTCACTGAAGCTATGCAATGCTTGGGTTCTAAACTGTTTGAAAATGTTTTAGGCCCAAAAAATAAGCAGGTTCTAGAGTCATTAGAGCAGATCTCCGGCTGTGACTGGCGGTTATGTACAATGTCTGATAATGAAATGGCTGTCAATGCAAGAACTATGCATATTAATTCAGGAGATGAGATCATGAATGATGTTACGAATTGTAATGATCGAAATGGCGTGAAGGAAGCAGATGAAATAACTGCTGCAATGATGTATCTGTTAATGGGGTATCTAATGTAGCTTCAACCCAGAGGTTTGTATGTTATGCCCAGAACTACATTAGCAGAGCACATGTTAAATAAGGATATCTACGAGACAATAGGAGATAACATAGAAGTAAGGTGCCTGAGTCCCGATGAGGATGCATGTAGGAACATGTTGTCCCACAGTATTACTGAGTACGAAACCCATGAAGTCCAAGAGATGAACAAAGACCTAAATGTGAGCACAATGATTATGTTATCCTCTGCGATGTTCGAAGTTTTTTAAATGTCTTCAGAATTTCCCTGGTTCTAGGGAGGCTTCTGAAGGAGATATCATAGCTGATACGTGAAATGCTGGTCTCTGACATGAGGGCAGCCTGCACTTCACAAGTTAAAATCCCGCAACAAGGTCGACCTAGCCTTTAATTCTTCTGAGGTCGATACATCGAGCACCGCTAAGTGGAACAATAATAACTACCCGTTGTTAGAGCACTTAGAAGTGGGAGGAATCTGGAATTAAGCCCTACACAGAAACAAACATTATTCGTCGAATTTGGACCATAGGGTCCCTATTGGCATGCACTGCACCATACCGCAGCCCTATCTTTTTTAGGATAGGCACACAGCTTATCCAAGCATCCTAGGTGTTCTCAGCTACAGCTCTTTTGTAAGGGTGCCTAACCCATCCTAACCCAAGCCTTGCTCTCTATTGCTTCCATCATGAATAAAGTCTGCTACTGAGACTCCAGTGCCCTCACTTTGCCGGGGCCCCCACACCCTATGAATGGGCTTGTTGTGCAATTAGCAGTCACATGACAGCCGGATTATTATTCCCTGGGTTCGTCTGTAGCAGGGCCTACATGTTTGTCACTCTCTGGTCTAATTCTATTGCACTGTATGTTATATATGCCTTTACCTCTCATTCTGCCACCAGCAGCACTCAAGCACAGGGACTCTGCTCTCTCTCGCCGAGTGGTTGAATACCCTCAAGCACGGCGATACCGATCATGTACTGCAGGTGTCTGCAACCTATGGCTGTCCAGATGTTTTTGACTACATCTAGCCGCAGCCCTAGCCAATGGTGAGGGGTCATGGAGTCATAGGCCAAAATCTCTAGAGAGCCTTGGGTGGCTGACCCCTAGTGCACTGTCTCCACATGCAAAGGTGCCCCTTAATGTAAACAATAGTGTCTGCAACACATGGATTCAGCACAGCCTGTCTTGTGTTCAAGTGGTTTTTGTGTACTGGCCCTTTGACCAAAATTAATCGGATGGTGTGCTGATCGGAGGGTGGGAAACGCTTGTATAC
Source organism: Ambystoma mexicanum (assembly GCF_040938575.1). Classification (NCBI taxonomy): domain Eukaryota; kingdom Metazoa; phylum Chordata; class Amphibia; order Caudata; family Ambystomatidae; genus Ambystoma; species Ambystoma mexicanum. The sequence goes on along the minus strand of NC_090935.1, from coordinate 1,001,426,371 downwards.
ATATTTCATTGTTAATAATGACGCTGTTTATCGTAACTTGTGGAAAGCTCCTATGGGTGTGCAGAGCCGCTTCCTTGCTTTCGTCTTGTTGGATAGCACCAAGATGGAGGCACTAAAGCCATGTAATAAAGAGGGGCCCTCTCCGTCCTACACTCCAGGAAAGCCCTGAGGATCCCAATCTTCAAATGACATCTGGCGAATTGCTGATCACTCCATTGAACTCTAATTCTCCCCTCTGGAGCTGTCCTGCCCTCCCCTGCTCATCTTACACATGCCACCTACCCAGCCATTCCTGTAAGCTCCTGGATGCATCCCCTGTGTACAGTGCTCTGTCGCGCCACAGTAGGTTTGTACTTTATGAATCCCATGCATGCATACAGACTTATAGTAGGGGATGTCACAAGTCAGAGTAGTCCAGAATATAGGGCTCAGGTTGTCGAGCCTTGTCCAAATCAGGATGAAGCAGAAATCACAAAGCGGTAGTTATATGGTAGTCTGAGCACAGCAAACAGTAGAAATATGTAATTTAGCTCTGAAATTGCAAACTATGTCTTCTGAAGGCACCGAGCTTGAATCAGGGACTTTGCTCCTCCTTCTTTGAGTCTGTGCCGCTTTACCCTCGGCCAGCGATGCCACGTACTGTGAACCAGCCACTAGTTGGTGGTTGGGAAAATAACCGCACACAGTGGGTTTTGTTTCCTGTAATGCCCACACTTCATTTTCTGGCATTGCGCAAGACATCCAAGGCTTGTGTTTTATCCAGCAATACGGATTGTTGTCATATAAATCATAGTTGTTCCTGTTTTCAGTCTTCGCAGACAACCACCTGCATTCCGAATAAACTTTAACAGTTTCAACCAAATATGTGAAAAAACATGCTACAAGCTAAAACCTTTCAGAAGAGAGGTGCAGGCCACAAAAGGTGCTCTGCTGTATCTAAGAATCTGGAACCTGTAAGACCCATTCTGTGGTGTGGCATGTTAATTGCGGTGCTGCAGCAGCACTAAAAATGTACTCACTAATGAGAAGTAATTAATGTGGTGTTTTACTGATGAGTAGGAATGTGCTGATTTACTGATTAGAGAAAATGGACGGATTCCTTATTAAGAAAAAATCATTTTGGTTGAGAAATAGTTTATTTGCTTATTCACTGTTGAGAGTAATCAATTCATTTTCTGATGAGAAATAATCAGTTGCCACAATCTTAACATTCCACCTGCTACACCCCTAACCTTTGCCACCCTCGTCCTACTTATGGACCACCCATTCAGTCACTTCATTACAGGAAACTCCTGCTCAGCAAATCCTTTCTTGCCAGCATGATTGCCTCAGAGCTCACGTCTTCTCTTATCACGCTGAACTTATAGATAAACCCTCCCACCCTGCGATGCAGGCTGCATAACACCACAGTCGCATATCTGTGCACCCTTGAACACCACAACACGATCCCGGACTGCAGTCTTGATGGCCTCATAAGAAACAAAGTTTGCTTCACAGAATGCTCCCCCTGCACCCACCTAAAGTTGTAGGGCTATCCCATGACTCACCAAAAGAGATACTCTGGATGTACCGGCAAAGTAGGCATTTTGCACACATTCTCCCTTCTCCGAGATCTCCAGCTACTGACGCCTACTATGTATATGTAGACTGTTTCTAAGGCTATGGCCTTTTCTATATGACTTCCTCTGGAGTTCTTAACAGGTCTTAATTCCAATGATGCTTCGAACTATATATATATATATGCATATATATATATATATATATATATATATATATATATATATATTCACTGAAAAAACTTTAAAGTTTAGTTATATTGACCAGATTTATCACAACAAAACCCTTGAAATTCAGCAGATGTGGGAGGCCATGGCCAGCTGAACTCAGCGCGTTCCTTTTGATGTCCCCCATAATGCTATGACCAACATAATGCCATTTTGTATGTGGTTGTGAGTTCCTTCTTTTATAATATGTATGTGCTCATGGGCTTTGCAATGGGAACGCTCCGAGTTAAGCCGGTCATGATTTCCCACATCAGCTGAATTTCAAGGGTTTTGCTGCGATAAATATGGTCAATTTAACTAATGTTTAACTAAAACAAACAATAAAGCCATGGCCAGTGTATATGTTCCCTCAATATGTTTCTTGTTGACCCACTAGGTGGTCATGCCCTTTGGCTGGGGCCACTTTCCTTGTCTTTTGCGCCGAGTAGCCAGTGCCAAAGCGGCCTTCAGCCATGCCCACTCTACATATTTTTTTAAACTACAAGGCCACTAGCGGTCTTTGGCTGTGGCCTCAGCACATGTTTCCCATCTCTTTTGGGCCCATACAACCTTTGGCTGTATATTTTCAAACATGTCCAGCCCACGCCCATGGCCAGTGGCCGTGTCCACTTTCAACCCCCACTTCACTGTAGCTGTCCAAATACTTTTTTCATTATTCTCCAAGACCAATATAAAGATTTTAAGGCACCGGGGGCACCCTGCTCTCTGTCGAATATTTTAAAAAACGACTGCAAGGATTTACCCCAACCTAGTCAAAGAAAATAAGTCAATGCTTGTGCCCAAATTATTTCTTATTTGGTCCAAGCGGTTTTCAGGCAATGGCTGTTCAAAAACCTTTCCTATATGGGAAAATAAATGTGAGCAGGCTTAAAACAGTGTTTTTATGTTTTTGTAATACCTTTTTCATTTTCAAACAAATTGTTCCCAAAATGTGCACTTTAGTGGCGCTTGTGACAAACTATTTGCTCAGACAATTTCATCCAAATCCATCCTGCAAGACACACGTTATTAGCCTCACTCAGCTTCTCTGCTGTAAAAAGCACCAAGGCCGATATAAAGGTTTTAAGGAGCAGTGGGCACCCCCTCCTCTGTCAAATAGTATAAAAACTGACAGATAGATTTGCCCCAAACCAGTCAAGAAATGTAAGTCAGCACTTTGTGCCCAAGTTGTTTCTTATTTGGTCCAAATCTGCCCTGTGGTTTTTGTGCTAAGGCTGTTCTAAAACGGCACTTTGTCTCTATGGGGAAAATGAAAATGCTGAAAACTGAAACTTTGGTGATATGTTTTCTGAATAACTTTTTCATGTTCTAAAGTATTGTTCCCAAAATGTTCATCGAAATCCATCCAGCAAGTCAAATGTTTTAGCAGTAGAATTTTGGGAACAAATGGCTGCCTTTTCACTTCTGAAAATCCTGTCAGCCTCTCTGCTGAAACGCACCATGGGAGATATCCTTATAATTTTGGGAGAAGGGCTCACCCCGTTCTCTGTCAAATATGTATTTATTTATTTATTTGTATTTAGGTCTAAAATTAACTTTTACAAATTCATTCATAAATACACAATTCTTTCAATCAGCTGATTGTAAAATGCAGCATATCAAGTTCACAATCATACAAAAGTTATTACATTTCAAAAATACATAAACATAAAACATATACATTAAAATTAGATTTAGTCAAGTCCACAGCATTAGTACACAATTAATACTAAAACACAATTTTCAAATACAATTAGTAATAGGGTGTCACTCATCAGTGAAAATTGTTGCATTATAAAAGTATAAGTCCTAACATCATAACAGATTGAAACGGCCTGCTAAAATAGTATAAATACCCCCAATGTTTCATTCAATTCCCATTTCCAAGTTTACTTTTGATATAGGACCAAACTTTATAAAGTTCAATGTGTAAACTTTCGCATTCAGTATTTAGACAGTAAGACCAGAACTCGATGGATTTAATTGAATTATAATAATGAGTGAAATGGCCAAGCAATGGCATATAAGTATGTCTCATTTTTGACAAAAAGCTCCTTTCAACTTTGCAACATTAGAGGAGCGTTTGAATTCAGGTTCTCAGGTTAAATTTAAGAAAAGGTCACAAATCAACTTCATATACCCCCCTTCCTTTGATAAGCAATGGTTAAGACAATAGTTAGAACCCAATCTGCTCAATATTGGACAAATCAGAAGTGTATTTGATTTCAGAAAGAACTCTCCTCTTCGTTTGATGACCATAGATTTTAAAGACGGTAAGCCAAGTTTGAGTCAAATATACTCTATGGAAGTCGAAGGAGGGAGTTGCAGAACACATCGCCAGAAGAATTCACATTTCGAGTGCCTCAAGGCCATACACAACTACTGGACAAAACCATTGTCGGTAGAGAACAAGAATGCCACCAAGAGAGAATCCTGCATGATAATACACAAATCTCTGTACCAACAATGGAGGGCTTCCCTGATCACCCAGCAGGTGTGGCAGACCTCCAAGGCTTATCAATGACCTACTGTTGGGGCTTGTCAACCTCCCTTCCCAAGGGTCCTTACCCTAGTTAACCCTAAGACTCCCTTGTCCTCGATGCTCCGCCACATGCTCACTCCTAATGACAGGAGGCTTTTCACTCAACTTTCACCTCCTCAACACCTCACCAAATGCTCGTATTTCCACCTCTCCTTACTCGGTCCCAATTAATGTTGGGAAACACTCTCAGCTTCCTACTCCTATAAACTCTCCTGCCACTAGTTTCTCCTTCTCCTCCAAACGATTCCACCCTTCTTGTTCATGGTAACGCACCTTCTCCTCCTTCTTTTTCCCAAGCATGTATTTCTCTTTCCAAATGGTACTCAGGTCTTCTTCTCTCCGCAAGTCACTCCACATGTACTCCCAAACATGCCACTTTTCTTCCCATGTGTTTTTCGCGTCTGTTGATTCTTCCTCTGAAATACTTTTCCTCTGTCCTCCACATCTCAACCCATATAATAAACCTCAGGTATCACTCCACCTCTGTTATTTGGCTTTCCTCTGACAATTCACCCCCCTCCTTTTCCACACATCTATTTTGCTCCTCCACTCTTTCCAAATGCCCTTCATTGATCTTCCAACTTTCCTCGTTGCCGCCTCTTCTAGTTTTGGCACCTCCCCCCTGCAGATCTTATCCCGCTTCTCCTTCCTCACTCCACTCTCCCCTTCTACTAATATCGCTCACAAAACGGACTTACCCCTGGCCTTTTGCTCTTCTCTCCTCTCGCACCTTCCTTTGTCTCCAACAACCGACACTTTCTGACTACGCGGTTTCCTTTGTATCCTGTGGCTACCTTTCACCTAAGGTCAGGGTTCATTTAAAAGTCTGCAGGTGTGTACTGTCAATATTTCCTGTATGTGCTTGATGCAAGTCTAATGCTTGTTGGCTTTGACCTGTGTTGTATAGCACTTTCCCGGGAATTTATCTCAGCTTCACAGCGGCTTCACATGCCACATCTTCCATTTTTAAAATCCCATTGCCTGTGCCATTTTGCATGCTCAGTAGTGTGGAGGTTCAGTAATGGGACCATACAACTCCCAACTGTCTTGCTGTGTCTTCCCCGGCAGGGGAACTGTTGGGGGTTATTGTGACTGCCAATTTGCCTGTATGTTCGTGACAAAAAAGGGCAGTTTATTAGGTATGTTGTTCTGGGGTAAATCTCTACTCAGCACTCGAAATCACTCACTTGCTTGAGCCCTTAAAGGGGCTGAGTTCAGATTATGATCCATGTGACATTCCCCAGCCTCCTGCCCATAGGGGAAGGTGAATCATACACATGTACTCACATCATTGCAGCCCATGCCCTAAACCACAGCACAGACTCCAATATTTTCTTTATCGAACGAAAAAAGGAAGCTGCCGTTTTAATCATATAGCCATGTTTGTAACAGACAGTTTTGTTTTATTTAAAATACATTAATACATGAATTGCTAGGAATCTGCTTTAACCTCTTAATCCAGCATTGCGGCATGTAAATTGTTGTTTTCATCAAGGCCACACCCAGTCCACTATTCTTGAAAGCAGTGGCAGCTGGTGAATTATTTAATTGGAGGGGCATAAATATGTCCCCCTAATGTGCCAGAGCAACTAAGCATAATTACGGAGCCCGAAACAACCAATGGGAGTTTGGGGGGTTCTCACCCCACAAACGTTTTTGAAAAGCGGGTTAAATTATGCATTTTGCAGCACTCTAAGTGAAAAATTGGGTAAAAAAACAAACAGTTTCCGATTGGTTTTGTAGGCAAACTCATGGGAAAAACCAATAGATGTAAGTCATCAACAGCACACAGAAGGACTTCTCAACATATTTTAATGATGCCTTTGCCTACAATATTTGCCCACATAAAAACATTTTCATACTGGCTGTGCCCATACATTTCCATGCTGGATGCACCAATATATGCCAGTATGCCCATATGAGAACACCCTCATGTTTGCTTTGCTCATAATGCCAGAAATTATACTATAAGAAAACATGTCCATGCTGGTGCTGCAAATAAGTGGCAGCACCCCCACCTAAGAACATAATCTGTTGGCTTTGCCATTAAAAATGCCAGTCTAGCCACAGTATAACGAGTAATAAATGCCATGTCAAAGAAATAGCTAGACTGGCTGCACCAAAATGCCAATCTAACCAGGTAATAACATTTATCATGCTTGCTTTATCTTAGATCCCCAGTAGAAAATGTCATGCCACGGTAGGAAATGGCTGGACTGGCTACTTCAAAATACCAGTCTAGCCAAAACACTTATCATGCTTGCTTTATCATGGATTCCCAGTAAAAAATGTCATGCCACAGTACAAAATGGCTTGACTGGTTACTCTAAAATTCCAGCCTAGCTACGTAATAACACCTTTACTCTGCTTACTTTCTCTTAGATACCTAGGACAAATATCATTCCACAGTAAGAACTGGCTAGAGTGGCTGCCCCAAAATACCAGTCTAGCCATGTAATAAAACATGATAATTCTTTTGTTAATATTTGCCGAGTAATATATGCTGTTGGTGCATTGCCCCCCAATTACTCCCTCGTCCTGCACAAACACACGTGCACACAGATTTAAACATTTTCTCACTCATTCACACACAGCATTCACTTACTCGATCACACAAGCACCCATACATCATAAACACACTCATTCACACACAGATTATAATAAATACAAATTAAAATGTTACCTGCATGCAGCCCTAGCCCATTCTCAGCACTGCCACCACCTCTAGAGAATCTCCCGGCTCCCGTGTAGCATGAACAGGAACCAAGGAGCAAAGAGCACCTCCTGGGTCCTGCAGATGACAGTGCCGATCTGTTTCTATGTACCGGGAGGCACAGGAGCACTCTATCGTACATACAAATGTACAGTACCCAGCTTGCATCCCCAATGGGCCATGCACGGCTGGGGAAGCAAAATACCCCTGGTCTTGCATGGCTCATTGAACATGCATGCTGGGGTATGAACTGTCAAAAGGAATCTGTGTTTCCCTTTGACAATTCAAGCCAGCCCACGGGCACTCCCTTAGCTGCAAGAAGCAGCTGAGGGTGCGCTCCTGGGCTAGCCCAGTTCCTCCATGATGGGCGAGAGTGCCGGCAGGTCGGCACCCACTTACACATTATGGACGAGCCCCCCCTGGTTGAAAGCATGTTTTCGTAAATTATGTCAAAATACTGTTAACCCTATCAGCCTATAACTGTTTTTAGTAAAAATTAAACTCGCTTGATCCATTTCTGCCCGAGAATAGATAAAAAAGTCTCTCAAGAAGTTGCTCCATTTTAATTAAAATACCAATTCTCAAAAATTCACTCATTCGCAGCTTGACAGAGTACAGTTAATTCCCAGCAAGTATTTGAAAGTGTACCTTTGTCTCTTGAACATTTATGATTGAGATTATCCGTACTGCTCAGAAATCTCAAAAATCTACTTTGTGTAGAATATAGGGTGCAGGTCGATTGCAAAATCGTTATCAATTCATTGCATTTTTATTTGTTGTTAAATTCATATTCTATGGGAAACCTGTATTCATTTTAGAAGCATATTCCTTTCCAATAAATGCGCAAAGTTAAGAGATTGATCTGAAAGTCAATGCTTGGGGATTCCTGGAACCGGCTCAGATCCTTAGTCAAAACGCTACGAATGGCCTCGAGCCACAGCTTCTTAACCATACATTCTTCAAGCAGACCATTTACTCTTCTTTCTTGCATGTCTGCCATCGTTTCTGAAACATATTCATGCCGTTGCCCGTTTCCTCCAGAAAAATGTGGTGGACCAATTGTTGCATTTACAAAATCTGTATGTTTCCTCCTTATCCAGGAATAAAAAAACACATTGGTCGACAAACGTAAAACATATTTGGTTCATAAAAATCTGACAGTTAAGAGAAAAGAAGTTTGCAGAGTGACTCAACTGCCTCTGCTTAAAGAGGATCTCTCGATGGCATTGATCAATGTTCACAGTCTCTTAAGTGCTGTCACCTAAATATAACACAATTCTATATTTGCCCGAGTCCCGCCTCTTTCAATTGAGTGTTTTCTCAATTTCCAACGTTAAATTCTCAAAGCCTTGCACCGCTGGGGGCACATGATAATTGACAACGCTCTACTGCTGCAATAGAAATGAAGGGAGAACCTCAAATAGAGGCTCTCGATGAGTTGGTCATCAGTGTTTTGAGGGTTAGTAATAGCAAGGACTTCCCCGCAAACTGCATGGACCGAAAGGGAATAAAATAAAGTTTTATGAGGTGAAAAAGTGTGCAACAGAGCAGGGTTTTTCTTTTTCTAAACTATTCCTCTTTAGCATTTGCAGATTCAGTTATGTGCAAACCACCTCCTCCACTGGGGTACTTCACCCTCATCTACTTATTTGGGGCATGTGTTGTTCCAAAGTCGAGGTTCTGGATTGTCATTGCCATTGCTTCCTTCCTCCATGAGTGAGCCAGCACTCCACTGGAACAAGAATTCTGTATTTAACATTTAGGAAGGTTGGAGTCCATAAAGCCATCCTCCTTAGACTGTCAGAATCTTCTCCTTGCTCCCATTCAATGCTCGCTCTTGTTCTTAATCGCTGTTGCTCTCTTTATGTTTGGTTAAAGCTTTGGCATCTTACAATTTCACTCCATTCATATGGCCTTACATATAGTGCTCCTGTACCCCTGTATACAGCGTATTTACAATGGCTTTATCTTCCTATTTTCAGTTTATTGTCCATACATGTGTGCATTCTCTTGCATAACAATGTCTTCCCATTGAACAGACTGTTATTTGTGCTTCTTGAAGGTTCTGTACTTTCTACTCCACTGACTCGAACAAATTAGAACGCTCTTCCTCCTGCTCAGCATTTCCTTCCTACTCTGCAGCCATCTTAATATTTTATACATTTGGGAAGCTCTCTGGTGTATGTGTGTGTGGTCCATGTGTGGGGGTGTGGGTGTCTTGTGCGTGGACATGTTTTGTGTGTGTGTGTGTCTCTGTGTGCATATGATGGTTATATCTGGCAGCATACATCGATGGGGTGGCTTGAACTACATGGCACTGGCCCAAGAAAACTTTTGTCTTGCACATTGTAGTACCGAGAACATGAAATAATACATATGAACAACCCTCTGATTCCCTGCAATTGTGACAGATATTGTTGCACCACAATGAGCTCTGGGGCTATAAGATATCACAACACCGCTGCACCGAGAGTACTTCACCCCACAAAGCGCCCTTGTGAAGCCTGCCACTCCCACGTTGCATGAAAAGATCTTTGAACTAGGGTTTTAACAATGCCTTTTCAACAAATAATACCAGATTACCACTTTTGCAAAAACACCTCCTAACAACCTGTTTTCGTGGTCTACTTTCTTTTTAATATATCTTTTTTTAATATATGTTGATCGAGGGCCTGATTCTGAGATTGTGATAAAAAGTGTGCTGAAATAACGACAATCTCCTCTCCAGTTTCCAGCACCATCATTCTGTTGTGGGTGGAAATATTGGAGGGGAGATGTCGTGCTTTCCAGCAGCAAAAGCTGCTAAAATCACAGGTTCTCAGGGAAACACGTGCTCCAGTGACATTGCAAGCATGTCTTAACGGACAGCCACTTTTCTAGTTTAAGAACGTTTTCTCAAACTTTCATTAAACTACAAAAGTGGTGCTGCAGTCTAAGAAATGCATTCTTTATAAAGGGAAAAAGTGTGCAGTGTAGTTTAAGGGCACCTCAAAGGTACCATATCTTTACTCCTTTTTGTCGTGCTAAACCAGTGCTGGCGGTTGGGGGGTGGGGGGCATGCCCTCCATGTGGCTGCCCTGCATCCCGAATGGTTGCTAGGGCTGTAGTAAAGCCATAAATCAGGCTCATGCAAAAGCTGAAGCTTTCATGTCCCTGCAGCACATTCTTTCTTCATCAGAATGTGGTGTTTGTAAGTAAAGTGTTCCTCCTTCACGGAGGACCACTTTCTTACATTTGCACACATCTCAGAACCAGGCCCTAAGTGTGTTGAGGCAGTCAATAATACCTTTCTGTCGTTATTTTCATAGGAATGGAAACGGCTGAAGTTGTGAGGCTGTTAAGTCTTTTACAGTAAAAAAGGGTTTACTTGTAGATGTGTAATGCTTCCTCGCACCCTAGCAAGGTAGATTTCTACCTGTGTACAGATCAATAGTACACCCCAGCTATGTGGGCAGGTTAGTTAATAACCAGGGTCCTGGAGAATCCATTTATATTTTGTAATGTTAATGTATCCTTTATTTTACTTCGAATCCATAGCCTTTTAAACAAGAGTGTTGATCTTTCATCAATTTCCCCAACACTTAGACCAACCCAAATTGCTAGAAAACTTTTAATCAGAGATTTGTGTTGCACTTCGTAGACTATATCGAGCTTTCCAGGTTTTCCCAGCTCCATCTACAGATATTTCATAGCTGTCATTGTTCTGTCAGCTTTTGCAATGAGGTGCAGGCTCTTTCTTAATCACTGGTCATAGTAACTACGAAGACAGTAACAATTCTCGTAGATACGCCTATGAGGAAGCCGCTGTAAAAAGAAAGTATTGCTGATACATGCATAAAGGCCAGCAAAACTTGTGTTGCAAAGAAGATTTTATAAAATGAATAAGCCAGAATAAAATAGAAGATTAAGTGAAAATCAAAATTAAAACATGAGACATGTTTACAACAAAAGGCAAGTGACGATCAATGTTTTTGTATTTTAGAGTTCAATGCATTGAGCAGGAGCAACACTGCCGACATGGGACTCTGCTTTGTCTACAGATGTGAGTTTGTGCTCAGGTACCATCAACACAATGGCTGCTCCGCTGATTCTAACATTTATATGTAAAGGTTGTAAAGTGGGGCAGCGTAGGGGCCATAATTGCGGAATTGAAAAATCACTAGGCGCTAATTTTTGGTTGCTTTTTATTAAATTACAAACAAGTTTTATGCCAGTGTTTCTGGTCATTTCGAAAAACCTCATTATACGTTTGGTGGTAAAACGGCAGTAAATCCACTGATTTATTGCCATAATCGTTTAACCTTACCGCCACTTGGCCATGTGTATTTACTACGGGATTACGAGTGGTGGTATGGTGCTTTAAAATGTCACATTTTCAGAGCTCACTGGTCTCCACGGGGATTTTTACGAAATTACGGTGAGCGATAATTTTGCCACAGTAATTCCGACCCTTATTAGAAGTAAAGTGGCGGATTCACCACCAGCTTTTTTTTGCCCCACTTTACCTCCAAACTGGGAATTCGGGCATGCAGTAAAAGAGGCAGTAATGCCACTGCCAGAAAAAAAAAGTGCACGCATTGGATTTACTGCCACGTTTTTACTGCACCAACAAACTGGTAATGAGACTACAACTGCTGAAATTACTTTCCAGTGAGGCCATCCTAAGCACTAAGCATAGTTGGAGGCGTCCTATGTAGAAGTGACAGAAGCCCCACCAACAACGATTTGATGGCAGAATGAATATAAGCACCTTTTTCAGCCAATGGATTTGGTGAAACACATTCTAGAAAGAAAATGGCACTTGGGTGTATGGGTTCAATCGTTTTTATAGTAGAACGCTGATCTGTTTACTTACATTTCACTTGCTATGTCTTTTCCACGAACAAGCAGCGGTGCCCTAACCCGAGGCTCTGTTTTTTTAAGGTTACTGTTGATCCTTTCAGAACTTTGGCCATTGGGGGATTTTGGCTTTAGGCGGACCTTTCACGGATTTGGGAAAAGCCATGTTTTTAAGGCTTTGTGGAAGGCCATGTAGTCATGGTTGTGTCGAATATGGTGGGGTAGTGAATTCCATAGAGTTGGCGCCAAGGTAGAGTAGGCTGACCCTCCAAGTCTGGCTGAAATGGAGGTTGGGATCATTAGAAGCAGGGCTGTGCTTGACCTTAGGGTGCCTGGTGGGTGGTAGTGCATAGTCTTCTCTTGGAGGTATGTCGGGCCAACCTTGTGCACTGCTCTGCAGGTGATGCAAAGTGTTTTGAACGTAGCCCTTCATCCAATTGGTAACCAGTGCAAGGTGCAGAGAGCAGGCGAGATGTGTTCGCTTCGTCCCAGTGCAAAGAGGAGCTTAGCAGCTCCGTATTGGACTCTTTGGAGTTTGTTAAGTTGGTAGGCCGGATCGCCCAGGTATATGGAGTTTGCATAGTTCAGCCTGGACATGAAAATTGACATAATAGAAGCCCATCTGTTCGGGAAAGTGAGATAAGGGAAGATGCGTCTCAGAAGCTTGAGGTGGTAGTGACAGGATTTGGATACATTATTGATCTGGTGGGACAGGGTTAGGCCCAGTCCAGTGTGCAGCCAAGGTTTTTGACTGTGCTGGAGGTAGGGGGGCGAGTGCCAAGGGAGGGAGGCCATGGGAGTGGTTGCGGGAGTAGCTCTGTCTTGCCACACACCATGATCTCTGTTTTCCCTTGGTTGGGAAGGAGGTGGTTTCTGTTCCTCCATTGGTCTATATCAGTAAGGCAAGCTGCGAGGTGGGGGCAGAGATCTGCACTCATTTTGGGGATTCTCAGGATAATTTGGGTGTCATCAGCATAATTGTAGCAGGTGAAGTTGTGCAATCGGATGATCCCTGGCAGTGGGGTCATGTAGAGGTTGAAGAGCAACAAAGAGAGGCAAGCGCCCTGGGGTACTCCAGTGTTTACTGGACGAGCTGAGGAGGTAAAAGGGGGAAGGATAGTGATTTGTTTCCTGTTGTTAAGGAACGAGGCAATTCAGTTGAGTGGCAAGTCTTGGATTCCATGGGAGTGGAGCTGGTTGAGGAGGATTGAGTTGTTAATGGTGTCAAAGGCAGCTGAGAGATCAAGGAGAACCAGAGCAGAGCATCCTTTCGAGTCTGCCGTGATTTTGAGGTTGTCCCAGATCGAGATCAGTGTGGTTTCAATTCCATGGCGAGTTCCGAAGCCGGACTGAGCGGAATCTAGTAGGTTGTTGGATTCAGTGAAAAGGTTGAGTTGGGTGTAGGCAGAGCGGTTGATGAATCTCGCCAGAAATCTGGTGTTGGAGATGGGCCTGTAATTGGATGGCCTGAGGGGGTCGAGACCAGCTTTTTTCAGAAGAGGTTTGATGTGCGCTACTTTGAAGGGGTCTGGGAAGGAGCCACAGGTTAAGGAGTCATTGACTATGGACCTAGCCTCCTGCACAGGTGGAGAACATTTCTTTGAGGAGAGAGGCGGGGCAAGGGTCAAGGGGGGGACCCGCAGGGTCTGCTGCTGGACAGGAGTTTGAGGAATTCCTTGCTCGAGATCTGCTTAAATAAATTGAAGGACGCCACTGCGGGGGGGGGGAGTTATTGAGCGGCGGGTGTTGGGCGGAGGGGAGGTTGGAGAGTTTGACACTAAGGATGGCCGTCCTGTCCAGAGCTGTACTGTGCAAGTGATGGAGAGTGAGTTGCGTGGGCGTGGTCAGGGCAGCGGTGCAAGTGGGCTTCACAAACTCCAAGATGATCATGTGGAGCTCTTTTACTGTTCCGGCAGTTCATGATTCTTTTATTGTAGTAGGTTTCTGTTGGCCCTTTGGATCTTGGATTTGTAGTTTCGGTGATGGTGGGCAAACAGGGACTTGCTAAGGGGGATTTTGGATGCTCGCCATTTGCGCTCGAGGGAGCGGTTATGTCTTTTGACAGTCTTCAGGTGGGGCATAAACCATTTTGGGATAGGTCCTTTGTGGGTGCGGGCAGGGCGTGAGGGTTGAGGGGGAGGAGTGAATCGTTGAGTCAAGAATCAAAGTATTCAATAGGTAGAGGTCTGTCTGTGGTTGGGAGTGAGCGTAGCAAGGCTTCAGCCAGGTCAGGCAGTACCTTGACCATGTTCCAGCATTTCTGATCATGTGGTAAGACTGGGTGGACCATGGGTGGTGGGGTCTGTGCGCACATAGAAAAGGGTAGGGCTAAGTGATCTGTCCAGATGAGAGGTTTCGGGCTGGACACTGAGACAAGGTCAGAGGAGCTGAAGATTGTGTCAAGAGTGTGGCCTGCGGCGTGGGCGGGACCTGTGGTATGGCCGGAGAGGTTGAGTGCCTCCAGGCTGTCGATCAGGGGTTGGGTCATGGAGTTGTTGGGTATATCAAACCAGATATTGAAGTCCCCCAGTAGAGTGAGTGAAGGATGGTTGACCAGAATGGTGGCTAGTGAGTCACAGAGATTATTTGTAAAATGCCTGTTGTATCCCGGTGGCCTGTAGATGAGTAGCAAACTGTGTGAGAAGGTGGGAAGCAGGGACAGTCTGATCAGCAGGGATTTGCAGTTAGCTGTGCATGGCTGGGTTTCGGTGAGTGAGATGGATATGTGGGGTTTGTGGAGGATGGCTACTCTGCCACCTCTGGTGGCACTGTTGTGGGGGATGGGTCTGTAGTCAGGAGGGAAAGCCTTGTGTGCGAAGGGTTTAAAGTCGTCACTGAGCCATGCTTCAGTGATGAAGATGCGATCGGGGTTGTCAGAGGATAGTAGGTCAAAGATGCTGTGTTTGTTTCTGGCCACAAAGCTGGCATTGAACAGGAGGCAGGTGACATGGTGGGTGTAGGTGGTTACGGTGCCAGTGGCCTGATGGGCATGTGGGACCGGGTGGCTGGTGAGGAGGGGTCGGGAGGAGTGGGAGGCTGAGTGGTGAGAGGGGCCGGAATAGTCAGTACAATCAGGGATAATGTTTGAGGGGAGAGTGGTTAAGGTTGGGTGGGAGCATGCAGTAGCCGGTTTGCATGCGATGGAGGGAGGTGGAAGGAGGGAGGGGGGTCGGTGGTGAGTGTTGTCGGTGTGCTGTGTGGGTATTGTGTGGCTGATGGATGGGCTACAAGTGTGGAGGGAAGTGGAGGTGTGGAGGTGGCCGGCGAGAGGTAGTGTGCAAAGAGGGACAATCTGGGAGTAGTGTAGGGGGGCCAGAGGGGAAAGGGGATGAGGCGATGGTTCTGAAGAGATCTAGTCGTGCCATGCTGAGAGAAAGGAAGGGAGTGGAAGGGGTTTGTCTTGAGGTGGAGGGTGAGTGGATGATGGGGCTCTGAGTGGGGGGGCTGGGCACAGCCGGTGAAGGGCAAAAGGGGTTTGACTGAGGGGAGAATGGGGGGGTGTAAGTGGGTTGTGCCTACTGAGGGGACGCTGGATTTTGGTGGGAAGTGGGGAAAGGGTGAGGTGAGGCAGGTCGGAGTTGGAGGGGTGGGAGGGAGTATGTGTCGGCGGGATGGCAGGGTTAACCAAAATTATATTTTTTAAGAACTTGCCATGGTCTTACAAAGCACAATTTTTCTCATGTGGGGGTCGTTCTAAGGCTGCATCTTATCTGATTAGATCTAGAATAACAAGTGAACTCCTGGGATTTTAGACCATTGAAGATTGTGGATGTTAAATAAATAACTTTTCAAAGCTCACTAGATGTGTTATAACTTTAGTGAATATTTTGAGACGTTTGATAAGTGTCCATCTAGTGAATAGCCTTGACTACGGGTAAGAAGGTCAATGATCTGGTGCAGTTGACACATTGCATAGCAAACAGGTGTTAGTGCCCTGCCCTCTTTTGTCAGTTCTGCACTCAGGCCTATCACAGGCCTGTTTCAATTAACTCTCATTAGTATACGCCCCCACCTGCAGAACTTAGACAACAGAGAGGGCTGATCCATGGGGCCTTTCATATTTTAATTAGGCTGGCCATGGCCAGAGGAAGGTGTTGCCGTCCCCCTTCCTGAGATGCTTTGATGTACCAGTGGCTGTCACATTCCATCTAAATGTGACAGGGAAGACTGCGCCTGTAGGCTGTGTCCCACCTCATCCCCCCTGGAGTACACTTGACTATGTGTTTGTTGTGCGGTGAGCAGGGGAAAATGTATACAGATTAGCCCCACACATTTTCTGAGGTTGAGCTCCCATCATTCATTTTCATTAAAAAACGTTTACAAAAGTCCAGGCGAGTGCACACTCCCCATGCAGATGGTCGAATTCCTCACAGCAGTGGTATTGGTTATTTGTTTCTGTGTTTCTGTAAGGTGTTCCAAGTAGAAACATTTGCTTCTGAGTGAGGATCCGGATAAAGGTAGCTTGGGAAGAAGGGAGAAAAAGGGCTATCTATACAGCCACCAAACAAGATGCCCCAATCCCTGTGCCAACAGATTATACATTTTGTAATTTACATTAAGTGCATAAAGCAGATTTTACTGTTAAATTATGTGAAAATTGCTCGCAGTGAGATCACGTAGTTGAGTGTGGCAGTAAAGTCAGAGGGTGAGACCGGGACTTGTGTGCAGACTTGGAGGGGACATTCCATTTAGCCGATCCCAGGGTCTTTTGGTTACAGGCGGTAGATTCCTTTCATTTAGGCAATGGCTTTCTGGAACATGATTGTTTTGAACGCTCCTAATATACAGGTGATTTTTGAAGAGTGTTAGATCCCCAGAAGGATGTTGCATATATACATTCGGATGTGTGAAGTCATTGCCTGAGTCATGATGCCTTCAAAGGAGCCGACCTACAGGTTATCGTACTCTAAGTCATCCCTGCTTTTGCACAAATGCTTATTGAATCATGAGTCGACTGGAATGTATTTTTCAGATGATGAGGTTAGAGTTTCGGATCAGTGGCAATGCCTGTGTATCTAACTTACTCGAATAATAACACAGAGATCATATGTGTTTGTAAGAACCACTCTGCTGATTTTTCTTGAGTTCTGTCCCTCCTTTGAATGGAAGAATCTTTAGGTGAAAGAGGTGAACGTGAATGGCTCATGTGCACAATGAAGTCAAACTTCGTTGCAATCTATTGATCAATAAAGCTGTGGAGCTTGGCATCCACTTAGACAATCGAAACCTGCTAAAATTGCATGCAGCACTGACCAAAGTCAAACCCTTTATAACTTATAACTGTCACCTTTACCGATTATTATGACAATGGATACATTACAACGCCTATAGCTCTGTTTTTTTGTCTTTGTATGTGCTTCGTTTCTTCCCTCAGAATGGCCAGGTTGATGGCCCTATTGAGATACTTAAATCTGTTTGCAATATTTTTTGTGGGGATTGATTACCAATGAAACGAGGTAAAGAAACGTTTTTTTTACAAACATATTTGTACATAATGCCTTTTGGCATTCATCAGTAATGACACAATTAATTATTGGTCCGTTCCTTTTATATGTACGACACACAAAATCCGAGCATTAATAAAGGCATAAAATCTACTTCATTCAAACACAGTTTTTTCATCCTGATGAAGGCTGTGCTACTGCTAAGCCCTTTTAGCCGAAACTTAAGTACATGAGTTGACGATACAGATGACTATGCAGTTTGATGGAAAACTCTAAACAAACTCTATTTTGCTCATTGGAGCAATGGCTTTCTATGTTGTTTCACTTGAAGCTAGAAGATATTCTTTAAACTAATTGTATTTTTCTGTTTTTTGTCAATTACCCTTTCCCTTTATTTATTCATTTTTCATATGTTTTGCTTTACATTAGATTATTGTGTTTAGATTAATAATATGCTGTTTCTATGTATGAATATTTAGTAAACATTTGATTTCTGGCTCGCTTGAAATGGGTGTATGTGTTTGACTGATAACTGTGTGGTCGGTGGTAGACTAATGTTTTTTGTGTCCTCTTACGATATTTGTACTTTAATACTTTTAAATTAAATTACATATTTTGTATCAGCCACTTCGTACACGTGGTGTATTTGGTGGAGGGACATCCTTTGAATCAGTTTAGCTTTGGCGAGGCTGTCACGTGTTTTTAGAAAACGTGTTCTCACGCAAGACGCGCGCCATCTTGATAACTATAGTAGAGTTAACTACAAATGCAATTTATGGTTTTTGGTGGCGTTTTTTGGGCCAAGGATCTTGCTTCTAGCAGAGAGGCAAATTTAAAATGCAAACAAATCAGAAACTCCGAAATGATGGCGATTTGAAAAAGGCGGTACTTTATGCTCGGTGGCCGATGATAAGAGCGCCAGAACGGGGCTTTTCGGTGCAATGGGCCCATCGGCTATTAAACTCTTCCCCGTGACTGAGTAGAGCGCGTTCGCCAGCACCTGCAAGCCAGTACAAGCCCTCGCGCCTACTAGAAGGTTTCTACCGTGAGCCAGCGGGCTCTTCCACACACACACGTTCATAGCAAACTCGCAGAAGTCGGCAGTAGGCAAATAAGCATTCCGTAGACCTGTCCATCCTGTAAGGCAGCGGCCTTCCTTCAAACCGTGGGGCTGGCCCCCCTAAGTAAGTATAAGCAAATATGGCATGAGAGGGCAGCAACAATATGTTTACTCAAAGGGGTAGGGGCTCAGCAACAACATTTTTACTCAAGGGGGGGCTCAGTATTAAAAAGTTTGCCTACCAGTGGAAAGGTTTCACAAAGACATAATTGCCAACATGATTCATTGCCAACATGATCCATTCCAAACATTAGGTGCTTATACAGTCCTTTTTTCTTTGCATTCTGGGACTTGTAGTCTGAGTTGCATAATTGCATGTGTCAGATAAATGAACACAAGTCCCAGAATGCATAGAGAGCTGAATAAGCACCTACAGATTTGAATGGGTCATGCTGGAGACTGTGCAAAGACACACTGAGTGATGTCTGCTCATCCCTGATAGTAAATATTCAGAATTTCTGATAGTGTATTTGCAGTGAACAAAAAACACCAATGCATGACTTTTTGCATCGGTTTTTAGAGAAAGTGAAAGACATTCCTTTGTGTGTTTTCCATTTGCATTGGTTGAAACTCATGCGCATTAGAGCTGTGGGCCTTGACCAAACGACCAAGAATTAGACCTACATACCACAGTCCCAGATTTAAACCTGCCATGTGGCTGGACACCTGTGTGACGAATCGGGGGATTTAGTCACTTCTCCAAACGGGGGAGCCTTTCCCTGTGAGGCTAGGGAGGTGAGCCCGCTAGGAGATATCCTCTCTAGGGGTAGAGGCAAGATGAACATCACAGGGTCAGACTCCCCCCTTGGGGACAAGGACTCCTGTTTCAAAGAGGAACTCCCTAAATTACTCACTCCACCCCACCTCCAACAACTTCCATCCAAAGAAGTCATTAAGAACTAATTAATGTATGATACTGTTGTGTAGAAACATTAAATACATGTGAAAAAGAAAAAGAGTACAATACTGCGAAGAACAAGATTGTCCAAGTCATGCAGAGTACTCAGGCAACAGAAAGAAAGGACTAGGATGCTCTGCCGGGCAAGGACAAGCTATGCATCATAAAAGGAGGAAGAGAAATACTGTCAGAAGAGGAAGCATGGGAGAATTCAATCAGCTGTGGGTGGAACATTGAACCAGATTGGGACGCGCGGCTTGCAAACTTTGAAACAAACTGGTGAGTGAAGGCGACCTGGGAAAAGTGTGAAGGAAGAAGAGCTGAGGGATGGAAACATCAGATGGCTTACCGAGTCATAAGTGGTGACGTCACTGAGAGTCAGTAGACTGTTAAGTCCAACAATGACGCCGAGACCACAGACCTGTTCACAAGACGGAGCGGGTGCAGAGAAGGAGAGAGAGCGAAGTCGAGAGGGAAGAAGCCAACCTGATGAACAGAAGAAAGTATCCTGTCCTGATCACAGGCCCGGTGACGCTAACCCCAAGTGAGAGAGGTAACAGAGAACACGGGAGACCCGTGAAGGATAACAAGCATAATAATCATACTCTTTCCAATGAGGAACGCAACCCACTATTCCCTAAGTACAGTAGGAAGTTATATGGGGACATAAATAAGAAAGAAAGAACAGTGAAGAACGAAGAGCACATTACGGGCGCCCTCATACTCATCCCAGTGATACCAAAGAGGTGGAGAGAAGTGAGAATCATTACTGGTACACTCATACTCGTCCCAATAATACTCATCCCAGGGAAGTGAGAATCATTACTGTTATCCTCATACTCATACCAGTAAATCTAAAGAAGTGGAAACAGAAGAGAATCGTTACTGGAACATTCATACTCGTCCCAGTAAAATCAAAGAAGTAAATACCAGGCATGGTCGTAATTGGAATGTGCATGCCAGGCTCAGTGACTATCAAGTGAAAGACAAGAGCAAGATTATTTGAGACTCCATGTGACTGCCCCAGCCAGGGGAAACAGTGGCCTATAGAATAAGCGCTAAGTGTACTAAATAAAGGGCAAGCAAAGAATAACCTCAGAAGGGGAAAGCAAGGTATCAAGGACACGAGAGAGAAACTGAAGAGCCCTATTTGTGAACTGTATGAACTGGTCTAAATATTTGCCACGGACTAACTACGGTTAAGTTACTAAAGTGATTGTGCTGAAAAGCAGACCACAGGAGAAGGGAGTCATTCTCCTGTGCCTATGCTGTTTTCATTTTCATAGTAGTAGGGACAGAATAGTTTAGCTTTGGACAGAGGACAGTCCTTCCTTTTGGACTCACCGATGACTGACGAGCACCCTAGTTAGTTTGCGTCAGGCAGGGAAGATCCATAGCTTAAGGATAGTTAGGAGTTTTGTTCTCTTATTTTGTTGAATAAAATCTAAAAATGGGAGAAATCCACCTCTGTCCTTCTTCTGACTCGTCACACCTGCCAAAACTTGATGCTTAAACCAAAATAACAACGGGCGGTTTCTATGGGGCACCACTTCTACAAGGTTCCGACCTGGGCAGCCAACAGTGGGAATAAGATATGAGTATGGCTGGCAACTTTTCACAGAATGTGCATGTTGATAGACGGCATACACAGAATTGTGTGATTGATTCAGCAGGTAGACTAAAGGGCTGTAGAGGAACGTGAAGTATGTTTAACGGAGTGAAACCAACAGATTAAACAGATCAAATACGCAGTTAGACTAGACAGGTTAGACTAGACAAATGAATACACAGACACACACCACTGCTAGGCAAAGGAAGGCCATGATAAGGTATGGCGGGTGCATGCAGAATCCCGCTGTGCCCCCATACCACAGAACTGCATGTGCTCACAGAGTATTGGTTTATGTCACTGCTCTTGTGCAGTGTTGTCTAGAATATTCTTTTCTTTTTTTATTTAAACCTTTTTTATTAAGAGAAATATAACATACAAACATGGAAAGAAAATACCAGAATAGCAACCAATGCCATATTTAGGGAGCATAATACACATCAGGAGAATCACATATTGGGGTTACAAAAAGAAGGAGACGGGCAAGGGATGGCTCACACGCAGCCGGGCCGCACAGCTTAAAATGCACTTCCAGGGGGAGAATAGCCCAAACCCCAAACGCCTTGGGAGGGAGATAACAAAAGAAAAACACCTACACATTCCTAGCACCCCACACAAGGGACCCCATCTTCCACACCACCCGACCCACCCTTCTCGCCGTACCGACCCGATCACCCTCTCCACCCCCACTGCAACCGACCTAGGATGGCCACAACACAGTCAAATGTATTGGTCGTATAACTCCCAGAGCCGCCGTGATCTCTCCATTCCATGTCTGCCTCTTGAACCTACAAAGGCCGGAAAGCTCCCCTCCCTCCCAAGCACTCAATAAAGGGCCATCTGGGGACTTCCACTTAATGAGGATGGCCTTTCTGGGCACAAACAGCATTGTGTGAAGAAGCTGGATCACATTAGTGTCGTCATGCCAGTCCTCCACCAACCCTGAACAGCATAGGACAAGGCTCCAACCCAGTCACCACTCCCAGGATCCCACTCACAACAGCCCATACCTGGTGATGACCCAGTGTCCCCCACAGCCTCTCCAGCAATCCGGTGAAGACAGTAGCTTCACTTCCTGCTAATTTCGATGGCATATAATAGTATCTTTGGACAACCTTGCATTGGATTTCTCTGTTGCCCTTGCTGAATGAGACCTCTGAGACCCGGTGTCTAGATTTTGATGGAGGACCTGAGTCCCCCAACCCCACTGCCTTCATAGGCCATTGCTAGATGTCCTGCAGTGCCCTGGCCCCAGAATGTGAATCCGTTAAAGTGACCACCACCATTCCTGCGAGATGGAGGGCAATTCAACACGTTTCGGCTCACCCCTTGTGTGTGCAATGCAGTATCACAGGGGATCTACTGTCCCCTTACAAGGACAAAGTGGAGGCGGGAATATTGCACAGATTTCATGTAAAGACACTATGAAAGAGCACATTGTAGCATTAATCAAGTGCTAGAAACAATAAACCGAGGTGCAGAAGGGATCCGAACAGATTGGAAACAAAAGCAAATTATAAACCCCCTCATCCAATTTTGGTAACGTGGATGGAAGGGCAGGCTTATCTCCAAAAGGTTGTGGATCATTGGTTAATTGCAACACAGCAAATATATAATTACCCAATGATAAAAGGGACTGTCCAGCCATTGCTATATACAAATATCTACTTTATTATTATCACAACAGGCAGTTCTAGCAACACTATAAAATAAAACCCACCCTGTAAAGGAATGCAGAGGACTGACAGTTTCAAAGAAGGAAAAGGGGTGCACTCTGGATACTGACAGGAGGGTGGTCGGTATGGTAAATAATCACAACAGTTCAAGGATACTTGGCTTCCGCACAAAGGGAGCAACTGGTGATAAAATGTCTCTAGGGGCCTTCGAAGAAGGACCAGGGAGACAGAAGCACAATGTACCTTGTGTTTGTAGTTCTTGGTGCTCGACAGGGTTGAGTCAGTTTCAGGGCACTTTGCAGCTTCTGCGACAGAGTTCAAGACGGGAGGCAGCTGCGGGTATCAGGCGGCAGGCAGTTCGGCGAGCAAGGCTGGATGGACGGCTGCAGGCTGGCCTACACGGCGGCTCGTGGTCATGAATCATTGTCTCAGTGCTGGTCAGCAGTTCTGAAGTGTTGGTCGAAGCATCTCGGACAGCTTAGCAACTGTGGCATAACAACATTCAGCAGTGCAGAGGGGCTCGACTGGCTTGAAAACATCCTTTAAGGCAGACGTTGGTAGATGCTTGTTGATGCACTTCTGCTAGCTTCTTCACTGGGCTTGTGTCGTCCTTTAAGGCGGATGGCCCAAAGCTGAGGAGTGTGTTGCAGGCAGCTGCCTTGTCCTTGGTTTTGGTTTCAGGGACTCTCTGACACTTCCCACCTAGGAAGCTTGCTGCAGAGCCTAGCAGGGCATGCTGTGTGCTGGCTGGGTACTGGTTCTGGGGCTGCTGCAGGGTCCTCTGGATTCGGTATCTCCCTCTGTTCTCTGGGAGATGTTTAGGGGAGGGATCATGCTTCCATCTTGGAGGTCCTGGCCTTCCTTCAATGGAGGAAGATGTAAGGCAGAGTGTACCTTCAGCCAGGGTCCAATGATGAGTTATTCCTTCTGCTTCTGGTGAAGCCATCAGATGATCTACCAAAAGATGGACAGAAAGCATGTTGGGGCTTCCTGTCTCCTTTGTTAGCCTCTGCAGCCAGGTCCCATGATGGCCTGTTTGAATTGATTAGTATGTGATGTTCTACCATCAGCTACCTGGCTCAACAAAAGGACAGGGGAGCCCCATGGAGCCTTTGTTAGTGAGTTAGGCTGGCCATGACAGGGGGAAGGTTTGGCCCTCCCCCTTCTGGAGATGCATTGTGAACTCCACCTGGCATATCCCAATTAAATATGACAAGGGGGGGGGGAGCTGTGTCCACCCAGAGTACACAGGTCTATGCACATGTCTTGCGGTGAGCATAGGAAAATGTGCGCAAATTTACCCCCCGACATTTTCCAGAGGTTGATCTACCATCATTTAATTTCATTCAACATTTAAAAAATGCTGAGGCGAGTGCACACCCACCGTGCGGATGGTCGAATTCCTCACAACCACCTAACCAAAGTGTGTGATCCTGTGCACATTTTGTTATCTCACTTTGCCTTAGCTGCCAAAATTGGGAATGATTTTCAGTGTGTACACATTTTAAACAAATGTACTTATGGTTAATTACACTAAGCTGCAGCATTGGAAAAGTCAACTGTTGTAGCTTGTTTATAGTGAAAATGTTTTGTTTGTTGCAACATGTTCACCATACAAAGGAATATTGGTTGTTTCCAAATGTGTGGCTTGCCTTGACGCTCTTGGTTATATTGATCTTAACGATTATTCAGAGGAGTTTCAGTAAATTATTTACATTGAGAAAAGCATATTTATGGATTTAGTGGCTAAATGGAGACTATTGGCTCCCATTATACTTTCAAATTAATTAAGAGGAAAATAATCGGAATAATAGATTGGCAACAGATTAAATGCTTCTGCAAAACAAAAGAGTTGATGGCTGGAAGGTTTAGAATTAATCGTAAACCTCTGGCATTGCTGTGGGCAAGCACCCCCCCAGACCATCGTTTTTCGCCTGCCAAGCCATTACAAAAGGGGAAAGGCCATATGCAAATCAGGCTTGGCCCCTCAAAGCTTCGACAGCAGCAACATCTTAGAGAGTGAATTCTCTTTTGCAACATGTTTTCTCTGCTTTGTTGTGTCTGTGTATCACATGTCAGTACTCTCATTGCAAGTTAATAAAAGTCAGCTTTTGTTGATATTGCAATGATTTCATAATGTGGTGGTGGGGTTGAAGTGCGCGGTTTGCGGGATGGGGGTCCATTCTAGCGTTCCGCACTGGGTGCTACATTTTCCAGAGACTGCCCTGACAATGGCTCCCAGGATACTTCAGGGTGAGGAAGAGGCCATATCCCCTGACTGCGCTACCTCTGGTTGGGGGGCGGAGGGGAGCGGGGAGCCTGCTTGACTAATGACTACAGTCCTGGTCTGGCCTTGTCTGAGGCGAGGTGAATGCGTGGTTATCTGCGCTGCTGTAGGGGGCGCCTCTTGCTTCCCAGCAATCATGCAAAGAACACATGCACGCTGAACCAAGAGCTAACAGTGTAGCATACATGTCTTAATCATTATAGCAGGTACTTCAAGGACAGTTGTTATGTGCGTTATCCCTAATGGGGGAAAAAAAAAGATTCCGAGTCTCGGGTTTCCCCGAATCCCCCAGACAAGTCCTGTCACAGCTGCACATCCGACTGAGCAACTGGTCCACGTGCACATAACGAGGGCTCTGTCTCGGAGTGGGGCCGGCGCTCAGGTCATCTGCATGTGGCGCGGATTAAAGTAGCACTGAAGGCCCATTGTACCCCAGGGCCCAGCAGTACATTAACACATTGAAAACAAAGCTGCCACTGCTCGGCCGGCCACCTGACATTGTCTTCAGGTCGCGCGATTCCGAGTGTTGAAAGCTGCGCATGCAGAGCCCAGCCCAGCAGGCGCTGGCCTTCAAAGACCTGGGCATGCGCACGAGGCTCCATCGCCCGCTATCACCATGCTAACAAGCAGATACAAGTAGGCGGCGTACGTGGAATAATAGATGGATAGCCGTCCACTACAGGGATATAATTCCACTGAGCAGTTCTGAGTGGTATCTGATAAACAATGGGAGTAAATATAGTAAAAACTGGAGGTATTGCAAATACTATTTTACCACCCATCTCATTATACCTTATGATATATGTACTTCATGGCGTATCCAAGGAAATACTATATGTGGGAAATGTATGATTAAAAATTGGAATTCTGCATAATATCCTGACCCCAGACTCCTTGCGTGCTAAAAACTTTGGGGCCGATTCATGGAATATTTGCCCGGTTCAAAGTGAATTTGCACTGCTGAAAAGTGACTTTGCACTGCTGTAACAAACCCTGATTCATGGAACCGTGCAAACATTTGTTTTTGCAGTGCAAAGTCCGTGCATAGGCAGCGCATAGTAGTTTTTGCAGTTCAAAATGACTTTTTCCTCACTGGTAGCACAGTAAAGCCCTACTGCTGTCTTCCTAATCATAAGCAAGAACTCGTCATGAGCTAGAGATAAAAGGAGCGCAACCATTGGCTTCTAAATGTCATGTGCACAGCAGCTGTGCGTGAACAGTGGTCCCAGTCATGGGTGTCGACTTTTGATTTTCAGTATGTGGGCAAAATTATTTTATTTTATATATACCGACTCCTTAACGCTAATGCATATATTTTACTATTAACTGTTCCACTACATGGAAACAATACTGAAGTAAAGGGCCCTTTTGCCCAAAAGTGCAAACAGAAGTGGTCCACCCTGTGCAATTTAGGATTCAAAACAAATTACACCCAAGCTCTTTTTAATCAACATGTTTCTACAATGATGTACATACACATTGTCAAGTTGGTGTATCATGTGGCTTGAGCACTTTTAAAGTCATCTGTATAAAATGGAACATTATTTTAGGTTTTCAAACCCATGAACACATATTTGTACCAACTTGAGCTAGGAAGAGGCCTGGTCAAGTACCTACATTTCTGACTAGTCTCAATCCTGGCTTCACCACATAACCAAAGCGTGTGATCCTGCACAAATCAGTCAATCTCCCCGTGCCTTGCCTGCCAATGTTAGTTGCCTCTAGAAGTGATTCAGCTGCAGTTTACGCTATTCCAGAAAAAGCCACACTCATGGTTACATAGACTAGTGTTGCTCCATATATAATAATAGTGATCCTTCATATTCACCATACAAAGTAGCAGATACTGTTTGCAAATGTATGACTCCTTAAGGATATTGGTTACATCTACAATTGCTGTTGCTCCCTGTCTCTCCCTCACCATACTATCACTGCCACAGACACTCAACACAATTAATAAAGTTGCTGCGAAAAATACAGCAAAAATACAATGTTTGTGCTTCAAAATGACATTCTGTAAACCTCGAAATGTCCCATTCCATGCTGCAGTACTCTGGTAGAAGGAGGGATCTGTCTTTCACAAGAGGCAAGGCTCCTATTCCCCCACTTCAAGGCCTGTTGGGAATAGCCACAGTGTTCAGGGAGGCATTGCTGGAGCACACTGAAGCCGAAAGGGATAAGGGATGATGGGCTGAAGGTGGGGGGGAAGGGAGCATAGATCAGCTCTCGCCGATCCATGCTAAAACTTCATCAAGCCTGCACCCAGCAGGAAACGAGAAAGAAGCCCTGTAGTCCAGCACTCAATCCGAAATTTTGTTTGTTTTCGTAAGCGTTTCAATAGTTTCAACAAATAGATTCACAACGGGCAAAAAGACACTCCTGCCCCCATTGTTCAAGCAGTACAGGGGAAGGTGACCCCGTGTACTCAGCGCCTATGGTCTTGGTGACAAATGTGTAGAGGCCGTGGCGGGACACCGATACATCTCCCAATGCAATTTCGTACTGTCAGTCTACCTTCTCATGTACTGTGTGATGTTCCCCACATGGTGTGTTGTGGGGGTTGGTGTTGTGGGATGCGGTGTGATGCGGGATGTGTGGTCATGTTGTTGCGTGGGCTTTGTTTGTGGTGTGTGCACAGGGGGTGTCGGGAGTAATTTGTATGTTTGTGGTGTGTAGAGTGTGGGGGGCAGTGCGGTGTGGTGTTATGCAGTGAATATTGATCCATGGCTGACGCTCCACTAGAGAGAACGCGTGCTTCTGACACAGGATTCTGAAGTGAACCCTCGTTATGGTATGCTGAATTTGCTACACTACACCACACGGATCCTTCAGGGATCGCAGGGAGTGGCACGTTGGTGTGTCGTTGTACACAGGAGGTCAAGAGGGTACCTAGTTAAGAACATAATCATTGGGGTCGCCTATTTTCCTACAGTGCTATTACCAAGGGTTGCTGCTGTTGCTTTGTGCGACGTGCTATGGAGCAAATGCGAACATACCAGAGTGGAGCGTACATCTCGGGAGGATATCTCAGGGGCAACGGGCTCGCCTTGGAAGCAAGATGACACGGAGCAACACAGGTTCAATCCCTGTGTCCGCGCTTAGAAACCTCTGGGTATCAAGCGCGTAATAAATAACCTATCATAATCTATCATTCAGCACAGCATCCAGATTCTAGCAGCAATTGAGTGCCAGTTACAGGTGTGAGGTGTGACCCCTAACTCGTGGCATTCCGGGCCAGACATTGAAACTTTGTTCAACCTATGGAACTGAGGATCAGACCATGTCACCTAGAGTGGTGCACACTTGTGCATGTCTATTTATTCGGCCATAGAAGCACTTCCAGTCATTGCACTGTGTAGATTACCCTTCTCAGGTGAATGCAAAGTGTATGGTTAATGACCCATACGAGTGACGGTAATATACTGTGAATATCAGTGCACGATATCCCGCGCAAGACCAGCCATATAGCACCATCTCAGATCACTGCACTGCTGGTGGATTTAGTGTTGGCACAGTTACAAACTAATGGCTTTCAAATGGTAATGCAGATGGGAAGCAAGCACATGACTAGGCTGATGCAAATGCATTAAGGTACATTTGATAACCCTGACAACCCCAGATGTGCACACTGCACCACCCCCTTATACTTAGTGCTGACCACAGTGCTATGCATGATTTTCATAATGTTTCAAACTTGTCATCTCTGCAAGTAATTGAATAGTCACCATTTACTATTTGCATGCAATGTAATGCTCTTTTGATGTCCATGCTTGCACAGACTGAGGTCTTCCAAAGGGCCTTCCACCCCACAGCGCTTTGAAGCATAACAATTGCAGTAGACGCTATACAAATATAAAATAACATAACATAACTCGTGTAGCCCATGTAGCTACAGATGTCTGTAGCAGCTCTACCCAGAGTAGATGTGTGAGATGGCAATCTCTATGACATCATTGGGACACAACATGGGCTCATACAAGCATGTGCTGCATTGCTATATAAGGCCCAGGCTTAATGGCATGCACCAACACTGTGTGACTGGCCACGTGATGGGTTCAACACAAGCTTCGGGCTGGGGCAGGAGTGGCCAGTGGCACCCCGTGTGCGCCACCGTAAACTGGTTTTGGGCGGCGGATGCCTGCCTTGGTCGCTGTTGGGGGCCTGGCTTGGGGGGATGGGGGGGGGGTGCAGCGTTGCAATAAATCCCACATAAAAGGAGGGCAGAGAGGGAAGTGTTCATTGGTTTCTGTCTCTCCTGGGGAAATCCACGCCGCCGTGCTCCCGCTGGCTATCACGACCGCTCTTCTGTTGGATTTTACTATCCTACCCACCCTGACTTTCAGAGGTCAGAGGGTGAGGGGGGATGGAGGAGGGAGATAGCAGGTTGGGGAGGACCATGTGGACACTGAGATGCCCCTTCTGGGGGACTCCGAAGCTGGAATGGCAAAGGACGCCCCCATCATAATGTTTGAACGGCCAGCGGGGGGTACCGGCGGGACAGGTGTTAGGGGGGATGGGATCATGAGGCCGTTTGAGCCGGTGACGAGGGGTCTGCCTCCTGGTAACGCCCCCTGAGAGGGCATGGTGGGGAGGGGCTAGGGGCCTCACCACCACGCACCACCTTGAGAGACGGAAGTCATGGTGCGCCATGACCAGCTGTCAGTTGGATATGATGAATTGTGTTGTTGTCAGGGCTCAAGTCGAGGGTGCACGCGGGGGGACGGAGTCCACACACTTTTTTCAAAGGGTGGTCTCAGTTCCTCCGAGCTAAAATGAGAAACATTGAATGTCCTCTTTGAATTTATGCATTAAAGCCAACCACAGGGCTCAAACCACAGCCATCATTTTTTTAGGCCGGACACTTCACCACTGCACTATATAACCTGAAGAGAAATAACAAACAACTAAATGTAAACTGTCCCATTTCGGTACTGTAAGTCCCAGGTAAAATATTTGTATTGGTTCTTGGAGTTTAAAACATGCACACCTTTTAACGTTTTCAAAAACACTATTGGAGGAAAAAATCCTCTCTTGGTTTTGTGTGTGTGTTGATTTTATGAAAGGTAAATGACATTCGTCCTGTTCAATTTTGGGTGGTTATGTAAAGCCAATTTAATGAAATGTGGGTATTTCACCTTGATATGCTAATTTCTGGTGACGTTACATCCCAGTGCATTTGTTGACGAGTCTGCCCACTTTAATTTTCAGGAATTGACCACTGGTTGTTGTGGGGTGTATTATGTGGGGGGGTCACATTTTGGTTTGGTTAATAACAATGTGGGCAGAGTGGCATCCATTGCTCGTGTCTAGTGTGATCCCTTGTGCCCTGGCACTGCCCCTGCAGAGCCCACTAGCCACAGCAGAGAAGCTCTGTAATGAATCAAGTGCGAATCGATGTGACAGTTGGGTTTCTATTGCTCTTTTTGGAAGGCGCGTGCTTTGGAAAACTGATAATTAATGTTCGGAATGAGAGCGCTTGCTCAGCAGACCCTGAGAATGGGAACTGTCCGCTGGTGATAATCAATGGGTAGGGGCAACAGAATCAAGGGACGAAGCACGCGCGCCTTTGGGAATTGCGTGCTTCATCCAGAAACCAAAACAAAAAAAAAATCAATAAGGGCATAAGCAAAAGGAGTTCAGAACAAGATCATTCCTGGTTGGGTTACTGCTATTAAAGGTAGCTGGCATGATCACAATCTCGCAGGGAAGTGTTGCCTCAACTAACGCGAGAGCTTGAATCCTGCTTTTGTTTCCTGGTACTCCTAGGTCGCTCTGCAGAGGCCATCTCAAGGGCCATGGCTGCGGCTCTTTCATGTGGCAGCGGTTTTCCAGCAGCAACAAGCCATGCGCTGAAGGGGCTGCTAAATGCAGGGGATAATTATACAGCTAATTAAAATCCACAGTAGCAATAATTGCACTCTGCGGCCTACAGACGGGCATTGAGACGGCACTGCGTCCCGGGGCTTCCGCACAGCATTTGCATATCACTGCTGTCAGAGTAGACCGGCCTTTCCGCCCGCTCCAACATTCTTTTTGCAAGGAGTTCTTCTTTTGAGACAAAAAAAGAAAACGTGTCTCAAAAGGTTTCCTAGGATTTGTCCCCTCACAGCATGAGAGAAACCGGCGGTCCAATACCGCCAGTATCCAGGCCAAAGCCTTTGAATGCACCCAATCATCTGTGTGCCACCATGTTGTGCCATGGTTTTTACAGAGCCTCTACTGCCAACAGTAAGCAGGTACCCATGTGTGAATTGCCCCATCGCCTCGCTGGGGGCAGCACTTCATTTGCCCCTGATGTCCCAAGACGAGCCAACGGTTAAAGGGTCAGCGATAATAATTTACAAATTAAATGAAACAATTGAAACTTAAGTGATTGAAGATATATATATCGGAATAAAGGTAACTACTCTGTTTGAGACTGATATTCACACCGTGTAATCACAGCTTGCAGCCGCTAAATGGCCAACGTGGAGATTCGAAACATAACTGCCAACTGACATTCTAGAAAAGTACTCAAAGAGAAAGTCACCGACCTTCGGGAACACCCAGCTATGGTAAATCACCCTTCCTTCACATAAACACCCATGATCAAAACAGCTGAAGATAGAGAAGCAACCTACCCATAGAAGACTAAGACAAGAAAGCTATAAACAGCCTGGATATGCAGAGCTAAGCTATTTACTGAGCAGGAGCAACAAATACAACTGGACATCTACTCAATGGGATGGAAACTCCTCAGAGGCTGCCCCACTGTTCCCACACAGCCTTCTACAGAGCTGGGAGTCATCTCTGGAAAGTGAGGCATATCTGCCCTACCTCACTGAAAGGCTCGACTTCCACACTGAACATTAAGAGATCTTCTGGCCTCTGCCACCCCTGCAGCCTCTACCCACACACCTCACCCTACCTTACCTACCTCAATTCTCACTGCACTTTTAGTGTCTTCTTAACCCACACTGATTTAGAGAAAGGGAGCTTGCCTTTTGATTCACACCCAGCCACCCTCCTTAAATCCATTTTAACATCCAAACTTTCTTCCTGAGCCGACTACAAGAGATGTCGAGATCCTGACCCTATCCTCTCTAAAACACTTTCCTAGTGTCTACAAGTAAGTGCACACAAGATGGAGGTTGGTATTTTGTATTTAATCTTTCCGCCCCCAAGGCGTGTGTCTTATCATTAAAACAACAAAGTAACTCTATGACCGATGGTCAATAGAGGTATTTTAAAACAACCTATTTTCTCACCACTAAAATGCAATGGAGAGAGAATGTATGGTGATAACTTGATAACATTTCTTTTTGCAAGCCCTTTTCTCTAAATGTAAGGCTATTGGAGTCTGGGTTATCAACCGGTACTCATGTGGTGGACCTGCCCTAAAGCTGAAATATACTGGAAAGAAATACTGGGACATATAAGAGAAATCACTGGAAGACAACTCCCTTAAGACCCAAAGGTAATACTCTTAGGTGCCGCAGTGGAAGGGATCTACGCAGAGACAGGTAACAACGCAGCTCTGATCACGCAGCTACTAAACGCGGCAAAAACAACCCTGGCCCAAGGATGGAAAACCTCTGAAAGCCCAGTGGTCGTGTGCTGGTGGGTCAAAATATGGCACATATTGGCAATGGAAAAGGTAGGGGCCATAAAAGACAACAAATACTTGAAATTCAGAGAAATCTGGGACCCATTCATAGACTATGTCACGGACAGGGAAGCCTACTTCCACAGACCTAACCTGTTGAGAATGATCCTGAACTAAGACCCCCGATAAGACGGAAACTCAAAGGGGCCCACAGCAACCGTTGACTCAGGCAAATAATGCCCGAACTGCAACTGCACAAGCTAACGGTGTAGGAAAACGGAACCAGCCCAGTTGGGGGGAGGGAAGATTGAAAGGGGATATATGTTATTTACATTACTATAGACTAAAAGGGGGGGGAGCTATAAAAGTTAAAACTCATGGACTTCCTACAGACTTGAAAAGAGGACTGGGGGGAGGGGGGTAAAAGTACAATGGAAAATCTCTGTATGTTACCTCCCACACATATGCTTGTAACTTGAGTCCATGAGAAGAAAATAAAGTTGTTTAAAAAAAATGAAACAATGTATTCTCCTGTCATTTCCGTCAGTGTTTAAAAACAACCACATTTCTTTAACTAATTTTGTAATTCTAAACGCGGCTGAAAGTGGCATCTACCCTTGAAGAGCAGCATTACTGGAGGAAAGAAATCTGGTCGGGGAGTCAGTTCGGGAGCCCTGGCAGAGCCCTGGTTCAAGGCCAATATTTAACAACTGCCGGGGCTGAGCCTGGCCTGGCCATGGCCCACTTAAAGGCCTGGCCTTGCCAGACAATTAGCACTAATGCAATAGAGACACTGTTGCTTCCCTGGCACAGCACACATGGGGAACAATCTGACCATGTGAGCGATTTGGCGCACTGAACAATAAACTTCCATTCCATAGAACAAGTTGACGTATTTGAGACGTGCATGGATATGACTAGATGAGTTCATCTTTTGTCTACTTGCACTGTGGCTGTGACTGTAAATGGGGCGTGATATCATGCATGTTTATAGGTAGAGGCAGAGCCGCCTGTGCCCCACGTTTTATAATTATCTGCATTAGTTTCTATTTTGATCACATAGGTTTGGCCTCAAGTTGACCGCCGCAGGCCTCCGTAGCCCTTCCGTGTGGCTGCACTTCGTGAAAACATGCACGCCGTCCACGGTTGGTGCTTACTACGCAGTGGCTCTGACCTCTCAAAAGACTTTCCCAAGTGACTGCCTCCAGCGTCCTGTCTCCTCTTCAGGGCTGCGGATCCCAGTGTGACGGCTGGTTGGAAGCTCTCAGACCGGCCAACCATAAATAATGACCGCTTTGTTGGGCCATCACATGGACAGGGCTGAGTTTCGCTTGTTGCTCCTCTCGGGCTCTGACGGGGAGGCCTGCTTTCACAGAAAGCAAGCATCCGTTTTGCGAGCGGACTTGGGAAGGCTCGTTAGAATTCAACATGTGTCATTGCTCCAGTGACGCTCAGCTTGCTTCAAACGCCTTAACCAATGGTCTTCCAACTGTGGGACTGGTCCATCTAATGGGGGGGGGGGGGGTTGAAGGATGCCCAGGGATACGCGAAGCTCTTTCAAACGGGATTACGGTGACGGTTTTCAATAGAAAATATAAGCATATATGGCTTATCGGGGGAGGGGTGGTGGCTGGAAACGATATTTTTGCTAAAAAAAGTTTGAAGACCACTGCTTTAAGCCTTTCTTATACACCCCTGTCTAACCCTGAACCCTCATAACGGAGCCACGTTCCACCGTTGATGAAGTTAGACACACCTTTAAAGTGAATTAAATACCAGTATTTTAAGTCAAAATATTAACTGAAAAGGAAGTTTCACTGCGCAATAATTTCAAAATAATTCAGAAAAAGACTGGCAAACCTCCTCTCCAGAAAATCCTATGGACCTAGTTTAGCTTTTAACCATGTGACTGCCCCCCCAACCCCCCGGGTTTGTATAATCCCTCTGGAATTCCTCCTCATTCTTCTTTTGTACAACGTACCTTGCTTCTCATTGCCTTGTCATTCTTTGCATTTGTACTGTACTGTTTAAGCACTGGAATGTTTGTGTTGATCATGGATTTATTCTCACTTATCCATTACCTACTTCCTTCATTCTTTACCGCTCTGAATGTTCCTTGAGACTGTGAAGGTTGGGATTCCAACCCCCCTTTCCTTTTGTTCAGGGGTGGGGTGGGCGGTACTACAAAACGGCCTTCCCCTTATGAAGGCCCAATAAACAAATGACAGTGGGAAAAGGTCAAAGCGCTGCCTTATAGTGATGGTCCAAGAATTGAATTCCACATCTGAGCAGAAACGTACATGCCGTCCAATATAGCAATCTTCACGGTAAGTAGGTATTGCCTTAAAATAAGTAAGATCAGGCCCACTTGATCCAGGCAGTCCAGGGCTCGCTGCTCCATCATCAATTCGTCTTAGTTGTCGGCTCCGTCTCCGACTCTCGTACAGTCTTTACTCTACACATAAGCCTTGTCCGGGCCTCGTTGGAGTCTGCTACAAGTTTAGCGGCCCTCTCCCCTCCAGGAAGGGGATTCAGTTAATTTACAAGAAGGGGATTCTCCTCTTAATTTAGGACTCGCCCAACTTCCTTGCGTTATGGGTGAATCTCCAAAGAAAGGTTACTTCATAAACCCCTGCTCCAGAACCATGTTACTGCTGGAATACGCTCAGCGCCTTCCTGTAGTACCACCCAGTAGGAATATTAAGGGATGTATGTGCTGGCGGCAATTTTCTGATGCAAAGCAACCACAATCTTGGCAGCATTCTTAGGTCCTGTCTATAGTCCGTCACTGGCATTTGGCGATGTGGTCTCCAGTACAGAACACGGCACTCCAGGTGCGGCTTCCCCGATGGATTTTACTGTGGTAGCACAGCTTCCATCTTTTCTGTCATAACAGCTCTTGGTACTGTGCATAGCAGCCGGGTCACATCCTATAGAAATATTCTGGCAACTGTCACCAAACTTTATGCCAGAGATTGTTCAAAATGTCTGGGAAAGAAATATTCCCTAAATGTGTGGCACATGTCGCATCACAGTACTAGACTGCCACATTCGTTTGAGGCTGTTTTCAACCATGCTCAAAGTGACTTCAATCATTCAAGACCAATGAATACCAAGAAATGAAACGTATCTACAGGACGGTAATTACCCTTCTACAACGCCTCCTTCTCCATTCAGTCCACCAAAATGTTTCCCGCCATGTCAGCTCCTATTCCGTGCCGATATTAACACCGCCCCAAAAAAATACTCAATCATTGCACGCATTTGCACAATTATTCCTTTAGGGCACAGCGTTTCTTCCAACTATTGAGGAATAATACTAGCCCAGGTGCTAATACCGCTGTAAATTGCACTTGCATTGGAGGTAAGTTTCTGGTGTCTTGGCTGTAAATCCAATTTGAAGCATCCCACAGATATGCACTCCGTTTTCAGTCATCCAAAGCAGGAGACTGAACTACCAAGCTTGCAGACCAGTCCTCAATCCAGTGCCATTTTGTAACTTGACAAAAAAGCTCGCTCAGAGCGAATTCTGCGCCTGGAATTAATACAGCAATATGCGTGTCATGGCGGCTGGTTGTCTTTTCTGACATTCCCCTCACTCGGGTGAGAGGATGTGCCCTCCACCGGAGCACGCGGTGTGGAAGTTCTCATCAATCGCTTCTGTGGGCCTCCACGCGCTAGGAGAGCTGCAAACTCATGCGCCTCGCTGTCTCATCTTGATTTTTGATCAATGCATAATACAGCCCTAGGCCATGTTATCTAACGGAATGTTGCACAGCCACATGTCTTCGTGAGGTGACACTATACACAAGAAATATATTCCACTATCCCCTACTCTCCCCCCCCCCGCCCCTCCCCCAAGCTGCTGATTATGTAAACAGGCGTTTTAATCATAGTGGGAAACTATCACTCGGGGAAGGATTCCATTTCTTACGAGTCTGGAAGAAACTAACGCTTGGTGGGCCTGAAATCTGCATGAGCGCGCGAATTATCACAGTGGGTGTCCCTCGGCGGGAGCATGTGAACTTATTATGAATGGTGGAGGAATTGCTAATTACCAGCGAGAGCTTACTCATGTGTGGAAAGGCGTTACAGGTTGCATTCTGCAATGGTGAGGAAGGGGCGCCCTCTCCCCCGATCTCGTGATGTGGGGCGGCCCACTGCCATCCTACTGTGCACGCACAACCTAACAAAAGGAGATGACCTGGCGTGCCCTAGTCCGGCCCCTCTCTGATTGGCCGAGTGCTCACTGTAGCAAATCATACGCACAGGAAACGGGGTTTTCTCCTTCACTGTGCGAGTTGTACGATGTCCATCGGTGCTTCTGTCGCAGTTCTGCTCGTAAACACAACCAGGTGCTGGCCAGGGGATTCGTTAAACAGCCAGGCTCACGCTGAAAAGCCTGTTGTGTTTCAATGAAGCGCGTGAATCGCTATTATATCATCGGTATTCCCTTTCATCATTCATATTACATTGAGGATGAGACTACTTGCTGCAGTGTTAAGAACTCAGCTGTCACATGTGAGATGGTATGGTTTCACTGGTGGAAAGGCAGTCAGGACACTGGTTGTTGTAGGCAGACCAAGATCGGGGGAAGGCCATGGGCGCCTTCTACTGAGATTTCAGTAAAGCCTGCAATACTGCTTTGTACAAAAGGCCTGTGGACTTGCTGGGCCTGCCTAGGAAGGACGCCACGTTGGTAGTGGACTGTGACAGGAACATATTGGCGCCAGTGCTGTCTGGCAAATGCAACCCATCATCATGAAGAAAGGGGTTGGCCGGCTGGGAGCTAGAGGAATTAGTCCTCAGTCAGGGGATATTGAAGGCGTTGATATGGACTACTCTAGAAGAGGAGATCAAGGGTAAAGTAGATCTAATCGCGGATCACGCAAATATTTGGTATCAGTTATGCGTAGCAGAGGGAGTGAGAAAACACTCAAGCTTAAAAAAAAAAAGCTTAACACTTTGGCTAGAAAGTGGTGAACTTGGGTTATAAATGTAGGTGCCAGAAAACCTATAGGTCACCTGACAGGAAGGCGATCCTTAGGTCATCAGATCTGAAGATAACCAAGTGACCAAAGAACAAGACATTTACATGGAAAACCAAGGTGAATGTTGGGGTGCACTGGGAGATGTAGAACCGGTGGCAGGCTTAGGGGTGATGCGTGGCAGGGTTAACGCAGTAGCTCCTCTCAGATCTCAGCACGCCCTTCGCCACCAGCACAGTAACGACATGGTATTGACCGGTGATGCATAAAGAGCCCTTCACCTCCTCTAGCACCAAAACCAGCCCCGGCCTCTGCATTCAGCCAGCAGACCGCACCCACAATGCGCTAGACGGGGTAGCAGCAGAGCTGAGGTGGGCTGTCAAGATGCTGTGAGGCTAAATCCTCAGGATGAGCCTGAGAGTAAAAGCGTGCACTGTAATCGGGATTAAACGCAGGATGTGGGCAGGCTGTGTCACACAGGGTCACATTCTCAAAGGGAAAGAAAACAGTACAAGGGGAGTCCCTGAATTGGGGACGGGAAATGTGAGATGAGCAATAGTAACTTCACTGGGGTACAGCCATGAAGTGCAGGAATAATGCCAAACTTGTTTCACACAGGCAGAGGGGTAAACGGGTGAACCCCCACCTCCCGCCTCCTCCAGCACACTGTGGATGGAGTGGTTACTCCAGAAACAGTGAACACATTCCTCAGGAAATTAATAGCACCAAGAAGGCCCTGCTAAAACTGGTAGCAAAAAAATCTTGTATGTGTAAAAAAATCATGGTAATAGTCCTAGTAGAGGCGGGGGAGACTCCCCCATGCATGTTTACATGCCTCGCCCATTTTGCCTGAACGTTCTTTTTGCATCTTAGAGCCTGTCCTCTTTCTTTGTAGATGGCGCTTGGCATAAGCAACAGTGGGCAGGGACATATGTTTTTTTCCACAGTCCACCGCCATCTCATTTGAAGGAAATAAGCAAGTGCCACACAGCTTAACCGGAGGTTATCGAAGGGAAGGAACCCAGCCAGGGCATCGGAGACTAAGGGCCTGATTTACAAAGTGTTCTGCGATGGGATCGTGCCACTGTAAAACACTATTGTATTTTCAACGCTTTTGGAAATCGTGCCCTAAGATTTCACACAGTGTATTTCATTGCAGTTTTGAAGCCTTGCGGGTGAATATTTTTGGCCTGGCTGTCTCCGATTCACACCCCCTCTCTTAAGAAAGCTTAAAACTAGAGCAAAGCTGGGATGCCTTTTGAGAGGTCCTTGAGCGCATATCTGCGAATGGCATTTGCACGCTTTCATCACAGAGATTCTCCAGGCAGCCCCAGATCTGCTGCAGTTCTAAGCTTTGTAAATCAGGTGTAATGAGGCAACTGCAAATCACATCACGGGCAGCTACTCCACATCGGTCTAGTGCCGCAAAATGAGGGGGCACCCCCGTGAAGCTAAAGCCCTTAAGCTTGGTGAGCTTCCCACGGGGACAGAGAGGGGGGAATAAGAGAGAATGAAAGGCATCCATAAAGCACGCCTACCCTGCCCCCCACCCTCCTCTCACATAACATAGGCACCCCAAAGGAGAGCCTGAGAGGCAGGAGACCCGGGCAGCATAGGTGCTAAATAGCTGTAGGTAGCAGCACCTTTGGCAGTAGTGCTCTCTCCCCTTTTCTTCAAAGGATGAGAGAACAATTAAACAAAAGGTGAGGGAAAAGGTAGGAAGCCAGGCACCTAGGAGGCTGTGGGTGCGGGCCAGCCTTCCTGGTGCCCAGGAGCCAGGGTCATGATATGGCCTCGGGGCATAGTTGCCCAATGAAGACAGGACTGTTGGAGCAGCCCTGCAGAAGAAACACTCTGGCCTGTGTGTACCAGGACTCTGCGTTCGCAGACCCAGCTGCTTGTGTGCCCTGGATCCCACCAACCCCTGGAGAAGGTACATTTGGACAAGCACAAGACAACGGTCGTGGTCGTAGAGTCGAGGAATAGAAGAACAAGAGGGTCGGCATGGTCATGCAAGGAAGCTGCCAGCAGGCACAGGAGTGCTCACCAGACAATGTACAGATCCCAAACACAGAACGCTGGGGGGCACACGGGGAGTAAAAAAGGGCAATTTCCAGTTCCTGGCACAAGTGCCCAAAAGTACAGACCTATGATAACAATGCACACCTGTTTGTCGGGAAATAACCATAATACTCCTTTTGTTTTATTAGTATTATGTTCAATAAAAAGCCACAGCGGTCTTCGCGTAATGGTTTTATCTATATACCGTATGATGTTATGGGTTGAGCCATTAGGATAGCTGTTGCACAGCTTATGCTCCAGCACCAATCCTTGCGAATCCGGCACTTGGATTGGCGGCCGCAGAGAGCGCACACCCAGGATGGACGGTTGTGTGTTTCTGGCTGTGTTTTGCCTGGCACTGGGGCACTGCCGTGCCTCCCACCACAGCAGCTGCTTTCCCCAAACCCCCGCCCACGAGCACCGAGTCTGGCCTTGGAGTGGTGCCCCGCGTCCCCACCAGTGCACGGAGATGCTTCTGATTTAGGGTTTAAAAAGGCGAGTCAGCTAAAACATAATAACAATGGGGTTCATCGCTTTGCTGCTTTATATTGCCTTGTTTGTCTTTTTGTCTGCATGTTTGAAGCATAGGCGTTCCCTGCTCTCCTAACACATGTCTTGTTTTGAAAAGTTCGTCTGCTGTAACACTGCATGCAGGCGATCCGTGTGTGCCCGCTGCAAGTGCGTGCCCGTACATAATGTAACCCGCAGCTGCTCTGCAGCGGCAGGTGCAAGTGGGGCCATGCCCTCGGAGCCCCTCACAAACCACCGCTGCACCCAGGCCCAGAGACGGCCTGCACCCAGCCCCCGAGCTCCAGGGACGCCCGGGTGCCAGACAACCCCCACGGCAGCTACTCGCCAGCCTAGTGAGGCTCCCGAAACTTCCCAACCACTGTGTGAGGGTAGCAGGGCAGCTGGGGGCCGGGGCCCAACAGACCCCTTTGCCACCCCTGCTATGGCCTTCTGAGCACCCCCCCCCCAGTTTCTAGTGCAAATGTTCCCATCCCATCTTCCAGATGTGGGTACTTTTTGCCTATTAAGTCTTGTCATCACCCCCAATGGAAGCCAATGGCCAAAAATACCACATCCACCCTTCCGCTAAAAAAACACCCACTTGGGGGTCCACGCGTGCTTGCACCTACACAAGTGGGTAGGGTGTGCGCGGGGCGCCTGCCTGAGCAAAATAAACGGCCAACTAAAACCGTTTGAAATTACAATGCAGCCGGTAACACCTGCCCCAGAGCCTATCCGTGGGTAGAAAAAACCAGTCCAATGGCTAAGGTGACATAAAAGGAGAACGTGTATTTACATTGAACACAATCAAACTTAAATCACAAACGTTCGCGCTGTCTACTGTGTTAAAGAAATAGTAAAAGTGTGTAAACAGGCTGGCAGTGAGCGTGCGGTATGAGCGCTCAGTGGACTTTTTTTGGTTTTCCTGGTGCAGCAGGTGCGGTCCCCGCGTAGCTGCGAGGACGGCTATGAAGAAAGTGCGCGGTAAGCATTCTACATGTATCCGAGCGCACGGGCGGACAAAACCCCTCAGAACAGGTACTAACTACACCGATTGCCAAACGAAAAAACAAATGACATAAATATTGGACATCCGACCCGCTTTCGGCGGCGCGTGCAACAGCCATTTACAAAACCCTGAAAGTCTGATGCACTGCTTCTACCTGCAAAAATACAATGTGCCTCCCACAATGGCTATTACAAAAAACCGCTGCCACGCACAGGAGCCGCAATTCAACGAAGCAGGTGCCTCTCTCACCTTGCTCAGATGGCGACGGCGAGCCGGTCCCTTGGATTCATGCAGGGGGTGCAGGCTGTCCGTCGGTCCGCACCACCTGCCGGGCACCGTGCCCTCCGGAGCTGCTCGGGGGTAGGGTTCCTGAGGGGTGCTCGCCCGGGACTGCCCGCGCTCCAGTTCCCTGGAAGTTTCCGCGCGCGCCGCCCGCACTCTCTGTGGTGTTTCTCCCGCTCCTTGGTGACGCAGCCGGCAGGGGCTCGCTCGGTCGGAAGTGTTTGTCCCGCTCAGAGGTGGCGCAGTGCTCCGGGCTCTCGCGCTGCGCCTGTGGTACTTGTCCTTCCTACTGCGCGAGGCGATGCTGCTGCGGCTGGGACGCTCGCTCGCGCGGCCTCCTCTCTGTGCCTGGGAGCGTCTTTGGTGCCCCTGGGAACAGCGTGAGGAAAGTCTGGCTCCGAGGAAGACGCGCAAGCCCTGCCCACTGAAACGGGGAGGGGACTGGGATAGAAAGCGTCTGTACCCTGGTAAACAGCTTTACAAAATCCAAGAACCAGACGCAAATGACACCACCCCAGCCCCCGCCGCAGAGGGAAACTCACTATTTTATACAAAAAACATTGCTATTTCTTAACTTTGTTCCACCAGCAGTATTCCTTATTTCAAGGTTCGCCAACGAGAACATTCAATCCCCTCTCTGATTCGAAAAATCGCGCAGTTAAGGGTTGAATTCTGGATTTTAGAGACCTCGTCCATGCTCTCCGTTTCAGCACCCAAAACCTGGGAACAATATTCATTGAAATGGGTGGATGGGGAGGTGAGGGCCTGGACACAAAGCACAATGCTTGAGAAGCAATGTTATATAAGGATGCGTCAAATAAAATAAAATCCGCATTCTAGTACATAGGGTACAACACGAAATATCTCCAAGGCCCAAATGAAACCACGAACATAACTGCTGGAACCTAAACCCAAGAACCACTGACACCTAAACCCAAATCACATACTGAAGAACTTTACAAACCAGCTATGAAGATGCTAAAACACATTGGAATGTCCCAGCATGAGGCTCAAACTGACAACCTATCTTGACAAAGAGCATTTTTCAATAACCCACCAACAATTCATGTTCTAATATCACCAAGTTACAGGATGACAAACAACATAAGCACATGACACACACCACACGTGGCAGCATTTCACACATGTGGGCTTGAAAAACATACTCACATTCCCTGGATAAAACATACAACTCCAAAACGTCCAATTCAAGAGCAATTATGATCAAACTATTCATACATTTTTAAACTAAATAATTATTTGCATCTTCAAAAACGTATGTGGGCAGGGCCAAGCAACAACTTCATGTACACATCAACGTACACATCGCAGGGATCAGAAATCTAGATTAACACTATTCATTAGCACAGCATTGGTATCTTTAGAGAGACCCCTCAACGCTCACACTAGAAAAAATACAACCCACTAGGGAAAAAAGCCACCCACACCTCCTGCAAGGAAAACAACGTTTTATTTCCATGAAAATAGAAGTGCGTCAGAAAAGAATTCTGCTGCCACGGAACGTACTGGTCAAATTAGCACAAGAAACACTTTATAGAGGCAGACGGTGTCATCAGTGACGCGAATTACATAATGTACAAACCCGCGTGGCTGGTTGCTTGAGACCCTATACATAGGCTACCTACTCCATAAGGGATGCCAGGCCATTGGGCACAGCCCCATCTTCTTTCACGTGGGTTCCTCCTTTCGTATCATCGGGCGTGAAGCTACCACTGATTGCCAATTATGTGAAGAAAAACAATACAGGCTCTATCTCTAACCGGACGTGCACCTGGTACTGCAGACATGAGCTGAGAGGATACTACAAGGCCAACGTTTCTAACAAATTGTCACTCAATTCCAAACACGTTCCCAACCAAAGTTAAGCACTGTCGTTTTAACTATGTTGTTTTACCCCTCCTGGCACCTCGCAGCAAAAATCACGCAACCTATGGTGAATGCGACTGATCTCTGTTTTCAGATCTTTTCTGATCGATTGGGGGGGTCTAACAGTTTTAGTATTGGTGGTCTGGGACTGGCTGGTATCTTGGAATGCTGGAGGTCTTGGGGCTGGGGATTTCGGGTGCTATTACTTAGAGCTTGGACAGGGAAGTGTGCTCTAGCACCTTCAAGCATTTCTTGTGCTAGATGGAATTACCAATAAAGATCTCAGACCAAATAACCAGACAGACTCAAGGAATATGGCAAAGTACTGCTTCATTCTCAGATTAAATAAACAAAGGGTCAACTGAAAAACATCAGACAGATGCTTGCACACTCACACATGAACTTGATTACACAGCGGTCTTATACCACAATATGCGTCATCTATGATGTCATCCTACGTGGCAAACCATAGAACGTACTAGCGTGAGGGATTGTATTAGGGGAACATATCCACTTATAGAATATACACGGGTTAGTATTTCATTGGCTGTCTCTTATCTGTAAGACAACCCTAAAACTACTTCTAAATACGTATAATACTGATTATAGAAAACACAATGGCAGAAGATTGGTCTATGCAACATTGTATAGCAGGTTGCCCCATAGACCCACCAATTGCTTGGCATTCTTACCCAATCTTGGACTTTTGACTCAGCTAGTAGCACGTAAGGAAACCAAAACCGATCTGCATGAATCACGTCAGATTACTGCCCACTTTCCCAATTAGTCGATCATCTCTCATCAAACCAGCCATGAGCCAAAGTTTTTCATATGTAGTTGACCTTGTAGCCTGTTCTCTGTTCTAGGGCATTCAAGGGAGTGGAAGCACATGACTATCTTCATTCGAGGCTTAATGAATAGCCCTTGTTTTCCACTTTTGAGTCACAT
Organism: Ambystoma mexicanum; assembly: GCF_040938575.1. Taxonomy (NCBI): domain Eukaryota; kingdom Metazoa; phylum Chordata; class Amphibia; order Caudata; family Ambystomatidae; genus Ambystoma; species Ambystoma mexicanum. The sequence goes on along the minus strand of NC_090935.1, from coordinate 1,001,382,210 downwards.
GTGAAGAGACCACACATTTTTCCATTTCAGCATCTTATGTACTGCTATTTGTTTTAATTATATACTGGGTGTCGTTGCTCCTCTTGGCCTCTAGAGACTTGCTCACTCTACCTTGTATAGACATTATACACTTTTAATTGTCCAATACTTGGCTCTTGCAAATGTTTTCTTCTCTTTCAATCTAAGAGAAATATGTCTCATCCATGGCTTATCCGTCTGCCTCCCTTTGTGCTTTACAGCTATTCTCTAAAAATAGCATCCTTGATCCCGAGCCAACATTGACTCCTTTTTGCTTTGCACACAAAGCTGTTCTTCCAGCGTCTCCTGACTCTGCAACCTTGATCTGCTTCTGAGGTAGTTGAATTGAATATTTACACGAGTCGGCATCCATTTTCCAATAATGTCCGGCCTTTGCCACGTTGTACATTCCTCTATAGCAGGCTTATATGTATCTCTCCTACCCTGCATTAGTTTGTATTTACACTTATTGGTCAGCAAGTTACTTTATCTTCTTTTAAATTCACAATTACTTTATAGTTTCGTACATGTTTCTCTTATCGCTTCAGTTATATCGTCACTCTTCAGTATTTTCATATCAGTTCAGTATGCCTCAATACATCTTCTCCATGAAATCACTCTGCCCTCATCAGATTGCACTCATTGCTCCATTAAGACCAATGGTATTTGTATTTGTATTTTGTGTACTTGTATTGCGCACCTGGCCCAGGGGCATCTGGGTGCATTTCGTAGGAGTTTACAGAGTGTACATTTCAATACAGTGGTAAGGGTGGTAAGGGTAACCAGGGGAGGCGAAATAGAAATTTACAGTGATGTATACAGTATAATAAAAAAAAATGTTTTTACAGTGAAAAATTTACAATACGTCATACATTGAATATACACAGAGATACAGAGAAGGTAGGGACTAACATTCCGATGACCCCAGCTTGAAACATATCCGGCTTGTGGGAAGTTATTAAAGACCTGGGGAGGCTTGATCCTGTGCAAGGAGCCAGGTTTTGACTTTGCTCTTGAATGAGAGATAGGAAGGTTCTGCTCTGAGAGGGTTAGGGAGTGCATTCCATAATTTAGCAGTGAGGACTGGGAAGCTAGACCCACCTGCTTTCAGCAACTTAAATCTTGGCACATGCAGGGAGTGAGCTTGGGCTGATCAGAGCGGGCGGGTGGAGGTGTGGGGTGTAGAGCGGTTGGCAAGATATTCCGGGGCGAGGTTAGACTTGCACTTATAGGTGAGTGCAAGGGTTTTGAGGGATATTCTTTTAGCAACGAGGAGCAAATTTAGGCTGCGTCTGATTTCGGAGATGTGTTGTTTCCTGGATATAGTAAGAGCAGCCCTGATGGTATTATTCTGAGTTACCTGTAACTTGTTAATGTTTCTTTGACTCGTCCCTAAGTAGAGGGAATTGCAGTAGTCAATTTTTGACATTATGAGGGTTCTGGCAAGGATGATACAGTTAAGAGGAGTAAGGAAAGGTCTGCAAGCTGTGATGAGTTTACATGTATAGGCTGATGCGGATTCCACAGCGTTGGTTTGTCTCGTGAGAGACAGAGTGGAATCGAGATAGATGCCTAAGGTTTTTGTGTCATTGGAAACTTTGATGGTATTACCATCAATGACAAAAGATTTAAAGACAGCGTCCAGTTTATTGAGTCTAGCATGAGAGCCTAGAATGAGTAGCTCTGTCTTTCCATCATTTAGACATAGCCCATGTTGCGCCATCCAAGCCTGGATGACTAGCTATACATCATTTGGGCTTTAGAGTCAGTCACGTGGTCCCCTGAGATAGGGATGAGTATCTGGGTGTCATCTGCATAATTAGTGTAGGTGACACCCAGAGAGTCAAGAATATCAAAGAGTTCAGCAGAAGCGAATCGGGAGAAAACCCTCATTGTTCTGTTAGCCAGAAATGATCTAATCCACGAGGTAGCTTCCTTGGAAAAGTGGGCGGCAATTTCAAGGTGATGATAGAGAATCTGATGGTTGACAAGAACGAAAGCTGCCTAAAGGTCAAGCAGGAATAAAAGAGCCAATTTGCCATTGTCTTTTCAGTCTTCGATTTGCATTTTTAAGTTGATGAGGGAGGTTTCTGTTCCGTGTCTAGGTCAGAAGCCAGATTGTCAGAGGCCAAGGAGTTTATTGGAGTCTAGGTAATCTTGAATTTGTAAGTAGGTGGCACAGTCCAGAAATTTCAGTAGAAATTGCACTGTGGTAGTAGGCTTATAGTAGGATGGGTTACTAGTATCTAGAGAGGTTTATTTTATTAGTGGGCTAACCCATGCATCCTTGAGGTTGTCAGGGACAGTATCTGATTTGAACAAGCCATTTATAAAGGTGGTGATGAAGGGGGCTAAGTCATGGGCAGCTTCCTTGATGACAGAGGCTGGACATGAGTTACCTTGGCAGTTAGATGGTTTTAGTTTTTTGATAACATTTTCCACTTCAGTGATGGACAGAGGCGAGAAGCTAAATGGTATGAAGGAGTGTGTAGAGTGTGCAATCAGTGGTGTTTTGCTAAGGGATGTGTTAGGTTCTAAGTCCATGAGTAGACTATATTTTTTGGCATTGATTTTAGTTTGTAGAGTAGAGATTTGATCAAGGAGCGCTTTTGGATGTTAGTACACCATGTGTTGTCAGTGTTGCAGTTGCCAGAGGGGGCAGAGGGAGATTCAAGTTCTTTGAGTATCTCGAAGAGCTCTTTGGTATTGGATTCAGCCTGCAGGATGCGCTTATTATAAGTATCTTTTTTAGCAAGGAGTATCGCCTCTTTGTAATTAGAGGAGGCTATGATGAGAGTGCTTTTGTTGGCATCAGAGGGAAGTCTTTTCCAACGTGCCTCCGCGTTTCTTTTAACTTTGCATAGTTCTCTCAGGTGTGGTGTAAACCAAGAGTTAAGATGGGTGCAAGGTTTAGATTTCCGTAGTTTCATTGGGGCAATGATGTTTAGTGCTGTTAGTATAGTTTGCTTGAAGATAGCTATTAAGACTGTGAGGTCTGTGCAAGATACTGATGCTTAGTTAAGAATGGGAAGGATAAGTGAGAGCAGTTTATATTTCTAATACAAATAGAAGGTGCAATGTTTTGTTTGAGACACTGGTTGTCGGATTTAATGGAGAATGTAATCTTATGATGATCTGACCAAATGCAAGGTGTGATAGACACCATGTGGATGTTACAGTTCAGATCTGCAAGCCAGTCAAGGGATCCTCCTTTGATGTGTGTGGGTTCCTGGATGTGATGGGTAAATCCTAGGTCTGTTAGAGTGCTGGCAAGCTTGAGCGCTTTAGGGTAATTAGCGTCCTGGAAGCCGAGATTGAGGTCACCAAGTAGTATAATTTGGGATTTAGGCTTGGTGTTAGCTGCAAAGAGGGATGTGTTGTCATCAATGAATGTGGGTATAGGTCCTGGTTGCCGGTAAATAAGATGCACTATGGCAGTTTGATTAGGAGATATCGGCAGTTTAACAGATAGTAGCTCGGCAGAAGGGATCTGTTATTCGGAATAAGTCTAAGTTCAAGGGAATGTTTGAAGATGAAGGCAACACCTCCCCCTTTAGATTGGTTGGTGTTCATATCACATCTGATAATAGTATAGTCATTGCGGATGGCCAAGGGCTATAGTGGTCCGGCTTCTGCGTGTAGCCACGTTTCTGTAATGGCTAGGAAATTGAGGTTTGGGGTAACAATGAAGTTGGCAATATCAAGCATGAGCTAGGAGGGACCTGTCATTTACCAGAGCCCCTTTAATCAAAGTATCTTTGGCAGTAATGGGTCTGTTATCTTGCCGATACAAGGCATATTTAGGAATTGAGGTAGTGGTGCCTATGGGCTTGGGTTTAGTTATAGGGTTGTCCTGGAGAGTGTGGGAGTTGGTGTTGATAGGGTGGTATGTGCGTTGATTTTTTTGACAAAATCTTGAGCCTAGTCTGAGATTACTGAGATGGAGAGCACATGGTTGGTTAGGAGTAGGTTTAGTTGCAAAGTGTTCCAACCATAAGGCTGGAGAGTCCAGATAGGGATTGATGCAGGACATATTGTAGGAGGACTTTATATTGTAAGTGCATAAGGTAAGACTGGACACTAGGTATAGTGTGAGTAGGGTGCCTAATGAGACTAGGTTTAGTAGAGTGGTGATCATAATGTCCCAAAGGTGATAGTATCGTGATAATGCACTGGGGGGCGTGGCCTGACGCGCATGGAGTGAGGACGGAGCTTCCCTGAGCTCCGGCCGGGCCGCGCAATCTGATCCTGTTTTCGGGCGTTACGCGTGTGGCTGTGCCATCCAACCTAAGGTTCAGCCGCACATAAAGCGATTCCCTGGATGTCGCACCTTTGTCCGACAAAAATCGGAGACCGGGCGCTCGCTAAATCGACCCGGCCCGGCTCCCCCTACCACCCGAGGGGAGCTCCCAAGATGGCGGCCGCATTGCGCGGATGACCCCGGAGCGCTCGAAGAGGCTGGGACCCCACAGCACCTCCGCCTAGCTGACCACGCACTACTCCCGCTGACTGCTGCCACCCAGAGACCCACACCGTCCCTCAGAGCGGACGCGCAAGGTCCCACGAACTTCAGCTGGGACCGTGGGACAACACCGCGGGAGCTCCCGCTTCGCGCCCGGAGTCTGCGCCCCCGACCCAGACGGTGCGGGCGCCCAACCAGCTGGCGCGGATCGGACACTGCCGGCTCCATGGATCCTGGGGACCGCTAGCCGGGGCCCTGGCCTGAGGAGCGCCCGATCCACTCTCCACCAGCCAGGGAGCCTGGCCGCCCACTTAAGTGGACTCCCACGCCGCGGCTGCGACTGGCGGCCCCCACGCGAGATCGACTTGAGGACACCTCGCCCGGAGTGAGTAAATCACAGACCCGCTCACTCTACACGCCCATTGTTTACTGCCCCAGCTGAACCTCCTCCGGAACCCAAACTGGATTTGTTGCGGGGGCCACCCGCCCCACCTGAAGGCCGACCCCATTAACTCTGCAGGCCCCAGGCAGCAGCCCACTAACCGGACTACGGGGCCTAGCCGCCTCCCCCAACCAGCATCGACTCTTCCACCACCACCACCCCACCCAAGTCTTGGGCCGCAACGACCCGCGAGCCCTCACCTTGGGACACCTACGCCTCCCGCACACTCGACACAGGGGGTGCACCAAGACTGGCGGCACAACACGCTTAATTGATACACAGGGGCGAGCTGTGGAAAGCGGCACGCCCCCCTCCCTGCGAGTGGACATTGGATCCCCTGAGTCACCCACCAAGGCCAAGACACTCCACTATGGCGGCCGCAAGAAACAAGGCCAAAAACGCCACCATGGACCCTTTTGTCACATCTAAGTCTCAGCCCGCCTCCCAGACCACATCGACAGGCTCAGCAACGCGAGACAGCTCTGAGGAAGACACCAGACACAACCAGGTACTGGATGCGATCGCAGCCCTAAGATCATCCATAGAATCGAAGTCAAAGCCGATATCCAACTAATAAGACAGGACGCCCACAACTTGACGGAACGTGTCACCGCAGTTGAATCTTCCCAGAAGGACGGGTCCGATGACACGGCAGTCCTAAAGTCGGAGGTTGCAGTCCTCAAAAACAAGGTGTCCCTCCTAGAAGCGAGGTCTGAAGAGGCGGAAAGTCGCGCTAGGCGCAGTAACATTAGGATACTGGATGTACCAGAGAGGACAGAGACTATGGACCCGACGGCCTTCGTGGAATCCTTAATACAACAGGAGATCGGGGTAGCAAGCCTTTCCCAGGGCTTCGCCATAGAGAGGGCTCACAGGTCCCTTCAGAAGAGGCCCCCCCCAGGCTCCTGCCCTCGACCCATCATTGCGAAGGTACTCAACTTCCGGGACCGGGAGGTAATCCTGAAATTCTCGAGAGAAGGCGGAGTAATAGAGCGGGGCAACTCCAAAATCACCATATACCCCGATTACACTCAGTCGGTTCAGAAAGCTAGGAACTCTTTCGTCCCAATCAAGGCTAGACTGAGAAAACTAAATCTGAAATACATGGTACTTTACCCCTCTAGACTGAAAGTGATTCACAAGGGAAGGGCAATATTTCTGGAGACACCGGCGGCGGCCACTATGTGGATGGAACACAACAACCTGGCCGAGGTCCTCGCCGACTCTCCCCACGGACAACACAATGCTGACAGCCAGGGTTGACTCACGGATACCCTGACTAGGGAATCCGCGCCCTCCTCAATAAACGTGAACTGCGAAGAAGAGCCCCGATCTACCTGAAGCAAAACTACAAAAGAACATGCTAAACGATTGCGCGGCCCACCGGACCCCCCATGCATGGACATGGACCACGTTCCCACGAGGGACCAGTGCAGGCCAGTTGCCAGCACATACCCACTCGCGCTAGACACCCGGATGGGGACAGGCAGCGCGAGAGCACCCGAGCACCACACTGTTGTGACAGGAGCTGGGTGCACCAGTTTTAATTGTTTCCTTCAAGTTACTGTTGTTCTAACGCCCCTGCCTCTGAGAACTCTTACCTGCACCAAAACAAACCCAAAATCAAACATCGAAACAGCTCGCCCCTCACGGTCTGAACAGGTCATGGCTCGTGACAACAGACAATCAAGCCGCAATAAAGTGTGGGCAACCCTGCTGATAATCAGTGTGATCACACAATGGCATCAAAACCCAAGGTGATCACGTGGAATGTCAGGGGGATGGGGTCCTACCTCCGAAGAAACCGGATTCACTCCTACCTGAAGAGGAAGAGAATATCGTTCGCTCTGCTGCAGGAAACGCACCTCCCCGCAGACTCCGCGGATAAGCTGACGAAATATTGGGGCGGCCAGGGGAACGGCTCATCCCATTCGAGATATGCACGAGGGGTGTACACGTGGGTGAGCCCGGACACCCCATTTCAACAACTGGGCATGGAGAAAGACAATGAAGGAAGATATCTGATAATGTGGGGCATGCTGGAGAACACTCGGCTATGCATAGTGAAATCATATTTCCCCCCACACGGTATTCCCTCCCACCTCAAGAATCTATGCGCCAAAATTATGCTCCACAGAGACCACACTCTAATATGGGCTGGTGACTTCAACTGTGTCATGAACGCCGAATTGGACAGGTCAACCACGCCAAGCACACCCAACAACCTTTCCTCGGGAGCCCTCTGCAGAGCGGTGGAGGACTTACACGTGACCGACATCTGGCGGGACCTACACCCAGATGACAAATCCTACTCATTTTACTCGGCCCCCCACAACCGCCACACCAGGATAGACTACTCCTTCATTGACAATGAGCTAACCCCACAGGTTGAATCTGTTAACTACCTGGGTAGATCAATATCGGATCACTCCCCACTAATACTGCAACTCTGCTTGAGAGGCCCAAAACCTCCTATCCCGATGTGGCGCATGCCAACAGAGGCCTTGTCCGATCCTGCATTCAAAGAAACCCTAGCTGAGAAGCTTGAGGAATACATAGAATTTAATAAGGGCTCAGTCGTCAAATGGAGTACATTTTGGGAAGCAATGAAGGTGGTGACGAGGGGACAGGTAATCGCCGAGGCAGGAGGGATCAGGAGGCAATTGAGACAGGAACTAGAATCCGAGGAGGAAAAGATCAAGCACCTCGAAAACACTCTCCCCTCAACGATTGAGACGGAAACCAGGCTGAAGGAGATCAGGGAAGACTGTAGAATTGCATGGGAGAGGCTCTCGAAGTTCGACTTCTCTGCACGATCCGCGAAGGCACACAAAGAGGCGGACAAACCAGGCAGGATGCTAGCCTGGCTATGCAGGAAGGAACACCCGAGGATGGCTCTAAACCTGATTAAGGATAGCAAGGGCACCCCCCACAGGACACAGCAAGCAATAAACAACACCTTCTCTGACTACTACGCTGATTTATATGCCCACACCAACCGAATACCCGAGGCAGACATAAAAGATACCTTGGAGGAAGTCGGGCTACCCAAATTGAACCAGGACCAGAGAAGCACGCTGGGAGAGCCCATCACGCCCGAGGACATATCAGAGGCGATCAGATCCCTCTCCACGAACAAAACCCCCGGAATAGACGGCCTTACCCCGGAGTTCTCCAAGGCATATGGGGACCTCCTATCCCCCATACTGCAAGAAGTTTACGCGGAGGCATACGAAACTGGAATATTACCGAGCAGCATGAGAGAGACCCTTATAGTCCCAATGCTTAAGCCTGGCAAACCACCCGAAAACTGTGACTCATACTGGCAAAAAGGCTTTCGAGAGTAATAGGAGCCCTGGTACACGAAGATCAAACTGGCTTCGTCCCAGGACGCAACACCACGGCCAACTTGAGAAGACTTCAGCATGTGATAGTACAGACAGCCGAATCCACCGAAGACCTGGCTGTGCTGTCGCTAGATGCCATCAAGGCCTTCGACTCGATTTTCTGGGAGTGGATGATCGAGACCCTGAGGGAATTCGGACTTGGCGAACAATTTGTCCGATGGATCGAGGTACTTTACAACAACCCAGTCGCGAGAGTGAAGACTGGCGGCACGATATCGGAGGCGTGGGCCATCCAGAGGGGAACCAGGCAGGGATGCCCCCTCTCCCCAATGCTGTACATCCTGGGCCTGGAACCGGTGGCGATCTACTTCAGGAAACAGCTTTTTGACGCAGGCATCAGCCTGGGCGGAACATACAATATCATCTCCCTATATGCCGACGACGTCCTTTTGTACCTACGAGACCCCCAGAGGAACGCCCCTACAGCCCTGGACATCCTAGACAATTTTGCGAAATACTCTGGGATAAAATTTAGCCACCAGAAATCATGCTCCTTCCCCCTGGATGGACTCAAAGGCAGGAAAGCAGAGGAACTCCCTGTGATCGGGATCCAATGGCAAGTGGAGGCGTTCCGCTACCTGGGCCTCACCATCAAGCATATGCCGGTCTCCACCCACGAATGCAACACGGAGGCGTCTATGTCCGGAGTACGCAGATCCACCAAATTCTGGTTGAAACTACCGCTATCCATGATGGGCAGAGTAGCAATAGCCAAAATGATAATATTGCCTAGATTTCTCTACTATTTCACTAACATAGCATACTATATCCCACCACCCTTCTTCAGGAAGCTAGAATCCCTGCTCAGGGACTTCCTTTGGGGTCGAACCAGGCACAAGCTCACGCTGAGCACCCTCACACTTCCCTGCGCCGAGGGTGGCGTCCAGCTTCCAGACTTCCAGAGGTATTACCTGGCGGCCCAGCTGACCCATGTTGCAAAATGGTTATGTGATGACCCTTCGGCAGAAACGAACCTCCTGCGCCAACTAACATCACCCATGCACCCTAAGGAACTAATATGGCACAAGCAAGCTGGGCCCTCGAACCTACCCATGATAGCACAGTTGGGGCGACAGATATGGGCAAAAGTCACCTCTATGCTTGGCCTATAGCACTCATACGCACCCGAGATCCCCATGCTGGCAGACCTATGCAAAACCCCCAGCGACCTATTGGCAATGAGGAGATGGGAGCACTATGGCCTTTACTCATGGGGAGACATGTTTACCGAAGGGCTGTTCAGGGAGTTTGAATCGCTCCAACAGATAGACGGACTCGCCCCAGGACAATTCTTATGGTACCAGAAGGTGAGGCATGTTGCTAAAGAGAAATGGAACGTATGGCCTGAGGAGCCGGACACACACCCCCTTGTGCAGGAGATGTATGGTGTCGGTGACGGCTGGAGACCGACGTCGAGGTTATACATCCGAATAAACGACAGGCCCAACCCAAGAAGCGCACATCTGTAAGAGAGGTGGGAGTCCGACTTAGGAGCTGAAATCACAGAGGGGGAATGGACGAGGGCCCTATCATACCCGAAGGAGATATCCAGGAATGCGAGGTTCAGGCTAATCCAACTTAATATCCTCTATAGAACCTACATGACCCCACACAGGATAGCCACATTCTCCGACAAGGTCGCCCCGACCTGCCCATGGTGGACTTCCGATCGTGCCGACATGATCCACATGTTCTGGTCCTGCCCTAAAGCACAGAAACTCTGGTCCGCCGCTGAACGGACCTGCAGGAGGGCCGGGCTGGAGATATACGAATGGACACCTAAGGAATGCCTCCTGGGCACCCATCCGAGGCTGAGTAAAACCAAACACTTGGTGAAGTTTATGGACATCGCATGTGTGCTCGCGAAGAGAACAATCGCCATGGCCTGGAAATCCCCGACTGGCCCCAGGTATGAACCCTGGATTAAGGAGATGCTAAGATGGACGGCAGCCGAAACCAGAGCGTGGGAAGAAGGGAATAGTCGAGGCAGAGAAGACCCGAGCACCACACTGGAGGCCTGGAAGGCCCTCCTGAGAGACTTGATTTTCTCAACGAGCCACAAACCCCCTTGAATCCACCCCTCCGAACGTTCTATGCAAGCTCGACCGAGAATCTGCGAAATCAAACTCACACTCCCCCCCACACCACGCCCCACTAACTCCAGCCAGACACCACCAGACCCGAGACGAGGGTTCGAACAGGAACCAAGGAGCCCAACAACTCAGAGGACACATGTACAGTTAGTGTTACTATTGTTGTTTATCAGTTGTTTAATCTTACCAATGCTCAATACTGCATATATGTTATATACCAGGTGACTCAACCCTCACCATGTACATGATGTTTCTAATGCACATATATACATAAATGCCAATAAAAATATTTAAAAATAAATAAAATCGTGATAATGCACTAAGGCTAGAGTAATGTTGCAGAATACAGAATGGTGCGTGATGACATCCTTCCATATGACATCCTTACACACTTTCAGTGCAAGGGTACATTCGATATGATTGTCTGAGTGCATATCATCTCTCATACACTCGATGAGGTATAGGCATAACACATGGGGTCTCACACAGAGCCCTTCTCCTGCTGTTCCAGAATAATGGCGGTGAGGGAGCGGGAGCTAGGGAAAATGCATCCACCTTCTTCTTTACAGAAGGTCTGAGGCTCGTGCTCTCCTTCTCATGGGATCACTTTTCTCAGTGAGCTCTCAACCCCCTTGTGGCCTCGCAGTGCACATTTCTGTGAAATGTTGGCAACATGAGACAATAAAGGGTCTTTGCATCTCTGCAGTTCTGGCCTTCCTCGCCACTGCCTAACTACAACCTATTACAGCTTGCAAACACTCTACTTCTATGCATGTGACTCGGGCCTGCAGCGCTGGCAACAGTGCAAAGCTAGGCCTCAGTTCCAATATGGCTGCTACTAATTAAGATGGCATTTTGGTTCCCCATCCATTACATGCACCCACCCTCGCACCTATATCCTCCCTTAGTCCCTACTGCACCTTCCCCTTCCCGGGCCTCTGTTTCATGCGAAAGTGCTGAGGGGTCTGGGCCAGGGTCCGGGATGATCGTCCCCCCTTCCCAACATTCCCCCTTTTTGTTTATACTACATTAACAAACTCCCATGCCAACCCTTTGTTCTTTTCAGCCCTTCTTTCCCTCTCCAATCTCTCAGCTTCTAAATATGGAGGTGACCATTCCTTGGGTACCCATGCTCTACAAATGGACCATAAACTTTATCCCACATGTGCATATTGCTCAGGGGTGCATGTCGTATATATACATACTCCATCCCCTGCTAAGTCTACCTTGGGCCTCATTACACGGTATGCGGTAACCATGGCGCTATTAGCGCCATGGTTGCCGCCGGTATTTTACCGTGTCCGCCTTGGTGGATGGCGGAATTACCGCCCTCCTCCAAGGTGAACGGGGGCGGTAATTCCCCATTCACTGTAAGAGGATTCAATCCAGCACTACAGCTAAGTCAATGCCTAGTCTGGGATACTGAATGGAAACCCTTATTGGTATATCTTTATGTCCAGTTCATGAGGTCTGGATGACTACCCCTATATAACACCCCTCTCTTGGAACCCCCCTGACCCCACTGAGCCAAGAAGTAGTTCTGTTTTGCAAGTTTAAACGGTTTATTTGAGAATGTAAACAATATATATATATCACACTTTATAATAAATTAATAATTAATATCACACTTCAGAACATGAGCCGTTAACAACAATGGGTAATGTTATACTAATAAAGTGATTTGATTACCCAGGAGTAGTATAAAGGATGAGGTAGCACGCTTGGGAATAGGAACAGAAGAATAAGGTGGTAGAGAATGCTTTATCTAGTTTCAGATGGATGCAATGTTGAATTAAAATGCAATACAGAAAATACTCAATATGATTTCAACAAAACAATGTAATCACTTTTCTCTGGCAATCCACTCCCCCCCTTATGCAATGTAAGGAAATGAAGAGGAGAGCACACAGTTCTTAGAAATGCAATCAAATGTAATTCAGTTCACCCCAGCAAGCCTAGACTACAGAAGTTTGAAACACAGGCCCAAAATGCTTTTATATGTGCTGGCAATGAAGTGAGGAATATGCTGAAAATGGTTTTAATTCCCTTTAGGAGGTTCAGGGTGAGTGAAACATACTTGGGATGAGTTCAGGCTCACTTTAGCAAGGATCTAGGGGTAACTAGCAGGTTAAACGAATTTTTGGCAAAGGAAAGCAAGGAAGCTGCTGTTTACACACGTGGCTGGATTTTTAACCAAATCGCGAATCGCGGCAAAATTCGCGAATGCGTGAATCACGATTACGGCAGTGGGCCTTCTTGGTTCAAAGTTCTGTAGTCTCTGTTTAGCTTGGAAGTCTAAGTGTAGGATCTCTGGATGTGAAGTCGTCGGTCAGCATGCTCCGCAGCAAATGGAATTGAATGTCTCTACCTGTTCCAGCAGTCTCTTTTTATGTGTTTTGAAAGTGGGTGGAGAGGCTAGCTTTCTAGGCCCAACCCCTTCAGAGTTCTGATAGGTTGGAGAATTCTTTGCGTTCTCACTGGAGAACAGGATTGTGTGTCAGAATGATGTCATTTAATGGCTTGCAGAAAGGACACTCCCCTGTCAAATTACACACAAATCTATATTTGACCTAAAGACATATTTCATAGATACACAGTGGTTTGAAATTACATGCACCCATCACGGATCACATGAGGTATACTCTGTTCAAACTCTGATGTTTCTAAGAGCTCGCATTCAGAACTGGCAACATTTTGCGTTTTTTAGCTGGTTTTGCAACATTGGTTTTTCATTAAAAATTATACACATATACACGGCCTGTCCATACATACTCCAGTAAATTCCCATGTCTCTAGCTTAAACACAGAGTCTGTGGTGTCAATAAATAGCAGGGTTTTGCCCCAGAACATCACACAAATTCCCAACGCGTCTTAAAACGTGCACCGAAAAATCACAAGAATTATGGTATCATTTAAATAATTTTGACAAGTCCGCACTGTGAGTTATACATCTTTCTTAGAATCATATTCTGGCCAACAGGGGTGTGTCTTTTCAGGTCACATGGTATAGAAACCAGTTTATCCAGTTTCTGCCAAGCTCAGAGACCCTGCCCCTCCCAGCTTCTGCCAAGAGGAAGCTGTTTTACGGTACCCCCAATAAACCATCTGCCTGAGTCAAGGCAGGGCTTTGTTCAAAAGGAAGCCATTTACGACCACCCTAATAAACCATCTGCCTGGGCCCTTTCTTTAGTTTCTTGCAATCCCCTGGTAATTCAATCAGAGAGTGTGTGACCTCCTTTTGGCAGGAGCAACAGAATGCAGCCAGGCCTGGGAATGCATTTGTTGGGCAAGCCCCCACTCCTGTCGGGGGTAGCTGTCTGGCAGAATTCCAGTTTCCTTAAGCCAGGTTTCAGGTAAAATGTAACTTTTTGTTCCCCAGTTTAAGTCAATACAATTTTTACATATGCAGCTAGAATGCTAATTCTAAGTTCAAAACTATGACATTTTAACAGTTACAAACTATGTGACACTCAAAAGTAGGTCACTCAGTTAATTTAAACATTTTCGATTTTTGGTAGTTTTAAATGCTGCAGACCTGCCAGTCTTGTTATGAACATTGTTTTGGGGCTCTTCAACTTCCCAGATTTAGTATGCACACATACTTCATTCTGCCAGATGTCCGCTGGTGTTCAGTGAGATTTTTGGATGTGTTGCAATGTTTGAAAATAGGCATTTTGAGCTGGCATTCAGAGAAACCAAAGGTAATTTTAAAGTGCGGTTTTTCCTTTGGCACACATTTCACTCATGGCACCCCGGCCCATCCTGCTAGCACTGGTGGGTGGCAAGTTAGGCAACCATTTTAGTGTGCACAAACTGTGTGGTTCTCCTGGATTTTGGCGCACATGTGGGCTTTTTGGCCATCTTGGATTTTCTAAGCCCACAGCACCAAATGTTGCAGCATGATAGCTCAAACGTGGGTCAGGACACCCAACAAAGCCCCCCCACCCGACTGCACTTTAAATCTGAGTCGATGGGGAGTCGGTGCACAGAAGGTGATGACCCACGCACTGGTATGTCCGCATAATCTTCTTCCAATTCTGCAAATGGCACAGTTCAGCATCTTTTCCTCCATCCGGTACTGATCGATCGGTTCTCCTCGCCGGTCCTGATGGGAATATTGGGCGGTACCCCGGGTCCCTTGGGTCTCGGCTCCCGGTCCCCGGATCGTCCTCATTGGCCAGTCTCCAGGTTTTCTTTCTCCTAGGACGACAAAGGAAAAGCGGCAATACCTATTCATGGACATTTCTCCCCCACCATTGATATAGTGGGGTGGCATATATATTTTAGAACTCAACAGATATGAACATGCACATTTTTTTAAATTGAGCGACAGGAACACATAAACTTGAGAAACACAGAATTTGATAGGTTATATGTAGGATATTTTAGGGTTGGAATTGAATTACTCTGGAGCGGTACCCTCTGGGATTGCAGAGGACTCCTCCAGTTGCTGCAAAGTGTGCCTGGGATGGCAACACTTCAACTGGTTTATGTGGACCCACTTGTCTTCCCCCTCTGCCAAACCGCCTTTGGGGATGCAGATCTTGTAGGCCACAGGGGAGATCTTGTCTATAATTTCAAACGGTCCCTTCCATGTAGGCAAAAATTTTCGCTGTTTGGCCTGGTTCCTTTGGAAATTGTATAAATAGACCCGGTCCCCCACCTGATATTCCTTCCTGGAAGTTTTCAGGTCATAGTGGGTCTTCATACTCTCAGCTGATCTTTCTAGATTCCGCTGAGCATAGGCAAAAGCATGTTGAAGGTGTTTCCTTAAATTCTCCACATACTCATGAGTTGTGGAGGCATTTATTAGTGTCTGCTCTTGGGTCCTGTAGAGCAAATGCTGCGGAAGCACCATCTTGCGTCCAGTCATCAACTCGAATGGTGACATTTTGGTTGCAGATGAAGGGGTAGATCTGATGGCCATTAGGACCAGAGGTAATCAGATATCCCAACTTGGCCCAAAATCTGCCACAAACTTCTTTAATATGCTCACAATGGTTTGGTTATATCTCTCTACTGCCCCAGAAGAAGCTGGCCGGTAAGCAATATGTAACTTCCTTTTGACCCCCAGTATCTCCCACATCTTTGTCATTACTTCACTGGTGAAGTGGCTACCCCTGTCTGACTAAATCCTTTGAGGTAGACCAAAACGGGAAAAGATGTGGTTAATCATCAGGGCAGCTGCTGTTTCTGCCTTGCAGTTTGGGGCTGGGAGACATTCCACCCACTTGGTAAACAAGCATGTAACGGTCAACATGTACTTGTTTCCTCTAGATGAGCGAATCACAGGGCCTACAAAGTCGATTTCCAAATCTGACCATGGCAGTGTCATTCCCCTCTTTTGGAGAGGCGCTCGGTGTGTGAGGGATGTTGGCTGAAATTGTGCACACACAAGACAACCCTTCAAATATTGGTTGAGGTCCTGGCCCATGTGTGGCCAGTAGGCAACATCTCTTAAGATCTCAAGTGTTGTATGAAACCCCCTATGACCGGCAGTAGCCGCATCATGGGCGTGACTTAACATCAGGCTTCGGAAGGAGGTAGGAACCACCCACTGATCATGGCCAACTTGGGATTTCCTTACCAACAAACCGTTTTGGATCCGGAACATTTTTGGACATTTCATCAACACTCTAAGGTCCTCTTTCCCGTTGTAATCGGTATCCGTCAGGGGAAAGTCCTCAGGGTCCTCAATGTGTTGGTAAAATTTACCAATTATTGGATCCCCCTTCTGAGCGGTAATCAAATCAGCATCAGGGGTCTCCTTACTCCATTGTGCAATTGAAAGATCACTGTGAGCATTTGTCTGGGACCTAGTGATAGCAGTGACCTGGATTTCCCCCAACAGGGACTCAATCTCAATTAGATCCCCTTGGATGGCCCCGGTTTTGGCCAGCTGATCAGCTAAGTCATTTCCAGTTTTGTCTGGTCCCTCTACTTTGGAATGATCCTTGATCTTTTTCCAGTAGATGGTCATCCCATTCGATGTGACCAGATCATCAATGTTTTGGATCAACTTCCCGTGTTTCAAGGGTTTGTTGTTAGCACATAACATGCCTCTGGTTTTCCAATTAACCAGGTGCTCCACGAACCCGTTCCGTACATAATCAGAATCTGTGATTATGACCAGTTCATGGAGTTGATGCTGGACAGCAGTGAGGATGGCCTGATGCACAGCCATCAATTCTGCCACCTGTCTACTTCGGGGACCAATTTTGTATCCAGCGGAGGGTTCTGGGAACTCCTTCACCCATGCATTCCCTACGCCAGCCACCAGTTCTTTCTCCCCGTCGTTGTCAACATGGTAAGAGCATCCATCCACGTAGACAGTGGACATTCCCTCACACTTGTCCTCTTCAAAGACTTTGTGTGGGGAATTAAGGTATGCCTCCGTGTTGTCCTTGATTTTTAGACTTTCGTCCTCGAGACAGTTTTCTCTGGCACAATCATGCAAGTCAGCCAGACCTTGCGCGAGGGGACTCTTCTTGTTTTGGCCATATCTGACCTCCACAGGAAAGCCTTGCATTGACAGAATCCAGGAAGTAATTCGGGAATTACTCACATTTCCAGCCCGGATTCTATCACTTTGGAGATATTGCAGAGGCTGGTGTGGAGTCTCCACTATGATGTGTTCCCCCTGGATAAACGGGTGGTAATTCTTCAATGCCCACACCGTTGCCAGGAGTGCCTTCTCACAATCATTGAATTTTTCCTCCACAGAGGATAAAGTTTCGCTCGCATAGGAGATTACTTTATTGACCTTGTCATGCTTTTGGTATAATACCGCCATGAAGCACGTATTAGAGAACCCCGTCTCCAGGAAGAACTCCTTGTTTCTGACAGGGTAAGCTAGGCAAGGCGCTTGTGAGAGGCTTCTTTTGAGTTGTTTTACCGCCTCGGCTTGTTCTGGACCCCATTCCCACTTGACCCCCCCTTCAGGAGATAAATCAGGGGTCTGGTGATCTCTGCGTAGCATGATTGAACATTCTGCTGTAATTAGTCAGTCCAAGGAGGCTCCTTAGTTCCCGCAGAGTTGTGGGGTGTTTCAGTTTTTGGAGTGCTTCCACCTTCTTTTCCTGGGGACAGAGACCCTGAGGAGTAATCTCATGCCCCAAGAAATTAACACGGGTTCTACACCACTGTGCTTTCTGAAAGGAAAGTTTTGCTCCGGCGGCCCTCAACTGGGTCCGAACATAATGGATCTCAGCTATGTGTTCCTCCACAGATGAACTTTTGATGAGGACATCATCTACATAAGCCAGGTTACCCCTTGCACCCAGGTCGGGCATGGCCTTGTGTAGGAAAATGTTGAATTCATTGCCGGAGTTGAGGTATCCGAAGGGAGTCCGGGTCCATGTGTACTGCTGGCCCCCAAAGGTAAAAGCCAACTTGTATTGCTCCTCCCTACTGACAGGCACAGTCCAGTATCCATTGGTCAGGTCTATTGCAGTAAATACCTGTGACCCCTGGATCTGGGCCAGCCCTTGGTCAATGTAGGGCAGAGGCCATCGGGAAGTATGGACCCTTTTGTTGAGCTCCCTGAGGTCGGCACAGAGTCTCCACTGGCCGATTGGCTTTAATATTCCCAGCACCAGATTATTGAAGGTGCTGTGTATTGGACGAATTATTCCCCGGGACTCAAGGTTCTTAATTATTTCAGTAAGGGACTCCATGGATGCGAGAGGCAAATGATATTGCTTCACAAACACTGGAGTCATGCCAGGGTCCATGGGGATTGTTGTTGTGTGGATGTCGGTGCGGCCACAGTCATATGAGTCTACCGCAAAGAGATCTTGGAAATCCAAGAAAACTTGTTTTAACTTTTGCTTTTGTTCCAGAGTCACACAGGCATCAGCTAGGTTGACTCTCTCTTCCACCATCTGCCTGAAGCCTGGAAAGACTTCTGGTTTGGCTATCTCAGCGGCCTCCTCCAGCTGGGTGGAGAAGTCCCTGGTCAGAGTGCTGATTTGGACTGGAGGCTTCAGGTGGGAAAGGCAACCCTCATGGACCTGGAAAATCACCTCATCCCTCCTGAAGTCACAAGTCACATCTTCCTTACCATAAGAGCAGAAAGTGTACACCAGGAAGTTCCCCCCATGCCGGGTAAAAATCCTGTCTGGTGTTGTATTGTCATCATTGTCACTGTCAAAACAGTCCTTGGGGATTGGTTTTAACAGTTCATTTCCTAAATCAATGGAAAAATGTTGGTCATCAACCGCCATTCCAATAATGGTGCCTGCGGCTAGAGTAATACTCTTTAAGTCGCTGTTATCCACCTCTATTGGAATGGTGTCATGTTCTATGTTGACTAATGGAGTTGGGTTTACCCCCAACCCTTGCTGTTGGAGAGAAGCATTTAGATGTATATAAGCATCAGGGTTTTGCAAATATTGTCCTCTTTTAACTTTCACTTCCAGGGAGAATTGTCGGGTCCTTTCTGGGATGGTGACTTCCTCTTTGATCTGAATTTCAACTGCATAAGGTAGCAATTGAGCTGACCTAAATGCTTTTTCTGGATCATCAAAGGCCATGGGATTATCCGCTAATCGGGACCAAGCTTTGAAGTTTATTAGGTCCAAACTAATGGCAAAGCGATTGAGAATGTCACTGCCTAAGTAAAAAGCGGCAGTGACGTCTCGCACGACCCAACAATTGTGGACTATGCTCTTGTTGCCAATGGAGATTTTGAGCATACACCTGCTTGGCAGGAGATGTTTGGAATTGGGTGCTTCCAGGTCCATTTCCCATTTGTCTATCAGTTTGAATGTGGGAATGGCTGGATCTTTAGGGAGTTGGCGGAACATGGCTTCGCTGATGAAGCTCTTACCGTTGTTCACGCACACTCGAGCGAGAACAGAGTCCTTCCCATCATTTAACTGAACAGGGATGAACAGGGATTTGCTGAATCTCAACCAGGCTCTGAGCTGATTTCACATCTTTCTGGACTATAGGAGTGGGAGTTTCTGATTGTGGATTAGTAAAGAATTTCAGGGTGTTTCCTTCCAGTGTGGAATACCACCTTAAACTGGAAGGAAGGTTGATTTTCAGAAATAGAGAGGACCCCCCATCACCAGTCTATTGTCCTACTGCTATTACTGTCACGTCTGGAATTTGGTTGTTCTGGAAGTGAAATTCTACTTGGTCAGATTTTTGATCAACCATGTGGCAGGTGCCGTTTAAACTAACATGGTTGACACTCTGTTTTAATTTTATTGGTCGGCTAGTCTGGGTCCAGAAGACCTTGTTTACACAATCTATTAGGCATGACAACCTTCTCAGGAGGTCATTCCCTAGTAAACAAGGGGTGCCCTCTGGAGTCACTACTATGACCGGGTGTTTCACCTTGTGTCGCCCAATTTTGATGTCCAAATCTGCAGTCCCCTCAACAGGAATTTCCTTCCCGTCAAAGTTCTGCAGTAGTCCAGGAAGAGAGGTGAGAGGAATACGGTAATTCTCCCCCCTTCCTGCATTTAGTTCCTCAAAGGCCCTTTTGGACAGAAGGGTGGCTTGGGATCCAGTGTCCACCAGTGCCTAAATTGTACCCTGCCCCTGTACTTGTACCTGGGCATATTATCTTCCCTCCTTCTCCTCAAGGGGGCACAGATAATGCACATTTTTGGACAACTGGTGGACTAACTTTCTAGTTTTGGACATGGCGAGAGAAGAGATTTGGGCAGAATTCTGTGGAGAGCCTTGGGAATCTGAAAGAAAAAGTTGGCAACTGGAGATCAGAGCCATTGTGGGTTCCACTGGTTCCGGTTCTGGGCCGCCCGCCCTTTTCGGAGGCAGTCATCAGGATGGGTTTGAACTAGGGGATTTTGGTCTTGTGGGTTCTGGGATGAGATGATGGGCGGCGGTAGCTCAGTCTCCAAATCTCCCCAGTCTGTATTGGCAACGCTTGGGACCCATTTTTCTTTGGGAGGAGTTCCCCCATCTCTGAAGGAGAAGATCCTTTTCCCAGGATCTTCTGAGGATCCCTCTCCCTCAAATTGGAAGACCTGTACCTCCTCCACAAAGTGGGTCTGTTTGGGTCCTTTGTTTCTCCTACCCCCCCCCCCTCTGCTCCTTGGGAGGCAGGCTTTCAGGGGTAGGAGATTTTGTTTCCGGTTCCTGGTTTTCCAGGGGCTGTTTACAAGTTGGGAAGGAAGCTTCCTCCAAGGCTTTACACCCCCCTTCCCCTTGTGCCTCCTCCCTGGGAACCGGTGGGTTATCGGGGTGCTGTCCCCGTCATTGTTCAGGAGCACCAGGTCCAGAGTTTGGGGCATTCTGTGGTGGCATGCTCATCTGAGGGTTCTGTGAGCCCTCAGTATGTGACCCAGATCCCGTGCCATATTTTGGACCTGGCGCTCTAACTGGGAAACCCGCTCAGGCTGATACGGGGCTCTATTTTCTCCCCTGGGCTGATCCCGGGAAGGGTAGCTATCCCTTCTCTGGTAGTACCCCTGGTTGGGAAGATTTTGGTACCCCTCCACCCTTGGCCTCCCCTCTCCCGGATTAGGTTGTCTGGGCTCAGGGAATTGGGGAAAGAAGGATGGATGATTTTGGGGCTGGAAATTGGGTGGATACCTGGGGAAAATGTTCTGCCCAGGATTTGGAGAATTTCTGCCCTCCTAGGGGAAGTTAGGAGGGAAGTTCCCCAGGTCAGGTGCTTGGCTGGACCCCCCCCCTTGGGCTGGAGGAGTCCACACATAACCCAGGATTGGTCGGTTTCCCTTGTAGCGGGGACTTGCATAGTCAGGGGAGCGGGGGACCCCATTTGTGGGACTACCTCCTCGACTCCTTGTCTGTGACTGGCCCGAGGGCCTTCTGGGCTGTGAATTATTTGGTGCAGGCAGGTTTTTAGGCCCACCATCTCCAAATCTAAAACGGGGGCAACCTTTACCTCTGCCACCTTGGCAGCAGCAGGGGTGCTGTTGGTTTTGGGGTTTTTTGGCGCGTTATTTTTATTTTTGATAGGCTTCTGCACCTCATAGATCCGGGTAGCCTGTTCAATGACCCAGTCTAAAGATCTTTTCTCGTGAAAATCCCTCACGAGCTGGGTCATGATGTATTTGGGCAAGACATGGAAAAAAGTATTGATAAATTCTCTGCTGTCTGTGCGCACCCTTCTGGTGGTCTGCGCAAAAGCACGCTTTAATTCTTGCACAAACTCTTGTGGGGCCTGATCCTCCCCACACTGCAAATTGTAGGCTGCCTTGCGAGCCTCTTGGGGATTTCTGCGAACAGAAAAATGTTTTAATATGGCCGCCCTATAGGTGGACCACCTTGAATGATTTTGGTCCTCCAGCCCCGCAAAGAAACTGGAGTACTCTGGGGAGAATGTCCACTTTACATATTGGATACAGCTTTGGCTGTCCTTCAAATGAAAAGTCTCCATCATTTGCTCATAGAGCTCCAAGTGTTCCCAAACAGAGTACTTGGCGTTCTTATGATAAGGCGTGATGACACTCCTGATTGCCTTAATCTGTTTCAATGGGTCCTTAAGCAAGGCCCTTTTTGCCTTATTGGCCTTTTTGGTTCGGGTAACCCTGGTCCATTCATCCTCTGACTCAGAGGCACTGCTCCCAGAGGTTCCTGTCTGATCTTCCAGGTTTTCCCGGATTCTGCGAGCCTGGGAATGGCTGGCAGAATGTGGGGACCTGGTCTCCTGTGTCCTGCGCCGTTCAGAGGAGTCTTCAGATTCCTCCTTGCTGCCAGGATTTGATGGGTACCCCCACACTGACCTAACTGGGCAGAAGGTTTCAGGATGCCCTTAATGGGCCTATTCTCCTGGGGTTCCCCACTAAATTGCACTGTGCTTGGGTGCCCATCCCGGATGCCCGCCCATCCATTCCTGGGAGGTACTGGCCTATGAGCCCCATGCTTCTGGCTGGATAGTAATCTGCCATCCCCGTGGCCCGGTGCTCATGTGCGCCAGGGGACATGGGGGTGGCAGAGTCCAGGGACTGAGAGAGATAAAGGCCTCTGGTACTAGGGCTCCTGAGGTTATTCTCAGGAGTTTCCCTTTCCCAGCGAACCTGGTCTCTATCCACCCCTGCTCCCTGTTGCAATGCAAGAGCCTGCGCTTTCAGTTCCTCAGTTAAGGCCTTACTAGACTCTATCAGTCGCTCCTGCATCGCTACCTGTTGTTGGAGCCTATCATTGTGCTGACAGAGAGCCTCATTTTCACTCTGTGCCTCCTGATTGGTCCTTGAGTACCGGGCCAGTCTCTGCTGCAGGAGGGTTACCTCCTGAGCTGTGTCCCTATTGGCCTGCTCCTTTCTTGCCAGAGCATCCTCCACCCTCCTGGTGTGCTCTAACAAGTTCTGGTGTTCTTTTTGGAGGTCACCCAGTCCCTGGAGGGCCAGGTGATTTTCTTCCATTTTCCTTTTTAAGTGGCAGACTTCCTGGCCTAAGGTATCCCTTTCCTGACTAAGAGCCTGCATCTGTGCCGCCAGGTCGTCCCTTTGCCTTTGGAAGGCACCAGCTTTCTGGCGCTCCTGGTCAAACTCTGCCTGGGTATCCAGGTCTTTCAAAATCAGTTTATTGCTCTCTGCCTTCTCCCTATCTAGGTGGCTTTGCAGGGTGACTACCTGCTCAGCACATGCCCTATTGAAGTCTAACTGTTGCTCCAGCTTTTTCTGGCTCTGCAGTAGGGAGTCCAAACCTTCTTGGTACTCCTTCTGCAAGGCCAGAAATCTGGTATCCTGGTCCGCCTTTTCCTGTTGCAGCACATCCATATCCTCCTTTATTTTAGTGATGTACCGTCTGCTGTCATTTTCTGACTCCTGGCTCCTGAGAAGCCTCTGCTCAGAAGAGTCCAGATCAGATTGGGCCTTCTGTAATGCCAGCAGTTGCCTACTCGCCAGATCTTGGCCTTCAGCACATTTGTCCTGCATGGCTCCCATATGTAAATATAAATATGTCGCTACCCTGGCAATCTTGTTGTGCTCATCCTTGGCCTTAGGGGCCATGTATAGTTCACTCAGGGCCACATGTAGGGGACCCTGATCTCCCCATATATCTGACCCTGTTTCCGTGACCTGTTGTGCGATTGCCTGCAACCAGACCGTTTGGTCCTGATGAGTCCACTCACCTCTCACAAATAGCTTATGTAAGAAGTGCTCTCTGGCTATTTCGATGTCTACCAGTGTCGTCATTCTGGAATTTGAGTTCCTTCCTGACTTACAGAAGTTTGTATTTTATTTTTGCAAAACAGACCGTTTCCTTAGAGCTTTCCTTTGAGGAGTGCTTTACAGCGTAACACAGCGCGGTGATCCGACCGGATGTATGTTTCCTGTCAGTTAGCACACTGTATTAATCTGCACAAGTGATAAATCTAACCCAGACGTCCGGCTCGAGCCCCCACTTTGTAAGAGGATTCAATCCAGCACTACAGCTAAGTCAATGCCTAGTCTGGGATACTGAATGGAAACCCTTATTGATATATCTTTATGTCCAGTTCATGAGTTCTGGATGACTACCCCTATATAACACCCCTCTCTTGGAACCCCCCTGACCCCACTGAGCCAAGAAGTAGTTCTGTTTTGCAAGTTTAAACGGTTTATTTGAGAATGTAAACAATATATATATATCACACTTTATAATAAATTAATAATTAATATCACACTTCAGAACATGAGCAGTTAACAACAATGGGTAATGTTCTACTAATAAACTGATTTGATTACCCAGGAGTAGTATAAAGGATGAGGTAGCACGCTTGGGAATAGGAACAGAAGAATAAGGTGGTAGAGAATGCTTTATCTAGTTTCAGATGGATGCAATGTTGAATTAAAATGCAATACAGAAAATACTCAATATGATTTCAACAAAACAATGTAATCACTTTTCTCTGGCAATCCACTCCCCCCTTATGCAATGTAAGGAAATGAAGAGGAGAGCACACAGTTCTTAGAAATGCAATCAAATGTAATTCAGTTCACCCCAGCAAGCTTAGACTACAGAAGTTTGAAACACAGGCCCAAAATGCTTTTATATGTGCTGGCAATGAAGTGAGGAATATGCTGAAAATGGTTTTAATTCCCTTTAGGAGGTTCAGGGTGAGTGAAATATACTTGGGATGAGTTCAGACTCACTTTAGCAAGGATCTAGGAGTAACTAGCAGGTTAAACGAATTTTTGGCAAAGGAAAGCAAGGAAGCTGCTGTTTTCACACGTGGCTGGATTTTTAACCAAATCGCGGATCGCGGCAAAATTTGTGAATGCGTGAATCGCGATTATGGCAAAAGTATAAGGAGTAGCAAGTTGCCTCTAAGCCTGTTGAAAAGCTGAGATTCTAAGCTTTCAGAGGAAAGTTAAACCAAGTTCCTAGCCCAAACGGTTCCAGAGATACGGACGATTAAAAAAGGTAGTTTTTCGGATTTGAAATTTTAAAAGTTCAAAGCGACAGGTTACAGCTTGCAGCTAGAAAATGACAGGTGACAGTTCTACTTAGGTTAAATAGATTGAATTATATTATTTTAAACTAAGGGATAGGTTCTGAGTTTTGCTGAGTACTCACAAGAGATTTTGGACAGGAAGGCGACTTTGTCACGGATCCGGTCACTGCGCACAGCACTTCACAGCGATCTGGTCTCCGGGTCCGAGTACAGCTCTGCTTTCTGGGTCACCGGCACGGCTCCTGGATCTTGGGTTCTGCTGGTCTGGTCTAGCACCGGTCTGCACGGCTCCTAGTCCCGCTTTCTCCGGAAACAGCAATGTTCTAGGCAGGGAATTCAAACAGCTTGCCCGGCTGTTGATAGTCTGCAAATGATTTTGGGCCTGCTGACAAATACTTTTGCTTGCAGTGGGCCTTCTTGGTTCCAAGTTCTGTAGTCTCTGTTTAGCTTGGAAGTCTAAGTGTAGGATCTCTGGATGTGAAGTCGTCGGTCAGCATGCTCCGCAGCAAATGGAATTGAATGTCTCTACCTGTCCCAGCAGTCTCTTTTTATGTGTTTTGAAAGTGGGTGGAGAGGCTAGCTTTCTAGGCCCAACCCCTTCAGAGTTCTGATAGGTTGGAGAATTCTTTGCGTTCTCACTGGAGAACAGGATTGTGTGTCAGAATGATGTCATTTAATGGATTGCAGAAAGGACACTCCCCTGTCAAATTACACACAAATCTATATTTGACCTAAAGACATATTTCATAGATACACAGTGGTTTGAAATTACATGCACCCATCACAGATCACATGAGGTATACTCTGTTCAAACTCTGATGTTTCTAAGAGCTCGCATACAGAACTGGCAACATTTTGCGTTTTTTAACTGGTTTTGCAACATTGGTTTTTCATTAAAAATTATACACATATACACGGCCTGTCCATACATACTCCAGTAAAATTCCCATGTCTCTAGCTTAAACACAGAGTCTGTGGTGTCAATAAATAGCGGGGTTTTGCCCCAGAACATCACACAAATGCCCAACACATCTTAAAACGTGCACCGAAAAATCACAAGAATTATGGTATCATTTAAATAATTTTGACAAGTCCGCACTGTGAGTTATACATCTTTCTTAGAATCATATTCTGGCCAACAGGGGTGTGTCCTTTCAGGTCACATGGTATAGAAACCAGTTTATCCAGTTTCTGCCAAGCTCAGAGACCCTGCCCCTCCCAGCTTCTGCCAAGAGGAAGCTGTTTTACGGTCCCCCCAATAAACCATCTGCCTGAGTCAAGGCAGGGCTTTGTTCAAAAGGAAGCCATTTACGACCACCCTAATAAACCATCTGCCTGGGCCCTTTCTTTAGTTTCTTGCAATCCCCTGGTATTCAATCAGAGAGTGTGTGACCTCCTTTTGGCAGGAGCAACATAATGCAGCCAGGCCTGGGAATGCATTTGTTGGGCAAGCCCCCACTCCTGTCGGGGGTAGCTGTCTGGCAGGATTCCAGTTTCCTTAAGCCAGGTTTCAGGTAAAATGTCACTTTTTGTTCCCCAGTTTAAGTCAAGACAATTTTTACATATGCAGCTAGAATGCTGATTTTAAGTTCAAAACTATGACATTTTAACAGTTACAAACTATGTGACACTCAAAAGTAGGTCACTCAGTTAATTTAAACATTTTCGATTTTTGGTAGTTTTAAATCCAGTTTCAGTTAGGCTGCTGCAGACCTGCAGAGCTCAGCCAGTCTTGTTATGAACATTGTTTTGGGGCTCTTCAACTTCCCAGATTTAGTATGCACACATACATCATTCTGCCAGATGTCCGCTGGTGTTCAGTGAGATTTTTGGATGTGTTGCAATGTTTGAAAATAGGCATTTTGAGCTGGCATTCAGAGAAACCAAAGGTAATTTTAAAGTGCGGTTTTTCCTTTGGCACACATTTCACTAATGGCGCCCCGGCCCATCCTGCTCGCACTGGTGGGTGGCAAGTTAGGCAACCATTTTAGTGTGCACAAACTGTGTGGTTATCCCGGATTGTGGCGCACATGCAGGCTTTTTGGCCATCTTGGATTTTCTAACCCCACAGCACCAAATGTTGCAGCATGATAGCTCAAACGTGGGTCAGAACACCCAACAAAGCCCCCCCACCCGACTGCACTTTAAAACTGAGTCGATGGGGAGTTGGTGCACAGAAGGTTATGACCCACGCACTGGTATGTCCGCATAATCTTCTTCCAATTCTGCAAATGGCACAGTTCAGCATCTTTTCCTCCATCCGGTACTGATCGATCGGTTCTCCTCGCCGGTCCTGATGGGAATATTGGGCGGTACCCCGGGCCCCTTGGGTCTCGGCTCCCGGTCCCCGGATCGTCCTCCTTGGCCAGTCTCCAGGTTTTCTTTCTCCTAGGACGACAAAGGAAAAGCGGCAATACCTATTCATGGACATTTCTCCCCCACCATTGATATAGTGGGGTGGCATATATATTTTAGAACTCAACAGATATGAACATGCACATTTTTTTAAATTAAGCGACAGGAACACATAAACTTGAGAAACACATAATTTGATAGGTTATATGTAGGATATTTTAGGGTTGGAATTGAATTACTCTAGAGCGGTACCCTCTGGGATTGCAGAGGACTCCTCCAGTTGCTGCAAAGTGTGCCTGGGATGGCAACACTTCAACTGGTTTATGTGGACCCACTTGTCTTCCCCCTCTGCCAAACCGCCTTTGGGGATGCAGATCTTGTAGGCCACAGGGGAGATCTTGTCTATAATTTCAAACGGTCCCTTCCATGTAGGCAAAAATGTTCGCTGTTTGGCCTGGTTCCTTTGGAAATTGTATAAATAGACCCGGTCCCCCACCTGATATTCCTTCCTGGAAGTTTTCAGGTCATAGTGGGTCTTCATACTCTCAGCTGATCTTTCTAGATTCCGCTGAGCATAGGCAAAAGCATGTTGAAGGTGTTTCCTTAAATTCTCCACATGCTCATGAGTTGTGGAGGCATTTATTAGTGTCTGCTCTTGGGTCCTGTAGAGCAAATGCTGCGGAAGCACCATCTTGCGTCCAGTCATCAACTCGAATGGTGACATTTTGGTTGCAGATGAAGGGGTAGATCTGATGACCATTAGGACCAGAGGTAATCGGATATCCCAACTTGGCCTAGAATCTGCCACAAACTTCTTTAATATGCTCACAATGGTTCGGTTATATCTCTCTACTGCCCCAGAAGAAGCTGGCCGGTAAGCAATATGTAACTTCCTTTTGACCCCCAGTATCTCCCACATCTTTGTCATTACTTCACTGGTGAAGTGGCTACCCCTGTCTGACTCAATCCTTTGAGGTAGACCAAAACAGGAAAAGATGTGGTTAATCATCAGGGCAGCTGCTGTTTCTGCCTTGCAGTTTGGGGCTGGGAGACATTCCACCCACTTGGTAAACAAGCATGTAACGGTCAACATGTACTTGTTTCCTCTAGACCAGCGAATCACAGGGCCTACAAAGTCGATTTGCAAATCTGACCATGGCAGTGTCATTCCCCTCTTTTGGAGAGGCGCCCGGTGTGTGAGGGATGTTGGCTGAAATTGTGCACACACAAGACAACCCTTCAAATATTGGTTGAGGTCCTGGCCCATGTGTGGCCAGTAGGCAACCTCTCTTAAGATCTCAAGTGTTGTATGAAACCCCCTATGACCGGCGGTAGCCGCATCATGGGCGTGACTTAACGTCAGGCTTCGGAAGGAGGTAGGAACCACCCACTGATCATGGCCCACTTGGGATTTCCTTATCAACAAACCGTCTTGGATCCGGAACATTTTTTGACATTTCATCAACACTCTAAGGTCCTCTTTCCCGTTGTAATCGGTATCCGTCAGGGGAAAGTTCTCAGGGTCCTCAATGTGTTGGTAAAATTTACCAATTATTGGATGCCCCTTCTGAGCGGTAATCAAATCAGCATCAGGGGTCTCCTTACTCTATTGTGCAATTGAAAGATCATTGTGAGCATTTGTCTGGGACCTAGTGATAGCAGTGACCTGGATTTCCCCCAACAGGGACTCAATCTCAATTAGATCCCCTTGGATGGCCCCGGTTTTGGCCAGCTGATCAGCTAAGTCATTTCCAGTTTTGTCTGGTCCCTCTACTTTGGAATGACCCTTGATCTTTTTCCAGTAGATGGTCATCCCATTCGATGTGACCAGATCATCAATGTTTTGGATCAACTTCCCATGTTTCAAGGGTTTGTTGTTAGCACATAACATGCCTCTGGTTTTCCAATTAACCAGGTGCTCCACGAACCCGTTCCGTACATGATCAGAAACTGTGATTATGACCAGTTTGTGGAGTTGATGCTGGACAGCAGTGAGGATGGCCTGATGCACAGCCATCAATTCTGCCACCTGTCTACTTTGGGGACCAATTTTGTATCCAGCGGAGGGTTCTGGGAACTCCTTCACCCATGCATTCCCTATGCCAGCCACCAGTTCTTTCTCCCTGTCGTTGTCAACATGGTAAGAGCATCCATCCACATAGACAGTGGGCATTCCCTCACACTTGTCCTCTTCAAAGACTTTGTGTGGGGAATTAAGGTATGCCTCCGTGTTGTCCTTGATTTTTAGACTTTCGTCCTCGAGACAGTTTTCTCTGGCACAATCATGCAAGTCAACCAGACCTTGCGCGAGGGGACTCTTCTTGTTTTGGCCATATCTGACCTCCACAGGAAAGCCTTGCATTGACAGAATCCAGGAAGTAATTCGGGAATTACTCACATTTCCAGCCCGGATTCTATCACTTTGGAGATATTGCAGAGGCTGGTGTGGAGTCTCCACTATGATGTGTTCCCCCTGGATAAACGGGCGGTAATTCTTCAATACCCACACCGTTGCCAGGAGTGCCTTCTCACAACTGTTGAATTTTTCCTCCACAGAGGATAAAGTTTTGCTCGGATCGGAGATTACTTTATTGACCTTGTCATGCTTTTGGTACAATACTGCAGTCAAGCACGTATTAGAGAACCCCGTCTCCAGGAAGAACTCCTTGTTTCTGACAGGGTAAGCTAGGCAAGGCGCTTGTGAGAGGCTTCTTTTGAGTTGTTTTACCGCCTCGGCTTGTTCTGGACCCCATTCCCACTTGACCCCCCCTTCAGGAGATGAATCAGGGGTCTGGTGATCTCTGCGTAGCCCTCAATGAACTTTCTGCTGTAATTAGTCAGTCCAAGGAGGCTCCTTAGTTCCCGCAGAGTTGTGGGGTCTTTCAGTTTTTGGAGTGCTTCCACCTTCTTTTCCTGGGGACAGAGACCCTGAGGAGTAATCTCATGCCCCAAGAAATTAACACGGGTTCTACACCACTGTGCTTTCTGAAAGGAAAGTTTTGCTCCGGCGGCCCTCAACTGGGTCCGAACATAATGGATCTCAGCTATGTGTTCCTCCACAGATGAACTTTTGATGAGGACATCATCTACATAAGCCAGGTTACCCCTTGAACCCAGGTCGGGCATGGCCTTGTGTAGGAAAACGTTGAATTCATTGCCGGAGTTGAGGTATCTGAAGGGAGTCCGGGTCCATGTGTACTGCTGGCCCCCAAAGGTAAAAGCCAGCTTGTATTGGTCCTCCCTACTGACAGGCACATCCAGTATCCATTGGTCAGGTCTATTGCAGTGAATACCTGTGACCCCTGGATCTGGGCCAGCCCTTGGTCAATGTAGGGCAGAGGCCATCGGGAAGTATGGACCCGTTTGTTGAGCTCCCTGAGGTCGGCACAGAGTCTCCATTGGCCGATTGGCTTCAATATTCCCAGCACCAGATTATTGAAGGTGCTGTGTATTGGACGAATTATTCCCCGGGAATCAAGGTTCTTAATTATTTCAGTAAGGGACTCCATGGATGCGAGAGGCAAACGATATTGCTTCACAAACACTGGAGTCATGCCAGGGTCCATGGGGATTGTTGTTGTGTGGATGTCGGTGCGGCCACAGTCATATGAGTCTACCGCAAAGAGATCTTGGAAATCCAAGAAAACTTGTTTCAACTTTTGCTTTTGTTCCAGAGTCACACAGGCATCAGCTAGGTTGACTCTCTCTTCCACCATCTGCCTGAAGCCTGGAAATACTTCTGGTTTGGCTATCTCAGCGGCCTCCTCCAACTGGGTGGAGAAGTCCCTGGTCAGAGTGCTGATTTGGACTGGAGGCTTCAGGTGGGAAAGGCAACCCTCATGGACCTGGAAAATCACCTCATCCCTCCTGAAGTCACAAGTCACATCTTCCTTACCATAAGGGCAGAAAGTGTACACCAGGATGTTCCCCCCATGCCGGGTAAAAATCCTGTCTGGTGTTGTATTGTCATCACTGTCACTGTCAAAACAGTCCTTGGGGATTGGTCCTAACAGTTCATTTCCTAAATCAATGGAAAAATGTTGGTCATCAACCGCCATTCCAATAATGGTGCCTGCGGCTAGAGTAATACTCTTTAAGTCGCTGTTATACACCTCTATTGGAATGGTGTCATGTTCTATGTTGACTAATGGAGTTGGGTTTACCCCCAACCCTTGCTGTTGGAGAGAAGCATTTAGATGTATATAAGCATCAGGGTTTTGCAAATATTGTCCTCTTTTAACTTTCACTTCCAGGGAGAATTGTCGGGTCCTTTCTGGGATGGTGACTTCCTCTTTGATCTGAATTTCAACTGCATAAGGTAGCAATTGAGCTGACCTAAATGCTTTTTCTGGATCATCAAAGGCCATGGGATTATCCGCTAATCGGGACCAAGCTTTGCAGTTTATTAGGTCCAAACTAATGGCAAAGCGATTGAGAATGTCACTGCCTAAGTAAAAAGCAGCAGTGACGTCTCGCACGACCCAACAATTGTGGACTATGCTCTTGTTGCCAATGGAGATTTTGAGCATACACCTGCTTGGCAGGAGATGTTTGGAATTGGGTGCTTCCAGGTCCATTTCCCATTTGTCTATCAGTTTGAATGTGGGAATGGCTGGATCTTTTGGGAGTTGGCGGAACATGGCTTCGCTGATGAAGCTCTTACAGTTGTTCACGCACACTCGAGCGAGAACAGAGTCCTTCCCATCATTTAACTGAACAGGGATGAACAACTGCTCTCCAATTTGCTGAATCTCAGCCAGGCTCTGAGCTGATTTCACATCTTTCTGGACTATAGGAGTGGGAGTTTCTGATTGTGGATTAGTAAAGAATTTCAGGGTGTTTCCTTCCAGTGTGGAATACCACCTTAAACTGGAAGGAAGGTTGATTTTCAGAAATAGAGAGGACCCCCCATCACCAGTCTGTTGTCCTACTGCTATTACTGTCACGTCTGGAATTTGGTTGTTCTGGAAGTGAAATTCTACT
Source organism: Ambystoma mexicanum (assembly GCF_040938575.1). NCBI lineage: Eukaryota > Metazoa > Chordata > Amphibia > Caudata > Ambystomatidae > Ambystoma > Ambystoma mexicanum. The sequence continues at coordinate 1,001,350,067 of NC_090935.1, read as the reverse complement.
TGGTCAGATTTTTGTTCAACCATGTGGCAGGTGCCGTTTAAACTAACATGGTTGACACTCTGTTTTAATTTTATTGGTCGGCTAGTCTGGGTCCCAGAGGACCTTGTTTACACAATCTATTAGGGGTGACAACCTTCTCAGGAGGTCATTCCCTAGTAAACAAGGGGTGCCCTCTGGAGTCACTACTATGACCGGATTTTTCACCTTGTGTCGCCCAATTTTGATGTCCAAATCTGCAGTCCCCTCAACAGGAATTTCCTTCCCGTCAAAGTTCTGCAGTTGTCCAGGAAGAGAGGTGAGAGGAATACGGTAATTCTCCCCCCTTCCTGCATTTAGTTCCTCAAAGGCCCTTTTGGACAGAAGGGTGGCTTGGGATCCAGTGTCCACCAGTGCCAAAATTGTACCCTGCCCCTGTACTTGTACCGGGGCATAGTATCTTCCCTCCTTCTCCTCAAGGGGGCACAGATAATGCACATTATTGGACAACTGGTGGACTAACTATCTGGTTTTGGACATGGCGAGAGAAGAGATTTGGGCAGAATTCTGTGGAGAGCCTTGGTAATCTGAAAGAAAAAGTTGGCAACTGGAGATCAGAGCCATTGTGGGTTCCACTGGTTCCGGTTCTGGGACGCCCCGCCCTTTTTGGAGGCAGTCATCAGGATGGGTTTGAACTAGGGGATTTTGGTCTTGTGGGTTCTGGGATGAGATGATGGGCGGCGGTAGCTCAGTCTCCATATCTCCCCAGTCTGTATTGGCATCGTTTGGGACCCATTTTTCTTTGGGAGGAGTTCCCCCATCTCTGAAGGAGAAGATCCTTTTCCCAGGATCTTCTGAGGATCCCTCTCCCTCAAGACCTGTACCTCCTCCACAAGTTGGGTCTGTTTGGGTCCTTTGTTTCTCCTACCCCCCCTCTGCTCCTTGGGAGGCAGGCTTTCAGGGGTAGGAGATTTTGTTTCCGGTTCCTGGTTTTCCAGGAGCTGTTTACAAGTTGGGAAGGAAGCTTCCTCCAAGGCTTTACACCCCCCCTTCCCCTTGTGCCTCCTCCCTGGGAACCGGTGGGTTACGGGGTGCTGCCCCCGTCATTGTTCTGGAGCACCAGGTCCAGAGTTTGGGGCATTCTGTGGTGGCATGCTCATCTGAGGGTTCTGTTGAGCCCTCAGTATGTGACCCAGATCCCGTGCCATATTTTGGACCTGGCGCTCTAACTGGGAAACCCGCTCAGGCTGATACAGGGCTCTATTTTCTCCCCTGGGCTGATCCCGGGAAGGGTAGCTATCCCTTCTCTGGTAGTACCCCTGGTTGGGAAGATTTTGGTACCCCTCCACCCTTGGCCTCCCCTCTCCCGGATTAGGTTGTCTGGGCTCAGGGAATTGGGGAAAGAAGGATGGATGATTTTGGGGCTGGAAATTGGGTGGATACCTGGGGAAAAAGTTCTGCCAGGATTTGGAGAATTTCTGCCCTCCTGGGGGAAGTTAGGAGGGAAGTTCCCCGGGTCAGGTGCTTGGCTGGATCCCCCCCCTTGGGCTGGAGGAGTCCACACATAACCCAGGATTGGTCGGTTTCCCTTGTAGCGGGGACTTACATAGTCAGGGGAGCGGGGGACCCCATTTGTGGGACTACCTCCTCGACTCCCTGTCTGTGACTGGCCTGAGGGCCTTCTGGGCTGTGAATTATTTGGTGCAGGCAGGTTTTTAGGCCCCCCCCATCTCCAAATCTAAAACGGGGCAACCTTTACCTCTGCCACCTTGGCAGCAGCAGGGGTGCTGTTGGTTTTGGGGTTTTTCGGCGCGTTATTTTTATTTTCGATAGGCTTCTGAACCTCATAGATCCGGGTAGCCTGTTCAATGACCCAGTCTAAAGATCTTTTCTCGTGAAAATCTCTCACGAGCTGGGTCATGATGTATTTGGGCAAGAAATGGAAAAAAGTATTGATAAATTCTCTGCTGTCTGTGCGCACCCTTCTGGTGGTCTGCGCAAAAGCACGCTTTAATTCTTGCACAAACTCTTGTGGGGCCTGATCCTCCCCACACTGCAAATTGTAGGCTGCTTGCGAGCCTCTTGGGGATTTCTGTGAACAGAAAAATGTTTTAATATGGCCGCCCTATAGGTGGACCACCTTGAATGATTTTGGTCCTCCAGCCCCGCAAAGAAACTGGAGTACTCTGGGGAGAATGTCCACTTTACATATTGGATACAGCTTTGGCTGTCCTTCAAATGAAAAGTCTCCATCATTTGCTCATAGAGCTCCAAGTGTTCCCAAACAGAGTACTTGGCGTTCTTATGATAAGGCGTGATGACACTCCTGATTGCCTTAATCTGTTTCAATGGGTCCTTAAGCATGGCCCTTTTTGCCTTATTGGCCTTTTTGGTTCGGGTAACCCTGGTCCATTCATCCTCTGACTCAGAGGCACTGCTCCCAGAGGTTCCTGTCTGATCTTCCAGGTTTTCCCGGATTCTGCGAGCCTGGGAATGGCTGGCAGAATGTGGGGACCTGGTCTCCTGTGTCCTGCGCCGTTCAGAGGAGTCTTCAGATTCCTCCTTGCTGCCAGGATTTGATGGGTACCCCCTCCCCCCCACTGACCTAACTGGGCAGAAGTTTTCAGGATGCCCTTAATGGGCCTATTCTCCTGGGGTTCCCCACTAAATTGCACTGTGCTTGGGTGCCCATACCCGGATGCCCGACCATCCATTCCTGGGAGGTACTGGCCATGAGCCCCATGCTTCTGGCTGGATAGCAATCTGCCATCCCCGTGGCCCGGTGCTCATGTGCGCCAGGGGACATGGGGGTGGCAGAGTCCAGGGACTGAGAGAGATAAAGGCCTCTGGTACTAGGGCGCCTGAGGTTATGCTCAGGAGTTTCCCTTTCCCAGCGAACCTGGTCTCTATCCACCCCTGCTCCCTGTTGCAATGCAAGAGCCTGCGCTTTCAGTTCCTCAGTTAAGGCCTTACTAGACTCTATCAGTCACTCATGCATCGCTACCTGTTGTTGGAGCCTATCATTGGCTGACAGAGAGCCTCATTTTCTCTCTGTGCCTCCTGATTGGTCCTGGAGTACTGGGCCAGTCTCTGCTGCAGGAGGGTTACCTACTGAGCTGTGTCCCTATTGGCCTGCTCCTTTCTTGCCGGAGCATCCTCCACCCTCCTGGTGTGCTCTAACAAGTTCTGGTGTTCTTTTTGGAGGTCACCCAGTCCCTGGAGGGCCAGGTGATTTTCTTCCATTTTCCTTTTTAAGTGGCAGACTTCCTGGCCTAAGGTATCCCTTTCCTGACTAAGAGCCTGCATCTGTGCCGCCAGGTCGTCCCTTTGCCTTTGGAAGGCACCAGCTTTCTGGCACTCCTGGTCAAACTCTGCCTGGGTATCCAGGTCTTTCAAAATCAGTTTATTGCTCTCTGCCTTCTCCCTATCTAGGTGGCTTTGCAGGGTGACTACCTGCTCAGCACATGCCCTATTGAAGTCTAACTGTTGCTCCAGCTTTTTCTGGCTCTGCAGTAGGGAGTCCAAACCTTCTTGGTACTCCTTCTGCAAGGCCAGAAATCTGGTATCCTGGTTCGCCTTTTCCTGTTGCAGCACATCCATATCCTCCTTTATTTTAGTGATGTACCGTCTGCTGACATTTTCTGACTCCTGGCTCCTGAGCAGCCTCTGCTCAGAAGAGTCCAGATCAGATTGGGCCTTCTGTAATGCCAGCAGTTGCCTACTCGCCAGATCTTGGCCTTCAGCACATTTGTCCTGCATGGCTCCCATATGTAAATATAAATATGTCGCTACCCTGGCAATCTTGTTGTGCTCAACCTTGGCCTTAGGGGCCATGTATAGTTCACTCAGGGCCACATGTAGGGGACCCTGATCTCCCCATGTATCTGACCCTATTTCTGTGACCTGTTGCGCGATTGCCTGCAACCAGACCGTTTGGTCCTGATGAGTCCACTCACCTCTCACAAATAGCTTATGTAAGAAGTGCTCTCTGGCTATTTTGATGTCTACCATTGTCGTCATTCTGGAATTTGAGTTCCTTCCTGACTTACAGAAGTTTGTATTTTATTTTTGCAAAACAGACCGTTTCCTTAGAGCTTTCCTTTGAGGAGTGCTTTACAGCGTAACACAGCGTGGTGATCCGACCGGATGTATGTCTCCTGTCAGTTAGCACACTGTATTAATCTGCACAAGTGATAAATCTAACCCAGACGTCCGGCTCGAGCCCCCACTTTGTAAGAGGATTCAATCCAGCACTACAGCTAAGTCAATGCTTAGTCTGGGATACTGAATGGAAACCCTTATTGATATATCTTTATGTCCAGTTCATGAGTTCTGGGTGACTACCCCTATATAACACCCCTCTCTTGGAACCCCCCTGACCCCACTGAGCCAAGAAGTAGTTCTGTTTTGCAAGTTTAAACGGTTTATTTGAGAATGTAAACAATATATATATATATCACACTTTATAATAAATTAATAATTAATATCACACTTCAGAACATGAGCAGTTAACAACAATGGGTAATGTTCTACTAAAAAACTGATTTGATTACCCAGGAGTAGTATAAAGGATGAGGTAGCACGCTTGGGAATAGGAACAGAAGAATAAGGTGGTAGAGAATGCTTTATCTAGTTTCAGATGGATGCAATGTTGAATTAAAATGCAATGCAGAAAATACTCAATATGATTTCAACAAAACAATGTAATCACTTTTCTCTGGCAATCCACTCCCCCCCTTATGCAATGTAAGGAAATGAAGAGGAGAGCACACAGTTCTTAGAAATGCAATCAAATGTAATTCAGTTCACCCCAGCAAGCTTAGACTACAGAAGTTTAAAACACAGGCCCAAAATGCTTTTATATGTGCTGGCAATGAAGTGAGGAATATGCTGAAAATGGTTTTAATTCCCTTTAGGAGGTTCAGGGTGAGTGAAATATACTTGGGATGAGTTCAGGCTCACTTTAGCAAGGATCTAGGAGTAACTAGCAGGTTGAACGAATTTTTGGCAAAGGAAAGCAAGGAAGCTGCTGTTTTCACACGTGGCTGGATTTTTAACCAAATCGCGAATCGCGGCAAAATTCGTGAATGCGTGAATCGCGATTAAAAGTATAAGGAGTAGCAAGTTGGTTCTAAGCTTGTTGAAAAGCTGAGATTCAAGCTTTCATAGGAAAGTTAAACCAAGTTCCTAGCCCAAACGGTTCCAGAGATACGGACGATTAAATAAAGGTAGTTTTTCGGATTTGAAATTTTAAAAGTTCAAAGCGGCAGGTTACAGCTTGCAGCTAGAAAATGACAGGTGACAGTTCTACTTAGGTTAAATAGATTGAATTATATTATATTAAACTAAGGGATAGGTTCTGAGTTTTGCTGAGTACTCACAAGAGATTTTGGACAGGAAGGCGACTTTGTCACGGATCCGGTCACTGCGCACAGCACTTCACAGCGACTGGTCTCCGGGTCCGAGTACAGCTCTGCTTTCTGGGTCACCGGCACTGCTCCTGGATCTTGGGTTCTGCTGGTCTGGTCTAGCACCGGTCTGCACGGCTCCTAGTCCCGCTTTCTCCGGACACACCAATGTTCTAGGCAGGGAATTCAAACAGCTTGCCCGGCTGTTGATAGTCTGCAAATGATTTTGGGCCTGCTGACAAATACTTTTGCTTGCAGTGGGCCTTCTTGGTTCAATGTTCTGTAGTCTCTGTTTAGCTTGGAAGTCTAAGTGTAGGATCTCTGGATGTGAAGTCGTCGGTCAGCATGCTCCGCAGCAAATGGAATTGAATGTCTCTACCTGTCCCAGCAGTCTCTTTTTATGTGTTTTGAAAGTGGGTGGAGAGGCTAGCTTTCTAGGCCGAACCCCTTCAGAGTTCTGATAGGTTGGAGAATTCTTTGCGTTCTCACTGGAGAACAGGATTGTGTGTCAGAATGATGTCATTTAATGGCTTGCAGAAAGGACACTCCCCTGTCAAATTACACACAAATCTATATTTGACCTAAAGACATATTTCATAGATACACAGTGGTTTGAAATTACATGCACCCATCACGGATCACATGAGGTATACTCTGTTCAAACTCTGATGTTTCTAAGAGCTCACATTCAGAACTGGCAACATTTTGTGTTTTTTAACTGGTTTTGCAACATTGGTTTTTCATTAAAAATTATACACATATACACGGCCTGTCCACACATACTCCAGTAAATTCCCATGTCTCTAGCTTAAACACAGAGTCTGTGGTGTCAATACATAGCGGGGTTTTTCCCCAGAACATCAAACAAATTCCCAACCCGTCTTAAAACGTGCACCGAAAAATCACAAGAATTATGGTATCATTTAAATAATTTTGACAAGTCCGCACTGTGAGTTATACATCTTTCTTATAATCATATTCTGGCCAACAGGGGTGTGTCTTTTCAGGTCACATGGTATAGAAACCAGTTTATCCAGTTTCTGCAAAGCTCAGAGACCCTGCCCCTCCCAGCTTCTGCCAAGAGGAAGCTGTTTTACGGTCCCCCCAATAAACCATCTGCCTGAGTCAAGGCAGGGCTTTGTTCAAAAGGAAGCCATTTACGACCACCCTAATAAACCATCTGCCTGGGCCCTTTCTTTAGTTTCTTGCAATCCCCTGGTAATTCAATCAGAGAGTGTGTGACCTCTTTTTGGCAGGAGCAACAGAATGCAGGCAGGCCTGGGAATGCATTTGTTGGGCAAGCCCCCACTCCTGTCGGGGGTAGCTGTCTGGCAGAATTCCAGTTTCCGTAAGCCAGGTTTCAGGTAAAATGTCACTTTTTGTTCCACAGTTTAAGTCAAGACAATTTTTACATATGCAGCTAGAATGCTGATTCTAAGTTCAAAACTATGACATTTTAACAGTTACAAACTATGTGACACTCAAAAGTAGGTCACTCAGTTAATTTAAACATTTTCGATTTTTGGTAGTTTTAAATCCAGTTTCAGTTAGGCTGCTGCAGACCTGCAGAGCTCAGCCAGTCTTGTTATGAACATTGTTTTGGGGCTCTTCAACTTCCCAGATTTAGTATGCACACAAACTTCATTCTGCCAGATGCCCGCTGGTGTTCAGTGAGATTTTTGGATGTGTTGCAATGTTTGAAGATAGGCATTTTGAGCTGGCATTCAGAGAAACCAAAGGTAATTTTAAAGTGCGGTTTTTCCTTTGGCACACATTTCACTCATGGCACCCCGGCCCATCCTGCTCGCACTGGTGGGTGGCAAGTTAGGCAACCATTTTAGTGTGCACAAACTGTGTGGTTATCCTAGATTTTGGCGCACATGTGGGCTTTTTGGCCATCTTGGATTTTCTAAGCCCACAGCACCAAATGTTGCAGCATGATAGCTCAAACGTGGGTCAGGACACCCAACAAAGCCCCCCCACCCGACTGCACTTTAAATCTGAGTCGATGGGGAGTCGGGTGCACAGAAGGTATGACCCACGCACTGGTATGTCCGCATAATCTTCTTCCAATTCTGCAAATGGCACAGTTCAGCATCTTTTCCTCCATCCGGTACTGATCGATCGCTTCTCCTCGCCGGTCCTGATGGGAATATTGGGCGGTACCCCAGGCCCCTTGGGTCTCGGCTCCCGGTCCCCGGATCGTCCTCCTTGGCCAGTCTCCAGGTTTTCTTTCTCCTAGGACGACAAAGGAAAAGCGGCAATACCTATTCATGGACATTTCTCCTCCACCATTGATATAGTGGGGTGGCATATATATTTTAGAACTCAACAGATATGAACATGCACATTTTTTTAAATTAAGCGACAGGAACACAAACTTGAGAAACACAGAATTTGATAGGTTATATGTAGGATATTTTAGGGTTGGAATTGAATTACTCTGGAGCGGTACCCTCTGGGATTGCAGAGGACTCCTCCAGTTGCTGCAAAGTGTGCCTGGGATGGCAACACTTCAACTGGTTTATGTGGACCCACTTGTCTTCCCCCTCTGCCAAACCGCCTTTGGGGATGCGGATCTTGTAGGCCACAGGGGAGATCTTGTCTATAATTTCAAACGGTCCCTTCCATGTAGGCAAAAATTTTCGCTGTTTGGCCTGGTTCCTTTGGAAATTGTATAAATAGACCCAGTCCCCCACCTGATATTCCTTCCTGGAAGTTTTCAGGTCATAGTGGGTCTTCATACTCTCAGCTGATCTTTCTAGATTCCGCTGAGCATAGGCAAAAGCATGTTGAAGGTGTTTCCTTAAATTCTCCACATACTCATGAGTTGTGGAGGCATTTATTAGTGTCTGCTCTTGGGTCCTGTAGAGCAAATGCTGCGGAAGCACCATCTTGCGTCCAGTCATCAACTCGAATGGTGACATTTTGGTTGCAGATGAAGGGGTAGATCTGATGGCCATTAGGACCAGAGGTAATCGGATATCCCAACTTGGCCCAGAATCTGCCACAAACTTCTTTAATATGCTCACAATGGTTCGGTTATATCTCTCTACTGCCCCAGAAGAAGCTGGCCGGTAAGCAATATGTAATTTCCTTTTGACCCCCAGTATCTCCCACATGTTTGTCATTACTTCACTGTTGAAGTGGCTACCCCTGTCTGACTAAATCCTTTGAGGTAGACCAAAACGGGAAAAGATGTGGTTAATCATCAGGGCAGCTGCTGTTTCTGCCTTGCAGTTTGGGGCTGGGAGACATTCCACCCACTTGGTAAACAAGCATGTAACGGTCAACATGTACTTGTTTCCTCTAGACCAGCGAATCACAGGGCCTACAAAGTCGATTTGCAAATCTGACCATGGCAGTGTCATTCCCCTCTTTTGGAGAGGCGCCCGGTGTGTGAGGGATGTTGGCTGAAATTGTGCACACACAAGACAACCCTTCAAATATTGGTTGAGGTCCTGGCCCATGTGTGGCCAGTAGGCAACCTCTCTTAAGATCTCAAGTGTTGTATGAAACCCCCTATGACTGGCGGTAGCCGCATCATGGGCGTGACTTAACATCAGGCTTCGGAAGGAGGTAGGAACCACCCACTGATCATGGCCAACTTGGGATTTCCTTACCAACAAACCGTCTTGGATCCGGAACATTTTTGGACATTTCATCAACACTCTAAAGGTCCTCTTTCCCGTTGTAATCGGTATCCTTCAGGGGAAAGTTCTCAGGGTCCTCAATGTGTTGGTAAAATTTACCAATTATTGGATCCCCCTTCTGAGCGGTAATCAAATCAGCATCAGGGGTCTCCTTACTCCATTGTGCAATTGAAAGATCATTGTGAGCATTTGTCTGGGACCTAGTGATAGCAGTGACCTGGATTTCCCCCAACAGGGACTCAATCTCAATTAGATCCCCTTGGATGGCCCCGGTTTTGGCCAGATGATCAGCTAAGTCATTTCCAGTTTTGTCTGGTCCCTCTAATTTTGAATGACCCTTGATCTTTTTCCAGTAGATGGTCATCCCACTCGATGTGACCAGATCATCAATGTTTTGGATCAACTTCCCATGTTTCAAGGGTTTGTTGTTAGCACATAACATGCCTCTGGTTTTCCAATTAACCAGGTGCTCCATGAACCCGTTCCGTACATAATCAGAATCTGTGATTATGACCAGTTTGTGGAGTTGATGCTGGACAGCAGTGAGGATGGCCTGATGCACAGCCATCAATTCTGCCACCTGACTACTTCGGGGATCAATTTTGTATCCAGGGGAGGGTTCTGGGAACTCCTTCACCCATGCATTCCCTACGCCAGCCACTAGTTCTTTCTCCCCGTCGTTGTCAACATAGTAAGAGCATCCATCCACGTAGACAGTGGGCATTCCCTCACACTTGTTCTCTTCAAAGACTTTGTGTGGGGAATTAAGGTATGCCTCTGTGTTGTCCTTGTTTTTAGACTTTCATCCTCTATACAGTTTTCTCTGGCACAATCATGCAAGTCAGCCAGACCTTGCGCGAGGGGACACTTCTTGTTTTGGCCATATCTGACCTCCACAGGAAAGCCTTGCATTAACAGAATCCAGGAAGTAATTCGGGAATTACTCACATTTCCAGCCCGGATTCTATCACTTTGGAGATATTGCAGAGGCTGGTGTGGAGTCTCCACTATGATGTGTTCCCCCTGGATAAACGGGCGGTAATTCTTCAATGCCCACACCATTGCCAGGAGTGCCTTCTCACAATCGTTGAATTTTTCCTCCACAGAGGATAAAGTTTTGCTCGCATAGGAGATTACTTTATTGACCTTGTCATGCTTTTGGTATAATACTGCCGTCAAGCACATATTAGAGAACCATGTCTCCAGGAAGAACTCCTTGTTTCTGACAGGGTAAGCTAGGCAAGGCGCTTGTGAGAGGCTTCTTTTGAGTTGTTTTACCGCCTCGGCTTGTTCTGGACCCCATTCCCACTTGTCCCCCCCTTCAGGAGATGAATCAGGGGTCTGGTGATCTCTGCATAGCCCTCAAAGAACTTTCTGCTGTAATTAGTCAGTCCAAGGAGGCTCCTTCGTTCCCGCAGAGTTGTGGGGTCTTTCAGTTTTTGGAGTGCTTCCACCTTCTTTTCCTGGGGACAGAGACCCTGAGGAGTAATCTCATGCCCCAAGAACACGGGTTCTACACCACTGTGCTTTCTGAAAGGAAAGTTTTGCTCCGGCGGCCCTCAACTGGGTCAGAACATAACGATCTGCGCTATGTGTTCCTCCACAGATGAACTTTTGATGAGGACATCATCTACATAAGCCAGGTTACCCCTTGCACCCAGGTCGGGCATGGCCTTGTGTAGGAAAATGTTGAATTCATTGCCGGAGTTGAGGTATCCGAAGGGAGTCCGGGTCCATGTGTACTGCTGGCCCCCAAAGGTAAAAGCCAGCTTGTATTGGTCCTCCCTACTGACAGGCACAGTCCAGTATTCATTGGTCAGGTCTATTGCAGTGAATACCTGTGACCCCTGGATCTGGGCCAGCCCTTGGTCAATGTAGGGCAGAGGCCATCGGGAAGTATGGACCCGTTTGTTGAGCTCCCTGAGGTCGGCACAGAGTCTCCACTGGCCGTTTGGCTTCAATATTCCCAGCACCGGATTATTGAAGGTGCTGTGTATTGGACGAATTATTCCCCGGGACTCAAGGTTCTTAATTATTTCAGTAAGGGATTCCATGGATGCGAGAGGCAAACGATATTGCTTCACAAACACTGGAGTCATGCCAGGGTCCGTGGGGATTGTTGTTGTGTGGATGTCGGTGCGGCCACAGTCATATGAGTCTACCGCAAAGAGATCTTGGAAATCCAAGAAAACTTGTTTCAACTTTTGCTTTTGTTCCAGAGTCACACAGGCATCAGCTAGGTTGACTCTCTCTTCCACCATCTGCCTGAAGCCTGGAAAGACTTCTGGTTTGGCTATCTCAGCGGCCTCTTCCAGCTGGGTGGAGAAGTCCCTGGTCAGAGTGCTGATTTGGACTGGAGGCTTCAGGTGGGAAAGGCAACCCTCATGGACCTGGAAAATCACCTCATCCCTCCTGAAGTCACAAGTCACATCTTCCTTACCATAAGGGCAGGAAGTGTACACCAGGAAGTTCCCCCCATGCCGGGTAAAAATCCTGTCTGGTGTTGTATTGTCATCACTGTCACTGTCAAAACAGTCCTTGGGGATTGGTCCTAACAGTTCATTTCCTAAATCAATGGAAAAATGTCGGTCATCAACCGCCATCCCAATAATGGTGCATGCGGCTAGAGTAATACTCTTTAAGTCGCTGTTATCCACCTCTATTGGAATGGTATCATGTTCTATGTTGACTAATGGAGTTGGGTTTACCCCCAACCCTTGCTGTTGGAGAGAAGCATTTAGATGTATATAAGCATCAGGGTTTTGCAAATATTGTCCTCTTTTAACTTTCACTTCCAGGGAGAATTGTCGGGTCCTTTCTGGGATGGTGACTTCCTCTTTGATCTGAATTTCAACTGCATAAGTTAGCAATTGAGCTGACCTAAATGCTTTTTCTGGATTATCAAAGCCCATGAGATTATCCGCTAATCGGGACCAAGCTTTGAAGTTTATTAGGTCCAAACTAATGGCAAAGCGATTGAGAATGTCACTGCCTAAGTAAAAAGTGGCAGTGATGTCTCGCACGACCCAACAATTGTGGACTATGCTCTTGTTGCCAATGGAGATTTTGAGCATACACCTGCTTGGCAGGAGATGTTTGGAATTGGGTGCTTCCAGGTCCATTTCCCATTTGTCTATCAGTTTGAATGTGGGAATGGCTGGATCTTTTGGGAGTTGGCGGAACATGGCTTCGCTGATGAAGCTCTTACCATTGTTCATGCACACTCGAGCGAGAACAGAGTCCTTCCCATCATTTAACTGAACAGGGATGAACAACTGCTCTCCAATTCGCTGAATCTCAGCCAGGCTCTGAGCTGATTTCACATCTTTCTGGACTATAGGAGTGGGAGTTTCTGATTGTGGATTAGTAAAGAATTTCAGGGTGTTTCCTTCCAGTGTCGAATACCACCTTAAACTGGAAGGAAGGTTGATTTTCAGAAATAGAGAAGACCCCCCATCACCAGTCTGTTGTCCTACTGCCATTACTGTCACGTCTGGAATTTGGTTGTTCTGGAAGTGAAATTCTACTTGGTCAGATTTTTGTTCAACCATGTGGCAGGTGCCGTTTAAACTAACATGGTTGACACTCTGTTTTAATTTTATTGGTCGGCTAGTCTGGGTCCAGAGGACCTTGTTTACACAATGTATTAGGGGTGACAACCTTCTCAGGAGGTCATTCCCTAGTAAACAAGGGGTGCCCCCTGGAGTCACTACTATGACCGGGTGTTTCACCTTGTGTCGCCCAATTTTGATGTCCAAATCTGCAGTTCCCTCAACAGGAATTTCCTTCCCGTCAAAGTTCTGCAGTTGTCCAGGAAGAGAGGTGAGAGGAATACAGTAATTCTCCCCCCTTCCTGCATTTAGTTCCTCAAAGGCCCTTTTGGACAGAAGGGTGGCTTGGGGTCCAGTGTCCACCAGTGCCAAAATTGTACCCTGCCCCTGTACTTGTACCGGGGCATAGTATCTTCAATCCTTCTCCTCAAGGGGGCACAGATAATGCACATTTTTGGACAACTGGTGGGCTAACTTTCTGGTTTTGGACATGGCGAGAGAAGAGATTTGGGCAGAATTCTGTGGAGAGCCTTGGGAATCTGAAAGAAAAAGTTGGCAACTAGAGATCAGAGCCATTGTGGGTTCCCCTGGTTCCGGTTCTGGGCCGCCCCGCCCTTTTTGGAGGCAGTCATCAGGATGGGTTTGAACTAGGGGATTTCGGTCTTGTGGGTTCTGGGATGAGATGATGGGCGGCGGTAGCTCAGTCTCCATATCTCCCCAGTCTGTATTGGCATCGCTTGGGACCCATTTTTCTTTGGGAGGAGTTCCCCCATCTCTGAAGGAGAAGATCCTTTTCCCAGGATCTTCTGAGGATCCCTCTCCCTCAAATTGGAAGACCTGTACCTCCTCCACAAAGTGGGTCTGTTTGGGTCCTTTGTTTCTCCTACCCCCCCTCTGCTCCTTGGGAGGCAGGCTTTCAGGGGTAGGAGATTTTGTTTCCGGTTCCTGGTTTTCCAGGGGCTGTTTACAAGTTGGGAAGGAAGCTTCCTCCAAGGCTTTACACCCCCCTTCCCCTTGTGCCTCCTCCCTGGGAACCGGTGGGTTATCGGGGTGCTGCCCCCGTCATTGTTCTGGAGCACCAGGTCCAGAGTTTGGGGCATTCTGTGGTGGCATGCTCATCTGAGGGTTCTGTTGAGCCCTCAGTATGTGACCCAGATCCCGTGCCATATTTTGGACCTGGCGCTCTAACTGGGAAACCCGCTCAGGCTGATACGGGGCTCTATTTTATCCCCTGGGCTGATCCTGGGAAGGGTAGCTATCCCTTCTCTGGTAGTACCCCTGGTTGGGAAGATTTTGGTACCCCTCCACCCTTGGCCTTCCCTCTCCCGGATTAGGTTGTCTGGGCTCAGGGAATTGGGGAAAGAAGGATGGATGATTTTGGGGCTAGAAATTGGGTGGATACCTGGGGAAAAAGTTCTGCCCAGGATTTGGAGAATTTCTGCCCTCCTGGGGGAAGTTAGGAGGGAAGTTCCCCGGGTCAGGTGCTTGGCTGGATCCCCCCCCTTGGGCTGGAGGAGTCCACACATAACCCAGGATTGGTCGGTTTCCCTTGTAGCGGGGACTTACATAGTCAGGGGAGCGGGGGACCCCATTTGTGGGACTACCTCCTCGACTCCCTGTCTGTGACTGGCCCGAGGGCCTTCTGGGCTGTGAATTATTTGGTGCAGGCAGGTTTTTAGGCCCCACCATCTCCAAATCTAAAACGGGAGCAACCTTTACCTCTGCCACCTTGGCAGCAGCAGGGGTGCTGTTGGTTTTGGGGTTTTTCGGCGCGTTATTTTTATTTACGATAGGCTTCTGCACCTAATAGATCCGGGTAGCCTGTTCAAGGACCCAGTCTAAAGATCTTTTCTCGTGAAAATCTCTCACGAGCTGGGTCATGATGTATTTGGGCAAGGCATGGAAAAAAGTATTGATAAATTCTCTGCTGTCTGTGCGCACCCTTCTGGTGGTCTGCGCAAAAGCACGCTTTAATTCTTGCACAAACTCTTGTGGGGCCTGATCCTCTCCACACTGCAAATTGTAGGCTGCCTTGCGAGCCTCTTGGGGATTTCTGTGAACAGAAAAATGTTTTAATATGGCCGCCCTATAGGTGGACCACCTTGAATGATTTTGGTCCTCCAGCCCCGCAAAGAAACTGGAGTACTCTGGGGAGAATGTCCACTTGGCTGTCCTTCAAATGAAAAGTCTCCATCATTTGCTCATAGAGCTCCAAGTGTTCCCAAACAGAGTACTTGGCGTTCTTATGATAAGGCGTGATGACACTCCTGATTGCCTTAATCTGTTTCAATGGGTCCTTAAGCAAGGCCCTTTTTGCCTTATTGGCCTTTTTGGTTCGGGTAACCCTGGTCCATTCGTCCTCTGACTCAGAGGCGCTGCTCCCAGTGGTTCCTGTCTGATCTTCCAGGTTTTCCCGGATTCTGCGAGCCTGGGAATGGCTGCCAGAATGTGGGGACCTGGTCTCCTGTATCCTGCACCGTTCAGAGGAGTCTTCAGATTCCTCCTTGCTGCCAGGATTTGATGGGTACCCCCCCCCCACTGACCTAACTGGGCAGAAGTTTTCAGGATGCCCTTAATGGGCCTATTCTCCTGGGGTTCCCCACTAAATTGCACTGTGCTTGGGTGCCCATACCCGGATGCCCGCCCATCCATTCCTGGGAGGTACTGGCCTATGAGCCCCATGCTTCTGGCTGGATAGTAATCTGCCATCCCCGTGGCCCGGTGCTCATGTGCGCCAGGGGACATGGGGGTGGCAGAGTCCAGGGACTGAGAGAGATAAAGGCCTCTGGTACTAGGGCTCCTGAGGTTATGCTCAGGAGTTTCCCTTTCCCAGCGAACCTGGTCTCTATCCGCCCCTGCTCCCTGTTGCAATGCAAGAGCCTGCGCTTTCAGTTCCTCAGTTAAGGCCTTACTAGACTCTATCAGTCGCTCCTGCATCGCTACCTGTTGTTGGAGCCTATCATTGTGCTGACAGAGAGCCTCATTTTCTCTCTGTGCCTCCTGATTGGTCCTGGAGTACTGGGCCAGTCTCTGCTGCAGGAGGGTTACCTCCTGAGCTGTGTCCCTATTGGCCTGCTCCTTTCTTGCCAAAGCATCCTCCACCCTCCTGGTGTGCTCTAACAAGTTCTGGTGTTCTTTTTTGAGGTCACCCAGTCCCTGGAGAGCCAGGTGATTTTCTTCCATTTTCCTTTTTAAGTGGCAGACTTCCTGGCCTAAGGTATCCCTTTCCTGACTAAGAGCCTGCATCTGTGCCGCCAGGTCGTCCCTTTGCCTTTGGAAGGCACCAGCTTTCTGGCGCTCCTGGTCAAACTCTGCCTGGGTATCCAGGTCTTTCAAAATCAGTTTATTGCTCTCTGCCTTCTCCCTATCTAGGTGGCTTTGCAGGGTGACTACCTGCTCAGCACATGCCCTATTGAAGTCTAACTGTTGCTCCAGCATTTTCTGGCTCTGCAGTAGGGAGTCCAAACCTTCTTGGTACTCCTTCTGCAAGGCCAGAAAATCTGGTATCCTGGTCCGCCTTTTCCTGTTGCAGCACATCCATATCCTCCTTTATTTTAGTGTTGTACCGTCTGCTGTCATTTTCTGACTCCTGGCTCCTGAGCAGCCTCTGCTCAGAAGAGTCCAGATCAGATTGGGCCTTCTGTAATGCCAGCAGTTGCCTACTCACCAGATCTTGGCCTTCAGCACATTTGTCCTGCATGGCTCCCATATGTAAATATAAATATGTCGCTACCCTGGCAATCTTGTTGTGCTCATCCTTGGCCTTAGGGGCCATGTATAGTTCACTCAGGGCCACATGTAGGGGACCCTGATCTCCCCATGTATCTGACCCTGTTTCCGTGACCTGTTGCGCGATTGCCTGCAACCAGACCGTTTGGTCCAGATGAGCCCACTCACCTCTCACAAATAGCTTATGTAAGAGGTGCTCTCTGGCTATTTTGATGTCTACCAGTGTAGTCATTCTGGAATTTGAGTTCCTTCCTGACTTACAGAAGTTTGTATTTTATTTTTGCAAAACAGACCGTTTCCTTAGAGCTTTCCTTTGAGGAGTGCTTTACAGCGTAACACAGCGTGGTGATCCGACCGGATGTATGTCTCCTGTCAGTTAGCACACTTTATTAATCTGCACAAGTGATAAATCTAACCCAGACGTCCGACTCGAGCCCCCACTTTGTAAGAGGATTCAATCCAGCACTACAGCTAAGTCAATACCTAGTCTGGGATACTGAATGGAAACCCTTATTGATATATCTTTATGTCCAGTTCATGAGTTCTGAATGACTACCCCTATATAACACCCATCTCTTGGAACCCCCCTGGCCCCACTGAGCCAAGAAGTAGTTCTGTTTTGCAAGTTTAAACGGTTTATTGAGAATGTAAACAATATATATATATCACACTTTATAATAAATTAATAATTAATATCACTCTTCAGAACATGAGCAGTTAACAACAATGGGTAATGTTCTACTAAAAAACTGATTTGATTACCCAGGAGTAGTATAAAGGATGAGGTAGCACGCTTGGGAATAGGAACAGAAGAATAAGGTGGTAGAGAATGCTTTATCTAGTTTCAGATGGATGCAATGTTGAATTAAAATGCAATACAGAAAATACTCAATATGATTTCAACAAAACAATGTAATCACTTTTCTCTGGCAATCCACTCCCCCCCCTTATGCAATGTAAGGAAATGAAGAGGAGAGCACACAGTTCTTAGAAATGCAATCAAATGTAGTTCAGTTCACCCCAGCAAGCTAAGACTACAGAAGTTTGAAACACAGGCCCAAAATGCTTTTATATGGGCTGGCAATGAAGTGAGGAATATGCTGAAAATGGTTTTAATTCCCTTTAGGAGGTTCAGGGTGAGTGAAATATACTTGGGATGAGTTCAGGCTCACTTTAGCAAGGATCTAGGAGTAACTAGCAGGTTAAACAAATTTTTGGCAAAGGAAAGCAAGGAAGCTGCTGTTTTCACACGTGGCTGGATTTTTAACCAAATCGCGAATCGTGGCAAAATTTGTGAATGCGTGAATCACGATTACGGCAAAAGTAGAAGGAGTATAAGGAGTATAAGGAGCAAGTTGGTTCTAAGCTTGTTAAAAGCTGAGATTCTAAGCTTTCAGAGGAAAGTTGAATCAAGTTCCTAGCCCAAACGGTTCCAGAGTTACGGACGATTAAATAAAGGTAGTTTTTCGGATTTGAAATTTTAAAAGTTCAAAGCGACAGGTTACAGCTTGCAGCTAGAAAATGACAGGTGACAGTTCTACTTAGGTTAAATAGATTGAATTATATTATATTAAACTAAGGGATAGGTTCTGAGTTTTGCTGAGTACTCACAAGAGATTTTGGACAGGAAGGCGACTTTGTCACAGATCCGGTCACTGCGCACAGCACTTCACAGCGATCTGGTCTCCGGGTCCGAGTACAGCTCTGCTTTCTGGGTCACCGATACTGCTCCTGGATCTTGGGTTCTGCTGGTCTGTCTAGCACCGGTCCGCACGGCTCCTAGTCCCGCTTTCTCCGGACACAACAATGTTCTAGGCAGGGAATTCAAACAGCTCGCCCGGCTGTTGATAGTCTGCAAATGATTTTGGGCCTGCTGACAAATACTTTTGCTTGCAGTGGGCCTTCTCGGTTCAAAGTTCTGTAGTCTCTGTTTAGCTTGGAAGTCTAAGTGTAGGATCTCTGGATGTGAAGTCGTCGGTCAGCATGCTCCGCAGCAAATGGAATTGAATGTCTCTACCTGTCCCAGCAGTCTCTTTTTATGTGTTTTGAAAGTGGGTGGAGAGCCTCGCTTTCTAGGCCCAACCCCTTCAGAGTTCTGATAGGTTGGAGAATTCTTTGCGTTCTCACTGGAGAACAGGATTGTGTGTCAGAATGATGTCATTTAATGGCTTGCAGAAAGGACACTCCCCTGTCAAATTACACACAAATCTATATTTGACCTAAAGACATATTTCATAGATACACAGTGGTTTAAAATTACATGCACCCATCACGGATCACATGAGGTATACTCTGTTCAAACTCTGATGTTTCTAAGAGCTCGCATTCAGAACTGGCAACATTTTGCATTTTTTAACTGGTTTTGCAACATTGGTTTTTCATTAAAAATTATACACATATACACGGCCTGTCCATACATACTCCAGTAAATTCCCATGTCTCTAGCTTAAACACAGAGTCTGTGGTGTCAATAAATAGCGGGGTTTTGCCCCAGAACATCACACAAATTCCCAACGCATCTTAAAACGTGCACCGAAAAATCACAAGAATTATGGTATCATTTAAATAATTTTGACGAGTCCGCACTGTGAGTTATACATCTTTCTTAGAATCATATTCTGGCCAACAGGGGTGTGTCTTTTCAGGTCACATGGTATAGAAACCAGTTTATCCAGTTTCTGCCAAGCTCAGAGACCCTGCCCCTCCCAGCCAAAACTATGACATTTTAACAGTTACAAACTATGTGACACTCAAAAGTAGGTCACTCAGTTAATTTAAACATTTTCAATTTTTGGTAGTTTTAAATCCAGTTTCAGTTAGGCTGCTGCAGACCTGCAGAGCTCAGTCAGTCTTGTTATGAACATTGTTTTGGGGCTCTTCAACTTCCAAGATTTAGTATGCACACATACTTCATTCTGCCAGATGTCCGCTGGTGTTCAGTGAGATTTTTGGATGTGTTGCAATGTTTGAAAATAGGCATTTTGAGCTGGCATTCAGAGAAACCAAAGGTAATTTTAAAGTGCGGTTTTTCCTTTGGCACACATTTCACTCATGGCACCCCGGCCCATCCTGCTCGCACTGGTGGGTGGCAAGTTAGGCAACCATTTTAGTGTGCACAAACTGTGTGGTTCTCCTGGATTTTGGCGCACATGTGGGCTTTTTGGCCATCTTGGATTTTCTAAGCCCACAGCACCAAATGTTGCAGCATGATAGCTCAAACGTGGGTCAGGACACCCAACATCACCAAGGAACTTCCCCATTTCCATTTTTGCCCCCATAGGGCTCAACGGGAATGGGGAAGGAGCTAATTACGGTACCGCAATTGTTCTGTGTAGTGCTCCTTGTCAGGTGGCGGAACTGTAATGGTTCCTGGGGGGTGAAGACGTTGCTCTATGGCGACCATGCGTGGCTTATTTGGATCGTCAATCTGAACTGCGCTTTCTTTTGTACCACGAGGTGCCCCTTGTGCCCCAATTGAAACCATCATCATTGTGCACTTCTTTGGCACAACACCGAAGTCCCCGCTGGCAGGTGCAGAATATCACCAACACAAACACGATCACGGGAACCAACATCTTCAAGATCGCTCCCATCCAGGATGGTGCCCAAGAAAAAGTCCATCAAACCAATCAGTGGGCCTCAATACGACTCTTGCGCTGATGGAATGAAGGTGGCCGGTACGGGACCGGCCCCCTTCATTCCGTCAGGGCTGATTACGAGGTACCCTTTGCGGGACCCGGATGAGACATCTGGTAAAACCAGACGTCTTTTCCGGGTCCCGCGAGGGGAAGAGGGAGGTAACAACGGGACACTTGTAATGTGCCCGTTTTTACCTTCCTCCCCATTCCCATTTGAGCCCTATAAGGGCTCAAATGGGAATGGGGAATGGTTCCTGCAAGGAGGATTTACAGGGTCCTCCTATGTCGGAATGACCCGGTAAGTGCCCATTGCAGGAACCCGGTAATGGAGCCCGGTTTGGAGGCAGCCGTGGCTGCCTCCAAACTCGTAATGAGGCCCAGTGTCTTGTATTCCTGGCTTCTGTTTGCATATGCATGCCGAGAACGTGCAGGGCCCATAGTATACTGGAAAAGGGACCCTTTTTCTGAATCGTTAGGGAGTACGTAGGTACAGCATGAATCACCAATGTTTTTGCAGACCCCTCCCTACATGACAGTGAGTAGGTCCAGCATGTATTTATTCTGCAGCGTCATCAGCCTGATTGCATGCATTTCCATCTTGATTGCGTTGAGACCTTACTCTGTGTCATTTGGCCAGCTGCATCACTTCCCGCAGCACAATTATGATCCATTTGGCATTCACAGCGGCCTGCACTCCTGGTACCAATAGTGATGTGAAAAATGTCTCTTCTTTGCAATACAGCCGATACTGATCTGGTATTTCCTTTAGTAATTGTGAGGAATCTTGTGAAAGGTAATTCAATAATATCCTCCTTTGCAATTGTTCTCTTTTTCCCTTTCTGGCAGGATGCAAAAGATATGTTTCTGCGGTAGCACTGGGGTGGGGGTGCCGTAGTTTAGTGTGGTTGTTGGGACCGACAAACCCCCTGGTCCCACTATTATATGTTCTTCAGGGACCACCAGAAGCACTGAATGCAACAAAGCCAGAGAGCAGGTTCCCCTCCATGATGGTGGGAGGTGCATAAGTGCCTGCTGGCCACACACCCAGTAGTTGTCCAATAACGGCAGCTGTGCCCTTCTTTCTTGCCATCTGTTTGCCACAAACCTGACACCTTCCGGTTTTAAATATGGTCTTTGCAAACATTGCACACTTTTGGTGTTTTGGGCACATTGCAGTTTATTAGGTTCGATTACTTCTAGTCGTAAAATTTGTGCCTGAAACGTGCTTCGCAGCCTACACAATGTCAGATGAAGTAAGCATTGGGGCTCTACAATCAGAATCTCTTGTGGCATTAATACTTTGGCGTCCCCCGACGCCTGTGGAATCAAGGAGCACACGTATCAACTTCCATTAACTGTCACAGAGTTCCCCCCTTCTCACCTGAGACCGATCCTTGCTGGACTCCGTGGGTGGTGTCTTCTTGCGGACAGACCTGGACTTGAATAAGGCTGACTGAGTCTCTTCCGACTCCAGCGTGCGTTTAAGATTCCGGGATGCAGCATTCCGGGGATCTGGGAAACGAAGAAGAAGTGCTGATGGCGAACAAGTCCAGGAAGCAAGAGGAAAAGGAAGGGGGCAAGGAATGGAAGTAGAAAAGCTAGGAACCAGGAAAGCAATACTGTGAACTACGTCTGATCGCTACTTTGCAATAATATTGAAGCGCGCGGAGCCGCGGGGGTGCGGTCTATTAGTAGAATACGTTACGTCCAATGTATAGACCACGGAAGGTGTGTCACGCTGGACGGCCATGTTGGGAGTGTCAGGGAATGCAAGGCCCGTTGCGATAAGGACCAGGAAGACCAAAAGGGGCGCGTCCTGTGGGTCATGACAGCATGCCTCCTCCAAAAACCTATTCCTCCAGGTTTGCCTGGGTGTATGAGGTGGTATCTTCTGAGCAGTCGAGGGGTATTCAGATTAGAAAGTGGTTCCCAAGTTCTATCACTGGGGGGATAGCCTTTCCATTCAACCAGGTATTGAAGCTGACCCCGTTTATACCTGGAGTCGCATATCTGGGACACTTCATATTCCAGTTGATTGTCCACCACCACAGGAGTGGGCCTGCAGGATTTCCGGGAGGATTGAATGTAAGGTTTTAATAAGGAGGTGTGAAAAACTGGGTGAATCTTTTTCCAGGATTCTGGTAGCTTGAGCCGGTATGAGACTGGGTTTATAATTTCCTTGATGGAAAATGGACCATAATACCGGGGGGCCAATTTGTTTGGCCGTAGATGTCGGGGTAGTAATTGTGAGGACAGCCAGGCTTGATCTCCAACTGAATAAGAAGGCCCGGGTCTTCTTTTGGAATCTGCATATCTCTTGGTCTGTGTTCTGGCCTTCTCTAAGTGCTCTTTGGTCTCCTTATGTATGTTGATAAGTGTTTCAATCCAGGAGTAGAAGTAGGTACCGGTGTGGGTTGTGGAAGAACAGAGGGCAGAACTGATGGATGGAATCCTTGGCTTGAATAAAAGGGACTGGTCTTAACTGCTGAATGATCGGAATTGTTATAGGCAAATTCAGCCACGGGTATCAGGAGCGACCAGTCGTCCTGAACCTTAGTGGCAAAACATCGAAGATATTGTTCCAGAATCTGATTAGCATGTTCTGTGGCCCTGTTGGTTTGAGGGTGATAACCTGATGAAAGAGCGCGTTGGATTCCTAATATTTGACAAAGGTGTTTCCAGAATTGTGAGACGTATTGAGGTCCTCGATCGGAAATTATCTTGGAAGGAAGTCAATGAAGGTGGAATATATGCTCCAGGAAAATTCCAGCCAGTTCAGATGAGGATGGTAGCTTACTGAGGAGTGTGAAATGAGCCATATGAGTGAACAAGTCAATGGTGACCATGATGGTGGTGTACCCTCTGGAAGGCGGTAATTCCACAATGAAGTCTGTAGCGATAAATTCCCATGGCCTTGTTGGCAGTGCGGGTTGTAGCAGAAGACCCGCCGGCCTCTTGTTTTCATGTTTATTCTGACTACAGATTGCACAGGCTCGGACGTATAGTTGTACGTCAGTCTTCATTTTAGGCCACCAAAATTGTCTTTGTATGAGGTGGAGGGTGTTGGTGATTCCACGATGTCCGGAGTGAAGGGTATCATGACAGAGGTTTATTATTCTTTGTTGTAATTTTTGTGTAGGAATGAGCAGAGCATTGTCCTTGAACAAATATCCTTCCTTGACTCTCAGGTTCCATTGATTCTTTCTTGAAATATTCTTCCAGAGTTCAGAGGATTGGGTTTGTACTCGGATTTCTTGCAGGAGGTTGACTGCTTGAGCTACAAAAATCGTGTGGGGAAACATTTTAGGATAGGCCTTATCTTCGGTAGTTTTCAGGCGTCAGCAATCAAGTTTTGTGATCCAGGAACATGAGTGATGTGGAACTGGTACTGGGCAAAGAAGAAGGCCCAACGAGCCTGACGACTGTTCCGACACTCTAATGACTGTAGAATTTGAAGATTTCGGTGGTCCGTGCAGACCTGGACTGGATATCTAGCTCCCAGGAGTAGATGTCGCCACTCCGTGAAGGCTTGGCGGATGGCTAAAAGTTCTTTTTCCAGGACTGAGTAGTGTGTCTCACTGGGAGTCAGGGTTTGTGAAAGGTAAGCAATGGGGTGTTCTAGTTTATCCTCAAATTCTTGCTTCAACACCGCTCCAATGGCGTAGTTAGAGGCATCCGTTTCCACAAGGAATGGTCAATCAATGTCGGGTTGGGCCAGAATGGGGGCTTGAGTAAATCTTGTCTTCAAGAGTTGGAATGCCCTATCTTGCGGCATAGACCAGACAAAGGGGGTGTCTTTCTTCAGGAGAGCAACAATCGATTGAACAATCTCAGAGAAGGTGGGTATAAACTTCCGGTAGAAATTTGCAAGCTCCAGGAAGGATTGAACTTGTTTCACGGACTTGGGAGCAGGCCAGGATAATATAGCCTTTACCTTTGAAGGGTCCATGCCAATTCCCTCTGGAGTAAGGATAAATCCTAGGTAATGAACAGAAGCAACGTGAAACAGACATTTCTCAGGTTTGGCCAAGAGTTTATGTTCACAGAGTCGTTGTAGTACTGCCTTTACATGCTCTTCATGCTTTAGAAGGTCCTTGGAGTAGATCAAAATGTCGTCCAGGTAGACGATGACGATGAGGTATAGCATGTCAGAGAACACCCTGTCCATAAAACGTTGAAAGACTGCTGGGGCATTAGCTAATCCAAAGGGCATGACCAGATATTCAAAGTGACCAAAGGGTGTTCTGAATGCTGTTTTCCATTCGTCTCCTTCCCGGATACAAATCAAATTATAGGCACCCCGGAGGTCCAGTTTCGTGAAAATCACAGCGCCTCTGACCGCTTCCAGGATATCCGAGATTAAGGGTAAAGAGTACCGGTCCTTGAGGGTGCATTGATTTAATCCACGATAATCGAGGCAGGGTCTGAGTTCCTTAGTGTCCTTCTTAGGAACAAAGAACAATGAAGCTCCGGCTGGAGATTTTGAAGGTCTTATGGTGCCATTCTCAAGGTTGGTATTCAAGTATTCTCGGAGGGCCTTTTTCTCAGGTTTGGAAAGGATGAACATCCTGCCAAAGGGAATCACTGCTGAGCGATCCGTGTCTATGGCGCAGTCTTCAGGGCTGTGAGGGAGTAAGGCCTGGACTATGGCAGTTGAGAACACATCAACAAATCACTCATAGGCCTTAGGAACCTGCACGATATTGGAAACCATGAGAGGTGCTTGATGGTCTATTGGTGGTTCTTTGGAAGGGGTCAAGGAGGGATCCAGCATTAGACAGTGAGACATACAAAACTCTGAGCCGAGGAATAGTGATCCTGCTGTCCAACTGATATACGGATTGTGTTTCTGTAACCAGGGCATGCCCAGTACCATGGGGTAATGAGCTGACTTAATAATGTCGAATCGAATCCGCTCTTGGTGGTGGTTAATTGAAAGCTGGATCTCTTTGGTCTGCAGGCTTATGGGCCCAGAAGTGAGGGGTCTTCCATCGATCGCTTCCACCGGCTGCATGATGGTTCGTGTTTCGTATGGGATGTGGTGACTAAAAACCCAATCTTGATCAATGAATATTCCCACAGCCCCGCAGTCTACCAAGGCCAAAACAGGATAGGTCTTATTCCAGGAGGTTGATAGGAAGGCCTGTAGTATCACTAGATTGTTTTGTCCAGGAGAGTTCAAGGATGGAATTGATGTGGAGCAAACATCTCTCTCCCGAAGCCCTGCTCCATCTAGGATCGGGAGTTGGCATTTCCCGAACGCCGAGGAGGGGCCAGAGGGCATTCTCTAAGTGTTTGTCTGAGGCACAATACATGCACAACCCCGTATTAATCCTTCTCATCCTTTCTTGCAGGGATATGGGTCCACGGAAGGCTCCTATCTGCATGGGTTCTGGTTTGGTGACTGATCCTGGGTTTGTGTCAGATTTGGAGGTACTCTCAAAGGACACCTTCAGAGGGTTTCCTCTAGATTTTTTCTTCTCTGCCTTCCTTTACTGGATGCGAAAGTCTATTTGCATGGCAAGGTCCATAAGAGCCTGGAATGAGTTTGGTCGGGCCACTCTGGCTAACTCATCTTTAATCTCCTCACTTAGTCCTCTCCTGAAAAGGGTAAAACTTGCCTCCGGAGACCAATCAGCTTCCTTGACCAATTGCTTGAATCGGCTTACATACGTGAGCACATCCTGGGATCCCTGCTGAAAGTCTAAGAGGCGTTCCTGGGCACTAAAGACCTGCTCTGGGCGATCAAACATGGTCTTTAGGGCCCATATGAAACCATCGTAGTCATCTAGGAGAGCGTCGCCGGAGTTAACTAGGGGTGTAGCCCAGGTTAAAGCATTTCCGGAAAGGTGAGAGATTATGAAACCCACCTTAGCCCTGGGAGTGGAAAAGTAATAGGGCTTAAATGTAAAGTTAGCCAAACATGAGTCTAGGAATCCACGAAGGGTTTTTGCTGACCCATCGTATTTGTCAACAATGCCGCCCAGTAACACACTTTCTTTTGCAGCTGAATCACGGGATAGAACTAATTGCCTGAGAGCAGCGT
Organism: Ambystoma mexicanum; assembly: GCF_040938575.1. Lineage (NCBI taxonomy): Eukaryota > Metazoa > Chordata > Amphibia > Caudata > Ambystomatidae > Ambystoma > Ambystoma mexicanum. The sequence continues at coordinate 1,001,324,066 of NC_090935.1, read as the reverse complement.
TTTCCGCCTTTAAATTCTGCACCTCGGTGGTTAATTCTTGCATACCTCGCATCAGGTCCTGGACGGCCGCTTCCATGTCGACTTCGAGTGCGGTCGGTAGGCGTCTCAAACTGTCACGGAGTTCCCCCCTTCTGACCTGAGACCGATCCTTGCTGGACTCCATGGGCGATGTCTTCTTGCGGACAGACCTGGACTTGAATAAGGCTGAGCGAGTCTCTTCCGACTCCAGCATGCGTTTAAGATTTCGGGATGCAGCAATCCGGGGATCCGGGAAATGAAAAAGACGTGCTGATGGCGCACGAGTCCAGGAAGCAAGAGGAAAGGGAAGGGGGCAAGGAATGGAAGTAGGAAAGCTAGGAACCAGGAAAGCAATACTGCGAACTACGGAGCACACGTCTGATCGCTACTTGGCAATAGCATTGAAACGCGCAGAGCCGCGGGGGTGCGGTCTATTAGTAGAATACGTTACGTCCAACGTATAGACCGCGGAAGGCGTGTCACGCTGGAAGGCCATGTTGGGAGTGTCAGGGAATGCAAGGCCCGTTGCGATAAGGACCATGAAGGCCAAAAGGGGCGCGTCCTGTGGGTCATGACATTAACTTTCATTTTTCCCACTGAGCTCATGTCTGCGTACCAACTATTGCTCAACTCTGGACGGTGCACGTCTTCCATTGTATCTAACCCAAGTCCTTCGTATCGATCATATTTAATCCTTCTAATTTATCTCTTGAGATGTTTTGATCCATTCAAAATGAAATTATCATTGACAACTATGCTAGAGAACACAATAGGAAACAGTGATACCATGAGCAAAGTTGCAGTACTCCTTGTATGTTGTTGGATGACAAAAGTATTATTTAGACCTATGTCAAATTTGTGATGATGGATTGTGGCCACAGTGTTATTTGTGTCAGTTGTATTTATAATTGCAGTTGTAGCATTGTCACATGTTAGATATCCCACATGGCCCCTGGTAAGCGATCCGTTATCACTAGTTGCATTTTCTATCCCCCCTTTTTACATCAATGGAGAACAGGCAACAGAGAGGAAGTCAATAGGGAGAGAAAATAGAGAGAGGGAGAACGAGAGACAAAGGAAGAGAGAGAGGGAGGGAGAGAGAGAGAGAGAGAGAGAGAGAGAGAAAGAAAAAGAGAAAACAACAGGGCACTCTCAGTGCAGATAATGCATAGCTGCGTTTTTATTTATAAGGCCAGCTTCCTTCCTGTCTGCCTCCCTAACATCAGCACCTTGTCGCTTACTCCTCTGTCTGAATCAATGTCTGTACATCCTTGTGGGCGCTCTGAGGCCTTTGGGCGAATGGCGCTATACATAAATAAACATAGATAGATTGATAGATAACAGAGTTATACTTGTTGTGGTACATATGTATTTATATTTGGCCTTCTTTTTTTTCCTTTAAGAAGTAAAAAAAAATCTGTCAATCTGCAGTCGACCATTAATTTATAGACTTTTCACGTGGGGATGGGATATTATTTGATGGGCATTTAAGACGCACTGTCCTGTGCTTTATTCGTTTTGGGCGGGAGGTGTGGTCTGGGGAACTTTGTGAACATCAGATATGCACCCAGTACTGTAATTCACAGACTTTTACTGAAAGAGGGGTAGCATAGACCACCTCAAAAGGGCTGTTATATATATGCTTGTTCCACCAGCGGACAACATTTTCAATAAAAACATGGTCGCAAGGAAAAAAATGAAGAGGTGGTGTCGTGGGTCGAGGATCAGATGCAGCGCTGGATGTTTCATCCGTCCTCGGCAGGGCAATCTGTTGAGAGATACATTTTATGGCTTTGGTCAGGGCACACAAGTAGCTACGATGTTTTTCACCTAGAACAGACACAGCCTTGTGAGCATCAGATGCTCTTCTGATTGGAGATAGAGGCGTGTGTATGCAGCACCCTGTTACCACATCCTGGGGTGATAAATGATCATCTTTACAGGGCTGTGTGTGCATGCTTAACAGAGCGAGGGGCAAGCAGTGCACCCAATTATTTTTTAGTCTGTTGCAAAGATTTGAAAGTTTGCTCATGAGAAGACCATTGATCCCCCCAACAACTCTGTTGGCCTGGGGGTGGTAAATTGTACACATCCAATGCTTGATGCTCAATAATGCGTTAATTTCCTTTAAAATTGAGGAAAAATCTCTCTCACTAAAAATGTGGCCACACATTTCGCATCAGAGTGTGCACAAGGACCAGCCTCCACCCACCATGAGAAGGGACACATAACGACTATCAGATAGTATGATCCATTACACCCTTCGCCCATGTCCGAGTAGTCGGTGTGCAACTCAGGGAATGGCTCAGTAGGGTGGGGCAGTGTACGTGTGATAGTTTATGAAGTGAGACCAGTACTATAACTCTGACATGATGAACATTTATTGACCATTTTAGTAAATGCCTCCTGCATATTGGGACAAACCATTCCTCCTGTATATCAGTGGTGATGTGTTGTTTGGATACTTGGGAAGGGTGATGCAGTTGGTCAAACACGACCACCAGCAACTCGTTTGGCATAACTGCTTTGCCCGATGTTTCTTGTTGCCACAATAAATCTGTTGGGGACTGCTTACATCCTCTTTTTAGCCACAATTCTTTTTCTTCCCGTGGGGCTCTTCCCTGCAATTCAATCAGTTGGGTAATTGGCAGGGAATTATAGAAATCTGGCATGTGCCCTGTTTTGTACTACCAATGGATACTCAGGGACACTCGGCACCAGCAAATATGCAGCTTGCTTGGCTGGCATTGCTGAGTGAGACCTCGTCTGTATTATTAGTATAGGTGGTGCATTGTGCCACTTCTGTCAAGAATGGTTGAAACAGTGCATCAATTAAATTTACCAGCAGTGCCGCATGTTGTACTGGGAACCCGTCAGCTCTTCTAAACCCACTCCTCTTCAATCGTGCAAGGCCTGTGTGCACCGTGGTGGTGACATAAGCCGAATCAGACTAGATGGGGACACGGCACCCTTGAGATGCTAAAAGCACCTCAATGAGCACTACGAGTTCTACTGCTTGGGACAAATAGTGCGTAGGTAATATCTTCTCCACCAATACCTTGTATACTGCATCCACCAGGCATACTACTGCTGCCCCAGTATGCCTCAAACCTGAAATCTGGCCGATAGTTGCTGACCCATCAATAAAAAGCACCCCTCCCCAATTAACCCTTGAAGAGGGCTATCAGAATGCCAGGTTTGACTCACCGGCTTCTGTGATCCTTGTTCTGCTTGACTTCCATGACTTTGGGCACAACGTCTACTGCTTCTGGCTTTACAGAGACCCACACCCTTCCTCGCTGAAGGTGTCTCCGGTCCCGCCACTCGATTAGGGAGCCCCTCTCACTCCTGAAACCCGTGACTCTCCCACACCTCCTTGCCTTGGTCTCCAACACATTTCCTGCACGGCAACAACTGCAATCAGGCTCAGATGGGGAAAAACAGTCTTCATGCATGTCTACCACTGCATAGCCTCTGCACTTCAGAGTTTGGGGGAATAGAACCCTCTCAGAACAAGTAGGTGAAATGTGGTGCATCCACGTTCTGGCGTCCATGTGGATCTCCCACTTGTGCTTGGTTTTCCAGAGAAAGACAGTCTATTTAAGGCAATATTTCTCATTTCCTTTCCATTATACATTCGGGAGTAAGGCGGGTGTTTATCCTGAAATACCTTGAAGGGACTTTCTGTTGGTAAGGCTTGCTCAGATTTTATGGTACTTGTGCCCAGAGCCACAGATCTGATATGTGGTTCAGGGACATTATAATGACAATAAGCCATTACCTGTTTTGCTAACCTTGTATGGTTCTCCCTTTAACAGGACAAATATTGTGTTTCATCACTAGGGCTCTCCTCATCTCCTCCCGGGCCCGGTGGCCTCCCAGAAGATGTTCCTGCAGTACACCACGCCCAAGGTCAGGATCAGAAAGTGTCTGCCTTTCCCTGGCCACCTGGGATGAGAGTTTAGGCAGGATCTCTACGAGGGATCCGTAGGATTCTTCAAAAGTCTGAGTGTTTGTGTAGTGAGCGTGTTTAGAACATTTACTGCAAGGAGTGGTAGTGAAGCAGATGGTACTGGGTGAAAGGATAGTATTTGATTAGTAGTAGTTGAATGGAGTATCTGTCCTTTGGAGAAAGTAGTGGTTTGGAGGGCAGAGTAATGGGCTGGAGTTAGTAGTAGCCTGCAGCAGGGATTAGGAAGGTGAGAAGGGAGCCGTAGAGAAGTACAAGGAGGAGTAATATCAAAAGGTAGGGGTAAAACTTAGGAGGAGTGAGAACATTGAAGGGACAGGAGATTGGAGGATGGAGTGAGTTAGAGTAGGTAAGAGGAATGAAAAGGTGAGAGTGAGCATGTAAGATGGAGTCCGAATCAAGCCGGATATTTGAAAGTCACAATCCCTAAATCCTAGTACAACACTAACCATTGGCTAGTAAAGGGAAAGTTTGGAAGTCCCTGAGGGAGTTTAGAGAGAGAATGTGTTCTGCCTTTATGTCCTCAGACCTAGCTGAAGGCAGAATTAGACAGTAGGTGTCAATCTTGTGTAGCTACTAACCTGGGGTCAGGGATGCCTGGGTTAGGGTGAAGGTTCAATATAAGACGAGAGGGAGTGAGAGGGCCATAGGTCCCACAAAGACAAAAAAACACATGAACCACCTCTGAGACTGGGAGTGAATCTTGTGCAATCTGTGGTAAGTAGTGTTAGAAGTAGGATCATTTAGACCCTGATACAATATTGATAATATCTGTTAAATATTTTAGAGATTATTGATGTCTTAATGATTAGAATTAATTTTCCAGAGGTATATATATTACCTTTCTTTTGTTATTACATTTTCTAATTAAATAATATTAACTATGCTTACTTTCACACTTAAAATCAATACATTCGATTTAAATGTTGAATTATATTAGCAATTGCAAGGAACTGGCATGGCAGCCAAATATACACCATCACATATCAACCTATTAAGGGAAAACTATGTAATGTGCATGGACACACATGACACACAGCATTTACATCGGGTAACAACATTATGTATTGGGCTGTTTAAAGATATTTTGATTGTTTGTATTTTCTGAGATAGCATCTCTAAAGAAATATACAACATATCTTAATCAAAACACTGTGAGAAGCCAGGAATGAGACGCAGACACAGAGGATTCAACGTTTTGATCAAAGTCTTTTATTCAAATAAAAGGGGGGTAGGAAATGCCTCTCTGGCCGCGCTCTAAGAGGTGTTTCCCTACATAAAGCCAAAACTAAATGTCTGTCAATGCTTAGAAAGTCCAAAGCAAAACACCCTATGTCCAAATTACTATTCTGGCCCTCACATTCTAAAAATCAACTCTAAGTTGAAAAGGGAAAATGTCTTTGGCCTTGAATAGTGTATACGTGTTTAAAAAGCAAAATGTGTAACTCCAACACAAAAGTTCCAGAAGGAAAGAGTTCCTTGTTCAAATTTGGCTCTTAGTCTTTATCTTGTTAGGATAACCGGTGTACTCTCCTGCCAAGCTTCCTCTCTTCTATTATATGTTTCCAAAGCCTTTTACTAGTCCTGATGTGCTCTTTTCAGAACTTCTTGGCGTAATATCTTTTACACACTGTTCAACTTGACCATGCCTGCTATGTTTTTCTGCCGGGGCGTTCTCGGGAGGATAGCACAGGACAAAGATGCTTGCCTTGGACGCAAGACGACACAGCGCAACACAGGTTCGATCCCCGGGTCCATGCTTAGAAACCTCTGGGTATTAAGCACATTATAAATAACCAATCATATCATATCACATAAACATCTATCCTGCCAGGGCTTCTCTTATATGTGTATTGAATACACTCACAAACTTGAAAGGCTCTTATACTGGTTCTGCTCTACCCTTTGAAGCAATGCTCACTTGCTCGTTCTCTTTCATGTGCTTCATTAATAATTATTCAGGTTTGGCATGGCTGCCAATAAACCCCAGTGTCACTGCTTCCCTTGGGTGGACTCACCAGCTCTTGCTGGCGTATTCTGTTTCTCCCACGGTAAACCGTTGGTGGCCGTTCGGCATTTCCTTCCTTCTCGCCACCTCTGCTTCTCAGCTTCTGTGCCTCTCGTCGTTCCTGCTGGGCTCTTCTGCATTGTTTCGGGCTTGGTACGGTTGGGCCTGCCTTCTAACACCTGCAAATGCAGAGAAGCTTTTGTTCGGCTTCTGGCATTCCCACGGCATGTTCTTGCTCACGGTCAGCTTCCCTTTTCCTTGTCGACAAGCTGGTTTGCTCCATGGAACACTCTTCAGCCCCAAAGTCTCTCGGTCAGTACCGAGAGGAGCAGCATTCTCCCACCACCAGCGCGTCTCTATCAGCTGCTTTGCCTGTTTAAATTTCCTGGCTGCAGATATGCGCTCATAACAACAGAGTGCAGCTTGTGCTCTTTGCCTCCATTGATCTTCATTACTCGGCTCATCTTGTTCGTCACAGTATTCTCGTATTTATGGGAATGGAAGTCCATTCTTGACGACTTGCATGTAATGTCATGGTAAGTGTTCTCAGTGATCTTTACAGGCAATTCTGTTCTGGGTGACTTGTAGGTAGAGTCTGAGAAGTTGTTTTTATGAGTCTTAAAAGGCAAGTCAGATTTTGACGGCTTGCATACAGATCTTGTGAAAAGGTTTTCAATATTTTTCCTAGGTGGATGACGGGAGGTATGACAATATGCCATTGAAGCATTGGACATGGATGGGGTATCCTCAAAAGAAAAACAGGGAAACCACGTCTCATCCGATGATGCCATGATACTCTCCCGAAGGATGCCTCCCGCCATGTGATCATCCCTCACATAGCCGCCCCCCATGGTCAGGATCAGATAACAGCTGCCATCCCCTGGCCACATGTGGAGAGGGCCTCACCAGGAAAGAAGTGATGACACCATCGGATTCATCACATACCCTTCCCCTAAAGACTTGGCTTCCTGCCCAAGGGCTATTCTGCCTGGTTTGACCTGCAGTTTCTCACAGGGAAGGAACTACTTCTTCAGTATTGGTGTCCTACCTCCAGATAGGGCTTTCACGTATAAACCCATCATCCTCCCAGGAATCCAAAGGGGAATATGGAAGGGAGGACTCATTAGCATTTTTTTGGAGGGTCTCAAATCTTGGAAAGTTGGTACCAATTATGGTCTCCTCCAGCAATCAGGGAATAACAGCAGCATTTATTTGGGTGGATTCTCCCTGGACTTGGATGGCAACTAGGGTTTTGTGATACACTTCTTCATCGCCATGGACGCAGATAATTCTTTTAGGACGTCACCTTCCCAGGTCTCTGTTTGAGATTAAGTCTGCTCTTTCCGCTGTCTGCTTGCTGCCTGAGTCTATTAGGGCATTAACTGGTACCACATTCAATACTGCAGAATCGTGAGTTTTAAATGGTGTGACTCTGCAAATAAAATTATTTTTTATCTCAACAAACTCCTCTTCAGGAAGGCTACACTCCTCCTACTGTCTTCTGTTCATAAACCCCACTTCCATGGCTGTCATGCCTGCGCCATGGGCGCATACATTGGCGATCATTATGGACTTTATTTCTCATTTTCTAGACTTTGGTACTTTTCTATTTCTTCCAACAAACTTCATTAAGCACAATGCACTTGGCTATAACCATCTATTCCTGGCTTTTCCTATTGGTCATCATCAAAACTACAATCCCCAGAAGCTGTAGGGATTTGCTCTGCTTCCACCTGCTCAGGAACAGAGAGGGAGGTGGCCGATTGTCTGCAGGTGTGCTTAGCCAGGTGCGACCAATTAGCCTGCCTCTCTGCTGGGCTGGGCAGTATAAAAGCTGCTGCCTGCAGGGGCTCAGTCTCTTGCATTAAGAGTCCTTCCAGCGCCTTTTTGCTTCGAGCTACGTTATCTTTGTATGCGGTTCCTCTGCATAGCAGCCGATCACGCTCCGCTGCTACCTTCCGTCTTTGCCTTCCAGGATCCAGCCTTGCAGCCGACCAAGCTCCGCTGCTACCTTCCGTTCTTGCCTTCCAGGATGCAGCCTTGCAGCCGATCATGCTCCGCTGCTACCTTCCGTCCTTGTCTTCCAGGCCCCAGCCAAGCAGCCGATCACGCTCCACTGCTACCTTCCGCCATTGCCTTCCAGGCTCCAGCCAAGCAGCCGATCACGCTCTGCTGCTACCTTCCGCCATTGCCTTCCAGGCTCCTGCCTTACAGCAGATCTCTCCATTGCCTTCAACCTACAGTTTTCGTCCGCTGGGCTTCCAGTCTAGCAGCCTTCTACAGTCCTCCTGCACCCTTCTACAGTTCTACGGCCCTACTCCTCTGGGCTCACTCCTTGCTGCCCAGCCCTTCTGGGCTCCTTGCCGTGCAGCCTGCTTCACTCCGCTGCCCTAAGCCCTATCCCTCGGGGCTTCCTTCCTTACAGCCCTGCTCCTTTTGGGCTGGTCCATTGCTGCCCTGCTTTTCTGAGCTTTCTTCCTTGTACCCTACCGTCCTCTGTTATCCACATCAGTTTACCTTCATTTATTTACTTTCAGTTATTACAGTTCCTCTGTTTCCTGACTGCTGCTCCCTTGCTTTCTTACTTGTTTTCAACCTTCAGTTCTTTCTCCCTATCCAATCCTGTTATACGGCTTTCCCTTCATTTCCTTCTGCTAGTTTGCTATTCAACTTCCTTTTCCCTGGATTTATCTGTTAGTGTCTTCTCTTGTACTGTTTGTAAACCCATTGTACAGAGCTTGTCTGTTGGTTTCCGTCAGGCAACCTCTGCCCTTTCCCTTGTCTAGTTTCTACGTTACAGACACCCATAGCTGTTGTTCCAAGCCATGAGCAAACAGTGTGGGCCTCTGTTATAGCAAACTGTGCAGAAGGTTAGAGTTTTCCTAAGGCTCGTGGAATACTCTTTTCCTATATCTGCATACACCCCAAGAGGGAATCTATCCTGTACCTTTTCCCTTACTACACTTGTCTACTCTTCGCTCTCCTTTCTTTCCGCTGTGTGTGAACTATTCTGTCCTCTTTACTTTGGCACAACCACCCAAATCCTTCCTGGGTGTCCTGTGCCACTCTTAATAGAGTGCCATCCTTGACAATGGCCTCCTCCTTTTTGTTTAATGGACATTGCCTTGCTAAATGTCCTGACTGTCCAAAGGAGAAAAATACAATTGAGATTGGTTTAAAGGCTTGTCCTACTTCTGGTTTTATTTCCCCTCTTTCCTTATCTACTATGGATTCTCTCCCTCCCCTTCCAAGATCTTTTAATATTGATTGATGGAAACTAACTTGGCTCCTGTGTCTTGTGGGTCTTCAGTCTCCTGGGGATAAAGGGAAATCCTTTCTGATTCCTCTTAGTTTCTTCACCCCAGTAGATGTGTTTTAAGTGTCTGTTGGCTTCAGCATCATTTTGGGCTGTCTTTAGCCATTGCTGAACTAGGTCTGTTTAACTGAAAGACTGCCCTTTGTAGGCAAGGGGGCAAGGAGTTTATATATTGCTTGATGGTTAGAGATTCTATTACGTCAGGTAAGATTTTCTTTCCAAGCCATAAAGAGATGTTATTATGTATTTGGGCTCCCAATCCTATAGTTGTTTCTCTGCGGTTTAGTTTGATTTCTCTCAGTTTCTGTCTATAGAAGTTATCTGTTTGGCCCACCCTTTTTAATAACCCTTGTTTTATTTCATTAAATGTAGCTGTTCCCGATTCCAAGATGGCCGCTGTGGCGTGTGGGTGCGTTTCCCGAGCTCCAGAAGGCCGGTGGTTAGCAAGCCTTCAGGCCGGCAAAATTGCAGAACTACAACCTGCATTGCAGACCCTGTGAAAAGGGAGAAGATGTCATGGACACAAAAGAGGTTGATATGTGCGTGACTTCTGGACACTGCAGCGCTTTAGCAGGAAATTCAACATATAAGAAGTGGGGTGTGGCTCTGGCAAGTGCAGGCCGGATCCAGAGGTACCACTGGCTTTGTGGGCCTCCAAGGACATAATGGGCCCCCCAACTCGGCCAGGATTGTTGATTGGAGCGGATAGAGGAGGATGCGACTCAGTGCCTGGAGAAGGGTGTGAAGGAGGAGAAAGGGGAGAGGCACACACTGGGTGAGTGAATATGAGTCGGAGGAGGAAGCTGCTGTGTGCGGGCAAGTGACTCCAGACACCCACACCAGGTTAGTCCATTGCCCAAGAAGCAGCTCCTATTCATATGAAAAGAAGCATTATATCCCAGAGTGGGTGGGTGTATTTTACCCTCAGACATTGAACAGTTGTGCTCCGGGGGGCTGGAGGAGGCATGTCCGAGCCATTGTGAAATAGGGGGTGCTCAACTTGACTAGATAAATGAAGGAGCAGCCAATATTGACGGGATATATAAGGAGGCAGAGTGGGGTAAAACAAAAGGTGCTACTCTAAAATATTAAGCACATAGAATGAGCAGAGAGATACCGGTGTACCTTTTGGTCTTGGCAAGTGGTTTCACTGGTGCATATATATATTAACAAAATGGAAGGTGGCACAGCAGACACCGACACGGGGAGTCAAGGAGGCTAGATACTAGAGTGAGATACTGGCCAAGAAGAGGGGGAGGCTGCCGAGATCTTTTCTTGTGCCTGTGGATTGTACTCCGGACTACTTATTAACCTTACGCTTCCTTACGGATTACATATTTTCAGGCTAGCGGAAAGGTTGCACCTCCAAATGCCAGGGACTAGAGGGAAAACGGCTTCCACGAAATCTAAGACGTCTACCAATGCCCAGGACAGCCAGCTGGAAAACTGTTGGTGATCACACACCAGAGAAAATCCCTCGTGGGATGAAGCAGCACAGCTGGCAATAAGTGATAAGGAATCCGAGCCGACCAAAATGGCCCTAAATAAGGAAGACCTTCAGGACTGTCTTAAAGGAATGGAAGAACGGATGATGAATATGTTCCAGGCTCAGCTGGATAAATTAAAGGATGACATACGGGCTAGTTGACAGAAGTAAGGAAGGAGGTCAATGGACTTGAAGCCAGGGTTGATGTAACGGAACAGGGCCTGACGGAAGTAACAACAGACGTTGGTCAGAATAGCGAGCTTCTTGAACAATTGGCAAGAGCCACCCACAATTTGGAAATACAGATGGAAGATCTGGAAAACCGCTCCTGCAGGTCGAATATATGAGTGAAAGGCCTGATGGAGGATATAAGAGATCTGGACCTGAAGAATAAGACTCCGCAGTGCTTCGGGGGCCTTCTTACGGAAATTGCACCTGAAAATGTGGGGATTGATCGGGTATACCAGGTGGACCCCAAGAGAACCGGCCCAGGTACAAGACCAAGAGATGTGTTAGTGGCCATCTCGTCATATGCAATTAAAGAAGAAGTTCTCCGAGCTGCGAGGACACAGCCGAACCTAAGAGTCAATGAAACCCAGGTATTTCTCTACCAAGTCTTGGCATTGACAACCCTGCACAAGAGGAAAGCTATGACTCCGGTAACTAAAGAACTAATTGCTAAGCAAATCTTATACAAAAGGGCTTTTCTGTTTGGCCTTTTATTCAACTGGGAAGGCAAACAATAAAGGGTCATGACATGTGAAGAAGGACTGTCTGTTTTGAACATACAGGAGGGAAGGAGGCCTATTGTACGACTGCAAGAACCTCATTAATTGCCTCAAAGACCCTGACCAGCAATTTGGCATATGACTCCATTCTACTTCCTGCTTTACCCTTGTACATAATAATGTGCTACCATAATTTGTACACAGCATATTAGCTGTATCCTGACTATACCTTGAATTATGTAAATGTACTTTCACTAATGTACTTTCTGTAATAATGTTTACTATAATTGTATAGAGCATTTTATCTTTATCCTGACTATGTAACGTCATCCTATCCCAGATTGCATACCTATCTCATGTAAATTTACCTATGTAATTGTACTTTCTGTAACCAAGTAAGTTGTCTTATGCAATGTGCCCTGATACCCTGGGTTCTGGTGCGCAATACAAGTAATAAAACAAACAAACAAAGCAAGATCCTCCACTTCGGATGTGAATCGGCTGTGGATCTGGTCAGAAGCTTCTGGTCGACGAGTTGGCAGGCACACCAAATTGAGAGGACCTGTGGGCAGGATTGATGAAGCTGGGCCTTCAGGAGGAAATTAAGAAGTCAGTCAATAGTCTGTATGCATGTTTAATCTTGTTGTTCATATTGGTAGGTCAGACAATGGCAGATGAGGTAGTGGGTGCTACTGGGAAATGAGAAATGAAAGAAGGCAGTGAGCCAGCCAACCGGAAGGGAGGGGGGAGGTGACGCCATCACGGAATCACTTGGGGGTTGTAGTTGCCCTCTCTAGGGATGGTGATAACAGGATCAGATCCCTAAGTGGGTACTGAGGGGTTTCCATAGGATCGTTGGTGCTCACCGGGAAAGGGGACGTGGGGTTGTTGTGGAGGTTGGGGGGGTATGTGGGTAGCGGAAGGAACTTGTGGTGGCAACAGTAAACACACACACAAGTGGTCACAGTTCAAGGGTGCTTATTAAACTGTATAGGTAGGTTGTAAAAATGCCTAATCTAAACCTAAATATAAGATTGGAGCAAGCTTCAACCATCAAAAAATAATAAAGCAGTCCTAGTGGTGTCTTTGTCAATGGGAGCACCGGAGACCCAAAGTGAAAGCCAAGGCAGGCAGAAACACAACACGGTTGTGTTTGAAAACTCTGCGTTTTTTCTTTCCGAGTTTCTCAGGCTCCTCCGGCTCGAAGGAGCCTGAGAAACTTGGAAAGAAAAACCGCAGCGTTTTCAAACACAACGTTGTATTTATGCTTGCGGTCGCTTCAAAAGCGACCGCAAACATAAATACAACGTTTTTAAAGCTGCGGTTTTATTTCTAAGCTAGTGCTTATTTAAAAAAATAAATAAATAGCACTTACCGAGATTCAGCTGCAGCTTTCCTGCTCTGGGCTCCGGTCCCCGTCCTCCGCGTACAGCACCAATGAAGGAAAAGCCACCCAGCGGTAGCTTTTGTTTACTACAGCTGGCTGGCTTTTCCTTCATTAGTGCCGCAAAAGCAAAAGCCAGCACAGGCGGGCATCCATTTCACAAAATGGATGCGCCCATGTGCTTGCTTTTGCGAATTTTGAGCTTGAATAGCTCAACATTTTACATAGGAAGTTTTTTAAAAAAAGTGCTAGTATTATTTTTTTTAATGTTGCCTATCTATTTTTAAAATAAATTATTTTACTGGACTATCCCTTTAATGATACCAGGACCTCAGATAGCTATGTTTTCTTGCTTTCAAGGGCCTGACAGGTTTAAAGTAGCCAAAAAAAGATTCAAAATCTCTTCTGTGATATTCATTTATCTTAATGTCCTTTTGAACAGTTCACTGTGGACATCCCTCGGCTGGATTCACTCTTGTCAAAACACTGTATTTTGGGACTTTAGACTTTGACCCCTTTTTATCGGCATCCCTCTTTTGGGTTCGCTCTTGCCAATCTTGTCAATCGTGTCTTTCTTATTCAACTCTTAGGATGCATGATTCATTTCCCTTAGCTGCACAATCCTCCATCGGTCAAAGCCTTTCGACTTACAGAGGATTTCACAAGACCCCTGTATGACCACTTTGACCCCCTTCTCACCTTTCCCAAGGCCTTCTGGTTATGGTAGTTTCAACAATCGATAATTGCCCAGTTTCCTGAGTGAGCACGCACATGGTGCCGGACTCCTCTGTTGCAGGTTTTCCCATTTTGCATCAATCGCTCTTTATGCTTTCATAGTTCAATTAGCAGCTTGCTACTTTTCGTTCAACACAGTCGGTTTCTTATCGACTCTCCCCTCAACTCACCAGCTGTGATGAACTGCGTGGCTTTGATTCTCTTTGGAGTCAAGGGTGGTGCCACGGAAACAAGCATCTCTCCCCGGCTTGGTTATCAGCGGAGGAGGGTCTTGTGTACCGTTGACATCTGCTGCAACACATGCTGGCTATTGTATGCGCTCTTATGATTCTTTCTGCAGAGGTTTCACGGGCCTTGGTCGGAAAGGGCAAGGTCACTTCTCTCGTTGTCACCCTCTCGGTATGCGCCGTCTTTCTCCTCCTCTTGAACTGCTGTGCTGCGTTAGCTCTCACATCATGCAGTCTGCCTTGCTCGTATTGTGCTCTACTGCTCCACCTTTTATCCCTGTGGGAAAGGGAAAGGCAGTCAGGTGTGTGTGTGGTTCTGGTCAATTGCCTGACTTTGCCTGACCCTGGTATTGCGGCATGTCAGGTAAATGACTCAACTGTTAGTCCGTTGTCCTTCGTAATATGTAAAAGTGTTTGTGTTGGAAAAGGGGGGTAAAGTGTTTCTGTATCCTACGTGGTAGGTTGGAGAAACGTTGTCAGAAGAAGAGGGATACTGCATCTCACTCGTCGGTGTCTCACTTCCACCCTCCGAGGCCCCCCCGTCCTGGTGATCCCCCCTCACTGGTCCACCTCCAGGAACTGGATCCAATAGCAATGGCCGTGTCCTGGCCACCTGCATGACAGACCCCCAGGGACTAGTCAGGGAGACACCTTCAGGTTTCTCACAGTAGGGAATGGGTTTGGCTTGTTGAGAACGGGGGGACAAAGGGGTGCGGGGAACAGAAGGGTGGGTGTGGGGAATGGCTCAGCTGGTAATGAAGCATCAGGTGAGGTACTCTATTCGGTGAAGAGGGGAATAATAGGGAGTATTATTAGGATAAGTTATGTCTATAACAATTTACTCGCATAATGTCATGGGAATTAATTCCCCTGTTAAACGCAGGAAAGTAGAAGCACAAAATAGACGATACCAGCCGGACATCATTATGCTGCAGGAGACCCATATCAAGAAGGTGGATAGATCACTGCTGTGTTTCCAACAATTTATGCATATATATCAAGCAAATGCCTTGGGGAGAACGGCAGGGGTGCTGATAGGCTTCAAAGATATTCTGCAAGTAAAACATAAGTGAACAGAGGTAGACAAATAGGGCAGATACCTATTCCTGCAGACAGAGACGTTTTTATGGGAGGGCAAAAGGGGCACTTGCCCAGGCCCCCACCTTGGAGGGGGCCCCACAAGGCTACCTGATGTGAAGAAGTAAGATTCCATTGTTCACCAGTCTTAAATAGCACACGTTAGGATATTTTATAGGGTGCTGTTGAGGCTCAAAACCCATTGCCTTTCTGTTTTGGCAAGTGCATTCTGCCTTGATCAATTCATCATGTATTGCTTTCTGTGTTCACTGTAGTATACATAGTTTGTGTGTTCCTTATGGCACAACTCTGTAGTATTCTTTCCTTCCTGTGGGAATTATGTTGATCATGTGCAATAGGCAATGGTGAAATGCATTTTGATAAATTGAGTGCCACAATGGTTCAGAGGTTAGCTCAGTGTGTGAAGCACCCATTGCAGAGATATGAGTTCATATGCAAAATTAGAATATCACATTCCTTCAAGGCTGGCTGAGCCTTTCCTATGTCTGAAGTTTATAAACCTGCCTGCCTATGTACTTGGTTTTGCAGAAAAATCTCTGCTATTACCAGCAATGTACCTGTACCAGATAGGGGTTGCTGTAAAAACGAACATATCATCCGTATGGTGGAGGTCTACAAATTGGTTTGTTCAGATGGGGTGTTGTAAAACCTAGGCAATCGCCTCCAACAATGGCATAAACGGTTAGTCCAAGAGGTGAATAAGTATCCAAATTCAAGACTATGGAACGACAGCGTTCATGTTTGTATCCTGGATTCTCCAGTAGATGATACAGTGATCCTGGTCAAATCATCTAATATAGCTTACATTATTGTGCTGTCTTCTGTGAGGTTTGCCTTCTTGCATGCTGCTGGTATTGTTTAGCCCATTACTTGATCTTTCTTCTTATGTAGGCCTTTTGGGTGGAAGGGTTGGTAGACAGAAGAGAGTAAACCATAAATTGCAGGCCTCTTGCAAGCATATTTTAAGGTCTGCTTGTTTGACTCAAAAAAAGGTTTGCTTTTTGGTAAAAGTCAAAGGTTTTTATGCATGTTTATAAATGAAAATGTCACAATCCATTGTTTTGGAAGTATTTAAAGCTTTAAAATACAAAAGACAAACCCAGAATAAATGTGTTAAATCACATTGATTGGTATGCTGGATCTTCTATACTTCCCTTGATGATGGAGAGAATGAAGCTAGAATCATTCCCATTTTACATAACACCATTCTATAATATTATGTTTAAAAATGATCATGTTTGGTAATGTGATTTTTGTACTTTCCAAGTCCGTTTTTTAATAAAATGAGATTGTTTTAGTTCATGGTAGGAACTGGAAAAGGAAGTGTTCAAATGCAGAAATTGCAGAGTTGGCACACATCCCAGCTTCACCCCTTCACCCCTTAACCAATGTGTGATACTGGGCATCTCATTTAATCTTGTATTGCCTAACCTCTCAATATTGCCAGTCCCTAAACCTTTCAAAATTGTCAGCCCTTCCAAGTGATTTCCTTCTGAGGGTTTGAACGTCATAAAAGCTTTAATCATGTTTTCATCGTGTTAATAGTGAGCATATTTATATTGCACACCACAGGCATTTGTTCCTCTGATATCTAATGGCAACACTATTTAAAAACCGTATCCCACTTCTAATCTCAGTCTGTCTGGATAAAGACACTTTCCCTGTAGTTTCTAATCTGACTCCACTATCCACGCTACGGTATGTGTAGCATTCTCCTTCCTTCCAATTGGTGGTCTCTAACCATGCATGAGCACTTGTGCATTCTGTGAGGCAGCTAATGTGTGTTCTCTGTCTATAATGGGTTACATGTACCTTTTACATATGGTCCTGCATTAATACTACATCTACCTTTCTGGATGTTATTGATAAAATGTATCCTGTATGTACTAGAACAGCAACCCCTTTGTAGACTGCTTATGTTGGTCTTGAAAGGCTACTTGTTTATCACAATTCATGCACCAAACTCAGGACAAGAGGCATTTTTAAAGATGACCTTGTCAAAACTAGAACGATTTGCGGTGGGGGATATTGTATTGTCAGGGGATTTTAATGTAGCATGGGACCTAAATTTAGATAGGAGAGTGAGCAATCGGCATAGTGGCTGTACCCCGTCGAAGTCCTTGAAGGAGAAATTTGCTCATTTGACCCTAGAGTATGTATGGCGATCTGAGAGGGGTGTAGAAATTGGTTTTACTTGTTTTTCCCACATATATCAAACATTCTCTCAGATAGATTGTGTTTGGATAACGGCCCCCATGTTGGGGGAAGTGGAAAAGGTGAATATAGGGGCAACATCGACTTCAGATTATTCCCCAATGATTGTTGTAATGAAGGGGTGGGGAGAAAGTAAGCGGGTCTGGACATGGACATGTCCCAGGGAAGTATTATTTGTCCCTGTCTCTGCGGAATTGGTGGGTAGCAAAATTGATGAATACTTCCTGTATAACGAAAGCGAGGAAATGGCTGAAGAAGGGGTTTGGGAAACATTTAAAGCGGTCATCAGAGGGGAGATTAATAGCGATCCAAGTGCAACAAAGGAAGATGAAGGGGGCACTGGAAATGGAATTAGAAACCCGGCTGAGGGAGGCCCCGCCAGAGCTGGCAAAGTGTAAGAACAAAGCGGTGTATAGAAAATTGAAAAAGTTGAAGGCTCATCTGGAACTGCTGCATAATCAAAATGCTGAAAGGGCTCTGCTGAATATTAGACAGCGATACTATATAAGCGCTAACAAGGCGGACAGGCTGTTGGCCAGACAGATTGGAAAGGCAAATGCAAAACACGTCATTAGGGGAACCAAGCAACCGGATGGTACAATAGCGTCAGATTCAATAGTGCACTCATTTGAAGAGGTTTACAGGGCTCTCTATAAATCAGATGACCCAGATCTAAGGGCAGTGGACCGGTATTTTAATGGCTTCTCGCTGCAGATGATAACTGAAGAGGAGAGGGATGGGCTAGAGGAAGAAATAACAGTGGAGGAAGTTGAGGCCATAATCAAAGGACTACCCAAAAATAAAGCCCAAGGCCCAGATGGATTTACAGCCAATTTCTTTCAGAAATATCGTAAACAGTTGAGTCCCAAACTTACGTGTCTTTTCAATTCTGTAGGGAGGAATGGAGAGGAGAACCATACTATGTCAGAGGCGAAAGTGGTGGTTTTAGAAAAAAAACAATAAAGACCCAACCGTTTGTGGCTCGTATCGACCTATAGCTCGCCTGAACTTGGACGCAAGATCTATACAGGTATTTTGGCTGCCAGGGTCACCCCTCTTCCTCCAGACATTATAGCAATGGATCAGTTGGGCTTCATAAAAGATAGACAAATGGGGGACAATAATGGGAAATTAGCACATTTAAGTGAGAAAACAGTCATTCGACAATCCGCAGCGATAATTGGTGTCACTTGATGCGAAAAAAGCTTTTGACCCGGTCGAGTGGTGGTTTTTATTAAGTGTGATGGAGAATATGGTCTTTGGTCCTGGGTTCATTCGAATGGTACAAGCTTATTATCTGAATCCCTCGATTTGGTTGTTTATTAACTCTCATCTATGTGAACAAATTGATTGGATTACAAGATGGACGCGACAAAGGTGCCTGTTATCACTGTTTGTGTATGCCATATATTTAGAACCCCTGCTAACGACGATTAGATATAATCAGAGGATAAGACGCATAAGATTTGGGGTGGAAGAATATAAAATAACGGCATTTGCCGATGATATGATGATGTCCCTAACTACTCCAGAGATATTCATCCCAGCATTAAGTGAAGAATCAGCAAAGATGGAGAAAGTAGCAGGGTTGAGGCTAAATATGGCTAAACCAGAGTTAATGGGTGTAGGATTAATGGCGGTCCAGCGACTAGATCTGGGTTTCACCTTTCAGGATGGCGGGGGAAATCAATGGGTATTTGGGGGTACAGATAACCGATGTAGTTTCAAAGCTGTATGCAGCCAATTACCCAATTCTAATTAATAGGATAAAAAACGATTTCAACAAATGGACTCCTTTGCGTATATCGTGGCTGGGAAGGATAGCTTCAGTAAAAAGGGTCACGCTACCCAGACTCGTATACTATTTCCAGGCACTCCTGGTGTGGCTACCACAATCATTTTTTAAAACTATTAATAGGCTAATATCATGCTTCGTCTGGCAGAATAAAGGGTAGGCCAGGGCACATTGATGGCACCTAGACAGGGGAGTGGATTAGGACTCCTTAACATCTCTAAATATTACAAAGCTGCTGTGATAAGGGAATGGTTGACTGGAGATCTAACTAAATCATGGGCAAAAATGGATAGGGCACTTGTGGGGACTTCACTGGAGGGATTGCTGTGGCAAGATAAACAGGATAGACCACAGAGTGCCAATTTGAGCAGTGTACTATTGGTAACATGGGATGTGTCGGATCAACTGTTGAGACAAGGACATCTATCAGCGCTCCCATCCCTGTTCACACTGTTATTTAAAAAAAACCTAGTTCACCACAGGGATGGTACACGGCTCCTTCAGGAAATGGAAAGAGAAGGACTGTAGAAAAGAGGGGGATATGATAGTAGGAGAGGAAGTAAGGTATTTGTAAGATTGCAAAATATTTATAGGCTTAATGGAAAGAGACAGAATGGAATACTGTCAGCGACGTCATTGGTTGAAGCAGCCCGACATTGAAAAGGCATCCCAGAAGGCCTTGACGCCAAATGAGCGCTTCATCACCACCCATTAAGGGGACAAACAATTGGTGTCTAAACTTTATTCCATCCTAGTAGACCAGCTGACGGAACATAAGTGGCCATATATATTAAAATGGGAAGGAACCCTGTGGTAGAAGATTCCTGGATCATATTGGGGAAACCTCTTGGCAAATATACCAAAGTTGACGAGATCGCTTCAGACAAGGAAAGCTTGGTATAAAATAATGGTGCAATGGCACTATACTCCGGAAAGACAGCATAACATGTTCCCCAACACGACACAAGAATTTTGCAGGGATTGCTCGGGAAGGGGGGATTGGAGGTATGTATGGTGGGACTGTCCTGTGATGAAGGGATTTCGCAATGAAATAATAAGGCATATACAAATAATGGTGGAGGGTTCAGTAGTATGTACTCCAAGGGAATGGATGTGTGGGATGTTCGATCCAGAAAAACAGATTCCTCTGAAATCACAAGGCAAAGCATTTATAATATTGATAATAGCTGCTTGGCTAGCGATAGCAAAAAAAAAAATTGAAACAGAAAACACCACCCACAATTTTAGAATGGTTGCATAAATTGTGGGGTATTTTGGCAATGGAGTGGGCTACTTACAGATTACAGAGTGAAGCTAGCACATTTTGGACAGATTGGCGGACGATAATTGAATATCTAAGAGGCGACTATATGCTACAATGTTGTCCTCAGAATCTAAGAATATTGGACATTATGTTGAAGACAGGACGTTCCTCAGTTGCATTGATATGATCATGCATGGGAAGAATGATGTAGCGGCTAATCAAGGGATGGGGGGTGGGCAGGGAGAGTTGAGTTATTGTTTCCTTTTGTGTTTTAACTTTATTGTTTGTTATGTAACACTGGAAAATCAATAAAAACAACAACAAAAAATGTTGCTGTACCCAAAGGATTCAAAATTTTGTACAGGTTTTGTAGTTCCCCTTTTAATAGAGAACCCAGATAACACATTTTTATGTCATCTCCCCTGTGAATTGCTGTGCCAATCTTCTAAAATTGGTAAAGAAAATTCCCAGATCTGCCCCCTCTTTATAAGGCTAAATACTGCATGGGTAGTGTAGGTCTCTGCTGGGATGCGTCAATGTGATCCAGCCCAGGTTGTTACCGTATTCTGGCTTAGGTCTGGTGGGTGGTTAACTGTGTCAACAGATTTTCTACAGTGGCCATTTTGGGTTCCTCTGTGATGGTAGGGATTTCGGCAGTATATTTTTCTTCAACAAAGTGAATACATTTTTCAAATGTGTGAAGATCAGGTTCCTTAATACATTTTTCTATCTGATTGTAAAGCAAAACAAGTATTCTTCTTTTTTCTTGGGACTGATCTATTTCTATAGGGTTTTCTTGGTCAGGTATGTCCCTCGGTTTGGTAGGCTCCCCCATATCCTCTTATGCGGCAGGGACCCTGTTTTTTTTCTAAGGCTAGGCTGTATGCCTGAAGCAGCTACTGGTGGGAGATCTATACTGGTCTTAAACACAAGGTTTAACTTACTGTTGGGTTTTACCACATAATCTGTCAATCTTAAAGCATACAGTAAGGGCCTTCCTTGGAGATGGAACCATTGGTATGTGATGGGGGCGTGGAACGTACTTACCTTTGCTTGCTTCTTGCTTAATGTTAAGGATTGTTTCATCTGTGACTAGTTCAGGAATAAATTCCTCACCATGTAACTGTTTTTTAATTAATATCATAAAAGATGACCATTAAGAGAATGTACATACAATTCTAGTGGGTTCCCCAGCTTCAGTCAGTATCCCACTTATGAGACCATATATGAGGAGCCGGGATTGAAATGCAGACACAGGGGATTCATGGTTTTGGTCAAAGACTTTTACTAAAATAAAAGGGAGTTGGGAAATGTCTCTGTATCCCTGCTATAAGAGGTGCTTCCCTACCTAAAACCAAAACTAAGGGTATGTCAATGGTCAGAATGTCCAAAGAAAAATGTCCTGTGTCCAAAGTACTATTCTGGCCCTCACATTCTAAAAAGCAACTCTTAGGTGAAAAGGGAAAATGTCTTTGGCCTTGAGTAGTGTATAAATGTTCAAAAAGCAAAATGTGTAACCGCAACACAAAAGTTCAAGAAGGACAGACTTCCTTGTTCCAATTTGGCTCTTAGTCTTTATCTTGTTAGGATACCCAGTGTACTCTCCTGCCAGGCTTTCACTCTTCTATTATATGTTTCCAAAGCCTTTTACTAGTCCTGATGTGCTCTTTTCAGGACTTCTTGGCGTAATATCTTTCACACACTATTCAACTTGACCATGCCTGGTGTGTTTTTCTGCTGGGGCTTTCTCACATAAATATGGTCATAACTTGCATCTGCCTGGTATATTCTCCTGCCAGGGCATTTCATATATATCTATAATCTTGTGACTTAAATCTGCCTGGTATACTCTCCTGCCAGGGCTTTTCTTATATATGTGTTTTCCTTGCACCTTTAATTTGCCTGATATACTCTCCTGCCAGGACTTTTCTCATGTGGGTTCTGCACAACACTTCCAAACTTGATAGTCTCTTATATTTGCTGTATCTTGTATTAGATCTGCTTGGTATACTATCCTGCCAGGGATTCCCTTATATGTGTATTGCATACACTCACAAACTTGAAAGTCTCTTATACTGGTTCTGTTCTACCCTTTGAAGCAATGCTCACTTGCTCGTTCTCTTTCATGTGTTTAATTAATAATTATTCAGATTTGGCATGGCTGTCAATGCTCCCTGGTATCCCTGCTTCCCTTGGGTGGACTACCCGGCTCTTGCTGGTGTCTTTTGTTTCTCCTGTGGTAAGCCAGTAGCAGTTGTTCAGCATTTTCTGTCTTCTTGTCCGTCTCTGCTCTTCGTCTTCTCTGCCTCTCGCGGTTCCTGCTAGGCTCTTCTGCTTCGTTTTTGGCTTCAGTAAGGCGGAGGATGCCTTCCAACACCTGCAACATCGGTTTCTGGCGTTCCCACAGCGGGTTCTCGCTCGCATACCACACATTACACTTTGGAAACTCTGAACTCCTCTTCATCGTCCGAGTACAAGGAGCATTATGGGACTTCAAGTCCATAATGTTCCTAGTTAGTTTAACATCAGAATACGCAACTTTACAATATGCCATTAACACTGTATGGTCATTAGGGAAATTATTCAGAGGGTTTCCCCAGTCTGCCTGCCCCATGTCCCCTCCCATGTCATCCTTCTAAAGACTACCACCACCAGGGTCAGGATCAGGTAGCGGCTGCTTTTCTCTGGCCACATAGGAAGGGTTCTAGGCCAGGAATTTTGAGAGAATCACCTTGGATTCATCACACTTGATACTGTGATACTATAACAGCATCCACTATCACACATCTCAAATCAGTGCCTCTGTGGGATGCAGCAGAAAAATGCTCTGCTAATTTAGTTCTTGGGTGACCCATGGATGTTAAACCCCATACTTGGGTAATGCATGTTTCCACTGGTTCACTTTAGATATACACAATGAGTTGATTCCAATTCCACCACTTTTGAAAGGCAAGTAATGAATTCTCTTTAGTCAGGCCTATGTAGTGGATAAGGTGCCAGCAACTACTGATACATTTGCAACATCATTGCTTACCTTGGTGTTTGTGGTCTCACATAACTCACTTGTGTTCTTCTATTCAGATAACAACAAGGCCCCACTTTCAATAAACCATGCCTGTCTATATGCTTCTGGTGCCACTATGTTGGGGTGTGCTTGATTAAGTTTAGTCTATAAAGTTTCAGTAGTGGCTAGTACAATTCATGATAATACGCAAGAATTGTCCATAAGGTAAGTTGGTCAGTAGGCCTCTATCGTGAAAACATTGTAAATGAAAGAAAGTGTTATAGTCTATAGGTTTGGAGAATAAACCAACTGCTTGTTTATTATCGACCACATTGAAATTCAGGCCCAAAAATGCAAGCTGTACCTTACCACTCGACATCATGAACCGTACATTTTGATTGCAAGTGTTCCAACCACTGAGGAAAGTAATTTAACAAGTCTACTGGGCTATGCCAATTCAAAAGAATGCCATAATGAAAACCATGCCAGCACCCTATTTGTGTTCAATTTGTATTGGTGTAGCGGCCAAAGACCTTCTTCATGAAAGCCCCCACCTCAAGATGGGCTTCTGAGGGAATGGGTTGGTGGTCGATGGTGGAGCTGTTATTCCTGGTCACTCTGACAAGCCTGCAAAACATTGTAAACCACACATTCTGGTGGCAGGTTGTTGGTGAGATATTTGCTTAACCTTCTGTGAGGTCTGTGTAACCATCAGATTTAATTGTAAAACAGTGTGTTGCCCAAAAGGAAAGACCAAACTCCACTATGGTAGCATGGCAGAGCAGTCAGGCGTAACTTCAGGAGTGAGAAAGGTTAGCAGGGAGGTACAAATATTCCCAACAGTCACCACAAATTAACACATCACAATGGTATACAGACAAATATACACTTTTATTAAAAGGTTACACATATAATATCTATATTAGAAAAATAACTACTTGGGGGAAACATACACACAGCAGAGTATACTGTAGATATAAAAATGGACGGACATTCTGACAGTTCCTTGAGATTTAGTTTGAGGCAGGGAAACCCCTCTTAGAGATAGGGATAGTGAGGGTTTCTTTTACATTATTAAAAGCCTTTAACCACAAACATGCCACCTTTGTGTCTGCTTCCTTCTTCAACACCCTTACGTATGTGTCAGAAATAGGATCTGACTCAACTAATACAAATTGGGGAACCCTGAAGCATTCCATACTGAGCAACCGGACCACTAGTCCCACTGTAGCTATTAGTGAATCAATAGGTTTTGACCTAAACTCTAGTCAGGATGTACCTATAGAGTAAGGAGGGCGCCAGTTGATTCACAAAAATCTCATTTTATCCACACCAAGGGCACCTACATCCGCCTAGTATCCAAGCCTGGTCTAGCTTGGAGATAGGTAATGGCTGGAATAATAGACCCAGATTACAGGGGTGATGTAAAAAATGTTGATTGAGAACAATGGGAGACAAGCATACCATGTGAAAACTGGGGAGAATATCACCCAGGGAATTGTAGTAGGGGCCCACTTTCCCAAACCCATAGAAGTGCAAGAACAAGATCTTACGGAGAGATGTACTAGGGTTTTAGACAGGCTGATGAAGAACCCCCATCTAATGAGACTCTAGTAAAACCGAGAGTCACTTGGGAAGAGACAGAGATAATTCCCAATCTAGCTTTTGTTCAGCGAAATGATCCTATTCTGCCAGAATCCTTCCTAAAAGTAATTTCTGATAAAGAAAGAAGGTCTAAGGTTGGACAATATTTTTTTTTCTGAAACAAGTTGGTCTCTATAGGAGAGATCTTACACCAGAAGGGATAACTAGAACCCAGATTGTCATCCCTAGAAGTCATAGGAGGATTGTCCTGGAGATAGCTCAGGCCCATTTGACTTCAGGACCCTTAGGAACAGAAAAAACACAGGGGCAGATTATCAACAGGTTTTATTGGCCCGGGTTTATGCAGTGTAAGGAAGGCATGGTATGGAAGTAAGACAGACAGAAGTGACCACAGTTCAAAGGTGTTTATTGAGCTTTCACATGGAGGTGTAAAACGACCATCTAAACCTAAATCTAAGATGGGAGCAAGCTACGACAATCAAAATAATAGTAATACAGTCCTAGTGGAGTCTCATCAAAATAAAAGGGCCTATACTAAAAAACCTATTGCCAATCCTTACCGCTAAGTTACAAATAGTGTGGGGGTAACGTTCATGAAAAAGAAAGAAGTGTTCACAAAATGATAAGTCAGGATGTTCGGGCAGTTGGCCTCCCTTCCCCACATTTTCAGCACGGGACAAGGCAGTTCACTCGAGCATAGCACACTCCTGGGCTTCTTTGGCACAAGGACATAGTTCTATTACACGCATCAGGGCTTTCTCTGCCCACGTCTCTTTCCTCATCAAAGTCTCTTGATTCAGAGGGCCTGATGTACAAAACAAAAATAGAAAGTTATTTTCATCTGACAATTTTCTGCTTTGGGAGTCTCACCATAGATCCCCCTCAGCCGGGCTCAGATCACTTTTCCGTTACTGCGGATCCCCCTCCTCTGGGCTCAGATCCCTTTTCCGTTACTGCGGATCCCCCTGAGCTGGGCTCAGATCCCTTCTTTATATTTAATTTTCTCCCTCAGCTGGGCTTGGACCAATTGCAGTACACTTTACACTTATCGAAGACTTTCGCATGTGCACAGGGTTTAGCTTGACCGTTCGCAGGACCACTTCGATATAAAGTTCCTTTTACAATAAAGTTGCCATTCATTCGGATACCAAACAAAGACCTTCGAATGAGCACCCACTCGGCACCGGATCACTCTGTACATGGTATCTTCTTTGGCTTTTTCAAAGTACATTCACTCCTTTAGTTTCCACTTGTTTGCGCCTCTCATTACATGTGCTGCAAACACTGGCTTTTGTGGAACTCTTCATACAATGTTTCCGCTTGCAAACCTGGTTCAAACACAAGCTGATTTTGTATCTGTTTCACCAACTCACTGGCTGTGCTGCTTTTACTGGTGTGGCTTTCTTGCAGGAGCGAAGGACAGTACCACAGCGGCAATCGCTTGTCCCGGCCTGGGTTATCGACACAGGAGTGCCCCGGATACCGTTGGTGCACAGTGTAGGATTGTTCAGCTTCAGTTCACGGTCTTAAGCTTCTCACTTTCCAAGGCTTGTGAAAATAACGATTTCTAGAGGTCAAGGGTACTTCCCTCCTTGCAACCCTCACCGGTCTCACCGCCTTTCTTCTTGTGTTAAACTGCCATCTAGGGACTGCTGCTTCCTTGTGTGCTTTTCCTCCCTTAGATTGTGCTTTCATACTCCGCTTTATATCCGTGTGGGGATGTGTAATGGGAATCAGGTGTGTGTAATGATCAGTAATTACCACACCTTGCCTGACCATGGTGTTGGGACATGTCAGGTAAACGGATCCGGTGTTAGTCCGTTGTCGCTCATGATGAACTGTCAGTAAGAAAGTGTTTGTGTTGAGAAAGTGCAGGGGTTGAGGGTCTAGGTATCCTACCTGGTAGGATGGGGCAAAGGTGTTACAGGGAATGGGCTACTGTGTCTCACTCTTCTGTGTCCCACTTCCACTCCCTAAATACCCCTCATCCAGGTAATCCTCCTGCAGTGGTCCACCCCCAGGAACTGGATCCAATAGCGATGGCCGTGTCCTGGCCACCTGGATGACAGATCCCCGGGCACTAGCGCGTGAGACACCTTCAGGTTTCTCACACCGGATATTAAGAACTTTATAGTCATGTGCCCCTTGTGCCAGAAAACAGCTCCACATTCCCCTCTGCCAGCCCCGTTGCAACCTCTCCCTATAACAGAATTGACATGCACATAGGGGGACCATTAGAACTGTCCAAACTAGGGAATAAGTATATTATAGCAATCTATATGATGCAACACAGTATATGGAGGCCTTTCTGATGAAAGATAATACATCACAACAGATAATTAAACATGTAATCCCTTTTCTACCACAGGTGGGCTTTCCAAGAGAAATATTGACCAATCAAGGGAGTACCTTTATGTCAAAATTGATGGCAAAAGTGAAGGAGATCTTACAGATCAAAACTCTAGGCACCTCTGTTTACCACCCTCAAACAGACGGTTTAGTAGAACATTTGAATAAAACCCTGAAAACGTTCTGAAAAATTAGTGGAAGCAGATGGTCGCAATTGGGGCACAATGATCCCTTGGTCACTTTTTTCCATCAGAAAAGCTCCCCATGCTTCCCCAGGGTTTTCCCCTTTTGAGCTCCTTTATGGGCACAACCCCTGAGATGTACTGGACATGCTCTGAGAGACGTGGGAAGAAAGGGAAGAGTTAGTGTTACCTGTGTCCCAAACTGCCCAGGGATTTAATGAGCAAATTCCTATTGGGTCCAAAAACATCCGGGGCAGGCCCAAGAAAGCCAAAAGATCCAGGCAGTACCACAGTCCTTTTCCATCTGACAAAAAGTGTTAGTCCTCTTACCCTCCTCAGAGTGCAAAATGTTTTCATGATGTACAGACCATATTACATTTTTGAGAGGACAGATCCCTATAACTACAAGGTTGCCCAGCCAGACAGAAGGCCCAAAACCCAAATACACTACATAAACCATTTAAAGGGGTGGAAGGAGAACCCAGTGCCTTCCTCTACTGTCCTAATGGACATCTTATTAACCGAAGAAAAAGTGGAACATAGTCTGGTCCCCTCTGATTTACCAGAGCAACAACAGGACATCCAGGATCTCATAGACCAATTCCCAGATGTCTTTAATAGTGAACGTGGGCGACTGAAAGGGATTAAACATTACATTTGCACATCCCCAGATAAAGTGATCAAGCTGGACTCTTTTGAATTCCAGAGGCAAGGAAAGAGATAGTCATCCAGGAGGTGGAGAAAATGCAAGCTGTACATATAATTGAACCTTCACAGAGTCCGTGGTCATCAGCAATAGTCCTTGTGGCCAAAGCAGATCAGTCATGGAGGTTGAGTATGGACTACCGCAAGTTGAATGCCTCAAATTGATGACCTCATTGATAGACTGGGATTGGCTGTCTATACCGCCATGATGATCTAATGAAGGGCTATTGGCAGGTGCCACTGAACTTCTCTAATGGAGAAAAGACAAGTTTCTCTACCCCCCTCAGGGCAATTTCAGTTTGAAGTCCTTCCCTTCGGACTTCATGGGGTCCCAGAGACCTTTCAGCCGCTGATGCACTGCAACCTTTTTCCATTTCTGTGGCGCATATCTGGATGACATTGCAGTCTACAGCATAACCTGGGAGGAGCACCTGCTTCATTTATATGAAATTACCTGTGGTCTGAGGCAAGCCAGCCTTACTGTTAATCGCAAAAAGTGCCACTTAACACAGTCTGCAGTCAAATATTTTCTTTTTCTGTTGTGGGAAATAGCCTGGTCCAACTCCAAGTGGAAAAAGTAACCATATACTTTCTACTCAAGGTTCACAAACCCTTTGATGATATTCCTGAAGGAAGACCCACCCTGAGTGGGATGGGGTGTATTACTGAACCAATCGCTAAGTGCATCAGCAAAGTTATCCAGAAAGTTAAAATACCTACATATGTATGGGATACCATGCATATCTTACAAAGTTTAAAGACAATAATGTGGCGTAATGATTACCTGTTGGCAACATTAGAAGGCACTGTATGTGTTGTGACTTGAGTGTCGTGTAGACCGGAGATAGTTCCGTCCTCAAGTGCCGCACAGGGAAACTCAAAGTCACTCCCTGCGCAACCTTTGAGGCCACAGGTGGAAGATGTCGATGCCTGAAAACACGGAACCTCGAAGACCCCAAAGCCGCTGAAAAGGAAATATGGTTAAGTACCAGGCAATGACAGTAACTTGATACACAAGAATTCTGAAGGGGCTTACCTATTGATGTATGTTGGGGCATGGAAAACCTATACACTGGGATTGGTTCCGAGACTCAGGTAAGTGGTAGTCCCAGGTATTGCAAGGACCAGCGCCTCGAATGAATACAGGCAAGACAACCTGCGCTGGAGTCTTGGTTGCGTAGTGTTGATTCCAGAAAGCAAGAACTACGTAGATTCGAGGAAGAAACAGATGCCAAGAAGGGAAGTCCAAAGCAGTGTGAAAGTCGGTCCAGATTCGGCAACAATTCAACAGTTCCAAGTAAACTGAGCAAGAGGGTAATCCAAAAGGGAGTCCAGGTAGCAAAATCCGTGGTCAACAAAGCCGAGTGAACAAGATGAATCGTCACGCCAAACAGAGTCTGGAAAACAGCTGTGAAACGAAGACTGCTTCGCGTATCAGGCTTTTTGTAGCGAGCGCCTCCGGGTCACGTGACGCATGTCGGCAACACGTGATCGAAGCAGTGAGTCACGTGAGCAGAGATGAGCGATCATGCGACGCAGAAGCGGCAGCCCGATCCTTCTAACGTGCGACCTCCAAGGTAACTGCCAAAGCAGGAATGGGTGCAAGCGGGTCTGCATATTGTACCTGGCATGCCGTGATAGGTCCTGTGGGCCACCCAGCCCACGTGAGTCTCGGACCGTGTAATTATTGCGTGACCATGGGGATCGCGCTCCGGGAATGCTAGCAGTGTTCTGTGTGACATGGGTGTGCGTGATAGAGTGCATGACAGAATGCTGCCATCCAACATAATTTGGCACTTGACAGCATAGATTATAGTTAATGCAAATCAGTCAGCCTCGTTCTACAACCACTTGGAAAAGATCAAGCAATTCTTAGAATTCGCACTGTGTTCTTATTTGATGGTCAATATTATCGTCAAACCAGGGGCATTGCAGTGGGGGCTAGCTATGCACCAGCTTTTGCCAATCTCTTTATGCATACATTTGAACAGATTCATGTTTTTGCCAATTCTGAATATGCCAGTAACATTATAGACTGGCATAGATATATCAACAACATCCTTCTAGTATGTCAAGGGACACAAGAACGTTTGCATGAATTTTGGAATTGTTGAAATTGAATTTGCCTGTTGCTCAAACAGCCCTCAAATTGATTTTCTGGATATAAGAATAGTCTTTGGTCCCCAAGTGCTTTTGACCTTAACCTACAGGAAACCTACTGCTGTGAACTCTGTTTTGCATGCCACCAGCTGTCACAGAAGAGCGGTTGTGCATAATATGCCCTAAGGGGAATTTATAAGGGCTCAGATGAATTGTAATAATGAAGCTACTTTTGTGACTGATTGTGCATTGCTTAAAGAGAGATTTCTTAACTGGGGTTTCCAATTGGTATCATTGGTATTTGATGCTGAGAATACCTTATGCAAAATCTGTAAGGATGCACTTCTCACTTCTGAAGTCAAATCCAAGAACACCGGAGATCAAATAATATGATCACAACAAGATATAATTATGACAGCCATAAGATCGAACAGGTTGTTAAAAATATATTGGCATTTGGGAACCACTGGGGGGCGGGGAGAAGATGGCCGCATAGGCACATAGCTCTCGCTCCCTCCAGCAAAACGGCGATGATATGGAGCAGATCTACCCTATATATGTGTGCCAAGACACATTTGTGAGGAGGTGAGTATGAGTAGAGTCGGTGGAACCGAGAAGGAAGTGGGGAAAACAGACGGCAGAGAAGAATCAGGCAACACAGTGTCAGCGGGGTCCGCCTAGTAGGAAAGCAGAGAGATGGCCTGAGTCCGTAGCCGATTCGTGAGGCTGAGCTCTGATCCAAGTGAGCAGGAGGCTTACGGACAACGCAGTAAAATCAGCAACGACCCCTGGAAGAACGGGGTGAGTCAGAAAGTTGTGCGCCACAAGAGCCAACAAAGAAAGCAGGCCCCTGAACATAAACCTGGAAGGGCAACCTGTGGGGTAGAGCCTTGGAGGGGACACGCTGAAGTGCGGTGAGCCAACTGGGAGCAGCTGCAGTCAAGTGAAGGTGACGTAGAAGGAGCAGCTGGACTGCGGGAAAGGAGCGAGCCACTATCGTGGAGGAGACATTATCCTGCAGTGAAGAGGCCGAAGTGGGCGTAGAGGGAGGAGCCCAGAGCATGGAGGGAGCAGCCGACAGACGACTCAGATATGCTCGGACCCCTCCTGGAGCCCAGAGAACTGCGCCAGAGATGACGGCCCACTGAACGAGATCTCAGGGAGTGAGGCAACAGGGGGAAGTCAAGGTTCGACAAAAGCGGACCCCAATTCATCGTAAGAGCGGAAAACACCTGCACAGGGGGGCGGGATAAGAACTAGGGGAACACACATTCCCTAGGGGACAGTACTACCCGGGAGGCACGACACAAGCGTACAAAGACCGCATTGTTCGCTTGGGGCCCAGCAGCCTCAGAAAGTCGGAGCAAGCAACCCCCCCCCCCACAGAAGAGGACAATTTGCAGTTAGGAAAGAGGCCCGCTTAAACTTGGAAGGGCAGTGCACGTGAGCTGCGGCTGCTGAAGCAGTAGGGGGCCCACAGGTGCAGAACCTTAGCGAGCGACACAGAGACCCCGCAGATAAGGCATGTAGTTACCGGTACAAGACAAGAGGGCCCCACCAATGGCAAAGCCAGCCCCACGAAGTAGATAGGAAGGGCCAGGCAGATGTGAAGAGGATAGCGGGGGACCCTCCATCTGGGCTCCCCGCACCCGAGAAAGTCGCCAAGTCAATAGGGAGATTGAGTAGAGGTTGCGAGAGCCTGCAAGAGTGATTGAAAGGAATACAGTGGAAAAGAATCCCCAAGCACAAGCGGAGTGAGGCCTGAAAAGGGGTGCCCACCAGAAATGGAGGCTCGGAAGTAAGAGGGAAGGGAACATCAAGGCAGTGCACCGGAGCGGAGCCATAATAACCCTTGAAATTGCAAACCCCGCTGATCATACAAGGTACAGAAGCAGTGAAGGGGAAAAGCTGGGGACCCGGCAGCGGGAGTTGCCTGATACCCACAGAGTGAAGCACGGGTGGGACGGAGGCCTGGACAGCGGAGACCCCAGACGGAAATCGAGTACAGGAGGCGCATGCATGGCGCAGCCCAAGGAAGCATAGAAGAGCTCCGGCAAGTGAGGAGGTGCAAAGGTGAGGTGTCAGAACACTGGCGGAGTGGTGAATGATGTACTGACACTGAAGGGAGAGAGGGGTACTGACACAGCTGGAAAAGGGTGTTGGGACACGAGGCCCGCGAAGGTGAGGAGAGTAGCCAGATCCGAAGCCCACACAGAAGATTGAGAGAACAGATGGGAGAAAAGGAGGAAAAGGAGAAAGATCCTGAGG
This sequence comes from Ambystoma mexicanum, assembly GCF_040938575.1. Taxonomy (NCBI): domain Eukaryota; kingdom Metazoa; phylum Chordata; class Amphibia; order Caudata; family Ambystomatidae; genus Ambystoma; species Ambystoma mexicanum. The sequence continues at coordinate 1,001,291,610 of NC_090935.1, read as the reverse complement.
GAAGGAAAGGAGGGGTCACGGACCACTGAGAAGAAAAAAGGAGGCACCCCACCGGAAGGCAGGATAGAAATGGATGGCACAACACCACAATCAGGGAAGCAAGGGGGACGGCAAAGAAACCCTCAGAGACGAAGATAACAATGTCCATGTTTTTCAACAAAAGAGGATTCAAGACACATCCATTGCCGAAATTAAGGCTCTCAGAGGGGACATACAAGCCTCACTAGCCGACCTGTCTGGCAGAATGACCACAGTGGAAAGCAAAGTCGAGGGGCTTGAACATAACCAACTCAATGCAGACATGGTTGAAATGAGACTGGAGGCCAGGATGACAGAGCTGGAACTTCGGGAAGAGGAGATGATGCTCAAAATGGATGACTTGGAAAACAGACAAAGATGCAACAACATAAGGGTACTAGGGTTGAAAGAAACGGCTAGAGAAACCCTGAGGCAAGTCAAGAGAAAGTCCAGGCCTTAGTGCATCAACTCTTTGAAGCAGACGTGGTAAGGCAGTGCAACTTGAAAGAGCGCACAGAGGAGGTAAACCTTATGGAAATGGCCGCTCCATAATGCCCAAATTCCTGAGCTACAAAGATAGAACGGACGTCCTGAACGGGAAGTGGACTTCGAATGCTCGAAAGTCACGATATATCAAGACCTCTCAAACCTCACACTCACCAGGCGCAGAGATTGTTGGCCCCTCAAGGCGTGGCTGAGAGAAAAAGAGATCAGGTATAGTTGGGGCTATCCTTTTTCACTGCAATTTGAGGTGGAGGGGGTGGACTATCGTATAACATCGGCAGAAGAAGAGGAGCCCTGGGCCACCTCACAGTGGCTATTGAGGCCACACCGAGGAGCCTCCAAGGACCGTCCACGAGTAGAGAAAGCATGAGACCTGCACCAGACCCACAAAGGAGGAGCAGAGGGCCAACAGGGAGTAAGCACATGAGATTAAACAGACCTTCACCTCACAAGGTGCCCACGCCATCGGAACAATGACCGGAATGAGACTCTGAGGAAAGGAATGTGTGAAAGCTGAATAAGAAATACTATACAGGGTAGACGAACAAAGAAGTGCAGATGAACTGCTGGAGGGAGGTAAAATAACTCGCTCCAAAGTGGCCCTCTGTGAGAGAGAGGGCATCTCAGAGACCTTTACTTTACATAACAAGTTGGGGTTGCTGGTTTGGAAAAGGGGATGGCTCCAGGGAGGCAAACATTAGAAGAGATGAAAATTAAGCCTCACTAGATGTGCTCTTCTTGGAGGAAACACACCTAATACAGCAAGAGGAGCGACCACTAAGAGGGGGGGAATAGGTCAGTCCATTGTGCATCTTTGAGCACCAAGAAGGGAGGTGCTGGCATAGTACTACATAAACAGTGCAGGCTACAGGAGTGTGTGGCCACGAATCTGCTGGGGGGGCAGACTGCTGATACAGCAGGGTAGTTTGGAGGGAGCAAAAGTGTTGCTGGCAGCAGTTTACTCTCCCAATCAGGGGCAAGAAGAATTCTTACTTAGAGCATTCAATACAATAAAAAGTCTTGATGCAGACCTGTATGTCATGTGAGGGGACTTTAACTCATGGGCAAATGAAACGTGGGACAGAAGGACAAAGGGTGAAGGACCGAAAAAAAGGGAAGGCAAGCTGGGGCACCTGGGAAGGGCAATGGGGGCACGCAGCCCAGTAGATTTGTGGAGATGTCAGCACCCACAGGACGAGGGCTTCACCTTCTTCTCGCTGCCGCACAAAACATACACTAGGATTGACTACCTACTCATAAATAAGGAAAAGGGCACGGGAGTGATGGGTAGTGCTATTAGGCCAATGGGCTGGACTGATCACAACATGGTTATTATGACCCTGGATGTGGAAGGGCTGCATAGGCCAGAAGGCACCTGGTTTTGTAACGAGTCACTCTGGAGGGACCCACTCTTTGCAGACCAACTAGCCAAAGCAATAGTGGAATATTTTGAATTAAACTATACCGAGGATGTGCGCACAGGGATGGTCTGGGATGCAGGAAAGGCGACTTGGAGGGGCCTCTTGATCAGGGAAAGGGCTAGAAAGAAGAGGGAGAGGGGACTGAGGGAAGAAAGACTGAGAAGAGAGATAACGGAGGGGAAGGAAAGAATGCATGCTACCGACGGGAATGTAGATGAGATTAGGGAAGAGCTGCTATCAAGGAGGGCAGAACTGAAAGCACTTGGGATGGGGGAAACCCAATGGAAACTGAGATACCTTAAACAGAAATACTCAGAAAAGGGGGATCAGGCAGATGTGTTACTGGCAACAAGGCTCAGGGGGCAGAGAGCGGAGCGATGGGTGTCCAAGTTGGGAGTCCCCGAAGGGGGTGACCTGGTCTTGCTAAAAGATATTGCTGAAGGATTTGCCCGATACTATGAAACATTGTACAGGTCTGAAGCCTTTGTCGAGGGAAATGTAGTGGGGGATTACTTGAGGGGGGTGAATATGACTAAACGCACATGACCAGAGGTCCCATAACTGCGGAAGAGGTTCAGGACGCAATATCGCGCCTCCCTAATGGAAAGGCCTCCGGGGGATTACGGGTATACCATAGGGTTCTGTAAAAAGTATGCAGGGGACCTATCGCCACACATGGTGAAGTTGTATAACCATATTTTAGACACGGGAGAAGCACCGCCAACATTTAGTAAAGCTAAAATATCGGTAATCCCAAAGGAGGGGAGGGACCGACCCAATGTTCGTCATACCGTCCCATCTCGCTCTTAAATGTAGACGAGAAAATATTTATGAGAATCCTAGCAACACGATTTGAAGAGAAACTACCCCGTATAGTCCACCCAGACCAAATGGGGTTATAGCGGGTAGGCAGGGCCCTGACGCAATTTGGAAGGCATTAGATCTCATGGAACATATAAAGGGAAACTTGGAGGACCAGGCACTATTACGCTTAGATGCAGAAAAGGCCTTCGATACAGTCGCGTGGGGCTTCCTCTTCGCTATACTACAAAAGATAGGGGTGGGAGAAAGAATGTGTTGTGCCATCGGGGCGATCTACTCGGGACCCACGGCACGTGTCGCCGTGAACAGAACGAAATCAACGGAATTCGAGTTTAGCAGAGGTATTAGGCAGGAATGTCCCCCCACCACCACTATTATTTTCACTGACAATGGAACCACTGGGGGAGAAAATATGTGAAAATGACCAGATAAGGGGGTTTAGGGTGGGGGTAGACAACCATAAGGTAAGCATGTACGCTGATGACATACTGATGTACCTCTTGGAGGTGACAGGATCAGTACAAAGGGTACTTGGGACACTGGGAGACTATGGGAAGGTATCACATTTTAAGATAAACATCAGTAAATCAATTCTCCTCCCCCTACAGGGGCAAACAGAGGAGCAAAGCAGGGAATGGGTAGGGCTAGGGATACCGGTGGAAAAGGACAGAATAGGATATCTAGGGGTGAGCATACTCAAGGACCTGGAACTCTTATACAAGCTTAACTTCCCTCCGTTACTGCATAGACTTTTTAGTGAGTTGGAAACCCGGTTCAAATTAACAATTTCCTTGTTGGGAACGCTAAACACCCTAAGGATGATGCTTCTCCCCAGAGTGCTATATCTATATCCGACATTGCCAATAGAGCTGCCGGACTCGGATTTTGCATAACTGAAAAAGAGAATGGTAAGATTCCTGTGGCAAGGGAAAAAGCAAAAGGTGGCCTACAGGCTACTGGTGCAATCTAAGGAGAAAGGTGGAGAAGGGCTACCTGAAAAGCACACCTATTATAGAGCGGCTCAATTCAGAGCCCTGATTCCTCGTCTGCGAATAGACAGGGATAAGCAGCGGGTGGGTATAGAGAACCACCTATTTAGGCCAGTCACGTTGGAAGAATGGCTCTGGGCACCAGCAACTGTGGCCCCCAAAAGAGTTCACTTGCATAGGATTCTGGGTCCACTTTGGAGGCTCTGGAGGGTCAAAGGGAGATGGTGGGAGTTATAACCTGGCCATCGCCGCTGAGCCACATACGGGCCCCCCCGGTCCGAGATCCTATACTGGGCCATGAGAGATTTCAGGATTGGTTTGACGCAGGGCTGGAGAGAATAGGCCAGGTCCTAAGGAAGGATACATTTATAGACATAGGGGAACTTCAAGACATCCTGGGTATAGGGAAAATGTCGGCATTCCAATACTTACAGATTAAAGGGGTACTAATGTCAGAAGAGTGGAAGGTAGAGCTGCAGAGAGAGCTCATGCGTACGGAGAGGATCCTAGATACAGAGAAGGGAACAAGAGGACTAATTTCCAGAATGTATTGGGCATTATTGGAGGCACAGGGGGGAGTAATTGATAGATTTAAGAGGAAATAGGAGCGTGACCGGGGGACGGAAATGGAGACAGAACAGTGGGAAAGATTATGTACATCGGTGGCATGTCAATATAAATTACACAGGCTCAGAGTCTTATACAGGTGGCAGTGGGATCCGGTGAGGATATCTAAGATGTACCCAGGGGCGGATCCCCACTGCTGGAGGAAATGTGGGCAAGTGGCGGACTATTGGCACATGCGGTCGGGGTGCGAGAAGGTGCAGAAGTACTGGAAGGACATCCTGGGGTGGATAAAGGGTCTGGAGGGAGTGGACAGGAGGCTGGACCCCCTACAAGAGCTGTTTGCGATGGAGACGGTGGAAGGGGACTGGGTGAAACTTCCACATATGCCACACTACCAGGGCATGCCTGGCAGGGGGATGGAAGAGAGAGGGGCTCCCGAGGGAAAGAGAATGGGCTCCCAAGGCCCTGGACCTGTACAGAATGGAGGAACTAACGAGTCAAACACATGACCTGGCCCCGACATGGAATGGGTGGCATTTCTCGAAAAGGTATGACCCGGAAAGGCTGCCGATGGAAAGTGGAAGGAACGACACAGGGGAAAGGAGGTGGGTGGCGGAGAAGGGGTTACTGTAGCTCTCTGGTTGAGGATGAACGGAGTGATGTTGAGTGGAGTGGCTCGATAATAGGGGGAAAGGGTACTAGCAGTATGGAGGTGCCCCAATCTGGACCCTGAGGAGGGGGTATAGACCCCATGAGTGATCATGGTAGGAGGACTGATACAGGAGCCCGATTACAGGCCCCGACGGTATCCCTGAAATGGCGATCCCGGAGCCACATAGGACTAAGAGGTGGAGGGTGGGGTCTGGGGGTGGGAGGGGTGAGGGGGAGTTAAAAGTTGTTGTTGGGAAGGGGAAAAATAGAAAACTTAAAGTGAAAGTTTATTAAAACCGCGAGATATTGACTATGCATGCGGTATCGATGCAAATTCATCAATAAAGCATATTTGAAAAAAAAATATATTGGCATTTGCTTTTATTGGATTTAGAGCAAAGTAAGTGGATCCATGAAACCCCCAATTTCTCTTACAAGAAGGCGCCCACCCTCAGAACACTACTTAGTCCATCATATTTGCCTCCCATTTTCGGGGACTCATCCAGTTGGCTGATAACACAAGGAGCACATGGTTTTCCATAAATGTGGCTCTTGTTTCTTGTGTACTTTTGCCATTAACACTAACATGCTGAATCTCTTACCCAGTGGTAAATGTCACATTAAGCAATGTATTAATTGCCGTAGCAAATTTGTTGACTCTTGCAATCGTACTATTGGCACCAGCCGGTTTGAAACTACTGGACATCTGACAGCATTAACATACATGTCATCTCGATATAGTTGCCCATTTGGATGGATCAAATGTTTATATTCATAGATCTCTGCCAAGGATAATGCACCCTATCCTAGTCGAACATTTGCAATCTATGCTCCTAAAATCAAAAGGGCTCATTCTCTACTACAATATTCTATGCGGGTCGGGTTGGGTTCTCCCTAATACAACTCTGACTTCAGCTGTGGATTATTTACCGACTTTCGAATGAGATCTCCCTTGGCCTGTATGTTTAACTCATTTGGCAGGTCCCCGAGCATCTTTTGCGCCCAGGGATCTCTAATGGACTTATAACCAGCAATGACCTATTTTGCTCTAATGTGATTTCCAAGTAATACCTATAATTTAACCCGAATCCTATTCGGATTCCAGCTAATTTCGAGCTAGGGCTATTCTTGTGAAGACACTCATGGACACAATTCTTCTTATTCTTAGATAGAATAAGGACCACGGTCTCCCCCATGTGGTCGCTTCGGGGATATATTTGTTCAATTGCACAGGTTCACAGTACATGCATTGAGACATGTCTGGAAGCTACAATAATCACTATGTTGTAGATTGATTTTCCTTTAGTTCAGTGTATTTCACATGAAATAAAATGGTCTAATATATCAATGTAACGTGCTCTTACACCCGAATATCTATGTATTGTAATGCTTGGAATCACGTTCAACTTTATGCGATAACTCGTGTTGGCAAAACTTTCATTTTATATCAGCGCATGGCACTTTAGCAATGCATAGGCTTGCATAATGGCAATTGCACCTTGACGTTATGGAGACAAATGCATTAGCTCTGATAAACGTTTTTGAAATAAAAAAAAAAAAAAAGTGACCGGCGAACAAGGGAAGCGGTACATTGTTTACCTGCGACGTCACACGCTCTACGTGAGATCTCATACCCTCATAAAATATATCTTCATGATTGTGCCTGCTTCAATTGCCAAGAAACGCCGAAAGGCTCACTTCAGACAGGCCTGACTCGGCCTGTTACAGGTATGTCGGTTCACTGCGAATAAAGATACTGGGCCAATCACTAAGACAGCAGCGGTAGCCGTGTCTGTAATACAGGCACGGCTCCCGCCGGTGTCATTTTTTTTTCCGGCGCACGCGAATGGGTTAATTACCGGTCACTACGGCCCTACCGGACCCGGTAATTGCCCATTTGCGGGTGCCCGAATAAAGACGCTTCCCATTCGGCCACAGAGTTGAATGGGGAGGTCGGATGCACCAGCACCGTTTATAACGGTGTTGTTGCATCCGACATGCTGTGCTCGCGGGTGCCACTCTGCCTGCGAGCACAACTCGTAGTTTGCCTAGCCGGGAACTGCGGTACCGGCAAGCTTACCAGTACCGTAGTTCCCAGGCCGACAAACTTATAATGAGGCCCACTGTTTCCTCATCAGTAGAATCATGACCAGGGCTTCAATAGGGCAAGAAATCGAGGCCGGGAACTCATTTGGGGCGGTGGATTTCAGAATGGGCGTAGCATGAAATGCACACAACCCATATTAAGGTATACAAACAAATATATAAATGTATGTAAGCATTTATATATTTGTATGCGTACCTTACTATGGTTTGTGTACTATGCAAGCCATATTTCCACTGTGGGCGATTATTCTTTTCCTTAGAATATCCCTCTGTCGGGCTTTGATCCTTCTCTCACGGTTGGCCTCCCTCTGTCGAGTTCACTACGGCCTTTCAATCACAAGTTCAACAATCATTCACTGTGGACATTCCTCAGCCGGGTTCCCCCTTGTCATCACAATGTTCAACTTGCTTTATCACAACACAGGGTTCACTCTTGCTTTCCCATTGGCATCCCTCCATCGGGTTCACATAGCCATCTTTAAGACAGTTCATGAGTTTCTAACATAGTTCATGATTTGCTTCGTCTCATCAGAAAGTGCGGATCCCCTTCCCATAGCTTTCCCTTGGCAATGGGCAGAGACTTTCGATTTGACGTAACCCTTGTAGGACCACTCTCACACCTCACGCCGCCCTCTCCTAGGGCCTTCTGGCACTTGTAGTTTCAACACAGAAAAAAGTGGGCCAGCCAGAGTCCTTCGAATGAGCACTCCTGCGGTACCACCCCCTTCTCTGGGCTTTCCCCAAAAGTTCAAACACACACAAGTTCTCTGTTTACAAGTCTTGCGTTCACAATATGTTGCCAATTGCAACTTTCAGCTCAACACAGTCCGGTTTACTTATCAGCTCTCTCCGACTCACCGGCTGTGCTGAACTCTCGGGCGTTCCTTGTCTCTGGAGTCATGGACTGTAGCACAGTAGCCAGCAGGCCTCCCCACCTGGGCTATCAGCGCTGATACAGAGGCCCTGTGCACCGTTGACATCTTCCACACCACACACCAGCTGTACAGCCCGGTCTTCTGATTCCTTTTGCGGAGGATTCACGGGTCTGGGTTGAAAAGGACAAGGGCACTTCCCTCTTTGTCGTCCTTTCGGGTCTCGCCGCCTTTTGTCTCTGTTTGAACTGACGGCTCGCAATAGCTGTTGCCTCGTGCAGTTGGACATGCTCGAAGTGTGCTTTCGTGCTTTGCCTTTTATCCCTGTGGGGAAAAGAAAGGGCCATCGGGTGTGTGTGGTTATTGTCAATTGCCTGACTCTGCCTGACCCTTGTGTTGGGATATGTCAGGTAAATGGCTCTGGTGTTAGTACGTTGTCTGTCACAGTGTAAGAAAGTGTTTGTGTCAGAAAAGGGGTGGTAGAGCTTCTAAATAACTGACAAGAAGGGATGGGGAAAAGGTGTTACAGGGAATGGGGTACCGTGTCTCACCGTTCGGTGTCCCACTTCCACTCCCCGAAGACCCCCCATCCAGGTGATCCTCCCCCACTGGTCCACCCCCAGGAACTGGATCCAATAGCGATGGCCGTGTCCTGGCCACCTTGATGACAGATCCCCGGGGACTAGCGGGTGAGACACCTTTAGGTTTGTCACAGGTCATATCTGAAACAAGGGGATAGTCCTGTTGTTGTACATGGGGTAACATGTCATTTTCTTCTCCCGGTTCTCCAAAAACCTCCTTTCTGAGTTGGTACTTATTGGAATTAGGGAGGGTGCAACGAGACAGGATTTAGAATAACCTATAAAGGTGGAGTAAGTGTCAGAAAGGGAGACATACAGTGGGGTCATTACGAGGTTGGAGGTAGCCATGATGCTATTAGCGCCATGGCTACCCCCTTACCGCATAGCGGGTCCGAGTTCCCTGAATGGGGAATTACTGGCCCATTCCAACCTTTGAGGAGCCAGTATTTCCCCATTCAGGGAATCCATCCCCATTCCCATTCCCATTAATGGTGTAAGAGGATTCAATTCAACACTACAGCTAAGTCAACGCCTAGTCTATAATACTGAATGAAAACCCTTATTGATATATCTTTATGTCCAGTTCATGCGTTCTGGATGACTACCCCTATATAACACCCCTCTCTCAGAATCCCCCTGACCCCACTGAGCCAAGAAGTAGTTCTGTTTTGCAAGTTAAAAGGTTTAATTGATAATTTAAACAATATATATATATCACGCTTTATAATAAATTAATAATTGAATAACACACTTAATCTGATATGATAAAGATTAACAACGGAGAATCTGGCACTAGCACACTTCTTTATAATCACTAAGGAGTTGACATGAAATGGATAAGATAGCAACAATACTTTTATGGTTTCAAATGAATGCAATGTGGAATGAAATGCAGTACAGAAAATAACTTGATAGGATTTCAGCAAAAACAATGTAATCACTTTCTTGTACAATTCACCCCCCCCCTTTATGCAATGCAAGGAAATGGAGGGAAGGCACACAGTTCTCAGAAATGCAATTAAATGTGATTCAGTTCACCCCAGCAACTTAGACTACAGAAGTTGAAAACACAGGCCCAAATGCTTTTAAATGTGCTGGAAATGAAGAAAAAATATGCTAAAATCCTTTTAATTCCCTCTAGGAGGTTCAGGGTGAGTGAAATCAAGTTAATATTAGTCCAGGCTCACACTAGCAATGATGCAGGGATGGTTTTTATGAGGCAAACGAATTTCTTTCAGAGGAAAGCAAAAGCAGCTATCTTTTTGCAAGTGGAGAAATTTGCAAATCGCGGTAAAATTCGCGAATGCGTCTGGTGCGATTACAGAGGAACTACAAGGGCTAGCAATATCGTATTGGGGTCCTAGGAAAGCCTAGGATCTCAGCTTCCAGATGAAAGTTACTGAAAGTCTCTAGCACAAACGGTCACGGAGATATGAGCGATTAAATAAAGGTCGTTTTTCAGATTTGAAATTTTAAAGTTCAAAAAGACAAGTGCAGCTTGCAACTAGAAAATGACAGGTGACAGCTTTGCAAATGACAGGTGACAGTTAGGAGACAGTTCTACTTAGATTAAACTAGATTGAATTATATTATTTTAACTAGGAGATTGGTTCTGCACAGTTTTCTAGGTACTCACACTATATTCTTGAGTGAAATGGACCTCGCCACGGATCTGGTCAGGTTTTAAATTGGACTCTGGTCTCTGCACTTCACAGTGATCTGGGTCAGCTCTCTCTCTGGATTCTGAAGATTGATGGATTTAAAGTCTGGATCTTTCTGCACAGCTTTCTCTGGAGATTGATGGAGGTAAAGTATGGATTTTCCCGGCAGAGCTTCCAGCTGCAAATGGATTTGAAGGTCTCCACCTAAGTTTCAGTGGTCCATTTATATGTTCTGCAAGTGGGTGTGTGTGTTGGTCATAACTAAACTTGCCCCTCTCACTTGTCATTGGTCCAGCTTTCATTTCTCCCCTGATTGGGGGAGCTAAGTTGTGTCAGAGTGATGTCAGCCATTTATGATCTCTTGAAAAAACTCCCCTGTCATCTGTGCACCCAAATCTATATCTGATCAAAATACATATTTCACAGTTACACAGTTGTTTGAAATTACATACCCATGTCACATATCACATGAGGTATACTCTGTCCCAAATCTGCTGTTTCTAAGAGCTTGCATTCAAAAATGGCACTTTTAGCACTTTTTAATGTGCTAAACAACATTGGATCTTCATTAAATTTTATACAACTGTTCCTCACATATCTACCCACATACCAATGCATTTTCGTTTGTCTAGCTGAAACAGGGAGTCTGTAATATTAATAAACAGCAGGGTTTTGTCCCAGAATATCCCACAATTTGGAGTTTGGGCTTGAATTAAAGGTACATTTTTTAAATTAAGTCTCTCAAAGTTATACATTTCTGTCATTTGATTACAAAGAGTTATCAGTGTTTTTGTAAAATATATATTTTACTTTCAATTCAGTCCTCAGAGTGTTGGAGTCCGCCTCCAAGACTTGGGTGGGTCAGTCACATGCATCCTCTGGCAGGCAGGCCTTTGTTGACAGTAAAACAGTAAAAATCAACATATTCCTTTCAGAGGAAAGGGTCCTTGGTGTGGTGTCTGGCAAGCTGACATCAGGAGGCCAGGGAGCCACTTTGCATTTAATTAACAGAACCCTGTGATTTCCTGGCTCCTTGTGTTGAGTTCTGAAGTGTCAAGAGTTCTCAGGACAGGCAACCCCTTTGAACTTTTAATGACATGAGACCCCTTTCTTTGCACTTAGACAGTTTTGCAAGACAGCTCTCCTGTCAGAGTTTAGACCGCTAGTGCCGCCTTGAGGATTTTGTTGGTACTGCATGCAATTTTGGGATCTTTCTTGGATTAATGAATTCTAAACAGGAATGGTTCTTACATGGTAGTAAATCCTTGCTTAACATTGTTTTGATGGGGCTCCTTACAGTAAGATGGTTATGTGGAACCCCACAAAAAGGGTTGAATCTTTAAAGTGGTCCAATGAGTCATGATTTCAGCAACTTTTTGACATCAGTAACGGTGGATTTTGTTAACAAAGACCTTTCTTTACACTGGTGGGTGGCAAGTTAGGTAACCATTTTGGTGTGCGCACAACTGCGCAGCTCTCCTGGATTCTGGGATGAAATGATGGGCGGCGACAGCGCATCCCCATCTTTACCCACTCCAATGATTTATTTTTGTTCTGGGGTAAAATGATGGGCAGCGACAGCTTAATCCCCACATTCACCCCGTCTAATGATTCCACATGGGTCAAAACCCTCCACAAACCCCCCCGTCCGACTGCGCTTTGACTTGAGTCGAGGGGGAGTCGGTTGCAAGGGAGGTTTTGAACCCTGGCTCTGGTATGTCCACATTATCTTCTTCCAATTCTGTAGATGGCACAGTTCAGCATCTTCCTCTCCATCCGGTACTGATCGATGGGTTCGCCTCGTCGGTCCTGATGGGAAGATTGGGCGGTACCCCGGGCCCGTTGCGTCTCTGCTCCCGGTCTCCGGATCGTCGTCCTTGGCCCGTCTCCCGGTTTTCTTTCTCCTAGGACGACAAAGGAAGAGCGGCAATACCTATTCATGGACATTTCTTCCACCACTGTTGAGATAGTGGGGCAGCATATGCATTTCATCATAACGAAACATTACATTCTTATTTTGAAAAAAAAACAGTATAACTAAGAGACAGTTTCATGCAAATCACAATATTTTAGAGACTAGATGTGGTATGTTTTATGATTGGAACTGAATTAGTCTGAGACAATACCCGCTAGGATTCCAGAGGATTCCTCCAGTTGTTGCAGAGTGTGCCTGGGATGGCAACATTTCAACTGGTTTATGTGGACCCACTTGTCTTCCCCCTCTGCCGAAGGACCTTTGGGGATGTGGATTTTGTAGGCCACAGGGGAGATCTTGTCGATGATCTCAAAGGGTCCCTTCCATGTAGGCAAAAATTTGCCCTGCTTTGCCTGGTTTCTTTGGAAGTTGTATAAATAGACCCGGTCCCCCACCTGATATTCCTTCCTGGAAGTCTTCCGGTCATAGTGGGTCTTCATGCTATCAGCCGATCTTTCTAGATTCCGCTGAGCGTAAGCAAAAGCATGTTGGAGGTGTTTCCTTAAATTCTCCACATACTCATGAGTAGTGGAGGCATTTATCAGTGTCTGCTCTTGGGTCCTGTAGAGAAAATGCTGAGGAAGCACCATCTTGCGTCCAGTCATCAACTCAAATGGTGACATTTTGGTTGCAGATGAAGGGGTAGATCTGATGGCCATTAGGACCAGAGGTAATCGGATATCCCAACTTGGCCCAGAATCTGCCACAAACTTCTTTAACATGCTCACAATGGTTCGGTTATATCTCTCTACTGCCCCAGAAGAAGCTGGCCGGTAAGCAATGTGTAGCTTTCTCTTGACCCCAGTATCTCCCACATCTTTGTCATTACTTCACTGGTGAAGTGGCTACCTCTGTCTGACTCAATCCTTTGAGGTAGGCCGAAACGGGAAAAGATGTGGTTAATCATCAGGGCAGCTGCGGTTTCTGCCTTGCAATTTGGGGCTGGGAGACATTCCACCCACTTGGTAAACAAGCATGTCACAGTCAACATGTACTTATTCCCCCTCGCGGAGCGAATCACGGGGCCTACAAAGTCGATTTGTAAATCTGACCATGGCAGTGTCATCCCCCTCTTTTGGAGAGGTGCACGATGCGTGAGGGATGATGGCTGAAATTGTGCACACACAAGACACCCCTTCAAGTATTGGTCGAGGTCCTGCCCCATGTGTGGCCAGTATGCAACCTCTCTTAAGATTTCCAATGTTGTGTGAAACCCCCTATGACCGGCAGTAGCCGCATCATGGGCGTGACTTAACATCAGGCTTCGGAATGAGGTAGGAACCACCCACTGGTCATGGCCAGCTTTGGATTTCCTTACCAACAAACCGTCTTGGATCCGGAACATTTTTGGACATTTCATCAACACTCTTAGGTCCTCTTTCCCAATGTAATCGGTATCCGTCAGGGGAAAGTTCTCAGGGTCCTCAAGGTGTTGGTAAAATTTACCAATTATTGGATCCCCCTTCTGAGCGGTAATCAAATCAGCATCAGGGGTCTCCTTACTCCATTGTGCAATTGAAAGGTCGTTGTGAGCATTTGTCTGGGGCCTAGTGATAGCAGTGACCTGGATTTCCCCCAACAGGGACTCAATCTCAATTAGATCCCCTTGGATGGCCCCGGTTTTGGCCAGCTGATCAGCTAAGTCATTTCCAGTTTTGTCTGGTCCCTCTACTTTGGAATGACCCTTGATCTTTTTCCAATAGATGGTCATCTCATTCGAGGTGACCAGATCATCAATGTTTTGGATCAACTTCCCATGTTTCAAGGGTTTGTTGTTAGCACATAACATGCCTCTGGTTTTCCAATTAACCAGGTGCTCCACGAACCCGTTCCGTACATAATCCGAATCTGTGATTATGACCAGTTCGTGGAGTTGATGCTGGACAGCAGTGAGGATGGCCTGATGCACAGCCATCAATTCTGCCACCTGACTACTTCGGGGACCAATTTTGTATCCAGCGGAGGGTTCTGGGGACTCATTCACCCATGCATTCCCTACGCCAGCCACCAGTTCTTTCTCCCCGTTGTTGTCAACATGGTAAGAGCATCCATCCACATACACAGTGGGCATTCCCTCACACTTGTCTTCTTCAAAGACTTTGTGGGGGGAATTAAGGTATGCCTCCATGTTGTCCTTTATTTTTAGACTTTCGTCCTCGAGACAGTTTTCTCTGGCACAATCATGCAAGTCAGCCAGACCTTGCGCGAGGGGACTCTTCTTGTTTTGGCCATATCTGACCTCCACAGGAAAGCCTTGCATTGACAGAATCCAGGAAGTAATTCGGGAATTACTCACATTTCCGGCCCGGATTCTGTCACTTTGGAGATATTGCAGAGGCTGGTGTGGAGTCTCCACTATGATGTGTTCCCCCTGGATAAACGGGCGGTAATTCTTCAATGCCCACACCGTTGCCAGGAGTGCCTTCTCACAATCGTTGAATTTTTCCTCCACAGAGGATAAAGTTTTGCTCGCATAGGAGATTACTTTATTGACCTTGTCATGCTTTTGGTATAATACTGCCGTCAAGCACGTATTAGAGAACCCCGTCTCCAGGAAGAACTCCTTGTTTCTGACAGGGTAAGCTAGGCAAGGCGCTTGTGAGAGGCTTCTCTTGAGTTGTTTTACTGCCTCGGCTTGTTCTGGACCCCATTCCCACTTGACCCCCCCTTTCAGGAGATGAATCAGGGGTCTGGTGATCTCTGCGTAGCCCTCAATGAACTTTCTGCTGTAATTAGTCAGTCCAAGGAGGCTCCTTAGTTCCCGCAGAGTTGTGGGGTCTTTCAGTTTCTGAAGTGCTTCCACCTTCTTTTCCTGGGGACAGAGACCCTGAGGAGTAATCTCATGCCCCAAGAAATTAACACGGGTTCTACACCACTCTGCTTTCTGAAAGGAAAGTTTTGCTCCGGCGGCCCTCAACTGGGTCAGAACATAACGGATCTCCGCTATGTGTTCCTCCACAGATGAACTTTTAATGAGGACATCATCTACATAAGCCAGGTTACCCCTCGCACCCAGGTCGGGCATGGCCTTATGTAGGAAAATGTTGAATTCATTGCCGGAGTTGAGGTATCCGAAGGGAGTCCGGGTCCATGTGTACTGCTGGCCCCCAAAGGTGAAAGCCAGTTTGTATTGGTCCTCCCTACTGACAGGCACGGTCCAGTACCCATTGGTCAGGTCTATTGCAGTGAATACCTGTGACCCCTGGATCTGGGCCAGCCCTTGGTCAATGTAGGGCAGTGGCAATCGGGAAGTATGGACCCGTTTGTTGAGCTCCCTGAGGTCGGCGCAGAGTCTCCACTGGCCGTTTGGCTTCAATATTCCCAGCACCGGATTATTGAAGGTGCTGTGGACTGGACGGATTATTCCCCGGGACTCAAGGTTCTTAATTATTTCAGTAAGGGACTCCATTGATGCGAGAGGCAAGCGATATTGCTTCATAAACACAGGAGTCATGCCAGGGTCCGTGGGGATTGTTGTTGTGTGGATGTCGGTGCGGCCACAGTCATATGAGTCTACCGCAAAGAGATCTTGGAAATCCAAAAAAACTTGTTTCAACTTTTGCTTTTGTTCCAGAGCCACACAGGCATCAGCTAGGTTGACTCTCTCTTCCACCATCTGCCTGAAGCCTGGAAAGACTTCTGGTTTGGCTATCTCCGCAGCCTCCTCCAGCTGGGTGGAGAAGTCCCTGGTCAGAGTGCTGATTTGGACTGGAGGCTTCAGGTGGGAAAGGCAGCCCTCATGGACCTGGAAAATCACCTCATCCCTCCTGAAGTCACACGTCACATCTTCCTTACCATAAGGGCAGGAAGTGTACACCAGGAAGTTCCCCCCATGCCGGGTAAAGATCCTGTCTGGTGTTGCGTTGTCATCACTGTCACTGTCACTGTAAAAACAGTCCTTGGGGATTGGTCCTAACAGTTCATTTCCAAGATCAATGGAGAAATGTCGGTCATCAACCGCCATTCCAATAATGGTGCCTGCGGCTAGAGTAATACTCTTTAAGTCGCTGTTATCCACCTCTATTGGAATGGTGTCATGTTCTATGTTGACTAATGGCGTTGGGTTTGCCCCCAACCCTTGCTGTTGGAGAGAGGCATTTAGATGTATGTAAGCATCAGGGTTTTTCAAATGTTGTCCTCTTTTAACTTTCACTTCCAGGGAGAATTGTCGGGTCCTTTCTGGGATGGTGACTTCCTCTTTAATCTGAATTTCAACTGCATAAGGTAGCAATTGAGCTGACCTAAATGCTTTTTCTGGATCATCAAAGCCCATGGGATTATCCGCTAATCGGGACCAAGCTTTGAAGTTTATTAGGTCCAAACTAATGGCAAAGCGATTGAGAATGTCAATGCCTAAGTAAAAGGCGGCAGGGACATCTCGCACGACCCAACAATTGTGGACTATGCTCTTGTTGCCAATGGAGATTTTGAGCATACACCTGCTTGGCAGGAGATGTTTGGAATTAGGCGCTTCCAGGTCCATTTCCCATTTGTCTATCAGTTTGAATGTGGGAATGGCTGGATCTTTTGGGAGTTGGCGGAACATGGCTTCGCTGATGAAGCTCTTACCATTGTTCACACACACTCGAGCGAGAACAGAGTCCTTCCCATCATTTAACTGAACAGGGATGAACAACTGCTCCCCAATTTGCTTAATATCAGCCAGGCTTTGAGCTGATTTCACATCTTTCTGGACTATAGGAGTGGGAGTTTCTGATTGTGGATTAGTATAGAATTTCAGAGTGTTTCCTTCCAGCGTGGAATACCACCTTAAACTGGAAGGAAGGTTGATTTTCAGAAATAGAGAGGACCCCCCATCACCAGTCTGTTGTCCTACTGCTATTACTGTCACGTCTGGAATTTGGTTGTTCTGGAAGTGAAATTCTACTTGGTCAGATTTTTGTTCAACCATGTGGCAGGTGCCGTTTAAACTAACATGGTTGACACTCTGTTTTAATTTTATTGGTCGGCTAGTCTGGGTCCAGAGGACCTTGTTTACGCAATCTATTAGGGGTGACAACCTTCTCAGGAGGTCATTCCCTAGTAAACAAGGGGTGCCCTCTGGGGTCACAACTATGACCGGGTGTTTCAACTTATGTCGCCCAATTTTAATGTCCAAATCTGCCGTTCCCTCGACGGGAATTTCCTTCCCGTCAAAGTTCTGCAGTTGTCCAGGAAGAGAGGTGAGAGGAATTTGGTAATTCTCTCCCCTTCCTGCATTCAGTTCATCAAAGGCCCTTCTGGACAGAAGGGTAGCTTGAGATCCAGTGTCCACCAGTGCCAAAATTGTACCCTGTCCCTGTACTTGTACCGGGGCATAATATCTTCCCTCCTTCTCCTCAAGGGGGCACAGATAATGTACATTTTTGGACAACTGGTGGGCTAATTTTCTGGTTTTGGACATCGCTAGCGAAGAGATTTGGGCAGAATTCTGTGGAGAGCCTTGGGAATCTGAAAGAAAAATTTGGCAACTGGAGATCAGAGCCATTGTGGGTTCCCCTGGCTCCGGTTCTGGGCCGCCCCCCCCCTTTTTGGAGGCAGTCACCAGGATGGGTTTGAACCAGGGGATTTTCTTGCTGTTGGTTCTGGGATGAGATGGTGGGCGGCGGTAGCTCAGTCTGCACATCTCCCCAGTCTGGATTTGCATCCCTAGGGACCCATTTTTCTTTGGGAGGAGTTCCCCCCTCTCTGAAGGAGAAGATCCTTTTCCCAGGATCCTCTGAGGATCCCTCTCCCTCAAATTGGAAGATCTGTACCTCCTCCTCAAACTGAGTCTGTTTGGGTCTTTTGTTTCTCCTACCCCCCCTCTGCTCCTTAGGAGGCAGACTTTCAGGGGCAAGAGATTTTGTTTCCGGTTCCTGGGTTTCCAGGGGCTGTTTACAAGTGAGGAAGGAAGCTTCCTCCAAGGCTTTACACCCCCCTTCCCTTTGTGCCTCCTCCCTGGGAACCGGTGAGTTATCGGGGTGCTGCCCCCGTCATTGTTCTGGGGCACCAGGTCCAGAATTGGGTGCATTCTGTGCCGGAATGCCGATCTGAGGGTTCTGCTGAGCCCTCAGTATGTGACCCAGATCCCGTGCCATGTTTTGAACCTGGCGCTCTAACTGGGAAACCCGCTCAGGCTGATACGGGGCCCTGTTTTCTCCCCTGGGCTGATCCCGGGAAGGGTAGCTGTCCCTCCTCTGGTAATACCCCGGGTTGGGAAGATTTGGGTACCCCTCCACCCTTGGCCTCCCCTCTCCCGGATTAGCTTGTCTGGGCTCAGGGAATTGGGGAAAGAAGGCTGGAGGATTTTGGGGTTGGAAATTGGGTGGATACCTGGGGAAAAAGTTCTGCCCAGGATTTGGAGAATTTCTGCCCTCCGGTGGGAAGTTAGGAGGAAAGTTCCCTGGGTTAGGGTCTTGGCTGGATCTCCCCCCTTGGGCTGGAGGAGTCCACACATAACCCAGGATGGGTCTGTTTCCCTTGTACCGGGGGCTTACATAATCAGGAGAGCGAGGGACCCCATTTGTGGGGCTGCCTCCCTGGCTCCCTGTCTGTGACTGGCCCGAGGACCTTCTGGGCCTAGCATTATTAGGTGCAGGTAGGTTTTTAGGCCCCCCCATCTCCAAATCCAAAACGGGGGTGACCTTTACCTCTGCCACCTTGGCAGCAGCAGGTGTGCTGTTGGCTTTGGGGTTTTTCTGGGCATTACTTTTGCTATCTACCGGTTTCTGCACCTCATAGATCCGGGTAGCCTGTTCAATGACCCAGTCTAAAGATCTTTTCTCGTGAAAATCCCTCACGAGCTGGGTCATTATGTATTTGGGCAAGGCATGAAAAAATGTATTGATGAATTCTCTACTGTCTGTGCGCACCCTTCTGGTGGTCTGCGCAAAAGCACGTTTCAGTTCTTGCACAAATTCTTGTGGGGCCTGATCCTCCCCACATTGCAAATTGTAGGCTGCCTTGCGAGCCTCTTGAGGATTTCTATGAATGGAAAAATGTTTCAAGATGGCCGCCTTATAGGTGGACCATCTTAAATGATTTTGGTCCACCAGCCCCGCAAAGAAACTGGTCCACTTTACATATTGAATACAGCTTTGGCTGTCCTTCAAATGGAAAGTCTCCATCATTTGCTCAAACAACTCTAAGTGCTCCCAAACAGAATACTTAGCGTTCTTATGGTAAGGCGTGATGACGCTCCTGATCGCCTTAATCTGCGTTAAGGGGTCCTTAAGCAAGGCCCTTTTTGCCTTACTGGCCCTTTTGGTTCGGGTAGCCCTGGTCCATTCATCCTCTGACTCAGAGGCACTGCTCCCAGAGGTTCCCGTCAGATCTTCCAGGTTTTCCCGGATTCTGCGAGCCTGGGAATGGCTGGCAGAATGTGGGGACCTGGTCTCCTGTTTCCTGTGGTGCTCAGAGGAGTCCTCAGATCCCTCCTTGCTGCCAGGATTTGCTGGGTACCCCCCCCCACTGACCTAACTGGGCAGAGGTTTTCAGGATGCCCTTAAGGGGCCTACTCTCCTGGGGTTCCCCATTAAATTGCACTGTGCTGGGGTGCCCATAGCCGGATGCCCGCCCCTCCATTCCTGGGTGGTACTGGCCTATGAGCCCCATGCTTCTGGCTGGATAGTAATCTGCCATCCCTGTGGCCCTGTGCTCATGTGCGCCAGGGGACATGGGGGTGGCAGAGTCCAGGGACCGAGAGAGATAAAGGCCTCTGGTACTAGGGCTCCTGGGGTTATGCTCAGGAGTTTCTCTTTCCCAGCGAACCTCATCTCTATCCGCCCCTGCTCCCTGTTGCAATGCAAGAGCCTGCACCTTCAGTTCCTCAGTTAAGGCCTTACTAGACTCTATCAGTCTCTCCTGCATCGCTACCTGTTGTTGGAGTCTATCATTGCGCTGGCAGAGAGCCTCATTCTCTCTCTGTGTTTCCTGATTGGTCCTGGAGCACTGGGCCAGTCTTTGCTGCAGGAGGGTTACCTCCTGAGCTGTGTCCCTATTGGCCTGCTCCTTTCTTGCTAGAGCATCCTCCACCCTCCTGGTGTGCTCTAACAAGTTCTGGTGTTCTTTTTGGAGGTCACCCAGTCCCTGGTGGGCCAGCTGATTTTCTTCCATTTTTCTTTTTAAATGGCAGACTTCCTGGCCTAAGGCGTCTCTTTCCTGACTAAGAGCCTGCATTTGTGCCGCCAGGTCGTCCCTCTGCCTTTGAAAGGCACCAGCTTTCTGGCGTTCTTCATCAAACTCTGCCTGGGTATCCAGGTCTTTCGAAATCAGCTTGTTGCTCTCTGCCTTCACTCTATCTAGATGACTTTGCAGGGTGGCTACCTGCTCCGTGCATGCCCTGTTAAAGTCTAATTGTTGCTCCAGCTTTTTCTGGCTCTGCAGTAAGGAGTCCAAACTGTCTCAGTGCTCCTTCTGCAGGGCCAGAAATCTAGTATCCTGGTCAGCCTTTTCCTGTTGCAGTATATCCATGTCCTCTTTTATTTTAATGATATACTGCCTACTGTCATTTTCTGACTCCTGGCTCCTGAGCAGCCTCTGCTCAGAATAGTCCAGCTCAGATTGGGCCTTCTGTAATGCCAGCAGTTGCCTACTCGCCAGATCTTGGCCTTCAGCACATTTGTCCTGCATGGCTCCCATATGTAAATATAAATATGCCGCTACCCTGGCAATCTTGTTGTGCTCATCCTTGGCCTTAGAGGACATATATAGTTCACTCAGGGCCACATGTAAGGGACCCTGGTCTCTCCATATATCTGACCCTGTTTCCGTGATTTGGGGTGTGATGGCCTGCAACCAGACTGTTTGGTCCTGGTGAGTCCACTCACCTCTCACAAATAACTTATGTAAGAAGTGCTCTCTGGCTATTTTCATGTCTACTAAGGCCGTCATTCTAGAGATTGGTCTCTGTCCTGACTTACAGAAGTTTGTATTTTATTTTTGCAAAACAGACCTTTTTCTTAGAGCGTTCCTTTGAGAAGTGCTTTACAGCGTAACACAGCGTGGTGATCCGACCGGATATGTGTATCTGGTCAACTGGCACGCTGTATTAATCTGCACAAATGGTAGATCTAACCCAAACGTCCGGCATGAGCCCCCAATTTGTAAGAGGATTCAATTCAACACTACAGCTAAATCAACGCCTAGTCTATAATACTGAATGAAAACCCTTATTGATATATCTTTATGTCCAGTTCATGCGTTCTGGATGACTACCCCTATATAACACCCCTCTCTCAGAATCCCCCTGAACCCACTGAGCCAAGAAGTAGTTCTGTTTTGCAAGTTAAAAGGTTTAATTGATAATTTAAACAATATATATATATCACGCTTTATAATAAATTAATAATTGAATAGCACACTTAATCTGATATGATAAAGATTAACAACGGAGAATCTGGCACTAGCACACTTCTTTATAATCACTAAGGAGTTGACATGAAATGGATAAGATAGCAACAATACTTTTATGGTTTCAAATGAATGCAATGTGGAATGAAATGCAGTACAGAAAATAACTTGATAGGATTTCAGCAAAAACAATGTAATCACTTTCTTGTACAATTCACCCCCCCCCTTTTATGCAATGCAAGGAAATGGAGGGAAGGCACACAGTTCTCAGAAATGCAATTAAATGTGATTCAGTTCACCCCAGCAACTTAGACTACAGAAGTTGAAAACACAGGCCCAAATGCTTTTAAATGTGCTGGAAATGAAGAAAAAATATGCTAAAATGCTTTTAATTCCCTCTAGGAGGTTCAGGGTGAGTGAAATCAAGTTAATATTAGTCCAGGCTCACACTAGCAATGATGCAGGGATGGTTTTTATGAGGCAAACGAATTTCTTTCAGAGGAAAGCAAAAGCAGCTATCTTTTTGCAAGTGGAGAAATTTTCAAATCACGGTAAAATTCAGAGGAACTACAAGGGCTAGCAATATCGTATTGGGGTCCTAGGAGAGCCTAGGATCTCAGCTTCCGGATGAAAGTTACTGCAAGTCTCTAGCACAAACGGTCACGGAGATATGAGCGATTAAATAAAGGTCGTTTTTCAGATTTGAAATTTTAAAGTTCAAAAAGACAAGTGCAGCTTGCAACTAGAAAATGACAGGTGACAACTTTGCAAATGACAGGTGACAGTTAGGAGACAGTTCTACTTAGATTAAACTAGATTGAATTATATTATTTTAACTAGGAGATTGGTTCTGCACAGTTTTCTAGGTACTCACACTATATTCTTGAGTGAAATGGACCTCGCCACGGATCTGGTCAGGTTTTAAACTGGACTCTGGTCTCTGCACTTCACAGTGATCTGGGTCAGCTCTCTCTCTGGATTCTGAAGATTGATGGATTTAAAGTCTGGATCTTTCTGCACAGCTTTCTCTGGAGATTGATGGAGGTAAAGTATGGATTTTCCTGGCAGAGCTTCCAGCTGCAAATGGATTTGAAGGTCTCCACCTAAGTTTCAGTGGTCCATTTATATGTTCTGCAAGTGGGTGTGTGTGTTGGTCATAACTAAACTTGCCCCTCTCACTTGTCATTGGTCCAGCTTTCATTTCTCCCCTGATTGGGGGAGCTAAGTTGTGTCAGAGTGATGTCAGCCATTTATGATCTCTTGAAAAAACTCCCCTGTCATCTGTGCACCCAAATCTATATCTGATCAAAATACATATTTCACAGTTACACAGTTGTTTGAAATTACATACCCATGTCACATATCACATGAGGTATACTCTGTCCCAAATCTGCTGTTTCTAAGAGCTTGCATTCAAAAATGGCACTTTTAGCACTTTTTAATGTGCTAAACAACATTGGATCTTCATTAAATTTTATACAACTGTTCCTCACATATCTACCCACATACCAATGCATTTTCGTTTGTCTAGCTGAAACAGGGAGTCTGTAATATTAATAAACAGCAGGGTTTTGTCCCAGAATATCCCACAATTTGGAGTTTGGGCTTGAATTAAAGGTACATTTTTTAAATTAAGTCTCTCAAAGTTATACATTTCTGTCATTTGATTACAAAGAGTTATCAGTGTTTTTGTAAAATATATATTTTACTTTCAATTCAGTCCTCAGAGTGTTGGAGTCCGCCTCCAAGACTTGGGTGGGTCAGTCACATGCATCCTCTGGCAGGCAGACCTTTGTTGACAGTAAAACAGTAAAAATCAACATATTCCTTTCAGAGGAAAGGGTCCTTTGTGTGGTGTCTGGCAAGCTGACATCAGGAGGCCAGGGAGCCACTTTGCATTTAATTAACAGAACCCTGTGATTTCCTGGCTCCTTGTGTTGAGTTCTGAAGTGTCAAGAGTTCTCAGGACAGGCAACCCCTTTGAACTTTTAATGACATGAGACCCCTTTCTTTGCACTTAGACAGTTTTGCAAGACAGCTCTCCTGTCAGAGTTTAGACCGCTAGTGCCGCCTTGAGGATTTTGTTGGTACTGCATGCAATTTTGGGATCTTTCTTGGATTAATGCATTCTAAACAGGAATGGTTCTTACATGGTAGTAAATCCTTGCTTAACATTGTTTTGATGGGGCTCCTTACAGTAAGATGGTTATGTGGAACCCCACAAAAAGGGTTGAATCTTTAAAGTGGTCCAATGAGTCATGATTTCAGCAACTTTTTGACATCAGTAACGGTGGATTTTGTTAACAAAGACCTTTCTTTACACTGGTGGGTGGCAAGTTAGGTAACCATTTTGGTGTGCGCACAACTGCGCAGCTCTCCTGGATTCTGGGATGAAATGATGGGCGGCGACAGCGCATCCCCATCTTTACCCACTCCAATGATTTATTTTTGTTCTGGGGTAAAATGATGGGCAGCGACAGCTTAATCCCCACATTCACCCCGTCTAATGATTCCACATGGGTCAAAACCCTCCACAAACCCACCCGCCCGACTGCGCTTTGACTTGAGTCGAGGGGGAGTCGGTTGCAAGGGAGGTTTTGAACCCTGGCTCTGGTATGTCCACATTATCTTCTTCCAATTCTGTAGATGGCACAGTTCAGCATCTTCCTCTCCATCCGGTACTGATCGATGGGTTCGCCTCGTCGGTCCTGATGGGAAGATTGGGCGGTACCCCGGGCCCGTTGCGTCTCTGCTCCCGGTCTCCGGATCGTCGTCCTTGGCCCGTCTCCCGGTTTTCTTTCTCCTAGGACGACAAAGGAAGAGCGGCAATACCTATTCAGGGACATTTCTTCCACCACTGTTGAGATAGTGGGGCAGCATATGCATTTCATCATAACGAAACATTACATTCTTATTTTGAAAAAAAAACAGTATAACTAAGAGACAGTTTCATGCAAATCACAATATTTTAGAGACTAGATGTGGTATGTTTTATGATTGGAACTGAATTAGTCTGAGACAATACCCGCTAGGATTCCAGAGGATTCCTCCAGTTGTTGCAGAGTGTGCCTGGGATGGCAACATTTCAACTGGTTTATGTGGACCCACTTGTCTTCCCCCTCTGCCGAAGGACCTTTGGGGATGTGGATTTTGTAGGCCACAGGGGAGATCTTGTCGATGATCTCAAAGGGTCCCTTCCATGTAGGCAAAAATTTGCGCTGCTTTGCCTGGTTTCTTTGGAATTTGTATAAATAGACCCGGTCCCCCACCTGATATTCCTTCCTGGAAGTCTTCCGGTCATAGTGGGTCTTCATGCTATCAGCCGATCTTTCTAGATTCCGCTGAGCGTAAGCAAAAGCATGTTGGAGGTGTTTCCTTAAATTCTCCACATACTCATGAGTAGTGGAGGCATTTATCAGTGTCTGCTCTTGGGTCCTGTAGAGAAAATGCTGAGGAAGCACCATCTTGCGTCCAGTCATCAACTCAAATGGTGACATTTTGGTTGCAGATGAAGGGGTAGATCTGATGGCCATTAGGACCAGAGGTAATCGGATATCCCAACTTGGCCCAGAATCTGCCACAAACTTCTTTAACATGCTCACAATGGTTCGGTTATATCTCTCTACTGCCCCAGAAGAAGCTGGCCGGTAAGCAATGTGTAGCTTTCTCTTGACCCCCAGTATCTCCCACATCTTTGTCATTACTTCACTGGTGAAGTGGCTACCTCTGTCTGACCCAATCCTTTGAGGTAGGCCGAAACGGGAAAAGATGTGGTTAATCATCAGGGCAGCTGCGGTTTCTGCCTTGCAATTTGGGGCTGGGAGACATTCCACCCACTTGGTAAACAAGCATGTCACAGTCAACATGTACTTATTCCCCCTCGCGGAGCGAATCACGGGGCCTACAAAGTCGATTTGTAAATCTGACCATGGCAGTGTCATCCCCCTCTTTTGGAGAGGTGCACGATGCGTGAGGGATGATGGCTGAAATTGTGCACACACAAGACACCCCTTCAAGTATTGGTCGAGGTCCTGCCCCATGTGTGGCCAGTATGCAACCTCTCTTAAGATTTCCAATGTTGTGTGAAACCCCCTATGACCGGCAGTAGCCGCATCATGGGCGTGACTTAACATCAGGCTTCGGAATGAGGTAGGAACCACCCACTGGTCATGGCCAGCTTTGGATTTCCTTACCAACAAACCGTCTTGGATCCGGAACATTTTTGGACATTTCATCAACACTCTTAGGTCCTCTTTCCCAATGTAATCGGTATCCATCAGGGGAAAGTTCTCAGGGTCCTCAAGGTGTTGGTAAAATTTACCAATTATTGGATCCCCCTTCTGAGCGGTAATCAAATCAGCATCAGGGGTCTCCTTACTCCATTGTGCAATTGAAAGGTCGTTGTGAGCATTTGTCTGGGACCTAGTGATAGCAGTGACCTGGATTTCCCCCAACAGGGACTCAATCTCAATTAGATCCCCTTGGATGGCCCCGGTTTTGGCCAGCTGATCAGCTAAGTCATTTCCAGTTTTGTCTGGTCCCTCTACTTTGGAATGACCCTTGATCTTTTTCCAATAGATGGTCATCTCATTCGAGGTGACCAGATCATCAATGTTTTGGATCAACTTCCCATGTTTCAAGGGTTTGTTGTTAGCACATAACATGCCTCTGGTTTTCCAATTAACCAGGTGCTCCACGAACCCGTTCCGTACATAATCCGAATCTGTGATTATGACCAGTTCGTGGAGTTGATGCTGGACAGCAGTGAGGATGGCCTGATGCACAGCCATCAATTCTGCCACCTGACTACTTCGGGGACCAATTTTGTATCCAGCGGAGGGTTCTGGGGACTCATTCACCCATGCATTCCCTACGCCAGCCACCAGTTCTTTCTCCCCGTTGTTGTCAACATGGTAAGAGCATCCATCCACATACACAGTGGGCATTCCCTCACACTTGTCTTCTTCAAAGACTTTGTGGGGGGAATTAAGGTATGCCTCCATGTTGTCCTTTATTTTTAGACTTTCGTCCTCGAGACAGTTTTCTCTGGCACAATCATGCAAGTCAGCCAGACCTTGCGCGAGGGGACTCTTCTTGTTTTGGCCATATCTGACCTCCACAGGAAAGCCTTGCATTGACAGAATCCAGGAAGTAATTCGGGAATTACTCACATTTCCGGCCCGGATTCTGTCACTTTGGAGATATTGCAGAGGCTGGTGTGGAGTCTCCACTATGATGTGTTCCCCCTGGATAAACGGGCGGTAATTCTTCAATGCCCACACCGTTGCCAGGAGTGCCTTCTCACAATCGTTGAATTTTTCCTCCACAGAGGATAAAGTTTTGCTCGCATAGGAGATTACGTTATTGACCTTGTCATGCTTTTGGTATAATACTGCCGTCAAGCACGTATTAGAGAACCCCGTCTCCAGGAAGAACTTGTTTCTGACAGGGTAAGCTAGGCAAGGCGCTTGTGAGAGGCTTCTCTTGAGTTGTTTTACTGCCTCGGCTTGTTCTGGACCCCATTCCCACTTGACCCCCCCTTTCAGGAGATGAATCAGGGGTCTGGTGATCTCTGCGTAGCCCTCAATGAACTTTCTGCTGTAATTAGTCAGTCCAAGGAGGCTCGTTAGTTCCCGCAGAGTTGTGGGGTCTTTCAGTTTCTGAAGTGCTTCCACCTTCTTTTCCTGGGGACAGAGACTCTGAGGAGTAATCTCATGCCCCAAGAGATTAACACGGGTTCTACACCACTCTGCTTTCTGAAAGGAAAGTTTTGCTCCGGCGGCCCTCAACTGGGTCAGAACATAACGGATCTCCGCTATGTGTTCCTCCACAGATGAACTTTTAATGAGGACATCATCTACATAAGCCAGGTTACCCCTCGCACCCAGGTCGGGCATGGCCTTATGTAGGAAAATGTTGAATTCATTGCCGGAGTTGAGGTATCCGAAGGGAGTCCGGGTCCATGTGTACTGCTGGCCCCCAAAGGTGAAAGCCAGTTTGTATTGGTCCTCCCTACTGACAGGCACGGTCCAGTACCCATTGGTCAGGTCTATTGCAGTGAATACCTGTGACCCCTGGATCTGGGCCAGCCCTTGGTCAATGTAGGGCAGTGGCCATCGGGAAGTATGGACCCGTTTGTTGAGCTCCCTGAGGTCGGCGCAGAGTCTCCACTGGCCGTTTGGCTTCAATATTCCCAGCACCGGATTATTGAAGGTGCTGTGGACTGGACGGATTATTCCCCGGGACTCAAGGTTCTTAATTATTTCAGTAAGGGACTCCATTGATGCGAGAGGCAAGCGATGTTGCTTCACAAACACAGGAGTCATGCCAGGGTCCGTGGGGATTGTTGTTGTGTGGATGTCGGTGCGGCCACAGTCATATGAGTCTACCGCAAAGAGATCTTGGAAATCCAAGAAAACTTGTTTCAACTTTTGCTTTTGTTCCAGAGCCACACAGGCATCAGCTAGGTTGACTCTCTCTTCCACCATCTGCCTGAAGCCTGGAAAGACTTCTGGTTTGGCTATCTCCGCAGCCTCCTCCAGCTGGGTGGAGAAGTCCCTGGTCAGAGTGCTGATTTGGACTGGAGGCTTCAGGTGGGAAAGGCAGCCCTCATGGACCTGGAAAATCACCTCATCCCTCCTGAAGTCACACGTCACATCTTCCTTACCATAAGGGCAGGAAGTGTACACCAGGAAGTTCCCCCCATGCCGGGTAAAGATCCTGTCTGGTGTTGCGTTGTCATCACTGTCACTGTCACTGTAAAAACAGTCCTTGGGGATTGGTCCTAACAGTTCATTTCCAAGATCAATGGAGAAATGTCGGTCATCAACCGCCATTCCAATAATGGTACCTGCGGCTAGAGTAATACTCTTTAAGTCGCTGTTATCCACCTCTATTGGAATGGTGTCATGTTCTATGTTGACTAATGGCGTTGGGTTTACCCCCAACCCTTGCTGTTGGAGAGAGGCATTTAGATGTATGTAAGCATCAGGGTTTTTCAAATGTTGTCCTCTTTTAACTTTCACTTCCAGGGAGAATTGTCGGGTCCTTTCTGGGATGGTGACTTCCTCTTTAATCTGAATTTCAACTGCATAAGGTAGCAATTGAGCTGACCTAAATGCTTTTTCTGGATCATCAAAGCCCATGGGATTATCCACTAATCGGGACCAAGCTTTGAAGTTTATTAGGTCCAAACTAATGGCAAAGCGATTGAGAATGTCACTGCCTAAGTAAAAGGCGGCAGGGACGTCTCGCACGACCCAACAATTGTGGACTATGCTCTTGTTGCCAATGGAGATTTTGAGCATACACCTGCTTGGCAGGAGATGTTTGGAATTAGGCGCTTCCAGGTCCATTTCCCATTTGTCTATCAGTTTGAATGTGGGAATGGCTGGATCTTTTGGGAGTTGGCGGAACATGGCTTCGCTGATGAAGCTCTTACCGTTGTTCACAAACACTCGAGCGAGAACAGAGTCCTTCCCATCATTTAACTGAACAGGGATGAACAACTGCTCCCCAATTTGCTGAATATCAGCCAGGCTTTGAGCTGATTTCACATCTTTCTGGACTATAGGAGTGGGAGTTTCTGATTGTGGATTAGTATAGAATTTCAGAGTGTTTCCTTCCAGCGTGGAATACCACCTTAAACTGGAAGGAAGGTTGATTTTCAGAAATAGAGAGGACCCCCCATCACCAGTCTGTTGTCCTACTGCTATTACTGTCACGTCTGGAATTTGGTTGTTCTGGAAGTGAAATTCTACTTGGTCAGATTTTTGTTCAACCATGTGGCAGGTGCCATTTAAACTAACATGGTTGACACTCTGTTTTAATTTTATTGGTCGGCTAGTCTGGGTCCAGAGGACCTTGTTTACGCAATCTATTAGGGGTGACAACCTTCTCAGGAGGTCATTCCCTAGTAAACAAGGGGTGCCCTCTGGGGTCACAACTATGACCGGGTGTTTCAACTTATGTCGCCCAATTTTAATGTCCAAATCTGCCGTCCCCTTGACGGGAATTTCCTTCCCGTCAAAGTTCTGTAGTTGTCCAGGAAGAGAGGTGAGAGGAATTTGGTAATTCTCTCCCCTTCCTGCATTCAGTTCATCAAAGGCCCTTCTGGACAGAAGGGTAGCTTGAGATCCAGTGTCCACCAGTGCCAAAATTGTACCCTGTCCCTGTACTTGTACCGGGGCATAATATCTTCCCTCCTTCTCCTCAAGGGGGCACAGATAATGTACATTTTTGGACAACTGGTGGGCTAATTTTCTGGTTTTGGACATCGCTAGCGAAGAGATTTGGGCAGAATTCTGTGGAGAGCCTTGGGAATCTGAAAGAAAAATTTGGCAACTGGAGATCAGAGCCATTGTGGGTTCCCCTGGCTCCGGTTCTGGGCCGCCCCCCCCTTTTTGGAGGCAGTCACCAGGATGGGTTTGAACCAGGGGATTTTCTTGCTGTTGGTTCTGGGATGAGATGGTGGGCGGCGGTAGCTCAGTCTGCACATCTCCCCAGTCTGGATTTGCATCCCTAGGGACCCATTTTTCTTTGGGAGGAGTTCCCCCCTCTCTGAAGGAGAAGATCCTTTTCCCAGGATCCTCTGAGGATCCCTCTCCCTCAAATTGGAAGATCTGTACCTCCTCCTCAAACTGAGTCTGTTTGGGTCTTTTGTTTCTCCTACCCCCCCTCTGCTCCTTAGGAGGCAGACTTTCAGGGGCAAGAGATTTTGTTTCCGGTTCCTGGGTTTCCAGGGGCTGTTTACAAGTGAGGAAGGAAGCTTCCTCCAAGGCTTTACACCCCCCTTCCCTTTGTGCCTCCTCCCTGGGAACCGGTGAGTTATCGGGGTGCTGCCCCCGTCATTGTTCTGGGGCACCAGGTCCAGAATTGGGTGCATTCTGCGCCGGCATGCCGATCTGAGGGTTCTGCTGAGCCCTCAGTATGTGACCCAGATCCCGCGCCATGTTTTGAACCTGGCGCTCTAACTGGGAAACCCGCTCAGGCTGATACGGGGCCCTGTTTTCTCCCCTGGGCTGATCCCGGGAAGGGTAGCTGTCCCTCCTCTGGTAATACCCCGGGTTGGGAAGATTTGGGTACCCCTCCACCCTTGGCCTCCCCTCTCCCGGATTAGCTTGTCTGGGCTCAGGGAATTGGGGAAAGAAGGCTGGAGGATTTTGGGGTTGGAAATTGGGTGGATACCTGGGGAAAAAGTTCTGCCCAGGATTTGGAGAATTTCTGCCCTCCGGTGGGAAGTTAGGAGGAAAGTTCCCTGGGTTAGGGTCTTGGCTGGATCTCCCCCCTTGGGCTGGAGGAGTCCACACATAACCCAGGATGGGTCTGTTTCCCTTGTACCGGGGGCTTACATAATCAGGAGAGCGAGGGACCCCATTTGTGGGGCTGCCTCCCTGGCTCCCTGTCTGTGACTGGCCCGAGGACCTTCTGGGCCTAGCATTATTAGGTGCAGGTAGGTTTTTAGGCCCCCCATCTCCAAATCCAAAACGGGGGTGACCTTTACCTCTGCCACCTTGGCAGCAGCAGGTGTGCTGTTGGCTTTGGGGTTTTTCTGGGCATTACTTTTGCTATCTACCGGTTTCTGCACCTCATAGATCCGGGTAGCCTGTTCAATGACCCAGTCTAAAG
Source organism: Ambystoma mexicanum (assembly GCF_040938575.1). Taxonomy (NCBI): domain Eukaryota; kingdom Metazoa; phylum Chordata; class Amphibia; order Caudata; family Ambystomatidae; genus Ambystoma; species Ambystoma mexicanum. Next base: position 1,001,260,483 of record NC_090935.1, on the reverse strand, counting down.
ATCTTTTCTCGTGAAAATCCCTCACGAGCTGGGTCATTATGTATTTGGGCAAGGCATGAAAAAATGTATTGATGAATTCTCTACTGTCTGTGCGCACCCTTCTGGTGGTCTGCGCAAAAGCACGTTTCAGTTCTTGCACAAATTCTTGTGGGGCCTGATCCTCCCCACATTGCAAATTGTAGGCTGCCTTGCGAGCCTCTTGAGGATTTCTATGAATGGAAAAATGTTTCAAGATGGCCGCCTTATAGGTGGACCATCTTAAATGATTTTGGTCCACCAGCCCTGCAAAAAAACTGGAGTATTCCGGGGAGAAGGTCCACTTTACATATTGAATACAGCTTTGGCTGTCCTTCAAATGGAAAGTCTCCATCATTTGCTCAAACAACTCTAAGTGCTCCCAAACAGAATACTTAGCGTTCTTATGGTAAGGCGTGATGACGCTCCTGATCGCCTTAATCTGCTTTAAGGGGTCCTTAAGCAAGGCCCTTTTTGCCTTACTGGCCCTTTTGGTTCGGGTAACCCTGGTCCATTCATCCTCTGACTCAGAGGCACTGCTCCCAGAGGTTCCCGTCAGATCTTCCAGGTTTTCCCGGATTCTGCGAGCCTGGGAATGGCTGGCAGAATGTGGGGACCTGGTCTCCTGTTTCCTGTGGTGCTCAGAGGAGTCCTCAGATCCCTCCTTGCTGCCAGGATTTGCTGGGTACCCCCCCCACTGACCTAACTGGGCAGAGGTTTTCAGGATGCCCTTAAGGGGCCTACTCTCCTGGGGTTCCCCATTAAATTGCACTGTGCTGGGGTGCCCATAGCCGGATGCCCGCCCCTCCATTCCTGGGTGGTACTGGCCTATGAGCCCCATGCTTCTGGCTGGATAGTAATCTGCCATCCCTGTGGCCCTGTGCTCATGTGCGCCAGGGGACATGGGGGTGGCAGAGTCCAGGGACCGAGAGAGATAAAGGCCTCTGGTACTAGGGCTCCTGGGGTTATGCTCAGGAGTTTCTCTTTCCCAGCGAACCTCATCTCTATCCGCCCCTGCTCCCTGTTGCAATGCAAGAGCCTGCACCTTCAGTTCCTCAGTTAAGGCCTTACTAGACTCTATCAGTCTCTCCTGCATCGCTACCTGTTGTTGGAGTCTATCATTGCGCTGGCAGAGAGCCTCATTCTCTCTCTGTGTTTCCTGATTGGTCCTGGAGCACTGGGCCAGTCTTTGCTGCAGGAGGGTTACCTCCTGAGCTGTGTCCCTATTGGCCTGCTCCTTTCTTGCTAGAGCATCCTCCACCCTCCTGGTGTGCTCTAACAAGTTCTGGTGTTCTTTTTGGAGGTCACCCAGTCCCTGGTGGGCCAGCTGATTTTCTTCCATTTTTCTTTTTAAATGGCAGACTTCCTGGCCTAAGGCGTCTCTTTCCTGACTAAGAGCCTGCATTTGTGCCGCCAGGTCGTCCCTTTGCCTTTGGAAGGCACCAGCTTTCTGGCGCTCCTGGTCAAACTCTGCCTGGGTATCCAGGTCTTTCGAAATCAGCTTGTTGCTCTCTGCCTTCACTCTATCTAGATGACTTTGCAGGGTGGCTACCTGCTCCGTGCATGCCCTGTTAAAGTCTAATTGTTGCTCCAGCTTTTTTTGGCTCTGCAGTAAGGAGTCCAAACTGTCTCGGTGCTCCTTCTGCAGGGCCAGAAATCTAGTATCCTGGTCAGCCTTTTCCTGTTGCAGTATATCCATGTCCTCTTTTATTTTAATGATATACTGCCTACTGTCATTTTCTGACTCCTGGCTCCTGAGCAGCCTCTGCTCAGAATAGTCCAGCTCAGATTGGGCCTTCTGTAATGCCAGCAGTTGCCTACTCGCCAGATCTTGGCCTTCAGCACATTTGTCCTGCATGGCTCCCATATGTAAATATAAATATGCCGCTACCCTGGCAATCTTGTTGTGCTCATCCTTGGCCTTAGAGGACATATATAGTTCACTCAGAGCCACATGTAAGGGACCCTGGACTCTCCATATATCTGACCCTGTTTCCGTGATTTGGGGTGTGATGGCCTGCAACCAGACTGTTTGGTCCTGGTGAGTCCACTCACCTCTCACAAATAACTTATGTAAGAAGTGCTCTCTGGCTATTTTCATGTCTACTAAGGCCGTCATTCTAGAGATTGGTCTCTGTCCTGACTTACAGAAGTTTGTATTTTATTTTTGCAAAACAGACCTTTTTCTTAGAGCGTTCCTTTGAGAAGTGCTTTACAGCGTAACACAGCGTGGTGATCCGACCGGATATGTGTATCTGGTCAGGTGGCACGCTATATTAATCTGCACAAATGGTAGATCTAACCCAAACGTCCGGCACGAGCCCCCAATTTGTAAGAGGATTCAATTCAACACTACAGCTAAGTCAACGCCTAGTCTATAATACTGAATGAAAACCCTTATTGATATATCTTTATGTCCAGTTCATGCGTTCTGGATGACTACCCCTATATAACACCCCTCTCTCAGAATCCCCCTGACCCCACTGAGCCAAGAAGTAGTTCTGTTTTGCAAGTTAAAAGGTTTAATTGATAATTTAAACAATATATATATATCACGCTTTATAATAAATTAATAATTGAATAGCACACTTAATCTGATATGATAAAGATTAACAACGGAGAATCTGGCACTAGCACACTTCTTTATAATCACTAAGGAGTTGACATGAAATGGATAAGATAGCAACAATACTTTTATGGTTTCAAATGAATGCAATGTGGAATGAAATGCAGTACAGAAAATAACTTGATAGGATTTCAGCAAAAACAATGTAATCACTTTCTTGTACAATTCACCCCCCCCCCTTTTATGCAATGCAAGGAAATGGAGGGAAGGCACACAGTTCTCAGAAATGCAATTAAATGTGATTCAGTTCACCCCAGCAACTTAGACTACAGAAGTTGAAAACACAGGCCCAAATGCTTTTAAATGTGCTGGAAATGAAGAAAAAATATGCTAAAATGCTTTTAATTCCCTCTAGGAGGTTCAGGGTGAGTGAAATCAAGTTAATATTAGTCCAGGCTCACACTAGCAATGATGCAGGGATGGTTTTTATGAGGCAAACGAATTTCTTTCAGAGGAAAGCAAAAGCAGCTATCTTTTTGCAAGTGGAGAAATTTGCAAATCGCGGTAAAATTCGCGAATGCGTCTGGTGCGATTACAGAGGAACTACAAGGGCTAGCAATATCGTATTGGGGTCCTAGGAAAGCGTAGGATCTCAGCTTCCGGATGAAAGTTACTGCAAGTCTCTAGCACAAACGGTCACGGAGATATTAGCGATTAAATAAAGGTCGTTTTTCAGATTTGAAATTTTAAAGTTCAAAAAGACAAGTGCAGCTTGCAACTAGAAAATGACAGGTGACAGCTTTGCAAATGACAGGTGACAGTTAGGAGACAGTTCTACTTAGATTAAACTAGATTGAATTATATTATTTTAACTAGGAGATTGGTTCTGCACAGTTTTCTAGGTACTCACACTATATTCTTGAGTGAAATGGACCTCGCCACGGATCTGGTCAGGTTTTAAACTGGACTCTGGTCTCTGCACTTCACAGTGATCTGGGTCAGCTCTCTCTCTGGATTCTGAAGATTGATGGATTTAAAGTCTGGATCTTTCTGCACAGCTTTCTCTGGAGATTGATGGAGGTAAAGTATGGATTTTCCCGGCAGAGCTTCCAGCTGCAAATGGATTTGAAGGTCTCCACCTAAGTTTCAGTGGTCCATTTATATGTTCTGCAAGTGGGTGTGTGTGTTGGTCATAACTAAACTTGCCCCTCTCACTTGTCATTGGTCCAGCTTTCATTTCTCCCCTGATTGGGGGAGCTAAGTTGTGTCAGAGTGATGTCAGCCATTTATGATCTCTTGAAAAAACTCCCCTGTCATCTGTGCACCCAAATCTATATCTGATCAAAATACATATTTCACAGTTACACAGTTGTTTGAAATTACATACCCATGTCACATATCACATGAGGTATACTCTGTCCCAAATCTGCTGTTTCTAAGAGCTTGCATTCAAAAATGGCACTTTTAGCACTTTTTAATGTGCTAAACAACATTGGATCTTCATTAAATTTTATACAACTGTTCCTCACATATCTACCCACATACCAATGCATTTTCGTTTGTCTAGCTGAAACAGGGAGTCTGTAATATTAATAAACAGCAGGGTTTTGTCCCAGAATATCCCACAATTTGGAGTTTGGGCTTGAATTAAAGGTACATTTTTTAAATTAAGTCTCTCAAAGTTATACATTTCTGTCATTTGATTACAAAGAGTTATCAGTGTTTTTGTAAAATATATATTTTACTTTCAATTCAGTCCTCAGAGTGTTGGAGTCCGCCTCCAAGACTTGGGTGGGTCAGTCACATGCATCCTCTGGCAGGCAGGCCTTTGTTGACAGTAAAACAGTAAAAATCAACATATTCCTTTCAGAGGAAAGGGTCCTTTGTGTGGTGTCTGGCAAGCTGACATCAGGAGGCCAGGGAGCCACTTTGCATTTAATTAACAGAACCCTGTGATTTCCTGGCTCCTTGTGTTGAGTTCTGAAGTGTCAAGAGTTCTCAGGACAGGCAACCCCTTTGAACTTTTAATGACATGAGACCCCTTTCTTTGCACTTAGACAGTTTTGCAAGACAGCTCTCCTGTCAGAGTTTAGACCGCTAGTGCCGCCTTGAGGATTTTGTTGGTACTGCATGCAATTTTGGGATCTTTCTTGGATTAATGCATTCTAAACAGGAATGGTTCTTACATGGTAGTAAATCCTTGCTTAACATTGTTTTGATGGGCCTCCTTACAGTAAGATGGTTATGTGGAACCCCACAAAAAGGGTTGAATCTTTAAAGTGGTCCAATGAGTCATGATTTCAGCAACTTTTTGACATCAGTAACAGTGGATTTTGTTAACAAAGACCTTTCTTTACACTGGTGGGTGGCAAGTTAGGTAACCATTTTGGTGTGCGCACAACTGCGCAGCTCTCCTGGATTCTGGGATGAAATGATGGGCGGCGACAGCGCATCCCCATCTTTACCCACTCCAATGATTTATTTTTGTTCTGGGGTAAAATGATGGGCAGCGACAGCTTAATCCCCACATTCACCCCGTCTAATGATTCCACATGGGTCAAAACCCTCCACAATGGGAATGGGGACGATGCTAACAACGGGCCCGTTGTTAGCATGCTGGTCCTTTAGCGGCTCCCACTAAGGGCACCTGGTAAAACCAGCCACCCTTAGCGTGACCCACTAAAGGACCTCGTAATGTGGCAGTAAGTGGTTAACGGCACCGGCACCTTTATCGGCACCATTAACCCCTTACCGCCAACCTTGTAATGACCCCCAGTGTCTCGCCATTGGATGTCTCACCCCCACTCGCTGAGGATCCCACACCCAGGTGATCCTCCCACACTTGTCCACCACCAGGGTCTGGATCGAAAGGTGATAGCCGTGCCCTGGCCACCTGAGAAAAGAGATCCCCATGGTTCGGACAGGGAGACACACTCAGGTTTCTCACAGTGGTAACTGGTCGACGCAGTCACACACCAATTTTTCCCATTAAGAAAGCATCAGATGTGCAAAGAGCAACAGCTGTTTTAGGAGACAAATTCAAAGACTATTTAACAAACCTAACCCGAGCACTCAAATGTACTTCCCGATAGATTGCACCACCCCGATCAGAAGATGTGCCAGGTGCCACACCTGACTCCATGACTGACTCCCCACCCAACCATGGCTGCCAGGAGAATCCATCTGAGTACGGTCCTTTGTCCGCAGGTGGGACAGCCCCAGATTTAATGGAAGGTTTGAGGTAGTGTTTTTCAATAGGACCAAGAAATACAAGGCGCACATCAGGCACCTTGAGAGAAGAACGCTGCACCTCTTCTCAGTACCTGTGACACTTCAACTATTGGCTCAGATGTTCCACCACGGGGTACATAAGTGACACCATTCAGCCCACTTTTACAGTCCTGAAGACGGCACTCGAACAGAAAACCACCCAGTTCGTGCCAGAAACACCACAAAGTGTCGACTAGACAGATGTTTTGGTGATAATAACCACATTCTCAGTCACAACCTGTACTAACCCTCACAAATTAAGTGTGTTACCGTTTGTTAGTCATATGAATATTTAATAAGATTGCATTTGCATAATATCGTATAAAACATGGGGTTGAAAATGGCTATATGTACACAACAGCCTGAATAGGATTTTTAATGATTTTCTAGATAATAAAATCTGTTAAATGTGGGAATTCAATCGTGGGTGCTCTCTAAATCTAAGGATAGACCAAATGTTATGATCGATTCCTGTGTGCGATATTACACTACCGGCAAGTGCCAGACAGGTGGGGTAGCCTATGTCCCCGTGTTTAAAGTAGCATGGATACCTGGCCAGTAGAATTTCCCAATGATCTGAGCTTGGGTTTTAGGCTGTCCCAAATGTACCCCTGATCTTGCGATGGATTTTGGGTATTACTAAATGAGTTTTACTTAGGCCTTCTCTGGAGATTTCCCTTCTACACAGTAATCCCTGTTTCAGGAAGAAAAAGGCTTCTCTTGTCCTTCTCCCTCAGGAATCACTTGTAAGAAAGCCTCTGCGAGGACCGGATCCTTTCGCTGGGCGAAGGCTAGATTGGAAAAGATTGTAGGTTCTTCTTCCCTTTTTGCCTCAGTGATACGTGTCTCATCGGCCTCTCCAAAGCCTAAGCCACCTTTCCTCTGGTTCACTTTCTTCCACAAAATGAGGAAATAGAGCCTTCTCAAGAATTCCCTGTGCAATTCTGTCCCCACGGTGTATTTCTAAAGGAGTTTCGCCATTGTTCTTTAGGAGAACCTTTATGTCTCCCGAAAGTCTGGATCTATAACACCTGCTAGGACATCTAGGCCAAACTTCCAGGCCAGGCCAGATTTTGGGGCCAATCCTATATAAAAACCACTGACATATAGGTACAATTTGTAAAACATTTATTGATGTTTCTGTGGTTAGAAAAACTCCTACTTTACCCTATAACTAAGATGAGAGTAGTCTCGACCACCAAATGATAAACAAAACAGTCCTAGTGGAGTTAGTCAAATCAAAATGGCCTATGCTAACAAAGCCTAATGCCTGCCCTATCTCGTGTACAAAAAGTGTATAAAGGGGAAATGTATGCAAAGGAAAAATCAGTGTTCAAAAGAATAAATGTAGTTGAACCAGCTTTCCTCCCACGTTAGTCAGGACGGAGTAAGGCGGTCCCTGTAGGCAGGATTGCACTGTGACCTGGGTTTCCAACACAACAAACAGTTCCAAAATGCAGGGTCACCATCTGTCGGGCTCAGACCTCTTCAAAACACAGTTCACGCGAGTCCCCCTCTGGCGGGCTCAGCCATCTTCAAAACAAAGTTCAGCAAAACTTGCAAGGGGGGCTCCCTTCCCCAAACCTATTATACTTCGGGTCTGCCTTAGCAGGGCTCAGACTTCTTTCAGATGTTGAAGACTTTTGAATGTGCGTGGCTTTCTTTACAGACCTCCACAGGACCACTTTGACTAAAAGTTCATGGTTCAACTCTCACTCTCCGCTTCTCTAATTAACTTTGCTTACTTTGCTTTTGCAGTTAATTCATACAAACAACACACCTTTCACAGAGACTTTCGAGTGGGCTACTTCCTTCCGTTACTCTGTATCGCTGATTTCGCAGCTGTCTTTACTTCAAAGTTTATTCACAGATCTGCCTTTATTCACGTCTCATCCACACACGTGCAGCCTTCACTTGTGATATAATGTTGCCACTTCAAACTTTCTTTAACACACACCCATCTCTCAGGTCACTTGCCAACTCACCACTGTGTGCGTTTCTTTCTTGGTTTTATGATTTCCATTTCATGAGTCAAGGTTAGTACCACAGACTTGGCCTCGCCTCCCCAACTCTGCCGTTCAACCAGGAGGGTCGCTGGTGTCCTTGAAACACAATTCAGCCTTCTGATGTGGGAGCTGGCCTTCTCCACGTGTCTTTCATGGCCTGTTGGAGGCAACAACCTCGAGTTGGGAACTCTTGGGGTTTTCAACCTGCTGCTCTTGTCCCTTGGTCTGTCGCTCTGCTCCAGTAGGTTTGCCTTTGCCCCAAATGTTCTGCTCATACTTGTGTTCCGCCTTGCTCAAAGTGTGTCTTTAGATTCTGCCTTTTATCCGTGTGAGGAGAGCTAACTGGTATCAGGTGTATGCACTTAAAGTCAAGTGCCTGACTTTGCCTGACCCTATAAACGGGACATGTCCAGTACGATGTTGGAGAGTTAGGGGGTCATTATGACCTTGGCGGTAAGGGGTTAACGGCACCGGTAATGGTGCTGAAGCCGCCAACCCCTTCCCGCCCCATTATGAGTCTGCTCGCGGGGCCCGCAAAGGGCGCCTGGTAAAACGAGGTGCCCTTAGCGGGTCCCGCTAGCAGACAAGGAGCTAACAACGGGCCCGTTATTAAAAGGCCCGTTGTTAGCTCCCTCCCCATTCCCATTGAGCCCTATGGGGACTCGAATGGGAATGGGGATGTACCGGGTCCGGGTTCCTCGAATAAGGAATTACCGGGGGGTCCTCCAAGGTTGGAATGGCCCGGTAATTCCTCATTTAAGGAACCCGTTCTGGTACCCGGTAAGGGGTGACCATGCCACAAATTGCGGCATGGTTACCTCCAAAGTCATAATGGCGCCCTAAATCTTGTTACTCTCAGTCACCCTCTCCCTTGGCCCAGTGTTTCCATAAAAAGGTGGGGGGAGTTGGATCCTCAGAGAATTCTTAAAAATAGGATGAGTTAGATGAACAAAAAAGGGGGAATATCGCGTCTCACCATCGGCTACCTCACCCCCACTCCGTGAAGATCCCTCACCCAGGTGATTCTCCTGCACTGGTCCATCCCCAGGGTCTGGATCCAAAGGCGATGGCCATTCCCTGGCTACCTCAGAGAGAGATCCCTGGGGACTTGCGGGTGAGACACCCTGTGGGTTCTCACAATGGCACTCTCTCTCTCTCTCTCTCTCTCTCAAACCACTCATTAGATATAAAAAAAATTCTACTTATAGTGTTATGTCTAGGTTTTCATAGTCATATATGTGTGCAATGCATTTTATAGCAGGTATATTTGCTATGTCAATGTTTATTTTAGGGATTTACTTAGAAGCTTATTTTATATTAGGCAGACATATAAAAGAAAGGGGAGTGGGGACAGGGGCTGACATTACAATTTCACTGTAAATTATAGATCAAGTTTACACATAAAGGAAACTGAGCATCACTCAAATGAAACTGAAGATGCTTTTTTCCCAAGGCCCAACGTTACACACCAACAATTCTGTACACATTGACAATCCACCCCCTCGCACCGGACTGTTAGAATATATTGCTAGGTCCCTATTGTTTTCCAGATTTCCTAATGCTTTATATAACGCATACCTTACTGATGTCAAAAATATTAGTAGTGTTTATTAATGGATATAGGTGCACGTAAACGTACAAAGAGACAAGCACGAAGGGCTTTGTAAATTTACATGCACCTATATCCATTAATAACACTACTAATAACGTGTTTGGTCTCGACGCCATAGACAAAGTGTGTCACCCAGAACTGTCTAATAGTTGGTATATGGATATGAGCTCAGTGGGGAGGAACAGAGTGAATGGAAGCCGTTATGTGTGTTCGTTGATACTGCATGCATCAGGGGCATCCAAGGTCCTAGTGCCACAAGAAGTAGCAATTCTAGAAGCACAATGCGTAGTACATTGTGCACTATGCAGTGGTCGAAGTGAGCGGGAGCGGTGCTCCTCTACTTTTTTAAATTACCTAAACAAACAAACCTTTTACAGCTCCTATACTTGTATTTTAAAAAGAAACCGTCCTGTTTTAAAATAAATGTGTAGGAAGAAGTTGAAACCTTCACTTTCAGTGTACTGCACTGAACGTTCCCTTAAACAACAGGTGGAAATGTTTGGGGGCGTGTATTGTATGTGGGTGGGGTTGTGGCAATGGGGTTTGTGGGGAGCAGGGTCAGGCCAGCAGGGAACATAGTTCCACTACTTCTTTTCATACACTTCGACCACTGGCACTATGTAAGCTCTGGGGCACCTTTTAGGCACACAATGTCAATCAAAATTGACATTTTCAGGCACACTTGTAGATCCAGATTGCCTGCAATGCAACAACAATCTGAAGAGCAACCAATGTCTAAAACGACCCTTACTGCTAATACAAGGACTCAAATACACAAACAACAAATGGCAACAAACAACAGTTAGCTGCATGGCAGAGGGCCTAATAGGATACAAAGAAGGGGTTCTGGCCCAGGTGGAAGCAGCACCGTTCTGGACTGAACACATCACAAAACTACCAGGGAGAAACCAATGAAAGTGCACAGAGAAGAAACATATGAACTTTGCTTTTATAGTGCCGGAACAACATTTGTAGGGGCCAACGAACATTGCAATAAGACTTTTCTCATTCCTGGTCTCAGAAAAGGCACGGTTGCAGTGATGGATTACTATTGGGTGTGTGGCCAACAAGCGTACTTGCACCTCCCACCATCATGTATGGGCTATTGTTCGCTGGCCACGCTGCACTTAGCCTTGCTTTTAATCGCAGAAGTACATTTGCAAGGGGGGCCAACAGACACTTTTGCCCCCACCACCTTTCCAACATCTGAAAAACAAACAAGAAACCTGTTGCCAGCACCAGAGTTCCACGCCTTCCATGGGAAATAGAAAATGGAAACTCTGCGAAGAAAGAAAAGAGCTATCTGTCCAAAGATTCATCAAACTTGCTCAATGAAATGCCAGACGAGTGCAGACTCTTCAGCAAAGCAGAACCTTTCATCGCCTCAATGCTACTACCTGGTGTGCAAGCTGCGGCCAATGCTAAATGGCTGCAGATTGTCCTCTGGGAACTGATACAGCGGGCAAATGACACCGAGCAAGGGTTGAACGTCATAAAGGTGGAACTCCGTGCTCTTAGGCTGATGACGATGCAGAATCGCTACGTCCTGGATATGCTAACTGCGATGGAAGGAGGCATGTGAAAAAAGATAGGGGGTTCCTGTTGCACATTCTTGCCTCCCGAAGATACTGAAAACAGCTCTCTGTCACACATAATTAAAGCTTTACACAACCTGGTAGAGCGCATCAAAAAGGAAGCTGGAATACAGGGTGAAGATTGGTTTGATCTAACTTTCTCCTGGGCTCTCTCCTGGCTGGGGGGGAGAGTGTGAAAATGCGCTAGTGTCTGTCATCATCTTCTTCTTGGTCATCCTTTGCACGTGCCAAATGACACTCTGATGTTGTGCCAAAGCAGTGCACAACAGCGCAATGATGATGGTCTCAATTGGGGTACCACCTAAGGCACCTCGCGGTACCACATAAAGCAGTAGCCAGACAGACGACCCAAACAAACCCTGTATGATAGAAATGTACCATCCCTTGCACCCCCGCGGCTCAATTACTGCACCCCCACCTGATCCTGAGAACTATACAGATCACTGGGTTGATTTAGCTGGGGATGTGGGTTGTATTTACATGACATGTATCCCGGAGGAATATGCCCAGTCTGGAGCAGTTTACGAGATGTTTGCAGACCATGGGTTCCAAAGGACGGGTCGCCACCATACTTGGAAGCTAAAACGTTGGAGAGGGTGCAGAGGGGGGAGAATACATATTGGAACATAGCTACCAAGGGCACTGCGTGGGTGTTCGTTAATTCGAGATAAACGAAAGTGGGGAATGATGAGAAGGAGAGAGTGTTTTACCACCCTCTAGGCGATACTGAATGAGAAATAAACGCGAAGAGAGCACATCCAGGGGGCAGGGGAGTGTGAGGTGCACATATAGGAGGGTGCGCGATCACCGTAGTGCTTACATTACAAGCTTCATGGTAGATGCGGGTGTGAATGCCATTTTGGCAACAGCAGCCATTTTAGAAATTAGGCCTAAGCGTGGCAAACAGCATCATGTGCCTTGGTACTAGGTCCTTTGCATGAGCGAGAACATCACCTCCCACCCCAATCAGGTCTCACAGAGTCTATGAAATCCTGCATTGTTCTAAAAAGTTGCAGGCTCTTGCGCACAGGGAAGACCTGCTCTCCAAACTTGACTCTACCACCCCTTGCGTCCTCATCCTGCTTGATCTCTCGTCTGCCTTTGACACTGTCAACCATGCCATCCTGCTCAACTGTCTCCGTGATAACCTGGGTAACACCGGTCGAGCTCTGGCATGGCTGACTTCTTTCCTCTGTGACCGACCCTCTCAGGTACAACTTGGGTCCTTCCTCTTTACTATCTTTTTATCTACCTGTGATGTCCCCCAGGGGTCTAACCTTTCTCCCTGGCTGTTCAACCAATACCTGGAACTCCTGGCCCACTGCATCGCCGCTCTCTGCCCCAGCTTTCAGTGTTATGTGGATGACACCCAGCTCATCTTCAGGCTACCCTCAGCCTCCTCCTCTACTTCCCTCATCTCTGACTGTCTGTCTACTATCCAGGAGTGATGTGCCGCCAATGACCTCTGCCTTAATGCCAGTAAGACTGAGATTCTCCTCATTGGCACACCCGCTCCCTCCTTTCCTGTAGCTCTCTGGCCGGCTTCTCTTGGCCCTCTTCCTGCTCGCACCTGTGAGGCTAAAAACCTCAGGGTCATCTTCGACTCTACACTCTCCTTCACTCCTCACATCTCTGAAGTCTCTAAGAAGTCACACTACCAACTGCACCTCCTCAGAGGTATTCTTCCTTTCCTCTCCTTCCCCGAGAAGCTCACTCTGGTTCTCTCTAGGCTGGACTATTGCAATAGCCTCTTTCTAAATCTGCCTGCTTCTACTCTCCACCCTCTACAACTAATCCAGAACAGGACTGCGAGACTTGTCCTTGGCCTCAAGCCCAGGGATCGTATCTCTCCAGGACTGAAATCTCTGCACTGGCTCCCAGTGGCTGCGAGGATTAATTTCAAAACCACCTGCATCCTCCACAAGGCCTTCTGGGGCCTAGGGCCTCAATATCTTCAACTCTCTCTTCCTATATACCATCCTTCTCGAGCTCTTCGCTCATCTGCATCAAACTCCCTCAGGGTCATTCGCTTCTCCAAGCAACAAGTTGGTGGTAGATCTCTTTCTTCAGCTGGGGCCTCCCTCTGGAACAGCCTCCCTGCCTCCCTGAAGCTTGAGGAGAATCATCTTCGGTTCCAGAAGCACCTCAAAATCTTTCTCTTTGGTTCTGCTTTTTCACCTCCTCTCCCTTGCTGACTTTCTGGCTGACACTGATATTGCACTGGTTGCCTGGCCGCCCTCTGATCTCGGGTCCAGGTTCCCCTCCCCAGCCAGTCGCACTTGGGGATTGTTTTCTGTATCTCACTAACAGCACTTGACACCTGATGTCTGCACTTACCTATGCACTTGCCACCTGCTGGCCGTACTTTACTTATTGCTTATGTATTTTCTTATCCCATGTACTGCACTGTACTCTTCCCATTGACCCCCCGCACTTCTCCTCCCTCCCCTTCCCATGCAATTGCGCAATCTGAATGACAGCTAGCCTAGTAGGACCGTAGTCTGTCTTCCCTCTGTTCCCCTCCCTTGCCTCGTCGCGCTTTGAAACACCTATGTGTAGGTGCGATAGAGATGCCATATCATATCCTATCATATCATATCAGGAATGCGCCCTGCAAGGTCGTGTGAAGGGAGCAGCATGCCTCCTGGCAGCACCATCACACAGGAAAGATAGCAAGGCCCTGCTGCCCCCAACGATCCCCACATGAGAAATATAGCTTGGCAGTGCTTTCATCCTGAGACCCCTGCATGCCACAGGGCCATCTAAACCCAGACCACCGACCATAAAACTTTTACATCCCTCGATCGATCACTAAGATCAGAAAGCAAGGCTATCATGCCTTCACAAATGGGTCATATGATATGTGCAGCCAGGTGTTGGGTGGCAACAAATTATAGACCAAAACGAAGGTGGAGGACCTTGGGAGTTGTTGATCTGTCTGGGAAATGAGTGGAGCATGTGAGTTAGTGTGACCTCAGCCCTCTCCCCCCAATCTCACCCCTGTGTCTGCCAGGTGCACAGTTACGAAGATAAAATAACATTGTGTTAGTAGCCAATTAATTGTTAGGCCAACTTCACCTCAGATGACGAGCCCAGCAGCGCCTACGTGCACGGCGATGGACATATGCAGATGGACCAATGGCCTGTCATCCCATATGGAGCAGGCAATACAGATATAGAGCCCTTCCAATTAGGATCACCATTGACATTGTTTGTGCTTATAATGTGCTACACGTGCCTACAGAACTCGGAACGTTCTTTACGGATGCATTTCTATTTTGTAAGAAATAAATACTTGTTATTCGTGCAAGAGTGTCTTGGGCCTTTTTCCCTAGCGGGCTGTATTTTCTTCTGGTGTGAGCATGCAGGGGAGCGCCTTCACACCCCAGTACTGTTGTTGTTTTGGTATGCTTCTGTCTCATCTCACATCCCTCCTGAAGAATATATCCTGCCCTCAGCCTGCAGTAGGCTAATAGACAAAGGCCCTATACCTGTCGGGCTGTACCCGTTTCACCTTTATGATTGGTATCACTGCTGATTTAGTAATAGTGTGGGGCTGAGTATGAGTTGTATTCTCAATTCATCTCCAGCTTGTCACAATCACATTTCCAAAGCTCTCAATCATACATGCCAACATTATCGATTCCATTTGGTAGAAATTAGCCGACTCATAGTTTTAACTTTGCATTCTGACGCCTACAGTTCTGGATTTATAATGGGGAAAGGCAAGACTACAAGTCCCGGAATGCAAAGTTAAAAACAGCACTGTACTATCGTCTCCCAAATGGAATGGGTAATTTTGGCACGTATGTTCAATTTTCTCGTGGCCATTAGTGAGGAAGACATGCAGATCAATTTTTGCTTGGAATTCTGGGACTTGTAGTTTTCATAAATTTCAAATGGGAAAGTAAATCTGCCATCAGAATCCAAAGTTAAAAAAATTAGTACTGGATGGCCATCTCACACATTACCACAAGAGTTCTTTTTAATTTTCTTTTTTATTGTTATGTTATAGTTGTATTTAGTTCAATTAAACTTTTACACCTTTTACAAATACCATTTAAGATAAGAATATCTCTACTAAAATATTTACACATATATCACAATTCACAGGAATCTATCAACAACAAATGGAAATAATGAAACACAAATCTTTAAAACATCATCATCCTATTTCAACTTCCTTAGGTTACACTCATTTCTTTACATTATTTTGTTAATTTCTTTGCCTTTTAGCATCCTTTTTTAAAAGCTAAGATGACATTTTGCCTGACTCTCTAAAGTGCAATGTGCAGCGTACCCGAGTCAGAGTTCAAGCAATATTGCCAGAATTCCGTTGATTTGGTCGCTTCATGATTGTGTACAAATAGGGCATATAGGGACAGATATATAGGACCTAGAGTTGGACACTCAGTTAATGCATGTCTTACTGTTTCAAGATTCGTGCTACATTTGCATATTCTGCAGTATCTTTGGATTGTTGACAGTTTCCATCTTGCACCCCGTATAGCTCTGACAGTGAGCTGATTAGTGCGCATAAAAAAACGGATATTTCTAACGGCTGGGTCGGGGCACTTTAATGCATATGATTGGGCCCCACATGGACAATTCCTTCTATGTGTGTGTAATTATGGCAAAATACTCATTTGATTGAAATTATTTACCCAGTCCCATTTCTTAATTTTTCTTTTGAATACATTTTTCAAGTTGTTATATTTGCCACAGCATGACATATTGATTAACCACTGCATTTCTGTGAGTAGATTGTTTACCAGGTCATTATATGTATTGCTACCACTGGTATTTCCGAGATGGTTGCCCTATTTCCCAATTCATGCAGCATAGGACAATCAGGATGAGGGACTGCTTTCAGTGCAAGTAAACCTGTCCCCATTAAATATAGTGGCTTTAAGAGATAACAAACCCAGTTCAACTCTAACATAATGAATAGAACATGTAGGAGGGAGTTGTAGAATATTTCGCCAAAAGAATCCCTCCATTCTTTTGAGCCATGTGAGATCACTAATGGCCAGTGCCTCAAATCCATAGAATATCACAGGAGTGTAGAGCATTACAATCCCTTTTAATGAAGATCCTGCAAAGTTTACAACAAATTTTCATGTTAACATAGTGATTTGTTTAGCTCGTCTGATCTTAATTTCCGTAAGTTGATTGTAGTTAGGGTTGCAATGCATTACAATGCCCAGATATTTGTAATTATCTGTGTAGTCGATGGCACCCCAGCTTGTTTCTATTTTATGTTTAGGGGTTTTCTTCAAGGTGATTAACTTTATTTGGGTTTTATTTAAGTTAATCTTTAATCGATGTTTGGTTACAAATATGCCTATTTCTTCTAGTAACGCTCTCATTCCTCTTATTGTGTGATCTACGATGACTAAATCATCTGCATATAGCATTGCAGTAATCCGTAAGGACCCAATTTTAGCAGGGAAAGAAGTCTTCTTTTCGAGTCTGTTGATACGGTCAGATAGATATAAATTAAAAAGTAGGGTGGCCAATAAGCATCCCTGCTTCACACCTTTATCCACTTTAATCGGTCTAGTTAGCAACCCTTTATTGTCTAAACGGATCTGGGAGCTATTATTAGATTGTAATGCGATAATGATTTCTAACAGCCACTTCGGGCAACCCATTTCTTCTAGTTTACTCCATAAGACAGATCGATCAACGCTGTCAAAGGCAGCGCTGAAATACACGTATGTCGCATGTACAGAGGGGTTATTCTTTATTTTTGCTTTCGATGTTATTGCATCTAGCACTCTAATATTGTGAATGGTTCTGGAGCCTGTCCTAAAGTCAGTTTGGAAGGGATGTAATAAATTATTTTGCTTCATCCAGCTTTGTAGATGGCCGGGTACGATGGTTGAGAAGAATTTGCCAGTGGTGTCCAATAGTGATAATACACAGTCATTTTCTGGGTTTGATCTATCACCAGCGTTATGCACCGGGATACCAATTGAGGTTGTCTAAGACAGGGGTATTTTTCTCTATGTGCATACTTTCTTAAATAGGATATATATAACCCCTGCCCAGGAGTCTTGATAATTTGTTACTACTATCGCCGCCAGGCCATTTGGGCCGGGCACTCTAGAGTTTTTGGCCTTACTTATAGTGTGCCTAATACCATTCACCGTAAATCTTAGAGGCCATTCTTTTTGTGTCACCCTTGTTTCTAATTCCAAGGCTTCCTCATACATCTTGGATTCAAGATGGGTCACCCACTTTTCTTCACTAATGGGGTTTATTATTTGGAAGGAGGGGTTCTTTTGTACTTTTTTTTAGCAGCTTCCATACAGAGCTAGTATCATTTGTTTTCAGGGTTCCTATCATATCTTGCCACTGGGTATCAGGTTTCTGGTTTCGCCTTCTTTTAATCCAGTTTCTATATTGGTTGTTCAATTTTTTCCATTCATTTAGGTATACATCTGGTGTACTAACTTTACATTTCATTTCTCTGAATCTTTTACGCAAGGTTCTTTTTGCCAAGAGGATTTCACTGTCAAAGATATTCTTTTTCTTTTTATCTGTGACGGTCAAGGGGGCCGGCTTAGACTCCACTATATTTATCGATAATTTCCTTATCCATTCTTCAATTTCATCACTACTTAGGGTTCCATGTAATAATGTTGCCACAAAAATATCACCATACAAAAATATCGCTGAAAAATGGTCTTATTTTGTGGCGACATTATTGCATGGAACATGCGGGGGACACCCCCGCAACCTCCACATTTTTTTTTTTATTATTTAAAAAAAAACATTTTTTTGCCCCTGTCGCCATATATATGGTCACCCAAATAATATCGCCACAACATTTTCCCGGCGATATTATTTACGGTGACCATATATGTGGCGATATTATTACCTGATACCCTACTTAGTAGATGTAAATCCTTATAGGACTCATCCACTAAGCACTGTGTTTCACTGAATATTTTCTTGATGTTGGCAGGGGACCACTTAATGCAGATCCCGCTACTATTTGGAGTCAAATTAATCAGTCCTCTATCGTTCACAGAGTGTAAGGGTATATTCAGGTGAATAGAGATCAACGAGTGATCACTACATGGAGTGTCATGTACTATAAAATCGGTAACATGTTGCAGTACAGATGGGTTTCTGCAGATATAATCCAATGTAGCCGATTTCGGACCATCGGTCCACGTGGGTTTACCTGGGGTATAACTTTGGGTCCTACCATTTAAGGACCAAAGGTCCCATTCTTTCATTAATTCTTTCCATTCAGTTCCCTTGTTATTAGTTTTGGGATCTATCATAACCTTGGTATTGGTAATATTAGTGTAATAGTCTTCAATAAATACGATACCACATCACGCATTAATGACACCTCCTAATAAAATCATCTTATTTTTGCCAGTCATAGCCCATTTAGTAATTATCGTATCAGCCAAATCAAAGATCTCGCTAGTGCATTTTCTATTTGGTGATCATATATATTCATAATGATATGATATGATATGGCATTTATGATATTATATGATATGATATGGCATTTGTAACGCGCCTATACACAAGTGTTTCAATCAGGATGTTAGGTGTGTCCAATGAGTATTTTGCCTTGATCTCTATAGCCGGTACATTATCATTCTTAAGAGCCATTTTTATTTCCATAGATTGAAACTCATAGGTCACTCCAATGATCAGGCCGCCATAGGGTCGGCCTTTGGGTCCCTTTTGTGCATTTGCTTGGTAGATAACATGGCTGTCAATATAAAAGTCTTTAATCAGCCAGGTTTCTTGCAACATGAAGATGGAGTGTTTCACTAGGAGATCAAGTGAGGGACCTTTTCCAATAAAATGTTTAAGGCAATAGTGAATTATGATTCTTCTGTTGTTTCCATTTGTTGTACTAGATTTTTCAACCATTGGCATCCTTGTTGATTATTGAGATCAAATGCTTTCAATTTATTGTTAATTGGAGGCTCTTTCTTCTTCTTGGTACGTCTGTGATCACATTGGTATGGTATAAAAGTTACTATTTCTTTGTTAAGTTCAAAGCCTAGAAAGTATAATGGGCTTCATTACAAGTTTGCCGGTCCAGGAACTACGGTACCGGTAAGCTTGCCGGTACCATAGTTCCCAGGACCGGCAAACTACGGGTTGTGCTCGCGGGTGCCTTTCTGCCCGCCAGGTCGGACCTGGCGGGCAGAAAGCCTCCCGCAAGCACAGCATGTCGGATGCACTGGCACCATTCTGAATGGTGCCGGTGAATCCGACCTCCCCATTCCCATTGAGCCCTATGGGGCTCAATGGGAATGGGGAGAGATCCATTCTGGCGCCCGTGAATGGGCAATTACTGGTCCGGCAGGGCCGTAATAACCCGGTAATTGTCCATTTGCGGGCGCCAGAAAAAAATGCAAGTTTGGCAGCAGCCTGCCGGTTTTACCGGCAAGGCTACCACCAAACTTGTAATGAGGCTCAATAACTCGGTTTGGCTTCTAATGAAGCTTGCTGTTGATGGACGTACACAATGACACTGCTCCAAACCTTCTTTTGATAGGCTCAATGATTTCAAAATTACAAGATTTTAGAATGCATAGTGTTGGTATCTTTGCGAACAGGTTTACTAAAGCAGATGTATTTATATGTTTTGTTCTAGTTTCGTCCTTTTTGCTGATCACTACAACACGGGCATTGGGAACTTGTTTCAGATCTTTTTTATCTGTTTCTTCCACTGGGACATTTCTAGGCGCAGACGTAGTTTTGAGACATGAGTTTATCACATTTGTAGGGTTCATATTTATTTCATTCATAGATATTATTTTCTCTGGTGATACAGGGTGGTGCAGTAGTTGAATTGAGTGGTTGTATTTGGTTATCTGCGGCTAACGCAACACAGATAAGTTTCTGTTTGCATTTTTCTTGACTTTTGCATAGTTTTTCATATCTAAGTCTTTGTTTGTGAGTTGGATATGTGAGAGGGGAGCCAGATTGATTATGTGTGCTTGTCTGTTGGTTCTCCTCTTCTTGAGTGTTGATGACAATGGGGGATGTTTTTGTATTAACTGGAACATTATCAGAGAAATCTTGAATCAAGCTACTATTGATATCACATTTAAGTTGGGCACAGAGGCTTTTCAGAATCTCACCATGTTTATGGTTCTCCATGAATATGCGGTCACAAAGCTTGAGTAACATCGTAATGGCAAAATTCAGTAACCCATTTGATATTTACGTTCCAGTTGTAGCTGAATTTTCATCTCTTTGTTGTTGGTTACTATATGGGACGTCACCCGCTCATCTTTCTCTCTGTTCCAGTTCACGACTTATAGCGTCATCCGCTTTAGCAGGTGAATTCATTGTCAGGGGAAAGAGAATGGGGGAACGTGGATAATCTTTGGAGATTAGTCGTCATCTCATTCCCATTTACTTGGGGGACAGGTAATGCGGGCTCAGGCTCTTTTACAGTACTTTTCTCTGTATTGGATCTTGATGAACTGCACAAGCAGTAACATACGTCCAAAAGAGAATTATCGTCTATTTCCCCCAATGAAACAGCTGAGGTTATTATTTCTGGGGTGTATTTCAGCTTCAGTCACTTTGTGTGACATACTTGCTTTCACTTCATTTGTTTTAGTTCCGGGTTTGAAGTAGGTAGTGATTTGACCAATTGCTGGTTGGTTTTGAGAGATTTGCTTCTTTAATGAGGGTGGGAGAGAAGTGGCTGTGTAAAGGTGGAGACAAGTATCCCCGTCCAAAGCTCCTCCCTCGTGCTGCCCATATGCTGGGAGCCCGAGTGTGAGACACGTGCAGTACCAGTAAGAATACATATACCAAAGAGAATAATAGAAGTAAAGTTCCCATTGAGTAAGCCATACATGCATACACGACAATATGATGGCCATTTGAATGAAATCCCACCAGATGTGGGAAAACCGAGCAAAAGAGCAGATTGGTGACGTCACGGAGAAGCAAAGCTGATGTACCCAGAAGAGAGATAGAGACGAGAGAGCATAGATATACCGTAGAAGCAAAGGAGGAGGTGTTAAATATGAGCAACATTTCGGGCTCTAGATGAAGCTGCCCATGCTACAAAAAATAATGAAGAAGATATCAAGTCATTTCGCAATTGTACAGTCGCAGCAACGCAAGTAGGGAAAAATATTCTTTTAAGGCTGGCTTTTTAGTGAATAGATTGCAGTGATGCGCCAACGTATATGGATAGGAAATAAATGTACTATAGATATTCCATAATGCACTTTAGCAGAGCTGGATTCCGTGAGTAGAAACACCTTTTCATTGTGTCGCAGTTAGAAATTGAAAGCTGAACCATGGAGGTGAATCAAAGAAGGGTTTGGCTGGATCAACACCAAGAAGTCAAGGCCACCCTGGGCCAGGACGTGCGTACAAACAATTACAGAACGTGTGAAAGAACAGAACTCCTGTCTCTAGTGAGGAGCAAGAACATTGAAGGCATCAGAGATTCATCCAATAATAGTATTTTCAATACAGAAAAGCTTAAAATCATGGTCTGCAGCCACATGGTTGGATGAAAATAGACACTGAGACGAGTTGTATCGAAACCAAGAAGACAGAGGGCCTCATTACACGGATGGCGGTAAGGATTTACCGGTACCGGTAAAATACCGGTGCCGGTAAATCCTTACCACCTTACTACGAGGTCACTTTGCGGGTTGGGGGAGTTAACGCCTGCTTTTTGCAGGTGTTAAAAACCAACCCGCAAAGGGACCCAGGGAGCTAATTACGGTACCGCAGTTTGCGGTACCGTAATTAGCGCCTTCCCCATTCCCATTGAGCCCTATGGGCCAAAAATGGGAATGGGGAAGGTCAATGGTGGAAGGGGGAATTACCGCCCCGCCAACCTTGGAATGGGGCGGTAATTCCCCTTTCCGCCAAGGCGGTGCCGGTATTTTACCGGCATGAACCATGGCGCTAATAGCGCCATGATTCTCCGCCATCCGTGTAATGAGGCCCAGAGTATACTATACTCCCTCTTATTCTCAAGCACAGAGAACAGTTCAAAGGCCAATCTTCAAATGGCTAATTGACTGGCAAACTGCAAAAGTGATGATGGAAGATGGATTAATTGGTGGGAAGCTATGGTTATGACCAGCCCACTGGCACCTGGAAGCCAGCCTGCGTGCTGCTTACGCATGTGAAATATTACAGAGGGGTACAAGGGTGCCAACCAATTATAGAGGGACACGTAATCGAGAGCCCTATGGTTTGTGTAACCAATGGGACATTGTGTATTTCATGGCGTTCATAGTGATCTGCACTAGAGGAGAACTTAGTTGTCCTCCTGATGTTAAATACCCAATCGCCTTCCCTGACCAGTATGGAATGTATACCTAGATGTTCCTTGTAAGCCTATCACCATTCCAAATAGGTTTTTGTAGTTTGCAACGTAGGTAGACGTCAATGATGACGAATTTCTAGTATAAGAATGCTGTTTTTTCATATTATGTTTTCATATTATGTTTGCGATTGCTTGTGCGACCTCGGATGATGTCCATTGTACTCCCTTTTTTAGATAATTGACATTAAAACAGTCTTACTTTGGCAACTTTCTGAGTCAGATTGATTATTGATGTTTGAGTATATTCTGCATCACCATCCATCTCTAAGTATTGCTACCTCATCTTAAAGGACTGGGTTGGTCACCCCAGTTCACGTGGTAGAAGAGCTAATGGTTAAAAATCTGTCGATTTAGTAAGCTTTGGGGTTGCAGTAATATCGAACGTCCTCCACCATTTAGCTGAAAGAACGTCAAGCTCCTTGTATATAGCGGCAGTTAGTTTAAAATTAATCTTACAAGTGCAGGTGGGACCAGCCCCCCATTTTCAAGCGGAATTCCCCTCCCGACTTCTACAAGAAGCTGAGCGAACCGAAGGCTGAAGCGGCTGGTTTGAGGAGGAGACGATCCTGAGAGTCAGAAGTCGAAAACGCAAATGGTGAGTAGGCTGAGTGAGGTGGCAAACTGAATAAGTGTTGAGTGGGGTAGGGTGATAAATGAGGATAGAGTAACAGAGGGCTGGTTGGGGTATTCTATTTTATTGTTTAAGACAATGAGTGTCATAGTGTGAGACAATGAGCGTCACAATTTAAAGTATATAGACGAAGAGCGATCTATATAGTAAGCCCGGAGACCTACATCACGGACGTATAGAAGGAGCTCGTCCTAAAGTCAGAGTAGACATATATAGGCTACGAACGACCAAGGTGTCGTTAAAGAGGAGAGCTCATACTCCATCTGAGTCATTTTTAGGGGCAGAAATAGTCACGAGGAGTGTTGACGGCAGTATATGTGGGCCGGCCAGTCTGTCAAGTTTGTCAAGTTTGTCTGTATTTTGTATATAGTGTGCATGGTAAAGAAATGAAATATTGAAAAAACGAGAAGAAATAGACTGTGATGGAAATAATGAGATTTGAAAATGAAGTATTTATTTATTTAGTGACCAATGGTGTTTTATTGAATAGGTAGATTGAAGTAAAAGTGAAATAGAGGTTTGGAGCTGTGATGATTGGTGCACGCTCATATTGTATTATTTTTCTGCAAAGTATTTATTGGTGCGAAATAACAGTGAACTGTGATAATCGATTGTGACTCAAGTCATGACGGAGGACATTACTCTGCTCATAAACTTGTGCAGACAGCTGACAAAATATACGCCTAAGCTGAAGCAATACAGTGCAGAATGGGTTAAGGGTACGGCAGATAAAATGTTCATGCCATGGCCGCAAGAGGGATCACTATCTAAAGCAATTTTGCAGCATTAACATATTTGCATGCTGCGTACACAGGGAAAAAGTTAACAAAGAGGCTAGCGAGCTTAGAGCTCTGGAAGATGTACCAGGAGAAATGGGAAGACCCGCCTCCTGAAGACTGGATGCTTAACAAGTGCAAAGAAGGGGGTGAGGAACCTTCTGCTCCCCCTAACGTGCCTGAGATAAATGTTGATATTCTGAAAGATGAAGGATTATATCCTTTGAGAGAGCTTAAGGCAGCAACAGGGTATATCAATCCAACGTATAAGTCACCTACATGTAGCAGTGACGAGAGTCCGAAAAAAACTCCAGAAAGGGACTTAATCCCTAAGGTCCCATGGGACAAGGAGAAATGGGACAAGGTGAAAAGGGACAAAGAGAGAAGTGACAAGCCAGGTATGTCTTTGGACATAGAGAGAGAAATAAAGAGATGGAAAGAAGAGAAAGATAAAAGTGACAAGGCAGCGCTCATACAGAACAAATGGATGGTCGGTCAGATATTGCTCAAACTTGATGAAAAGAGCATTGAGGAACTAAGGCAGAAAGAAGATCAGGATTAACAAGATAGGAAAGATCAAGAACGAGAGAAACGATTGAAAGAAGACAAGGCTAAGAGAAAGAGTAGACAAAGGCGAGTCCAGCTGTATCAAGATGAACAGTTGAAAAAACAGGAAAAAGCAGATGAGCAAAGGAAGTATGATAACAGGCAGAGAGCAATCAAAGAATGAGATAGATTAGAAAGGAAAAGAGAAGAAGAACAGAAATTAAGGGATAAAAGAATTCAATGACAAAGAGATGAAGAAGTGCAAAGAGCAAATGAAAGAAGAGAGGTGAAGAGACAGGAAGAGGACAGGGCTAGAGAAGAATCTCGAAAATGAAGGGCGGTTGAGGAAGAATTGGGATGAAAGAGTAGGCAACAGGCACGCGACCTTGATCGCATAGAAAAGGAATTAATGGAGCCTAATCCAGCAGTAGCCTGGGAGGACCTAGAGGAGTTCTTCCCGACATATGAGCCATTGCCAGGACCGTATAGAATAGACCCAGAGGATGATTATGACATAGGAGCTGTAGGAGAAAAAATGGATACGGTATATCATGAAATAAGGGCCAAAAGTGAATAAAAAACAAGGGTAAAAATGATCAACTTGAAGGTGCACAGCTGCAAGGCAAAGAGGGAAGCCTATTTAACCTTGAGTATAAAGCCTGGTCTTTTGACAGGTTGAATCTGAATAGAGATGAGAACGAGGGAAGCCACACCAGTTGGGGGCAGGATATGTCAACCAAAGACAGAAAAACCTTCCGTGGAGAGGGGGGCGCTAATACATGTGGTCCTGAGGGGTGTTCTCTGACAGACAGAGAAGTGAGATGGTCAGATCTATACCTACCTAAACCAAGGATGCCAGAACCAATGGCACATCTAGATCGACCTAAAGGGCGATCCCATAGTGTGAGGGGGGACTCGCCACCTTACGTGAGCAGGTTAAGTTCATTACTTGGAAGAAGACAGTGTGGAACCAATGTCCCTGGACAGACAGACGATGGGGGATGAATACAATTTTGGGATCTTGCAATTCCTGTTATTAAAGAAAGGAGGGGTCAGACCACAATATATACCATGGCCCCAAATGGATAAGGATAATTTAAGGTATAAACTCCCGAGCCTGATGTCGGGTGCCGTAAAATGGATCTATGAGTTAGAAAAAATGACAGGAGGTAATACGCTTGCTATAGGGGACATTAAGGGTCTTCTAGCAGCTATACTTGGGGAGAGAGCTAACGACATTTGGTCAAGAGCAGGATACGCAGGTGTCACTGCTCAAAACACTGCTCATGATGGAGCAGCATTTAATAATTGTAGAGTGGCAGTCTGCAAAGCGATTCGAGTGCAGTAGCCAGACACGTCTGATATGGGAGCTATAATGGCATGAAAGATGCAGGAAGGGGAAGATCCGTTGATTTACATTCAGAATTTCCAAGAGCAATGGAGCTTGGAAACACGCAAGCCATAGGGAAAATCTATACCAGTATTCTATCACATACTATATCAAGGGTTACCAGATAAGGTACAGAGACAGCACAAGAAACGGGTGGGTATGGAGGCAAAACCATGGCCAGAAATACAACTGACCATCGCACATCTTTGCCGATTGTTACAAGAGAAAAACCAAACGAAGGAAGAAGGTAGGAAGCTTGAGGAGGCTAAGTTGATGCAGAAAAAACTATCAAAGTATGCTATAGAAGGGGCAATGTTAACTAGTGGAGAAGGGCTAGGAACGCAGCAAACAGCAGGTATGCCACAGGTGAATAACCAACAGCAGTTCAATTAAGGCGGGAATGGATTTATGTCTCAAGGAAGGGGAAACTTCTGCAGAAGAGGAGGGTTTCAGAATAATCAGGGAAACTTTCAGAATAACCAGGGTGGGTTTCAGCCTATGCAGAACAATAATCAGAGCATGCAGGGAGGGCAAATTCAGAGACTTCCTCCTTTATGTTGGACATGTGGAATGACAGGACACATAGCAAGAACATGTGTAAGACAAGGGTATGTGCAGAATGGGCAATTCTCAAGAGGGGGGGAACCACTTTTCCACCTGCCTATATCTCACATAATAGGGATGGATTTGCCCAAGATCAATCAGACACAAGCGCTGAGAACGCAACAGGCTTTGCAATCACAGCAAGCACCATTGAATCTGCCACAAGGGCAGTCGCAGCATGCACCCATGCAAATACAGCAGAGCGCAAACACAGAACAGTTATTGACTCCCAGGATAGGGGGTGTCGCTATTGAGGGCAGGAATCCTTTACCGGGCACAGGAATAGACATGTACCCACAATAGGACAGCTCACTGGGTGACTTGATGTGTTCAGTACTATCCGGAACGCCTAATCCTCAAGAGGAACTGAGGGTTGATGTCATGATAGGAGGCAAATCCCTTTCTTTTTTAGTAGACACAGGTGCAACTCGCTCATGTATGCGAGAGGGAACATTTTTAATGTCGGGTAATGCCATGAATGCTCAAGGTTTCACAGGAGCTACAAGTAGAGTTCCTTTTACAGAGAAATTGCCAGTCTCTATAGGAGAATGTGATATGTCTGTTCCATTGTTGTATTCAAAGCAGACACCAGTTAATATACTGGGTCGAGATTTAATGATGAAATTGAATATGACAATTTCTTTCACTGATGAAGGCATAGTGTGTTCTACATCAGGGATACATTATTTAAATGTGAGCAAATTTATCATGGTATTCACAGGGAAAATAGCCATACGGGTAGTACCGTTAGAACCAGAAGTCTTTCATTATGGGGTGCGCATTCTGTTGACATGGCTGCCTGGTTTAGTAGGTAAGACCATGAGAATACCTGATGAGTTTCTCTTTAGACCCAAGATTCCCATGGATGAAGAGGGGGGACACATTTTTCCCCTAGAGCTGCAAGCAGCTCTAGTACAAGGAGTCTTGGCTATGCTCATAGGTTTTAATGACAATGGGAGATCATGGAGCACAGTAATGGCTATTGGAGAGGGTCACAGATTGACTGAAGTCACTGATGAGGACCTATTTATAGATGACCCATCTGATGATGAGGTAGTGTTTGAAATGAGCATTACATATTGGGTTAGGGCAGAAAGATGCGAGGTTCCACAGAAAATGATGAAAGTGCAGCATCGTCCAACATTTTTTGATGAAGACATGGCAAAAGTGCCAGTTTTGTTATGGACTACAGGCCCCTATGACATAGGCCTATTAAAGGGAGTTGGGGAAGTCAAGATTAAACTGAAGCCAGGAGCAATTTTACCTCGAGCACGACAGTATCCCATGTCCTGAGAGGCAGACAAAGGTATTTTTAAGACAATGTCCGCCATAATGGATCAAGCCATTTTAGTGACGTCAGAGTCACTGTGCAATACTGCAGTGTATCCGATCAACAAATCAAAGGGGGGGTTGTGGCGTTTAATCCAGGACATGTGCACGATTAACCAGATAGTAGAAGCCGAGTTTCCTTTAGTTCCTAATCCAGCGACGATTTTATGTAGTATCCCTGTTGAAACGCGATATTTCACTGATTGACTTGAAGAATGCATTTTTCTCAATCCTGTTGCATAAAGATTCTCAAGATCTGACATCATTCACGTTCTGTCAGACTAAGTTGAAAAGCACAAGATTACCTCAAGGGTATTGTGAGTCTCCATCGATTTTCAATAGAGTCCTGCAAATGGACTTAAGCAATATTCATTTGCCAAGTGTTGTGCTGCAATACGTAGATGACATTCTGGTCAGCAGCACGTAGGAGGAAGAGTGCAGACGTGATTCAATTCAGCTGATGATTATTACAGCAGAGAAAGGATATAAAGTGGACAAAGCAAAATTGCAGTATTGCCAAGAAGAAGTGTTATACATAGGCCAGTTAATTTCACATGCAGGAAAGAGAGTTACACATGAAAGGGCTGAGGCAATTTTGAAAACTGCAAAACCACACACAATAAAGCACATGCAACAATTGTTCATACACAAGGCCATTGTTGCAGGCCCTGAAAAAGGTGCAACAAAATCAAGAAAAGATTGTATGGACTGAGGAAATGCAGGAAGGGTTTGATGAATTAAAAAAGGCAATTTACATGGCTCCAGTTCTAGGGATTCCTAATTATTCTGAGGAATTATTTTTATTTTTGCACATGAATGGAACAGTTATGACAGCAGTACTCACACAGAGGACTACGTTGGAGTACAAGCCTTTAGCATATTACAGCAGGATTCTGCACCCAGTAATGCGGGGTCACTTCCCCTGTGAAGAATCTTAGGCAGCCACCATGTTCGCTATTGAAAAGTCTGCCAGCATAGTAATGGGGTGTTCCATGACGATGTTTGTCAAGCATGCATTATGTGCGGTTTTGAAAAAACCAAAAGGTACGCTGACATCTGAAAGAGTTTTTGCCTATGAGGTGGTCATATCGAATTCAGCGATTAAAATAGTAAGATGTAAAACAATGAACCCTGCCACGTTTGTAGCTGAACCACTGGCACAGGTTGAGCATGTACACGATTGCTCAAATTATGAAGAATTCTATGACGAGACCCGAGGGTGAAAGAAAATGCTTTGGCAGCTGGGGAAATTCTCTTTATTAATGGTTCTTTGAAAATTGATCAAACTGATGGGCAAAGATATTCAGATGCTGCTGTAGTAAGGCACATGGCTAATGGGGAATTTGAAGTAATGACAAGTGCACAACACTACCGTCTCACTTTTCAGCACAAGCTGCAGAATTAGTGGCGCTGATTTTCACGCTCCAAAATCATGCAGATCAGGAAGTAACTGTGTATAGTGACTCCGCCCATGTGACGTCGGAAGTATACACAGGGTTAGCACGCTGGAAAAGGAGGGGCTACCTCTGAGCAAACGGAACTCCATTGCAACACGCTGCCCTATCAGACAGGCTTATTAAGGCTCTACAACTCCCAGTAGCCATCGCGATAGTTAAGTGTTCAGCGCACACTAAGAGAACAGACTATGGGGGTCATTCTGAGTTGGGCGGTAAGGGTTACCGGGCACCGGTAAGGAGACTGGTGCCGGTAAACCCTTACCGCCCAATTCTGATGTCGCTTTGCGGGAACCGCAAAGAACATGTGGTCTGACCACACGTCCTCTATGGGTCCCGCTAAGGGACCAGGGCGCTAATTACGGGCCTGCTATTCACGTGCCCGTAATTAGCGCCTTCCCCATTCCCATTGAGCCCTATGGGGGCTCAAATGGGAATGGGGAATGGTTGCTTGGATGGGGACTTACCGGGTCCGCACAGGTCAGAATGTCCCAGTAAGTCCCCATTCAACCAGGCCGGATGCGGACCCAGTATTGGAGGCAGCCATGGTGCTAATGGCACCATGGCTGCCTCCAATCTCAGAATGAGGCCCTATATCTCACACGGAAACCAAGTGGCAGACGAGGAAGCCAAAAGGGTTGCATATTCAGTAGACATCATGAGCTTTGATACGCCTGATGTGAATGAAAGAATGGTGGTGATGATGATTGTAAACTAAAGCTTTAATAAATTGTAAAAGACCCAATTGATGGAAGTTCAAGGTGAAGCACCACAGGATGAAAAAGATCTATGGATATGGAGGGGTGTTCTTTATCCCCTACTGAGGCATTGTGGTGACAGGAAAGCACTGGTAAACCGGTGATGCATGTAACCTTATTAAGGGTGGCATTGGAACAGTTACACTACCCTGCGCATGTCACTGGGGAAAGCCTTGAAGCAACTATTGCTGAGGAATGGTTTGTACCAAATCTATTATAAAATGTTGCATTTTATATAGTAAATTGCATTGTATGTCAAATGTTTACTGCTGGGCACATTCTTCAAACAGTCAGAGGTATTATCCCTCGACCTAGTGGTCCTTTTCAGCATTTACATATTGACTATGTTGATATGCTGCAGGTCTGTATTGGCTACAGATACATGATAGTGATGATGTGCTCTTTCTCAAGGTGGGTCGAAGCTGGCACGTGCACACATCCAGATGCCACTTGTGCTACAAAATCTTTAGTTTGAGAAGTATTTCCTAGATGGGGAATATGTGAGGTGTTAAGATCAGATAATGGCCTATGTTTTGTGAATGATGTATTCAAACAAATTAGCTTATTGCTCAGTATAAAGCATACATTTTCCTCATCTTATCATCCGCAAGCGAACAGACTCTGTGAAAGGCTCAATGGCCTGCTTAAAGAAAGGATAGCCAAGCTTAAGTTAACGTTGAAAAAAGGATGGCTACATTGCCTGCCTCTTGCATTATATGCGCTGAGGAATCAACCAGGCTCTGACCACCATCTTACACCCCATGAACTAGTAACGGGGAGGCGAATGAGAACGCCTCTCACTCCTCCATCAAGGACTAGAAGTGATGCCCAGACAACAGCAGAATTGTTAGGAAATGAGCTACGTGCATACTTAACATGTATGACTACGTGTCTCTGTCATTTCAGATTAGCTCAAGCAGACAGGGTGCAGGTCTCAGAACACAGATGAAGACCATACAACAACCGTATCAAAAGAACCTTTATTGCCTAAGCTTTTTCCCGGAGATGAGTATTGATCATGAACTTTGTCCGCAAATGGCATCAGCCAAGGTTTAATGGTCCTTTCGTGGTAGAGGACGTCACTCCATCGGCAGTGAAGGTGCAAGGAAGACATGCTTGGTTGCACCTGGGAGACGTGAAGATCTATAACAGCAAGACCTCCTCAACCCCACCCCATTTGGAAGCAAGAAACGGAGAAGAAGTTCAACCTGTGCAGACTAGATTGATGACAAGTAAGAAGGATGCAGAGACTGTCCAGTAGACAGATAAAGAGTTTGTTTGACTGTGGTTTGTTTGAGACACTCTTTGTAGCTGCTAAGCAAAGAGTGAAGAAGCTATTGTCTTGAGCCACAGAAGCTTGTTAACATTGGACTGAGACATACTGAAGTCTTGAAAAGAAATGCCAGACCTAGAGTTCATCTTTGATAATTGGAAAAGGGAGCAGTTGCCCGATTCCTTTCTTACTGAATTTATCTTTGAAGGTGCCCATGGTGGTGCCTAATGGCAATGTTAATTGGATCATTTTTGCTGTTTTGCTCTTCATTCTTCGTGCTTATCCTGCACTGGTTGGGAGAACTGTTGATGTACACTTATTCCTGCAAGATCCTAAAACATGGTCCAATTGTGAGGAGACTGCTCACAGCTATAATCGCACCGATCCTCCAGATTCTTGAGTACTGTATGGAAAACGTGAATGCCTCTATCTGATGATGACGTTAATAAACTAGTTGGAACAGTCTTTTATTTCTTGATTGAAGAACGCCTGCATCTTGTCGGAAGACAAACTGACGTTCATTCATTTCTGAGAGATCCCAGGAATCAAGTGGCAATCAATCAATTGCTTTGTGATATCATAGAGCAAGTTCATCTATTTTCTGAGATAACACAGCGAGCATCTTGATTGTGTTGATGAACGAAGACATATTGGCCTTGGTCTCTTATTATCTATTGGAAGCTCATCCTCATCTGGTTTGGTGAACAGATTACTCTTTTGTATTTATCAGGAACCCTGTCAACTGTCCTGCAATCAGCGAGCAGCTTGTGGAGCAGATCCAGCAATTACCTGAATACTTTATGAGATTGCCCGATTCAAAATTGTTTTTTCCTTCCTTAAAAGTAAAGTAGAAAATGGGCAACATTGATAGCAACAATAGTGTGGCAAACAACGAGAAAGTACCACGACGTGCAAGAGGCTATTGCTGTAATACGGTGGACCTACTGGCATATCATATATACATGCATTATGTTGCTTATCATCCTACTTTCTCTCACAGTGCGTACTGTCTATTATGTGAATCCAAATAAGGCAGTAGTTTGTGTGTATTTTCCTATGCAGCAGGAGGGTACAGAAGTGGCAAGTGTAAGACCACCGAGACCTTATGTAATCATCCCTACTTCAGCAGTGCATATGAAAGAGCCTAGTCCTGGGACTGATAAGTCTAAGCTTCCCTATGGTAGTAGGACAGCTTTGCAAGTTTTTCAGGATATTTGGTTACCCTTGTAGTATGCCAAAAGAAAAACACATTTTGTGTCTGATCCTACACCAGTAGCACATGTAATGACACCTGTTCCACTGATAAATGTCTCTATGATTCCCCCAGCAAGAAGCAATTATGCTGACATACTTCATGAGATGATTATAAGAGCTCATGAGGCAAGAAGGAGACCTATGAGAAGTACAAGAGAAGATGATCATGACTTGAATGATTACCTAGACAGCACAGCACATTTGGGAATAACATGCGGCATCAACACATGAAAGAGGTTGGAAAATGAACTTCTAAGGAGGAATGATATGTATGTGCACTCCTGCCCTATAGTATGGGGAAGACTAAGATATTCATAGCTATTGAAATAGACGTCCTTACAGCACACTGTCTATCCCACATTGCACTCCACAGAGCACAAGGTCAATTTATGGGCTGAAAAGCCTACCTGTGATGGGCAACAGAATGGACGGATCTAGATGAAGACGATTGTATGCAAGATACAAAGACAAGAGCAAGAGTCCACAACAAAAATCATGTGATAAAATACGAGCAGCCTGGAGTGAAAAGAGCTGAAATTAGATGGAAAGCAAACAGAAGACTTGAGAGTCCAGGAAAATCTGCAGAAGATATTTGAAGATGGGAGAACAGAGGTCAAATGCAGATTTAGGGATTAGTACTTTCTCCAGATGGCTGGGAAGAAAGAGTGGTTATCTGCAGAGCATGGGTAATTGGAGACTACAAACCAACCATTGACATTGTACAAAATGCATGCAAATCTCTATGGTCAAGACTTGCTAAACTACTGACATGGGTCGAAGACAGAGGAGGACCCCTGCAGATAGTGCCTTTGGAAAGTACAAAGCTGTGCTTCAGAAATAATGGCCCATAAACGCTTGGAGAAAATCAGAATTGTGGTTGAATCTTTGATGCACCAGGAATGAGCATTCGAACAGCAGTGGTAATGGATCATTACTGGGCTTGTGGATCCAGAGCTTATATGAAGCTGCCCAAAGATTGGGGAGGACTATGATCTATAGTAAATGTCCATGTTCCAGCATTGGTGATTCCCAAGAGTGCTCTGGATATTGGCGAGTTCCCGATGGCAGATGCTCCCCTGAGGAAGAAGAGATCTGCTGAGCTCCTGAATCGAATGAAGAGAGAGAACTACTTCTCAGACAAATTGATAGAAGCCTTTGATTCCATCCCTTATGAACACAGGTTGTTTAGTAAGACTTCATCGATATTCACAATAATCTTCATGCCCAGGATCCAGACAGATGCAAATACTAAGTGGTTGCAAATAACCAGATGTGAATTGTTGCAGACGATCAACACTACAATAAAAGGATGCAATGCTATCAAGGAAGAGCTGAGAGCCATACTACTAATGACTCTCCAGAATAGATATGTCCTGGACATGATCACAGCTATGGATGGAGGTGTTTGTGCCAAAATTGGAGAATCATGTTGCACATTCATACCTTCTCACAACGACAAAAATGGTACCTTGACAGAGGCCATAGAAATGCTGACGAAGTCACACGTTCAGATGATAGACGAAGTGGAAGAGATTGCTGATGATAGCTGGTTTGGAGCAATATTCTCATGGGTTCCACAATGGATGGCAGATATGTTTAAGTTCCTTAGAGCCCTGATAGTGATGCTATTGCTTGGATTCTGTGTGATCAGGATAATAATCGCACAGTGCAAGAAGCCTGCAAAGAAAGCAATAGGAATGAAGGAATGATTGATGTTGAATCAGGACGGAAAACCAAGGAGCTGACATATGGACAAATCGGAGATCACCTGAAAGCCAGCATTCATGCACCTGAGGAAACGAAGTTCCTGTACACAAAGAACCACAAGAAGTATGTAGGGAAATGGATTTACTGCAGTCCAAGTGGATAATGCATGCTTATGTCTTGGAGTAAGGACGAGCATGTGAAATCATCAGGTTGCCTGAAAGGAGTCATAAAGATATGGGTTCCAAAGAAGCATTTCTTCAGACAGGGATGTCTAGATGTGATGACTTATGAAAGAGTGGTTGATGAATCGCCCAGAGGGGGGGTGTAAAGGTGGAGACAAGTACCCCCACCCAAAGTTCCTCCCCTATGCTGCCTATATGTTGGGTGCCAGAGTGTGAGACACATGAAGTACCAGTAAGAATAACCATACCAAAGAGAATCCTAGAAGTAAAGTTCCCATTGAGAAAGCCATACACGCATACACAAAAATAATATGGCCATTTGAATGAAATCCCGTCAGACATGGGAAAACCGAGCAAAAGAACAGATTGGTGACGTCACAGAGAAGCAGAGCTGATGCACCTAGAAGAGATATAGAGACGAGGGAATAATACATATATACCATAAAAGCAAAGGAGGAGGTGTTAAAGATGAGCAATATTTCGGGTTCAATATGAAGCTGCTCATGCTACAGAAAATAATGAAGAAGATATCAAGTCATTTCACAATTGTACAGTCGCAGCAAAGCAAGTAGGGAAACATATTCTTTAAGGCTGGCTATTTATTTATTTATTTATTTTATTTATAAATTTGTATAGCGCAGAAACCACTGACCCTAAGACTTAAGGGCGCTGACAAACACAGAGCAGACACAGGCTAACAAGCCACAGGAGAGAAGAACATTTGTAGGAGAACATTCGAAAAGCCATAAAGTGTTTAATTAAACAGGTATGTCTTCAGTCCTTTTCTGAAAACTCTATTAGAATTTTCATCTCTCAGTTTCAAGGGAAGATTGTTCCATGCCACGGCAGCTGCAGAAAAGAAGGCACAGGTCTTAGCGATAATCTACATGCCGGGACAATTCGCTGAGAGTGGTTATTAGATCTGAGATTGTGTTTACTCGTTTTAGGCCTTAATTCCTCATTGAGATAGGTGGGGACAGAGTTTTTCATACAATTGAAAGAGATGGCCAGGAGCCGAAACAGAATTTGTTCCTTAATAGGGAGCCAATGAGGTTCCCTTCTAGCCTTAGAGATATGATCTGATCTCTTCTTGTCCATAACAACCCTAACAGCGTTGTTCTGTACCACCTGCAATCTATTCAGTTCGCAGTTTGGAAGGCCAATCAGGAGGCTATTAAAATAATCTATCCTGGAGCTTATCAGTGCTCTTGCTAGCATTTCCCTACTGCTTTGAGAAAATAAGGGGAGGGCATGCAAAAGCAGTTTAATATAATAGGAGGATGAAGCCACCAAGCTACCAAACTCCGCTTTCATGTTAAGGTTACAGTCAAGATAAATACCTAAAGTCTTGACTTTTTTCTTGACCTTTATAACAC
Source organism: Ambystoma mexicanum (assembly GCF_040938575.1). Taxonomy (NCBI): domain Eukaryota; kingdom Metazoa; phylum Chordata; class Amphibia; order Caudata; family Ambystomatidae; genus Ambystoma; species Ambystoma mexicanum. The sequence goes on along the minus strand of NC_090935.1, from coordinate 1,001,224,778 downwards.
AGTCATCAATTACCAGTGTAGAGTATTGGTCTTCAAGTTTGCGAACCTTAGGGTCAGTACCCACAAGCATAAGTTCTGTCTTGCTCGTGTTAAGAGCCAGTCCGTTAGAACACATCCAGCTTTGAATGAGAAGGTATTTCCTGTTGATATTAATTTAATCATCCAAAAAGACACCAGTAAGTGATGGTTATAATACACTGGGTGTCATCTGCATAGTTTGTAAACTCTATGCTATTACTGTCCAGGAAGTCCAGAAAAGGCACTGTAAAGATGTTATAGAAGATAGGAGAGAGACAGGCTCCCTGAGGGACGCCTTGAGTCAGCTCCTTGGTGTTAGCATCTGCCAGATTACTACTCACTCTCCATTGGCGGTCTTTCAGAAAAGAGGTAACCCAATCAGCCGCTGGCGCTGAGAAACCCACCACCTCCCTCAACCTGGAGACCAGTATACAGTATGGTCTACCAGGTCGAAGGCAGAGGATAGGTCCAACAGCATCAGCATGGTGGGGTCGCCTTGATCCATGTGTAGGCGGAGCCTAGATTTCAAATCCTGCAAGGTGGACTCAGTGCTATGCTTTTCCCGAAAGCCAGACTGTCTCTTATTCGGGATGTTACCATTTCTCAAATGAGCCAGTAGTTGAATACATGCAACTCTGTCAATAATCTTAAGCAGAATTGGGGAATTAGAGAGAGGGCAATAGTTAAGTGGATCATCAGGGGGGAGATCTGTTTTTTTTAACAATAGGGTCAACCAAGAGTGTTTGATACAAGTGGGCACCGTACAGTCCCTGAAAGAGGCATTGACAAACTTACAGAGGGTAGGGATGAGCGAGGTGGCACATGCTTTAATCGTTAGGGCAGGACAGACATCTCCCTTACAGTTAGTTGGTTTAAGATTTTGAATTATTACTGTAAGGTCTGCCTCAGTAATGGGTTTGAAAGAGAAAAGTTCATCTTCTTTCCAACATTTCGAGGGAGTGATAGTGTCCTTATGACCCTTACACGATAAAGATGCTCTAGCTTCTGCGATACCTTTATTGATTTTATTAAGCTTGGTATCCATAGCTTCCTGTACTTGGTTAGACCACCTAGTATCTTTCGTAATGGTGTCCTGCATAGTGTTCTTTTTTATTTCCAATTCTTTGAACACTTTAAAGAGCCTCTTGGGAATGGACTGGGCTTTGGCAATCCGATTATCAAGGTAAGCTCTTTTTGCAGCAATCACTGCTTTTATATAGACCCTGACATGACTATTATAGATATCTTTGTCATCTTTTGACTGAGATTTTTTCCATTTATAGAGTGCCTTGGTTTTAGTACTTTTTAGTTCTTGAAGATCATGAGTAAACCATAGATTTGGTTCCCTGATTACTATTTTTCTGTTAGAGATAGGAGCTAGGGTATTGACTGCGTCTCGGAGAGTAACTTGGTAGGCCAGAGTAATATCTTCGACCAAAGAGTCGTCTTTGATCATGCTATTCAGGGTATTAGTACATGGATCTAGAGCAGGCGTCAGTTTTTTAAGGTTTCTGCTACACATAGTACTGAGAGCAGGTTTCTTATTATCGATAATTTTATCTGAAGTCATCTCAAAATAAATGAAAAAGTGATCCGACCAGGGGCAGGGACTCACATCTAAGCTGGTAGGGGTGGTATTAAGACAGCCCAGCCAGTCAAGAGAGTGTCCTTTCACATGTGTAGTGAATAGATTGCGGCGATGCACCAACGTACATGGATAGAAAATAAATGGACTATAGATAGTCCATAATGCACTTTAGCAAAGCAGGATTCCGTGAATAGAAAGAGTTTTTCAGTGTGTCACAGTTAGAAATTGAAAGCTGAACCATTGAGGTGAATCAAAGAAGGATTTGTCTGGATCAACACCAAGAAGTCAAGGCCACCCTGGGCCTGGATGTGCATACAAACAATTACAGAATATGTGAAAGAACAGAACTCCTGTCTCTAGTGAGGGGTGAGGACATTCAAGATGTTAGAAATTCAATGAATAATAGTATTTTAAATACAGAAAAGCTTAAAATCATGGTCTGCAGTCACGTGGTTGGATGAAACTAGACACAGGGATGAGCTGTATTGAAACCAAGAAGACAGAGTATTCTATTCTCCCTCTTATTATCAAGCACAGAGAACAGCTCCAGGACCAATCTTCAAAGGGCTAATTGACTGGCAAACTGCAAGAGTGATGATGGAAGACGGATTAATTGGTGGGAAGCTATGGTTATGACCAGCCAACTGGCACCTGGATGCCAGCCTGTGTGTTGTTTACGCATGTGGAATATTATAGAGGGGTACATGGGTGTCAACCAATTATAGAGGGGCACGTAATAGAGAGCCCTATAGTTTGTGTAACCAATGGGACATTGTGTATTTCAGTAATAGAGAGCCCTATAGTTTGTGTAACCAATGGGACATTGTGTATTTCATGACGTTCATAGTGATCTGCACTAGAGGAGGACTTAGTTGTCCTCCTGATGTTAAATACCCAATCGCCTTCTCTGACCAGTATGTAATGTATACCTAGATGTTCCTTGTAAGCCTATCACCATTCCAAATAGGTTTTTGTAGTTTGCAACGTAGGTAGACGTCAATGATGACAAATTTGCTGTTTTTTCAAATTATGTTTGAAATTGGTTGTGCATCGTCGGATGATGTCAGTTGTGTTCCCTGTTTTAGATAATTGACATTAAAACAGTCGTACTTTGCCAACTTCCTGAGTCAGTTTTATTATTGATGTTTGAGTATATTCTGCATCACCATCCATCTCTATGTATTGCTACCTCATCTTGAAGGGCTGTGCTGGTCATTCCAGTTCACCTGTACTCAGAGATGCGCTCAATCTCTCAACATAATTAGTTTAATCTCTTTCAGCTCGCTTGTATACATTAATTTTACCATAGGGTTTAGATTTTCGTAAATTATAGTTCTTATTTTTAAAAGACGCCTTACCTGGAATCGTGACAATCAGTAAGGAAGCCTGTCTTTCACTCCCTTCTACCGCTCTCGCCACGGACTGCTGCAGACCGCTTTTTCACCGCTTTCCACAATATGCGGCGCTATGCGCGTGCAGGCAGGTTATATGGAATTCTTCTCCCCCAGCTCAGGACAGCTCAGTACAGGTTACACCTCCTCCAATAAACACAGCCAAAAGACTCGAAAAAGTTCCTGAAGCGCTCGGCTGCACAGCGTATCCCGCTGCAGACCGCTTTTTCACAGCTTTCTACAACGCGCCGCACTACGCGCATGCAGGCAGGTTATATGGAGTTCTTCTCCCCCAGCTTAGGACAGGCTGTGCCTCTTCCAATAAAAACGGCCAAAAAACTTGTAAAAGTTCCTGAAGTGCTCTGCTATACAGCGTATCCCGCTGCAGACTGCTTTTTCACTGCTTTCCACAACACCCTGCGCTACTCGCGTGCAGGCAGGTTACATGGAGTTCTTCTCCCCCAGCTCAGGACAGCTCAGTACAGGCTATGCCTCCTCCAATAAACACAGCCAAAAGTCTCAAAAAACGTTCCTGAAGCACTCTGTTACACCTGAGAGTTCTGAGTTTCTTGTAGGATAGTACATCAAATTCTCATAATTGTATTTGGATTTATTGTGATTTTCATAACACTTTCACCAAAGTGCTTTACAGAAAGAAAATGTACAATGGTACAATGAACGGAAAGAAACAAAAAGCAACAATCTGATCAGTTTGGATTTTAAGATTTAGAAAGAAGAGAACAGAGATGATCCTTTAGTCGGGTACAAAAGATGTGGTAAGTGGAAGAAGAGCAGAATGTAAGGGGGCGAGAGGTCTGGTGAAAAGGTGCCAATAGAAAAAATTACCGAAAGGAGCAAAAGGGGTCGGGGGAGAGTAGAGAGAAACAAGAGAGGAAACATAAGGGTGAGCAAGACGATGAAGGCATTTGAAAACAATAGAAAGAAAATGAAAAAGAAGCAAGATTAGAAAGGTAAAATGGAGGCAAATAAAAGTGAGGTAGAAATAGATGTGCGAGGAGGACAACAAAAGAGGAGACGAATAGCTCAGTTATAGATAAATCAAACATAAGTAAGACGAGAAGCCGGATGAGCAATGATGAGGACTGAGCAATGGTCAATCTGGGAAATGAGGTGTTTAGAGGCATAAAAGAGGATAAATGGACGAGTACAGCGAAGATTGAAAAGAAGGAAAAGGAAGTTACGTGCAGTACGTTAGTTATGGGAGAAAAAGAGAGAGAGCAGTCAGTGAGAACAACAAGATTACGAGCAGAGGCAGACCACTCAACTCACACGCTTTTGGCGGGTTTTACCCGCCCAGCCCCTAACCCTCCCATATAATTCAAAGGACTCACCTCTCACCAGCCAAAATTGATATTTTCTGTTTTCACCTACCCTGGGACTAGAAAAGGTTGAGAGCTTAATGTAAAGGGAGAATAAGAGTGGGTCAAGGACGGGGTTTTGCTAGGTCTGGAAAAGATCTGGCGCTACGCTAATTTTGGGACTGTCAGGACTGGGGGCTAGCTAGACTTTTTGGTTGTAACCCCTGAGCTTCTTTCCGGTGCTACAACCAAAAGACCCGGGGCTATAGCCCCCTTAGCTACCCCCCTAGCAACGCCTGTGCATGTGGGACACCGTATATGAGAGAGGGGGAGTGGAGCAGAGCAATGAGAGAGCTAAGAACACAACCAAATAAAACTAGGATTCAGTTTTAGCTTGATGCCAATTCTTGCTAAACACGTTTTTCATTTGACATAGCGATTGCGACAATATCAGCAGTCACGACTCTTTTTCAGATCCATATAATCAGAAAAAAATCAGGAGATAGCTCGCCAGATAACGTTTAAAGGCTGCCACCTACATACTTGCCAACCCTACAGATTTAAGCAGTAGGTTACTGCTTTTTAAGCAGTCCTACCCCTACAGATTTGGGTGACAGATTCTACTGCTTTTTACAGTGGCAGGTAATTTATGTGAGTCTAAGGCAGGCTGCTTGAGACTAGGCCCAGGACAAAGCATGCAACACACGAATTAGTCTGTACAGTAGGCTGGTAGGTGATTACTTTCATTGGGCACAGCCCAATCCACTGTCCTGACAGCTCTGTGACTCTCTCCTGCACTCTTGCCGGTACAACCCTTAGGTGAACCCCTAGTGAAGGCAAGTGGCAAAACGTAACACCATCACACCGCATCTGCCTATCAGACTGAGGGGGTATCAGTCTCCATGTCACATAGCTCTCAGCCATTTATGTAGCAAAAGCGGGTGAAACCACCCGATTTTACTTTTGGCGGGTGAGAGGCCCATTGAAATGAATGGGCGTGCATGAGGTTTGGCGGGTGAGTCCGCTGTTTACGAGGCGGGTGACACCCGCCAAAAGCGTGTGAGTTGGGAGCTATGATGTCATTCAGTGATC